>NC_092043.1:34206234-34839643 GCF_003086295.3 Arachis hypogaea
GTCGTTTTTCCGATTACCCTTTTGTTCTCTTACTGTTTGCATGCTTGCATTTTCGTGCTTCTTGGTGGCATTAGACTAGCTCATTGGCTTGCATTAATCGAACAACGTTTGTTAAGTGTGGAATTGCTTTTCCTGTTATATAATGTTTGAAGGTAGCATGACATTGATCCGTAAAGCATACTGGTTTTTTCTGATTTGGGTACTTGTCCAAGTTGTCAAAGGTGAAAGGCATGTGGGATACCATGCTGTAAGTTAAGTTGGGCCACAATGTGCTTGTATCTCAGAAGAAACGACTTAACATTATAAAAGACGAAAATACTGAAGAAGAAAATACCCAACATTCGACTCCTTTGCATTATGTCATAGTATAAAATATCCCTAAGCTGCTTGCTGTGACATTATGACTGTTTTACCCCTTTTGTATAACAGCTAGGAAGTTAGATAGCTTTTGGTGTTATTACTGTTTCAGTGTTTTGTGAAAAGTGGCTGGTGAGTTATAAATTTCTTCCAGCTTAGAGAATTTAGATGATCAAGGTGGGCAGTGCCTGTGATATAGCATTAACTGTGTCTTTAAGTCCTAACTATTAGAAAGCTGCTAAATTTGTTGTAACATTTTCATAACTTGCTGAATTATGACTGTTCTAACTACCCAATTGGTGGGTATCAGTCATAAATCCCATATGAAAATGTTCTTTCTATCACTTGTATGTAAATATGTTCTTATCATCTTGTTCTTTTCGCAGATTTGTGTTTGTAGAACTTCTGGAAATTCGTAAGGATGTCCAGTGCCCAATTTGCCTTGGTATGTTTGGTTTTCACTTTTTGGGTCTTAAGTATGGTGTTAAATTCTGTGTGGGATTATATTTTGCTACTGGCAAGATGTGCTGGGAGCTCTAGTATTTCATTTAATTCTATGTGCACAACAACATAAAATAGAAAGTTGTGTTTTTCACGAACACTAAGTGTGATGGAAAGTCTCCTATGCTAATACTGCTTTAATCGTTTGCTAGAAGGAGAGGTGATGGCTTAATATATGTTATTTTCATAGATACCTGTTGATTTATTATTGTATATTGATCTTGTAACTAGGTGAGCATGAACCTTTTAACAATCCTTAGTGGTTTCTTTTTCTCTATTGTTGCTGATATTGCTTAATAATACTAGCATTTTAGATTCATCTCCTAAGAGTGCCAAACTGTCAATTGTAGTTTTGTAAAGCGAGGAGAATTGTTGAACTATCTTTTCTGAGATTACTAAAGAGGGACAATAGCCACTTAACTAGCCTGTGATCTAAGTCTATAAGATCATCATGCATGATAATAATGATAAAATAAACAAAGAATGTGATGTCGCATTTTGATTATCTTTTTTAGTGAGGTCACTTTTATATTAACGTTGTTTGTAGCTGCCTAGTTCTGAGTGATACTTAGTTCATATAGTGCTTACACAGTTCTTGGTATTTGCTATGTGAATTTTGTTTATAGAAGAAAGATCCGAAGATTGATAACCTAAATATTAAATGGAAAAACAAAAAGTAAACTCATTTCTATATACGGGGCATATTAGTTTAATTAACATAGGAAATTTGACATATTTTACTGGATTTGGATTCTATAAAAATAATGAATTAATAATAAATGGTGAGATTGAAACATAACCAAAGGATCCAAATCCTATTTTATTTGCTCTCAATTTGGTATTTAAATGTTTACCAAATATAAATGCTTTTTTTTTTGGAAAAAATTTGTTGGTACCTATATTCTTAGTTATGGTTTTAACAGGTAGTTTCAGATTCCACTATGAAGGAAAATTTCCAAATCATATTCAATGATGGTGAACTTATCCTATTAAACTAACAAAGTATTTGCTTCGACAGGCATTATTAAGAAAACAAGAACTGTCATGGAATGCTTGCACCGGTTTTGCAGGGAATGCATTGACAAGTCAATGCGACTTGGGTAGGTCACATGAAGCAATTCCAGGGTTTTTGTTTGTGTAATTTGCTTCCAATACATGCAATCAATCTAAACCCTTCTTGCCTCCCGTGTACTCATCACAAAACACAAGATATCATCTCTGTATGCAGACTCATCATTCATGTATTATCTCAGGAACAATGAATGCCCTGCTTGCCGAACACATTGTGCCAGTCGCCGTTCTTTGAGAGATGATCCGAAATATGATGCTCTTATTGCTGCTTTATATCCAGATATTGAGAAGTACGAGGAAGAGGTATGAGTTGACCTGTTTACTATGTATTTTGACCATGTGTAAAAAATTGACTAGTGCTACTAACACTGGTTGCTTTATTATAGGAGCTTGAATTTCGTGAAGAGGAGAAGAACCGCAATAAGCAGGTAAATATTTATTGGCTGAACATTTCTAAACATGCTTTCAGATTTTAGGCATGTTCACAGTAATTAAACTAGTAATTCCACTTTTTTATTGTTTGACACTGAATTATTGCCTATCTGCTTGGCTGCCATCACATGCCAACTCCTCAATTACATAATTCCTTGCATTTGCAATAGTACCTTGTTCCTGGTGTCATTTAATAACTTCTTTCTGACAGATTCAAGCTTCAATTGCAAAAGTTGTTCAACGGCAGTCTGAGGCACTAGTTAAGAGACGTAAAGATTCACCAAGTGTATTCGTGACAAGATCCCAGCGAAATCAACGAAATGCTTCTAGGAGACAAAATCAAGTGATTGATATTCAAGGATCTGAGGATAATGAGGAGGAAAATGACAATAACGAAAAGGACTCATCATCTGCTGATGAGCGGGGTACAGAGGCGAGGCAAAGAAGGAGAAAGAGATGGACCAGAGTTCGCACCTCTCAGCCCTCATCATCAATGGCAAGTCCTGATGGTGGATGTGCAGAAAGTGACTTGGATAACGGTAGAGAAAATCGAGGACTTTCAAGGCAGGTGTCAAAACCTCGAAAACTTACATGGGGAAGGGGTGGATTTAGAAGTCACACAAGGCATGGAAGTGGCGGTGGTAGTAGTAGCAAAACCTCTCGCAGTAGTCGAGTGTCTAAGATGGTTGATTTTCTCCGAAACTTGGATGAGAATGCTGATGAGGTATAGATCTCCCCTCTTAATAAATCTATAGGTGTCAAATGTTATTGCTGAGTGCAACTTTGTTATGAATTCTTAATTTAGTTTTGTTCAAGATCCTTTATATTCTTATTAGCAGTTAGATATCCATCTCATGCTTTATTCTCTGGGCAAACGAGGCGCACCAAGTTTGGAGAAGCCACACCTTTGCTGTCGCCCAACTTTGTCTGTCAAGAACCTTTGCGAAGTGAGATGCTCCTTTGTTTTAGTCACTTGTTTATGACAGCAAATTATTCTGATTTGATTGATTTAAATTTATTTATTCTTCTAGTAGAAGGCCTAGTATTAACATATAGGTGCTATTATTTTCTCTGATCTCTTCCCAAAGAAAATGATTGCATCTTATGCTTTTTGTTAATGAGACAATTTAATTGCCTTATGATGATTGTCTAATACTTGTTTAAAATTGCTTTTGCAAAGTATGTTGCTCGCCAAACACCTGTGCCTGTTGAAGAAGTTGAGATATTGGCAGTTAAAGGATGCAGTGGCACAGATTTCGACAAGTCAACTGATGAGACTTCATCCTTGAAATGTGATGAGCTAACAACTCTGGTTATAGATCCATCTAAATATGAACTAGAAATTTTGCAGGGAGATGAATCTTTAGCAGGGATTAGATCTAAATGCATATCTAAAAGGGAGCATTTGGTGAGTCTTAATGTGGTTTTATTAACTGTTATTATTTCAAGCATCAAACCTAATTTCCCCTCGTTTTCTGCTGTTTCAGATTCTGGCATACAGGCGGAAAGGGGCACTATAGTCACGCTGAACTTTTTTTCATTTGTATATAGCAAGGACAAATTGTCTAAGTTGTTCTCCCTCCCCACCCCCCCCCCCCCAAAAAAAAAAAAACCAAGAAACTATAGTATACTAAATTATATGACCCTTTGAAAAGGTTTATGCAAGCCCGAAGGTGTCATAAATAAACTTTAGATAAAATATTAGTTACAGTTTTATTTGGTAAGGAGTTTTATTTAATTTTCATGATGGACACAAAATTCGGCATTGTATTCAAATCCATCAGCATGGTTGGAGTGATTGTTGTTAGCACCTCTGCATTGTTACAATAGATTCATAGTTTTCATTGTGGAAATGAATATTTTAATGAGAAAATGATTAGTATTTTGTATTTGCGAACATTAATTAAGATATATTACAAAATGATGACACTAGAATTTGAAATTGTTGTCAAATTCACGTCTACTAGATGCTCTCTCCATCATCTCATGGTGGCAGCAGGACTTGAAACTACAATGGCATTTGATATCTTGTTTTTTGCTACATGCAAATTTGGCGACTTGGGATTTGTTGTATCCTTAGCAGACCTATTGCTTCATACAACACAACTCATTGTCAGATGTTTTAAAAGTGGTAGAAAACAAAGAATGAAGAAATGTTTTAAACTTTTAATTTTGCACATACTTATTGGGAAAGAAAGGATGGTGAAATTTTGGAGTTGGCATCACATGAGAAACCTTTGACTTTGTCAGATGTTTCAGTGCCTTTTCTTCCTCTCTCTGCATGCATCACATATCACACTACCTTGCTTAGATCACTATCAAGTGGTAGATGAAGAAAAACAAAGAATAAATTGAAGACTATACTATAGAGTATAAGAACTAAAACTAAAATAGCTACTATGGTCTATGATATATAGTTAGGAACGCACGAATACGAAGACTAAAGTCACCTTCTCATTAAATTGGGCTCTAGACATAGCCCAATTCTCTGAATGTAAACTGAACTCTTGAACTTGGGTAAGGGGTTTACGAACTTTATCTGTAACTGGGAATGGATCCCTGCAGGCAAAATCCACAATTCCACATCCATGATATATGAGAATATAACTCAATTCTTCATAGACACAAAAGAAAGTGAAACCTAATACTATTAATGTTACTCACTCTTCTCTCTTCACCATTAGTTGTTCCTCCACTTCTTGTTGCAGTTCTATCTCATGTCTAACTAGGGAGTCCAATTGGAATGGTTCTGGTTTAGTGCACTGCTTAGATTCAAGTTTTTGAGGTTCCTGCATATCATGATATCAGTAATTTCGTACTGCTAATTCTTAGTATCTAGAGATTAATGAGACACCAAATTGAAAAAACTTCTTTACTTGAGGATAGTCATTGGAATAAGGGTATGGCTTATGCAGAAGTTCCATATGATGTTTCTTCTCTTTCCGGTCACCTCTCTCCTAACATAGAGAAAAATTGCAATTGTTATAGCATAACCGGATCATTGCATAGATCCTTCCAAACAAAAGGGAATGTAATGAACCTCAGTGTGGAGATGGAATGGCTTTGGAATTGTGTTTCTGGTAACTGGTTTGTTTTTACAAGTACTTTCAGACTTAAAATAAAACTGCAACATAAGAACACAAAGGACGAGTTGATGATAGAACATGCATCCTTATTTCTTAAATCAAGTAGAGTTAACTGAAGCTTTGGGAAGTAGATGGTTTGATTTCAAATCTAGATTACCAAATCAGACAAATCAGCCATGGCAGGTGGTGGAATCCTGTCATTTGTTGCAAAGTGAAATTCTTGAGGTACAGTGACTTGTTTCTTCGCATGATAGTGTAGTCCAATGTCTCCTTTACTTTCAAAGATCTAATGAAATAAGAGAGAGATTATTTTTGTTTAGCGCTAAAGGATAAAATGAGAATAATGAAGTTAATTAACATTCTCGGTCGGTAGCCTTTTACCTTCTTATTTAGAGGCCTTGCCTTAAATTTGGGTTTTCTTGCAAGCTTTTCTAGCTCTAATTCTACTGAACTTTTCATCTTTTGTGGCCGGGCACGTAGTGATGTCTGAAATGTAGGTGTTTTAGGCTCTGTAAGAACAGGTTTCCATGGATTCTCCTAATACAAAAAAATAAAATTGATGAATAGCAAGTCAAGGATCAAAGTGATGGGTCTCAGATGTAGAACTTTTTGTTTGGTAGCTTTGGTGAATGCTGGGTATACCTTGAAGCACTAGATTAATATATGTTGAGAGGTAATGTTAATTTTGGAAAAAAGAGAAGCAGCCAAATATTTACGGTAGTGTGCTAGATATGTAATTTAACCTTCATTAGGAGTAAAACAATCCTTTCAGGAGAAATTTTCCTTTCATATACTTAGAGAGATTAGAAAGTTATACTATATTAGTATTTCTTGTTTATCCTTATTTTTGCAAAGATCTCTTCTCCTCCTATCTTCTTTTGCTCTTCACTCAACAAATTTATTCTTTCATCAAGAGAAGAAAAAGTATCAAACATCAAAGTTTAGTAAATGACTGATGAATACTTCCGTTAATCGAAACATCAAATTTTGCATAAATAAAAGCTTAGTCCTACGGTATGTGATTTATCTTCCTTTTTTTTTTCTGTAAAAAGGAGGAAATGGGAGTGTTAATTCTTGAAAATTTTGCACTCTAAAAAAATTATATTTATAAGTAAAAGCAAAGTATGGGCGAAAGAGAAGAATGAAGTACCTTCTTATTCAGTGGTTGAGCCTTGAATTTTGGCATTCTAGGAACCATTTCTGGATCAAGATCAGTAGTACTCCTTACACTTGCTGAGGCAACAGCCTGATCTGTCTTGAATCCAGGTTCTTTAGGCCTTGGTTTCATCTGTTTCTGAGCAGCACTTCCCTGAATCATAAGTCAAAACTATAAGAACATCTACTCACATGGTGCAACAAAAGAAGAAAACAGAATGGACAATAGAGGAATAAAACAAACCTTCACGGCATTTATCTGCATTTTACTATTACTTGAAGATATGTTTGTGTTGCCATTGGTCACACCCAATGGCAACTTACGAGGCAAATTTTGAGGTTCCACATACAGAATCTGGTTATATTTTTGAGGAGTTATACTTTAGTTAGGGCACAAATATGAGAGAAAAGTTATTTGAAAGAGTGGGGGAAACACACAAATAAAGACATCGACCTGTCTAGCTTTGCCTCCTTCCAACTTCTGCCTCTTAATAGCTTGGTTCTCATATACCTGAAATATAGATTACTGATTTTTGAAACATTGTGATAAACACACTAATTAATCAAATTTGAAAGTAACCTTTACCTTGTGCATTTTCTCAGCTTCACCAAAATCACGCAGGCTATTATTGGTTCTAGGCTTAAATGCTGGAACAACTTGAAAAATTCAGAAAAAGCTTAACCAAGTAATTTACTTCATACAAGATAAATAGAACAATAATTGACTATGTCGATCAATCTCAAGTGAGAGACTGACTCTAATTAAGATATGGGTCAAGTAGTTTTTCTCTTAACAAACTAGGATGAAAAGTATCTAAGTAAATTAACTTATTTGCCATTTCAAACAATTCATGATGAAAGTCTAACAAAAAATAAAGTAAATCATCTGTTTCTAAATCATCATGTCTAAATCCAGTTCTGAATGAGAGTTCATTCATGATTATATTACAAATTGCATTGCATTTCTACTCTTCATTTCATCAAAGAAAGCAAGAAGAAGAAGAAGAAACATACGACAGGTGGCTACTATAATGGTGGCGCCGCCAGTTTCCACCGCCATTTCGGATTCGGGTGTTCGCAGGTTCAAATTTTTTGGCAAGTGAAGTAAATTGTTGCTAGCTTCAATAATATAATTAGTAAAATAAAATGAAAATAATAAAAAAAAGAGAATTTGCACAGAGAGAGAGAGAGAGAGAGAGAGAGAGAGAGAGAGAGAGAGAGAGAGAGCGAGAGGGAGAGGGAGAAAGTGCAACGTTTGTAATGGAAAAAGAGAAAATGAGAAGAACATGAACATAACCGTTCAAGTTAGTTCAACTTCTAACGGCTATTTTGTCACGCTCCATGAGACACGCGCCTTCAAACGATGTCGTTTTCCCCTCAAATATGTGTAACAATCCGAAAATAGTTTTATTCTTTAACTTTAACGTACTTACAAGTCACATCTGGATTCTTATATGATCATTTATACATTGATTAATAAAAGTAATTATTATTTTTAGATAATACATGTATGTAAAAAAAAATTAATCATCCTAGGTATACACAAAAAATTAATCATTAAATCAACTATTTATATAGAATATATATTATAATATAAAATACATATTGAAATAAATTTAACATTATATGTATTTATATATAAATATGTGATCACTTTTTAGTATAGAAGTAGTAATTTTTTTAAAAGAAAAAATATCATAATTAAATTCTTAATTTATTGTATCTTAATAATACTACTAATAATAATTTTAAGCGTTCGTTGGTTTTTTCTTTAAATGTTACCAAAAAAATTTTTTAATGAAAAATAATTTTACACTATTACTAATTACAATCAATAATTCTCTTAATTAAAAATAAAAAAGTAAACACTTCTCATATGCACAACCCTACAAATTAATATATTTTAAAGAATTTTTTAAATAAAAGATAAATAATAGATTATGAGCTAGCAGGAGTTCTTTTCCGTGGGAAAACAGAACAAAAATTCTTAACAAGTTTCCACAATTCATGGACCACGATACTTGCACATGCATTTTTCTTAGGTTTACACCTGAAAATAATAGCTACTACAACATTATTACGCACTTGATTAAGATATATATATACTGGATCTGTATATATTTATTATAGTTTGATCTTCAAAAGCATCATTATTATTGTGTATATATGATGCAAAACATAGGGGTTGAAGGTGCTTTTGTTAGTGTTATTGTTATGTTGATGATATGCAGATCAGAAATGATTGTAATAATTTCAAGGGAACCATGTGATATAGTGTACTGGGATTTTGTGACATGCGTTAGGTACCTTGCAGGTTATGAATCAGAACCAACCAAGCATTGCTGTGAAACTGTGGCCACACTCAACAAGGAAGATAAGCAATACACCGAACGAATTTGTCAGTGTATTGAGGACTTGGCAAAGGGCATTCGCATCAAATTTGATTTGGAACGCATTCAATTTCTCCCTGATAGATGTCACATGCCTATCACTTTCCCCATTTCTAATGACTTCAATTGCTCCATGTAATTAATTAGTTCATTCATCAAATCTGTCTTAGCTTAATCGTTTTAATTATAATTATGTCACTGCTAATTATATATGAGGAAGTATAACGAGGTTTTGTTTTATTTTGCAGCATTCAATCAACGGCGAATTGAAACGGCAAATTAAAGGTATAAGACAGACAGATATTATCTAGCTATCTCTATATCCCTTTCAAAGTGTATAATCGCTCTGATAGTCATAGAAACTGGAATCCAATTATTTTGATATTATTCAATTACAATAATCAAGTGTGAAAGTGATGCAAGCATTTCATGTTACGTTCATGAAAGATACGGAATCCCAGTAAGCAATTTAACGATTCAGTGTGTAATTATATTCCGGCACATCAATCAGCAACGAAATAAGGATTTTTTTCCCCTATTTCTCTTCTTTCTTTAAAAATTAATGTCTCACCAAACCAATCAGCAGATATGTGTTGCTATATCTATGTTTCATTGAGATATAAACATCAACCAAACGTTATCATTGTATGTTATAAGGGATATTTTTTATTTGTAATGTATCTAATTAAACTTAAAAATGGTAGCATTTGAAAAAGTAAAAAATGTATAGCATAATTCATACATTTACATATTAATTATACTACGTATATATCCTAAAAAAGGTTAGTTATTATATTAGTTATTTATATAAAATACATATTAAAATATAAAATATATATTAAAAATAAATTAAATAATAATATATTTATATACAAATATATAATGATTAATTTTTTGTATTTACATAATATTTTTATTTACCTAATTAGTATTATTAATTTCATAAATCTTTGTTGTTTACACTAAATGACACTCTTTCCGTTTTAAAATAATTATTGCTTTGATTTTTTTTAATGTATAAAAATGTTAAAACGACAACTATTCTAAAATGAAAATAGTAAACAAGAATTGGTAATATAGGACTTGAGAATGGTACGGTGTCGCATTTATGGTGATGTCTCTAGTTGATGGACATGGTGGCGGTATCAAAGGTAGCCAATTTAATTTGAGGATAAAAAAGATGCACCCTAGTTGGGAAACATGCATGCATGATGTAGTATATGATTGTAGAAATTAGAAGTGGCGGATGAATTGAATCAAGATAAGAGTTGCCATTCCCTAGTAAGTTATGGTGTTCAAAAGCTACCTAGTAGCACCTCCCTCTTTGGAGAAAATGTGGTGTTCATCCATATGAGATGTCAAATATCTATTATATACTACAAGTATAATAATTGGGGAAAATTAGATATACGTCGTATTATTGTAACAAGAAAATTGATGAGGACAAAGCAAAATATTCAAATAATAGAAGTATATTTAGAGAAAAGAGACAATTTCTCAAAATAATGAACATTTGCACTATCAATTGACGATGAGAAATCATCCTGCATAGTTATGATTTATGAACTTCCAACCATGTGCTTAATTATGGATGGATATATAAGCTGGTGCAATCTTCTACAAAGTTGAGCATATTAATTACAGCTAACGCGTTTTTCATTAATTAATTAGATGAACATCATGTATGCTTAAATGTTATTGCTATAATTTTTTAGACAGTTTAATTTTGGTGCAGTAAAATATTTTTTAACAGTAATTTAGTTATATTCGTTTTTTTGAATAATCATTTATGTGATTAAAAAGTAGTTATATATAATATTATGTGATTAGATATATGTGTAATATTATTTTATATTGATAATAGTATATTAAAAATAAATTTTATTTTATTATCAAAAGTTCAAATAATTCATTTTTTTAAAAATGTATTTATAGTAAAAAAAAATTGTTATTCTTTTAATTTTAATTAATTTAGACTCTCCTTTTTATTTTTATTGGCAAAATATTTAGGTGAACTTAGTACTAATAAACTCTACACACTTAATTATTACTGTTTATTAAAAAAGTTACAGATCTTATACCAACTCAAAAAATAAAAAAAAACACCAAACATACATTATTTTAAAGAATAATACTACAGTAAAAAGTAAAGTTTTGGTAAAAAGTAAATATTATATTTTTTTGTAACGAAAAAAGTCTACAAAAAAAATTATCATGTGCAACGTATATGTTTTTTTTTTTTTAATTAAGTAAAAAATATTATTTTTATTTAATTTTATTTTTTACTAAAAAAATATATTTTAAAATCTCTGTTAGTTGTACCATTTAGCTTATACTTTAAATTTTGAACTATTGAAAATTAGACAAACATATTGACCATGGACTAACTCGTGAGGAGCAATAAAAATAGCCATTAATTGAATCAAACTGCAAAATTTAATTGGATTTTACTAAAATTTAGTAGTGGTATAATTGAATCATATATGAGCCCGAAAGGGTTGTGTGAAAGTGCGTTCTCTATTTTAGTATATGGGAGGTGGGATACTCAAAAGCTTGTCTGATGAATGATGATCACTTTCTCTTATTCCTTTGCATGTAAATTCCTAACTTCAACTTGTCCCATGACTTGATATTGATGGAAGTGTATGTGTCAGTTATGGCTTCCCCTTCGATCCATCATGCTGATTCATTATTCTTTCTAGGGAAAGAGAGTAGCTATGATAAAAGCTTTTAAAGCACTGCATGGTCCTAAAAGTTTGGTCCCATATCTTCTCTAATTCAGTTTTAAATTTCTACTACCTGTTTGGGATTATTAATTAAATGATTATTTTTCTTTTAGTATTATATTCTATAAAATGTTTTAAGTATATCGTATAGAGATAAAAAAAATATTCAAATCAATAAAAATATAAATTTTAAACTTCTTAATACATGGAATGTACTAATGATAGATTGAAAAAAAGGTAAAATTTAATATTTTAACTCTTTAAATAGCACTTAAAATACTCTTTAGCTTTTCTTTCTCTGGTTAAATTAAAATACAAAATATTAGTTAATTTTGATATGTGGGAAAGTTTTTTTAAGATAAAAACATTTCACAAAGAGTTAGCTAAAAAGTTGTTTGAAAATACGAATGTATAACTATGTAAAAAGTTAAATATATTGTATGTATATGTGTATTCAAAATATTTATAAGGAGTTAGCTAAAGAGTGTCATTCCAAAGAAATTAGTTAAGAAAAATAAAACAGAAAGTTTTGACTCTTTGAATTGTATTATCAATATATTTGATATATTTAAAACAAAAGAATTATATTTTTATTTATAATATTATTAAAAAGTATGCCTAAAATATTTGTTAGCAGCATCCTATTTAATTATTTATAGACATTTATCAATCGCCTACTAACCAAAGTTTTATAACTAGAGACAATGGAATGTATAATTTTGTGGGCCAGTGCTGATGTTCTATAGGCACTGCTGCCCCGGTTTTTTGTTTGTTTCAATGGGCCTGGGCGTTATTTCATTATTTTAATTCAATGAAATCAGTGGGCTTCCACTGAAGGCAATAAGAGCTCCAAAATACAGTTATCTTGATAATCAAATTATTATTGGATTATTAAATTATTAATTTAATTAAAAATTATAGATTAAATTAATTAATTCAGTTATAATTAATAATTATATATAAAATTTTATTTTATTTTTTATTTTTATAATAAATATTTTTTTAAATTTTATTTTATATTAAATTAACAATTATTTTTAAATTATAATAATTTATATTTATTATACTCTTCCAATATTTAATTAAAAAAAATATCATATATAAAAAATAACAATGCTGTCTAGTTTAATTGGATTTTATCGGACTTAACCGGATTGATTTTAACTAATTTTTTTTATCAAAATTAATTAAATTCGAGCGAATTAATTACTTCACCGATTCAAATAATAATTCAAATCAAATTAATAATTGAATTTTTGGTTCGACCGACAGAGTTGAATCGAATTGATAACTATGCTTCAAATTAAGATACAGTGCTAAACACAGGAATTAAAAAATAACTTTAATGTTAATAGATAAAAAATAATATAATCTTAAATATATATGCATTTAATAATAACTAATGAAAAAGTTTTTTTTTTTGGTCTGTAATATCTTCTAAGTCAACAATTTAAGTATTAATCTGTTACGAATTTAAATTTTATTTAAAAATATATTACTAACTAATAAATTATTGTATGTATGAGATGAGATTCAAAACCTCTATAATTATTTAGAATGAATGAATTTATCACTCAATCAACTCAAATTAGTTAATTAATGAAAAAGTTATGATAATTATATATTGAATTGCTATTATGTAATTAACAATAATTTACAATTACTGCAATTTAAGTTACTCAACCGCCTACACCAGCACTATTCATGGCTCCTCATCCGCCACATATTATCACATTTTATTTGAGGTTCAACCACTTCACTTTCTTCAGTAGTTGAACCATTATTTTATAAACAACCAGCACAGTATATATTTCATTTTCCTTAGATACTTTTGCCCTTAGCTTGCTTTAGACTCACCATGCTTTTAAATCAATAACATATTATTATAGCGTTCTTAAAAGCTAGACAAATTCACTAAACAAAGACATTATTTAAAAAAAAAGTATAAACTTGGTCCAAAATAATCAAATAAATAAATAATAGAGACCAATTATTCCTATTTGTTTCGATCATATCAGTAGATAAAAAAAATAAAAATAAAATAGACAAGATTTCACACTAGCTGTTTTTACTACTATTTAAATGTCCGTATTTTATATTTTGATAATCTTAGTAAATAGGTTTGGTAAGTTATTTTAATCTTGAAGGACAATCAGTCAAAATTTCTTTTCTGGTAACGCTTTTTTATTTTCAGTCAATGAGAAGAAAAAGAGAACATAAATAAAAAAATAAATAAAAGGGGATATGATAAAGCTAGAAAAAATAACAAAAGAGATGCAATGAAACTAACATATATATCGAAATGGTAGTCAAATTGAAAAAAGTCTCTTATATGAGAAGATGGAGCCCTCATTTCATGTGATCTAGAATTCTCATGCTACCTGTGATGCCAACATCATCCATCCTTTAATAAATTAAATAGATAGATTAAGAAGAGAGAAGAGATATTTGATACATTTCCCCATTATACATATTCGTATTCATAGAGGTCTTAGAACAATTACACATAGCCAAAACCACTGTCTTCAATGAACTATGAAACTGCCACATACCCCTCTTTTGCATGCTCATCTCAAATGTTATGAAGCCACGCACCTATCCCCACACCACCATCCTTCTCACTATTTCTCTCTCTTATCTCTCTCTCCCCTCAACTTCCCTATATAACTTGCCCCTTATTTTCCTCTTTATCAAACACATACAAACCCCATTATCATATTTGCACGCTCGCTTCCTTCCTCTTCCCCCTTTCTTTTCCAAACACATACTATCATATAGGATACACAACAAAACTGTGGCCAAACGCCGAAATGAGTATCTGTTCCGATCAGCAGCACCATCACAAGTTTTACCCTTCTCAACAACTCCTTTCTCCTAAGAAGTCCCTCAGAGATATTGACGTTCCACCAAGGAAGCTCCTCACCCGTCGAGCCGCCGCCGTCGACGCCGGTGAAATGTTCTCCGACGACACCCTTTTTCAGAAATTCCTCCCTTGCAACAACCCTGCTGACGATTCTGGCTCTGACGGCGACGACCCTTACTCGTCCGACCACTTCCGGATGTATGAGTTCAAGGTCCGCCGTTGCACTCGCAGCCGGAGCCATGACTGGACTGACTGCCCTTTTGCCCACCCCGGCGAAAAGGCCCGCCGTCGCGACCCACGTCGGTATCACTACTCTGGAACGGTCTGTCCAGAATACCGGCGCGGCGCGTGCAGCCGTGGTGACAGCTGCGAGTTTGCACACGGCGTCTTTGAATGCTGGCTCCACCCTGCAAGGTACAGAACCGAAGCATGCAAAGATGGAAAGAACTGCAAGAGGAAAGTGTGCTTTTTCGCGCACACTCCGAAACAACTGAGGATCCTTCCAGTTACAATGAGTACTTCGAATGACATCTCTCCATGCAAGAAGAACAAGCTTTTCCTGAACCCTTCGTCAGGTTCTTCTAGTAACAATAGCTGCTGTTTGTTCTGTCACCACTGTGCCGGTGGTGGTGGTGCTGTTAATTCTCCAACTTCAACGCTTTTAGGCATGTCCCGTTTTTCGCCGCCGCTCTCACCATCGTCCTCCGCCACGTCGCCTCCGGTTTCTCCGATTAGTAGGCTGTCCCGCTACGGTGCGTGTCGTGGTGGCGGTGGTGGTGGTGCCAGTAACTTGAGTTACAAGGACGTGGTTAATGAATTGATGAGTTCTTTGGAGGGTTTGAGTTTTAGCGACGGTTTGAATTACAGCGACGTTTCAGGTGTTTCTGCTGCAAAAGTAGCAACTAACATGCCCTGGGTTGATGTTCCTCTGAATTGTGAGGATCAGCAAGAGTTTATTTTTTCTCCGTCTTCTCCAATGATGATGACCCCAACAAGAAGCTGTGATGATGATGGGAAATTTTCGAGGTTTTTTATTGGCAACGAAAACAGGGTGGTTGCTCATAAATCTAATTCCGATGCTAATATTTCTAATGATATTAATGGTGCGAATAATTGCCCAGCTCCTGATCTCGGATGGGTGAATGATCTTCTGATGTAGAAGTTGAAGATGATGATGATGAGGGAGTTAAGAAAATGGTCAGGATGATTAGCAAGTGTAAATACTATGGCGTCTATTGTTAATTATTGTTTTCTAAGTATTGTTTTGTTTCATTGCTTTCTGAATTTGTTGCCAAGTTTGCAACTATTCTGTAATTTGTGCATTTGAATTTATAATTTAATTTCATCTTGTTTTTGCCTTATTATGTATAAAGGAGTGTGCTTTGATTATTCATGTTCTTTTGGTTCGTTCTCTTCATTTTTTTTCTGAAATAATTTTATTCTGACGTGTGACGTATTCAATTGGCCTTATCTGATTTAGTAGCGGTACCAACTATTAACGTGGGGAACTAACCCTAAATTGGAGAAAAGCTAATTCTATGGGATGAGGAATCAGATCAGTATGATATTTTGTTTTCTGTTAGCTCTTGCAGGTAAAGAAAGAAGATTCGTACACATGGCAAGCATGCAAGCCATGTCGTGGATAAGATAAATATTAGATTTTGTTTTGTTTTCCTTTTTGGGTAAATAGATTATCTTGGTAGTCTTTTATAGCACCTTGAATATTTCATCTCTATTAGACATAGAAAAGCGTTGACAAGGATGATGATGAGGTAGGTACCAAAAATGGCGAGTGATTTGAAAATTATGAGAGAGATAAATAAGATGACGGAGTAAATTGCAATTTAAACGTCGCTGCCATGCTAGCTTAGTAGAGAATCTTGGAAAACAATGGAAGCCAAAAAAGCTATCTGACCTGGCACGCCTGTCATTTTACTTTTTATTTTTT
This sequence comes from Arachis hypogaea, assembly GCF_003086295.3. Classification (NCBI taxonomy): domain Eukaryota; kingdom Viridiplantae; phylum Streptophyta; class Magnoliopsida; order Fabales; family Fabaceae; genus Arachis; species Arachis hypogaea. Next base: position 34,222,764 of record NC_092043.1, read on the forward strand.
GAGTAAAGTAAATGGACAAGCGAAATATATATATCATTTTTCTTCACCCATCGATCTTGCGCAGCCATCTTCTGATTTGAATCGAATTAAAACTAAAATGTACTAGCTAGCTAGCAAACGTAGTATATATTTTAATCATGTTTATAAGTTAATAATTTCCCGGTAACATGAAGAGCCATAGTTCAAGTCTCTATCAAATACCCTCTATCAAATACCGTGGGAAATCTAATCGCTGGAATGTTTAATATAATTTTGTTTTGAGTAAAGTTAGGGAAGCAAAAGCATATCAGTCAAAATTCAGTCAAATACCTTTGGATTAATTTAAAATTTTTACGAGTTAATATATATGGATGTTTCTTCTACTAAGTATTAGAATGTTTATTTTTCATATTAAATGGATGTTCTTTTATATATTTTTCGAATTTGTGATTGTTAGAAGTGGATAGATTAATGTGAGAAAAAAGAGAAAGGTTTTTATAGGTTTTAATTAGGTTTACTTAATCAATTTAAAATTTTTTAAATTTTGAATTTAAAAAATTTAAAATTAATTAATTATTGATATAAATTAATATAATTTTGTTTAATTTTTGGCCGATAAACTTTTGGTTTCTTATACTTTTCCTTTTGTTTTTTGTAGTTAATATAATTTAACGAGTTTTACTAATTTATGTCTTAAGAATAAGAATAGCAGAACTTATTTTATAAAAATTGTTAAAAAATAAACGCTCTATTCTATTTTTATAAAAATTGTTAAAAAATAAACGCTCTATTCTATTTTTATAAAAATTGTTGAAAAATAAACGCTTTTATATTTTTAATTGTGGAATACATTAAAAATATTAAAAAATGTTAGAGGTACATGAAAATAATCATTAAAATTAGTTATTAGTATAAAATATATATTAAAAATAAATTAAATTATATATATTTATATAAAAGATATAATGATTAATTTTAGTGTGTAAATAAATTTTTTAATTATTATTATATTTTTAAAATATAACGGACAAAGTTAACTAAATCCTAATTTAATTTAATGTTGAAATCAATTCGAGTAGTCATTTGTTGCCAGTTTCAATTTTTCACGGTTTTGGAGAAGTGCTACTGGTAGTTATTGGCAACTCATGGTTGCCGGTTTGTGACCATCTGGGTTACCTATTGATGGTAGCTGCCATAATAACCTCACAAAATGATGTAGACAACAGAATGGCATCCACTATAACAATTACCAAGTTTTGGAGTCGTGTCTATTAACCCCTTCCTCTTTCACTTTCACTCTTTGTCTTTTCCTTGTTAGAAGGAAATAAACAGAGCATACACTGAGTGACGAGGAGCCCATACTTTCATGCTTGTGATTTTGTTCAACATTGGTTGGGTACAGAGAACTACCGACACATGTGAATGGTACGTTTTTTGGTGATAGGCCGATTTACTTTATCTTTCTGCATGCACAACGCAAATTTGCCGCTGAAAGATTCTCAATGCTCGCCATGCATGGCGTGCACCTTCATGCATTTATATCTCAATCATGCTACCTTTACATGCAGTTTGAAGCTTAGTTCAGCTGTGCGCTGGGTTATTCCATCTGCAGATTCCTACGTATGTTAAACACTGCTCCATGGAAGAACACTGACACATTATAATCAGAGTTGAAAAACAGTCTTACATCAAAGTAACTTACATGGTAAAGGAAAAAGTTGAGCCAATTACATCTTTAAGGAAATAGTTCTTGATAAAATAAAACAGAAAAATAGAAAATAAAATCAAGAAATGAAAATACCGATTCGTATGAACAATTATCTAGTGGCACTATATAGGAATCTTGTTAACAAAATTATATTCTCAAGAACTAGTTAAGTCACCAAATATGAAAATGCAATAAAACATAATCATGAGTAAATTAAATTACAGGTGAGAAATAAAAATTGAATAGATATACATTTATCACGAACAATAATTATTTCTTGTGATACAGTCAACTAAGAACTAACACTAGGCTTCGTTAGTAAAGATCAAAAGGGATATACAAACCAAGCAGCGGCAGCTAGAGCTCTTCCAACTGCATGATGCTTTCAGTTATCCTTGCAGTTCCTAGAGTAGTTAGGCAGCGATGATCTTGACTGTGACTGAAAAAAATCAAATGGCGTTCCTGAAGATCTTCTGGTGGCATTTGGAGAATCTGACAACAGAGGTTCATACACAGGATTTCTGTTCTTGGGTTGTGTTATTGACAGGGTAGAAACATCTTTCTCTATAAGTGGTCGGGGTTGAGGCTCAATGGTACCAAGAGACACAATTGGTCCCCCGAGGCGTTCAGCCTGCTGAAGTGTGTTGATTTTGCTCGGTCTATATGTATATCGGAAATACTTGATCGCGAGGATTGGACTCATCCCGGCTGCAGTCATGAGCTGTATGGAATTACAGTTGCCGTCAAGTGATTTATGTTAACTAGTTAATATATTTCGATACAGCAAGAAAACAGATACTTGAATATTATCAGGAAGGAAAAAGAAAACCAATGGATGTGGGGGTTTGGGATTGAGTGAAACTTGGGGATAAGATTTCATAGAGTGTGAAATCGCATTGCATTGACTAAGAGCACAGAAGCAGCAGGGAATGATAGTTTTCCCTTTAAGTGTGAAGAACTTTTCATAGCGTGCAAAAACTGTTATAAAGATATAAAGATACTTACAAAAATTGATATCCAATATGACGGTTGTCGACACAACCGAAACATAATTGTATACATCCCTGATGCAGGAAGAGCACTGAAGATCCAGTTGATAGCATAAAACCCAGCTAAATTACCCCATATAGCAAGATGTTGCAATATTGTAAATGAACTGCAGGAATCAAAACAAGAAGCCAAAAATGAAACGAGAGAAATTTTGCGGATAGAAGTGTGTGCTCCCTAGAATGATAAGCAAAGGGATAAATAGCAACAGCTGTTATAGCTTACTTGGTCTCCATCGCCACTACAAAAGCCTGCAACCAAATACAACCGGAGAGTGCAACCATTGAAACCTCCTCCATTTCACTCTTATCATAAGCATAAGCATGTATGCTTATAAGAAATACAACTACTGCCTGCAAATCACAATCAACACCAGTGACAAATCAATTGACATATCATGGTATAAAACAGTGTATTTTGTTAGAGCAAAAGGAATTTAAGATTTATAGGAATGATGCATTCATCATAACTCATGATTGATAAGCTTTCTACGAACTCATCATCTCCCTAATTTATAAATAATTGAGTGTTGACCTGTTTTCACTTTTCAGTATAAATACCAAAATGTGCTGACAAACAAGACTCACATGGAAGAGAGATCGCCCAAACCATCCAGCAAATGTACTGGGATTTAGAAGCCTGTTCAAATAATTACAGTTGATTTAATGATTACCAATTTTCACAGCACTGTAATAAGCAGTGACTACCAAATAATAACAACAACAATAATAATTTTTCAGTTGCACCGAACTGAAACATAAGACGACAGGATAGCATTTGACACAGTAAGGTTAAAGGCAATGTCAAACCTCCCAGCTTGGCAATAAAATAAAATTTGAGGATGCTGAATCACAGTTTCCTCGCTAAGATCTTTGTCAAGCACACTGACTAGAACAGGAACACTTGTGTAGAAAACATTATAAGCCATCAAGCTGACAGAATTGAAGAGGCTGGTTCCAGAGACCCCTGAAATAAATGAAAAGCTGAAAATGCAATCATTAGTGCCAAAAAAATTAGGGTAAAGAGGAATAGGAATGCACCTATTGCAATGCAAATTTCATACTAAGAATCACTACAAAGGACTGTACTGAAAGGAAAGAGTTTTGCAGTAGCATCTGCTTTCAAAATAATTTGCAGGTTACATGCATGGTAAAGCAAAAAAGAAGGCCATTATTAGTAGAAACTCACAATATTTGGATAAAGCATATCAGTAGGGATTTGTAGAATGAATACTGAGAAAGAAATGCTGTCCGGTTGTAAGAGTAGCGGCCATGGACTAGAATTAATCTTTTCAAGAATCGGAACTCTGCAAGTTAACCCCCACCAAAAAATAATATCAATGCGTTAGTTGAAACCTAGTGTTCATATGACAAATAAATAAAAGAAAAATAAAAGGGAGACTGAGAACCACCAATCCGCCTCTAATTTCCAACCACTGAAAATAAAAGCCTTCAGAAAAATGCTAGGACAAATTATGGTTGCTAGATAACATGGACGAATGATTGATAAAGATTACAAATACCAGAAAGAAGCAAAAGTTGAACCATATGAAGAAATTGTTGATAGAATTTTAGATGAGAAAAATGGAATATACTAGGTGAAGAGTGTTAGATAACTAATCTACACAATTACACATCATCATTGCACAAGGCAAAATGTATTGGAAGACTCACTTCCAATACTGTAATCAGCTGCTCTTGCTGCCTGCAATCCTTCTCTGCCACTGATGCCCACGCCGATATCAGCTTGTTGTATCATCCTTACATCATTCCCACCATCACCAATTGCCAACGTTCTATAATCGCATGATTTTAAGATTTGTACAAGCTGCAGCAAATAATGATAAAACAGAGTAAACCAAATTGTCTGCCATACTGCATCAGAGACAATGATAAGAGCAGTAAATTCCCCAGGAAGAAAATATAAGTTATATCTGTCTAATCTCCCCCTCTTTAGTCTGATCAACAAACTAAAACTTTAATGACTATGGCAGCACAGGCCGACCATAATTTAAATCATAAATCTTAAAACAACAGTAGGTATACATGGATCAAGTTGTCAAAAACAAAACCTGAGCCTTTTGGGATGGTGTCACGCGACAACATATGGCAGTCCTTGACAATATTGCCAGCTCAGTGAAAGCTTTGCGGTAGTGATTAAGTGCAAAATCAAGAGCCCAGCCATCAATAACAAAAGCCACATCCTATTTATGAAAAAGGAACAAGGAACAGATGACCTTCAAAGCATTTTAATAAGTTAATGCATGCTTGCTAAAAAGAATTTCCTAGTGTAAACAAGCAGAATATGATTTTTTTTTTCTTTCATAACAGAAGAATTTGAGAGGAAATGAAGTAAGGTGACAATCACAACAGCAAAAAAAATGATATACCTTGCTAAAGGAAACCACAAATTAGAAAATCCAAAATAACCAAGATAAGTAACATAAAGTATGCAATGTTTCCCCAATCTCTGGATCCTAAGTAGTTTCGGGCACGTATCAGCCATACCTTAGGTTCCGAGGTAGTTATCCGCATTGTAAGAAGCACTCGCTCTAAACTTCTACGAACCTCATCCTCCGTTTTTCCATCAATTGATAGAAGCTGGCCCTTCGGCTCTACCAAATTTGAGAGGAGGGGATTGAAAGAATAAAGCTTCTTTTAAATATTCTCATCAAAAATTGAAAATTTACCAAAGATTGCACAACATTAATTAAAGAAAAAATATTAAATCAATGGGTACAGAAAGCTATGCTAGCTCTTAAAATAGCAGACTTATGCAAAACAGATGGGAAATTCAGCTTGAAACAGTTATGTAAACTGTAATGCGTAGTTTACCTGTGTTGGTAAGCTACCCCAGAGAACAAGAAGCTTCAGTTTTTTAAGCCCCAGGAGCAGAAATTGAGATCATTTCAAACTCAACTTATTTATTCTAGATATTTCCTGATTTTAAACTTTTGTATCTTGCAAACTGTAAAAGCATTAGATAGTTTACATGGAGGGTTCAGGTCAATGCTTTTACCAATTATGTATTGAATTTAAGCACAAGGTAGGTGCAACTATGCAATATAATATTTACTCTTAAACCACAAATGGCTCATACTTGAGGATATAAATACCATTTATGTACCTCTAATTAATAACTGATCTTTTAAGAGAATTCTGTCATGATAGAACCTATGAGCACAGTAGTGGTTTGAGCGCATCCACCTTGTGCTCTCTTTTTGGGAAAATGAAACATACAGCACAGCAATGTAGGATGAACACACAGATATGTTTTTAAATCCCCAAATAAAATAGAGGATGGGATAGAAACAAAGGATCATATCAGGACCAACAAATATAAGAAAACTACAAATTTCTCCATGGTCACAATCTGAACTACCTGGGGAAATAAAATTGCATGACAGGGCAATTTGTATGGCAGTATTCTGCTTGTCTCCTGTTAGCATCCAAAAATTTATTCCAGCTTTTCTTAGAGTTTCTATTGTTTCAGGAACTCCATCCTAAAAAATGTCAAGTAAAAAGAAAAAATAATCATAATCATATGAAGTCATAAGAAAGTTCTCTTCAGTTACTCCTCCCCCCCACCCCCCAACCCCACCCCACCCACAGAAAAACCAACCTATATATATATATATATATATATATATATAGAAATGGGGTAAAACTATAGAGATTTAAGAATGCTATATAAAATTTAGATCTCTATGTGTGCAATTACACCAAATACTAACCTGTAAACGATCCTCTATGGCTGTAACACCAAGAACTTCCAAATTATGTTCTATTCTTTGGCAGACCTCAGCTACTCTCCACTGTGATAGATAGTATACTGAGAAATTCAATTCGTAAGAGTTACTTTATAAAAAATCATTGACAAGAATGCCATTTACCTCTCTATCAACCAAAGTGCTATTGGCCTCTTTAAACATTAAAGACCATTCTTGATATTCATCTTCTCTTAATTCACGCCAAGCCAAACATAGTGTGCGTAGTCCCAAGTGAGCATATTGTTCCACAGCTTCAATGAAGTTCCGAGTTTGCTGCCCTGCAGTAAGAAATCGTGTCAAACAAATAGATGCATCAAACTATTCAAACTCTGGGTGACCAATTAACAAGAACATGGATCCAAACAAAATCCCTAATTACATAATATTTGGTTGTCCTGAAATATATAAATAACATACCAGTACGAGCATAAGGAAGAATAGCCTCATCTGCTCCTTTCGACAAAAGAAGGATCTTTCCATTTTGACAATCTCTCAACACTAGTGACATTCTTTTCCTGTCTGAGGTGAATTCTAAGGTTTCCAGCACTTCATATTGAAGTATTGAGGAGTTAAATTTGACTTCTGAAATATATAAAAATAAAATATTTATGAGTTCAATTAGCCAACAGATCAGTCATGCTTCCACAAGAATAGCAAGGAACATGTACCGAGAATGTTTCCACTCTTGTTGAAGAACACCATATGCAAGTGAGCAGCAGCTTGAACAAGAGCATCCTCATCCTGAGATTGTGCCTTATACAATATATCTCCAGTTTTGCTATGGAGAATCGCCCCCAGCAAAAACAAACACAAATAAATAAATATGCTCAAGCTTATGAAAAATATCCTAAATTCTTAACAAGAATATGCCAGTCTTAAGTTCTTAACACTTGGCACATCCATGTACTAGCAAGAATTAGGTAGAATCACCTTTGTGTAGGTATGACAGTATTACATATTGCCATAATTGTAAGAAACTGTACAGCATCAGGTGAACCACTGGAAACAGCATGGAGAAGCTCTACATCTGCAGATCAAATGATGTAATTGACTTAAGACGTGAAACTTCAGCTAAAAACAAATCCAGAAGAACATATATCTTCGTAAAAGATTCAGTGGTTCAGCTAAACAGTCTGCAAGTCAATGCATATGCAGTGAGGGTGAAAAGAAGGAACAAAAGTGAATTCCACATGCTCCTATATAAAATTGAATAATTAAGCTTCTGTCTACTAATTTAGACAATCTTTAAAAGTTTTAAACTTTTGCCTACGCATTAACAATATGCACCTGAGGAGTCTTTCAATATATGTGAAAATTTTCAATCTTGATCATGTGAAATGATATACTTTTAACTTAAGATATTTAAATACAACTATTTCACATCAGTAAGATAATAAGAGAATTCCATCAAACAACCAGACCTTTCAATGCATCGCCATTTTCATTTCCATAAAAAATGCCGCTAATACAGCATCTTCTAAATATCATCTTATTCTCAGTCAAGGTGCCTGTCTTGTCAGTCAAAATGTACTCAACTTGTCCCAAGTCCTCACTTATCGCTGTACTGCCACACATGACAAGCATAATTCAAAATAAATGAATGTGTCCCTGGTAGTTACTAGAAAGTACTTGGTACTCAAAATATTTCTCCCACTTACTTTGTTGCATTGGATGGAGTACTAGTCTCAAGGTCAACCATTCGATGGTCCCAATCAATAAACTTTGCATACAGGCCCTTCACGAGATCTAGAGATACCTGCAAGAGATGCAGTAGTTAGCTGCATCAGCTTTTAAACTGTTTCTTTCAACATATTTAAAACAGGCTTGAAATCATCCATTGATAAAAGATAATTGGTGCAACCGCTGAAAGTAGCAATGCAAAGGAAATAATTGTCTATATCCCTCCATTATGTTCATGAGATCATTCATGCTCTACTGCAATGGACTATAGCTTTCTATACTGAAGTTAGTTTTTTATTTTTTGAATTGACAAGAAAAATTGTGTATTGAACTTATAAATGCACCATAATGCAAATCCAACACCTATCTTAAACCAGCTCACCTTAATTGAAATGGGTATCATGATGGAACAAAGAAGCTCGAACCGCAGAGGGATGATCAATAGTTCATACCAAGGGCCTTTATCAGGGTAAAGAACATACCATTGCTATAAACAAACAGAGAAAAATTAGCATCAACCAACATGCACCTTTAGGGTAACAAGTCAAAACATGGAAGCTTAAAGACAACAATTACAGATGAGGCATTAAAACATGGAAAAAGCTTAAACAGAAAGAAGAGTGGGAAAACACTTATTGAAGAATAGAATGGCAACATGACAAGGAAAATACAAACTTAGCATCCACCACAAAAAGAAAGCTGGATAACCTGGAATCCTAAAATGTGGAATAAATCTATAGCATGTTTAGAAACAAAACAAATTATGATGGGTGCAAGTTGCCAAGCTCCCTCAACAGAAAGAAAAGAGATGGAGGACGATACTACTATACACAGATAACATAGATTGCTGAAATTCAATAAAATTTTGGGTGCATAAGAAACTTGAGTTCAGAAATGATAGCATACTTTCTTTGCTTCTGTGTCCTTCCACACATTACCCGCTATGCCAAGAACCATTACAACAACAATTTGGAATACAAATATAGCACCAGTCAACTTGTCTATCATGGCATCCATAGCAGTGAGCTTTGGTTCTGGTATACCTCTACTCATGCCCAATTTGGTTTCGTTGCCTGAAGAAATATTGTGTGGTCAATGCATATTATTGGATTTTTTCAGAAGAAATATCTGATTTCATGAGTATAATGTTATCCATGTACTTGCCTGTGTACACAGCTACTCCACATGCCCACTCAGTGTTCCGTAAGTAACATGACTGGAGAACTGTGTTTTTAATGGTTAAAGGGCATATATCATTATCAATAAATGGGGGGAACAACCGCATGTTGGCATCAAACCTTCTGATGTCTTTATTTGGAGTGGGACACTCGATTACACCCTAGACGCACACATACACACACAAAAGAAGAAAGTAATTAATTCATTGTTCAGCATAAACAGTTTTGTCAGTAAAACTGCTAGCTAGTTACTGTAATAAAAATTTACCTTAATTTTGTGCAATAGTTCAACATCAATTCCCATGCAGGCAGAAGGTATGACTCTTGTCTTCAGATCAGTTTCACCATCCATTGCAGCAGTCTGAACAACATGCTATATCATAAGCTCTTTGAAATGCATATAATGAAACATGGTCTTTCCACAAACAAGAAAGATAAAGAAGAATGCTGGAACTATGTTGTCTGCAATGCCACAGAGTGCGTGTATCAATTTTAGCATGTTTCATGTCAAGCTTACCTCTATATAGCAAAGTCCTTGTGGATCAGAGGAGCCAATCAAAACAAGGTCACAAGGCACTTCATCATTTTCACGTAGCCATACTATATTACCTACATGAATATCCTGGGCTTGGATCTACAGCACCATCCATACAAGCATACCAGAAAAGAAGGGGAAAAAAAGCAAGAAAAGACCATTAGATTTACATATATAAAGAAACATGTTATATAATTTAACAAATGAAGAAGCTTATGTAACTTCCACTTCCTACAGTAACGAATGCAGAATAAGTCAAAAAGTCATAACAAGAAGTGAATAAATATATCTTTAAGAAAATCAACCATATTTCATACAAGTTTCTTGATGCCATTTCTGACAACCCAGACTTCTTTCTCATTTGCCTTCTTGTCTGACAGGTATCTATGGTAATCATCCCATGCCTCTTTTGTTGCAGAGACTGCAAAAATGAAGATAAGTGGACCCCATGTACTGGCAGGATTTACTGGAGTGATGAGAGACCATAGCTGTAGGCAAGCTATCAGCAAAAAGTACTGATTCATGAACCGGCTGAAAAAGGGGCAAAATTAGATGGAATAAGGAAAGAGCCAAGGCAATGTTTAAATAATTGACAGGAACAAGTCATATTAGATATTCAAATTTCAATATAAATTTAACCCACCCCCCCCCCCCCAAACACACAAACAAAAAAAAAAACAAGAAAAGAAAACTGATGTTGAATTGCACAGCATAAAATTGAAAAAGACAGGCCAAATCCCTAATCTAGGATTAATTACATGAATGTCAAGTAAAAAATTGTGCACAATCATCCAAATCAATATGTGCAAGCTTATATTTTATATTTGATACTACATTCTTCTCTAATCTCTGAAGTCTGAACTCTGAATTCCTCATGAAAATTAAAAATGCATGTCTAAACACTGCAAAACACACATGGTATATCTTGGGGGGGAAAAAGAAAAATTCACTCCATTCAATCAAAAGTTTGTTATTCAATATCAGAGAAGATGACAGCGAAGGAGGTCATGCAGTAGAACCATGTAAATTATTCATGATTTTGCACCAACGTTACAGCACTAGTAGTTCAAATAGAGAGTAAAAAATACCATGTGCAGAAAGATTACCTGAACTGTTCCCATAAATTTTTCGGAATAAAGTTCAGCACAGTATACTTTCTGTTTGATATACGATTATCACAGTATAAATCATGAGCTGATTCATCATCATTTATATAAACATAACGCTTCATTGTTAAGCCCCGAGCATCTACTAGCTTATGTTATAGATATCTTCTACACCTTCACCGCAATGCTCAAAGAGAACAATTGTGAAATATCCAAAATAGTCACATTCTGCAATAAACAAGGAGAAGGGAAAATGATGTAAGACTTGTATATAAATTTTATTATGATAAGGAAGAGAAATAGGGAAGGTCTAAACAAATTTTCTCTCCATTACAAAAATAAAAAAAGCACCATAGTTATGCAGGACTGCAGGTCACTTCAGCACAACAAACACCATGCCATCCTTGACAATTCTAACTCCTAGAAGTTACTCAGCATGCAACTTATAATCTGTTATGCATAACCCCTTATGCTACCACATCCAACTGAATTTAGTTTCATCACATGTGCTACACCAAGTTTAACTACAAAAACTCCAGAACAATCAGCTGAATATCCGAGAAATTCTCACAGCAAATAATAAAAGAAGTCCATATTCTAATTACAAAAACAACAATCAGTTTCAAATGTTCATCACTCCGATACTGGTTGCCGTAAGCCCGAGGAACAAATTCACTGAACAGAGCCGGAAAATATTCATAATATATCATTCGCCATATAAATTTGAAAAATTAAGCTACGTTATTGTTCTCCACAGATCGATTTAAACCAAATTATCATGTATAAACGAGCTCCCTCATTCAGTTAACAAAACCTCACACCTCATCAGCTAATTACGCCAATGAAAAAGTCCTAACGCTAATGAAATGAAATCAATTCAACAACGAAACACACTAATTGATGAAAATCGAAGGGAGTACCAATCAGCTAGGAATCTAGTGAAGGTTAACGCGATCTAATTTAGTAGTTACGAATCGTCACGCGGCATGTAAACTATGCAATCGCTTCCAGACACAGATATTGAGAGAGAGAGAGAGAGAGAGAGAGAGAGAGAGAGAGAGAGAGAGAGAGAGAAGGTACCAGTGAATTGAATGTGATATTTGGTGGAACAAGTTGTTGAAGGTGATCGAGAAATGTTGGAGTGCGATCGTTCCCGTTCCCACCATTGACTATGGATGGGTTCGTTTCATGTTATTGTTTGTAGCTTCCAATTAAAATCATGTGTCCTAGCTATACACTCCACTGCTACTTCCCATCCACCATTTCCAACCCCTTTTTTTGGACTCTTCTCACATTTCCTTTCTTCTTCTGTTTTATTAGTTTTGTTTCTTTTCGTTGCAGTTTCAAATCTTTTTGATTAGACAGCCCAATTATTTTTGGTCCTGAAAGCCCATTTATGGTGGACAAGATCATCTTTGTATTAATGTGCTCCCAAAACTGATAGGGTTAAAGAAAAAAAAAGAGTCCATTATCATATTTAAAATTTTCTGATAATTTCCACAATTTTATATATAATTTTGTTTTTATTTTAAAAAGCACAGCATGGACCTTTGAAATACGTCATGAATTTCCTCTCAGAGGCCAATTTGAACTTGTTAACCTTTTTTTGTATGGTTGTATACTATATAAGTATATATTACTATTAGTCTTTTTTTTTTTGGTTTCGATATATTACTATTAGTCTATTACTATTAGATTGTGAGATCCTAATATTTGATCGTCTCAAATAATACTGCAAATAGTAGTACCTCAAAATCCAAGACTTCCTACAGTTAGCTGATATAGTTACTTACTTTATTATTATAAACATATGATATGAAAATGAAGAGAACCATCTAGACGAACGTATATAATGTCTTAGTGAATTTCGTTTTACTAATTCAATAATAATAATAATAATAATAATAATAACCTCTTCAATTCTCTATTGTCCCTTTTCTCTCTTCCTGAAAGTCGGTAGATCTAGATCTAGGACTATCATCACCGGTTTTCACCCTTTTATTGTTTTATTTTTTAATGATTAACAAAATATCTTTCCAGTAATTTTTTAGTCACTTAAAATTTTTCAGAGAATATATCACGCATATCATTGAAAAATAAATTAATAACAAATTGAAAAAAGAAAATCATAATAGAAACATCATTAATTATAAAAAAATACTATGGACTAATATTTTTAGGAAAAAAAAAAGTAAAAAAATCAGCTAATATTAATTGAAATATAAGATAAAAATATAATAAAGAAAAATGTAATTAACCTAATACTCTCTTAATAATAAAATAATTATTACTGCTGTACATACATGTTCATCTATCCAATGTACTCCAACTAACCACAGTACTTGTTTTATATTTTTATTATTCTGTCCTTGTACACAGTTGTAGTATGAATGGAAATCAGCTTAACAAGAGGTTTAGGTATGTGAAGCGATTGCATATGAGTTGAACACGATTTCGGCTATTCAAAGATCGATAGAGACATCATACCCAAAGTTTTTTTGACCGTATACGCATGTAGCAACACCGTATTTGCGGGACTGCATCAAATTCATCACATATGATGATGCAAGTTCAAATATAATAAAGCTTAAAATGCATAATGTATTGCTGCTTCTAATTAATTAATGACATCATTTTTGGTCTCTTCTTTTAAATGATAAGCGGAATATAATGTGATTGCTTCTGCATGCTGCCTTCAAAGTTCAAACTAAACCATAGACTACTCAAAGTTTATAGACATAGAGCTGAATTTCTTAGATAATGATAAACTTTAATTTCCCTATCAAGTTAATGGTCCATCATATAAATTTGGGTTTATGACCTGCTTATCTCACACATTATGCAAGTAAAATAATCGTCCTGAAAATAATTTTAGATAATGGCGTTATTTTTTTAAAAAAAAAGTGAGATAATGTTTTCTATTTTGACACGTATTGCTTTTTTCTTTTTCTAGTTTTAGTTATCTAAAAAAAAAATTTAAACTATTATAATAATGATATTTAACAGAATGAACTAATAATATAAATGAAATAAATTAAATTTTTTAAAAATTTTAATAGAGAAAAGGAAATATGGAAATCAAAACTAAAATTTAGCTTTCTTTAAATCTTTATTTTACTTAAAAATTTTACTATTTAATTTTGTAAATAAGTTGACAATGGTGATATATATACTATATAGATGCAGAATAAAGAATTGCAACAGCTGATTTACACATATATGGGTGGTCTTATTTTAATTTTTTGGAATAATAAGGAATAATGAACTTTATACTTTTCAATTATAAAATTTTTTATATCATTTTATAGTATTATTTATTCTAAAAATTTAAATTAATAAAAAAAATTATAAATAATTATATTTTTAATAAACATTTGTACACGTTTAGACCTTTACTTACAATAAATACATAAATATTTTTTCTAAAAGGAGATGATGACCCCATATATATAACACTATACATAGTTATTAGTTATTAGGATAGTTATGAAAATTGAACGGAATCGAAAATTATTGGCCAATTCATCAGTTTGGTTCTTATTTAAAGCTAAGCCATTTGTTTTAAAATTGGTGACAAATTAATTAGAAAAACCAACAAAAATCGATAAACTAAATTGAATCCGAATTTGACCGATTTTTCAACTAAGCTAATTTTTTTTAAAAGGGGAGGAAAACCCAACTAAAGACTGATAGACCCTAATATATATATATATATATATATATATATATATATATATATATATATATATATATATATATATATATATATATATATATATATATATATATATATATTAATTATTACAGTTACATGTTGTTGGATTTAGCTTGGTGTTCTTGCTATTGTAAATTTGCTAAATTATAATGGTTAGTATATTGATGATTAATTAAATTAATTATTAATTAAGTTGTTGCTTTATTTGATTTTGCTACTGTGCTACCTACTATTTATATACTTAAATGGGATTATAAAACTGTAGTTGGTGTTATATATATGTATTGAATAAAGTATTATATTTGTCTATGATATTTAGAATAAGAATAAAATTAAAATAATTAATTTATTTAGAATAAAAATAATATATTAAGAGTAATTTACTTAAATATAATTAAAAAATAATTAAATAATTATTTACGGTAAGAATTGATATTGTTAAAGAATAAAATTAAAATTTATTTTAAAATAAAAATAAAATTTAAATAAATTAAATATTAAAAAAATTTAGTAAATTAGAGATAAAAATTGAAAAATATAATTTAGACTTTATTGTATATATATTATATTTTTTTGTTTTTATAAATTTATGTACTAATCATTTTATAAATATTTTATGACGAGTAAAAATTTTTTAAAGAGTAAAATTAAAAAAATATATTTACTTCGAATAAAAATAAAATGATTAAAAAATAATTAAATAATTATATATCCTAAAAAAATTGATATTATTAAAAAATAAAATTAAAATTATTTTAAAATTAAAAATAATATTTATTTAAATTAAATATTAAAAAATTTAATACATTAAAAACAAAAAAATATATCATTTATATTTTATTATAAAATTTTACTAATTTTATGTCCTAAAGACATATATTAAACATACCATAAAAAAATATTTCATAAATTTATTACAAAAATTAATTTTTTTTTAAATATACTTTTAAAACACAAATTAATTAAATCTTTTATTATTATTATTATTATTATTATTATTATTATTATTATTATTATTATTATTATTATATATAATGCTCTACCGTAATTAAATTTTTAAATTAATAATTAAATTCGACGACCGACTCGGATTTTAGAACTTTATTTATTAAATACGCTGGTAGACACAACCAAGCATGGGAAATAGGGAAAGAGAGGGCAGCCGCATAAATTAACTATTATATCTGTTATAAAATAAATAAAAAAATATAATAAAATATAAAATAAATATATATAAATAGAAGATTCTAATATTAATATCCTATCATAACGATAATAATATATATTAATATTGTATTTGTAGTATATTAAGAGAAAAAGTAAAGAAGTGCTTTATATTGTAATGTATATAAGAAAGAGAGAAAATATTTATTTGTATTATTGTTGTAATTGTGTGTATTACTTTATATCAGATTCTCTATTTATAGGCATATATGAGTATCATTTTCAAACTTTATTAAATATGATTCTCTTTGAAAACTTGAGCCTTGTAGAAAATTGACATCTACCTCAGGTTATCTTATCACAACACTCATTTTTGGATAACCATTTCGAAATATGCCTCATTAAAATCTTATTAAAAAAAAAACCTAGTGGAAAAAAAATTTTATTGAAGAAAAAAGAGTACAATATCCTTTGTGATGGGAACTGCCTCAGTAAAAACCTTGTCAAGAAAAATTCAATAGGAAAAAAACCTGACAAAAAAAAGAGTACAGTCTCTCCCTCTTATCGACATCATTTAATGTCTCGAAATCGGTGCATCCCAATCTCATGTATCAATTTTTTAAAGAAGGATTTTGTGAGTGACTTTGTGAATAAATCTGCCAGATTGTCACTTAAGCGGATCTGTTGGATATCAATTGTCTCCTGATTTTGAAGATCATGAGTGAAGAAGAATTTGGGAGAAATATGCTTTGTTCTATCGCCTTTGATGTATCCGCCTTTAAGTTGAGCAATGCATGCTGTATTATCTTCAAATAGGACAGTTGGAGCTATCTTATGATCAATCAGTCCAGGTTATGACAGAATATATTGTATCAAACTCCTGAGCCAAAAACACTCACGACTTGCTTCATGAATCGCTAGTATTTCAGCATGACTAGAGGATGTTGCAGCAATCGTCTGTTTCGTGAACCCCCATGATATAGCTGTTCCACCATATGTGAACAGATATCCTGTTTGAGATCTCCCTTTATGTGGATCAAACAAGTATCCAATATATGCATAGCCAACTAGTTGTGACTTGGATTCATAGGGATAGAACAATCCCATATCAACCGTTCCATAAAGATATCGAAAGATTTGTTTGATTCCATTCCAATGTCTTCTAATTGGAGAGAAACTATATCTTGCTAGTAAATTCAGAGCAAATAATATATTGGGTCTTGTATTATTAGCAAGATACATTAGTGCTCAAATGGCACTGAGATATGGTACTTCAAAACCAAGGATATCTTCATCTTCTTCTTTAGGACGGAATTGATCCTTTTCCATATCCAAAGATCTTACTATCATTGGGGTACTCAAAGAATGTGAATCCAGATGCAGATTTCTTTATGAAAACACATGGATAGATATCATCATTTTTTAATCCATTTTTGGCCAGATACTTAGTAAGACGATTATACCACATTCGTTTAGATTGCTTTAGACCATATAAAGATCTTTGTAATTTGACTAAGTATAACCCTTGCGAATATTCATTGGATAGTTTAGATATCTTTAATCCTTCAGGAACTTTCATATAGATATCCCAATCTAATGAGTCGTATAAATAGGTTGTTACCACATCCATTAAATGCATATGCAGTTTATGATATGCATATAAACTGACCAAATAACGCAATATTATCGCATCCACTTCAGGAGAATACGTTTCTTCATAATCTATACCGGGTCTCTGTGAAAAACCTTGTGCTACAAGTTGAGATTTGTAGCGTACAACTTCATTTTTCTCATTTCGTTTTCTCACAATTACCCATCGGTATCCAACAGGTTTTACATCTTCAGGTGTACGGACTACAGGTCCAAAGACTTCACGTTTTGCAAGTGAGTCTAATTCAGCCTTCATGACTTCTTTCTATTTTGGCCAATCATTTCTTTGTCGATATTTTTTTACTGATGTTGGCTCAAGATCCTTACTTTCATACATGATATTTAATGTCACATTATATGCAAATATTTCATTGACAATTATCTTATTTTGGTCCCATTTCTTTCCTGTAAAGACATAATTTATTAAGATCTCGTCACTTTCACAATTTCCAGGTTTCTGAACGCCTTCTGGCGTTAAAACTATATTAGAATTTTGGACAACTACAGGTGTCTTTACTATGTCTTTTTCAATAGGAATAATATTTACCTCTTTTCTTTTTTGAGGATTTTTGTTTTTGGAACCGACAGGTCTGCCACGCTTCTGGCGTGAATTTGTTTCAGTGGCTATTTGTCTGACTGGGACATCAATTCGAATTGGGGTATTTTTCGCTGGTATATAAGACTTGGTTATCCTCTTTGTATCGAAAAATGCATCAGGCAATTTATTTGCTATTCTTTGCAAATGTATAATCTTTTGAGCTTTTAGTTCACATTTTCCTGATTGAGGATCTAAATGCATTAAGGATAATGCATTCCAATTAAGTTCCTTTTTAGGAAGCTTATTCTCTCCCCGCTAATGTTGGAAATTTTGATTCATCAAAATGATAATCCGTAAACCGGGATTTAAATACATCTCCAGTTTGTATCTCAAGATACCTCACTATAGAGGGAGGATCATATCCAATATATATCCCTAATTTTCTTTGGGGTCCTATTTTGGAGCGAAAAGGTGGTGCAATAGGAACATATATCGCACACCTTAAATGGGAAACATTTGGCTACTGGCCAAAGGCTAATTGCATAGGAGAGAACTGATGGTAACTTGTTGGCCTCAAACGAAAAAGTGCTGCAACATGTAGAATAGCATGCCCCCAAACCGAGGTTGGGAGATTTGTTCTCATAAGTAAGATTCTAGCAATTAATTGCATGCGTTTATTAAGTGATTCTGCTAACCCATTTTGTGTGTGAACATGAGCTACTGGATGTTCAACACATATTCCATTAGTCATACAATAAGCATCAAAGGTTTGCGAAGTAAATTCACCAGCATTATCAAGACGAATTGCTTTAATTGGATTTTCTGGAAATTGTGATTTTAATCGAATAATTTGATCCAGTAATCTCGCAAACGCCAGGTTGCAAGAAGACAATAAGCACACATATGACCATCTCGAAGATGCGTCTATCAGGATCATAAAATATCTAAAAGATCCACATGATTGATGAATAGGTCCACATATATCACCTTGAATCATTTCCAGGATTTCAGAGGACTCAAATCCAAAATTTACTGTGATGGTCTTAAAATTAACTTTCCTTGAGAACATGCAGCACAACAAAATTCACTAGATTTAAGAATCTTCTGGTTCTTTAATGAATGTCCATGAGAATTTTCAATTATTCTCCGCATCATGGTTGTTTCCGGATGACCCAATCGGTCATGGCAAGTTATGAATTCATTTGGGCTAGTAAATTTCTGGTTTACAGTGGCATGTGATTCAATTGCACTAATTTTGGTATAATATAACCCAGATGAAAGTGAGGGCAACTTTTCTAATATAACCTTTTTATTTGAATCATGAGTTGTGATACATAAGTACTCATGACTTCTCTCGTTCATAGTCTCAATATGATATCCATTTCGGCGAATATTTTTAAAACTCAACAAATTTCTTAGAGAGTTGGTAGATGATAGTGCATTATTTATTATGAATTTTGTTCCTTCGAGAAACAAAATTATACCTCTTCCAGAGTCTTCAATCACATTGCCTGAGCCAATAATAGTATTAACATATTCTTCTTTTGGCACAAGATGAGTAAAATATATTTCACTTTTGAGAATGGTGTGCGAACTTGCATTATCCGCAAGGCATACATCTTTATTATATATCCTTGCCATTTTCTTCAAAGATAAATAATAATAAAATGAATAGTAATACATGCACAGTCAAATTGAATTCTTGATTGGAATTATTTTTCTTTAAGAAACACTATACATAATGTCATACACTAAAATTTTATCATTATCACTATTATTATTAAAACTTGACACATTTAATGATTTCAAAATTCTTAAACATAAACATTAATATTTTATTATTTATATACATCATATTTGAAACTTAAATACATAGAAAATAAAACTTAACAATAAGTTTCTTACATTATTTATTTACATGAATACTTAACAATCCCACATTTTAAACTATTCCATTATTGATCAAATGACCAATATTTTTTTTAGGATTCTCAAAGAAATCTGACACATCATAATGAGTGGTGAAATTTTCAGCATCATTTGAAAAACAAAATTTGTTTCCTTTTCTTTGTCATCTTTTTTCAAAGATGCTTGATAAAGATCAACTAGGTGCCTTGGTGTACGACAGGTACGCGACTAATAATCCTTTCCACCACACGAAAACACTTATCTATCCTTTGTTGATTTATTTTGCCCAATATTTCTTTCTTTATCCCACTTCTGGTGAGATCTTCTCTTGTGAACATAATTTCTTTTCCTTCCATAATTTTTCTTGTTACCAAAACCTTACCATTTACCTCTTCTGGGGTAATGATTTGCCGCATTTACTTCAGGAAATGGGGCGGTGCCAGCTGGGCACGCTTCATGATTCTTTAAGAACAACTCATTGTTGCGTTCAGCAACAAAAATGCAATAAATTTGCTCAGAATATTTTTTAAATCCTTTTTCTCGATACTGCTGCTATAGGAGCACATTCAAGGCATGGAAGGTTGAGAAAATTTTCTTTAACATATCATTATCAGTTATCTTTTCTCCACATAATTTCATTTGTGAGGTGATTCGAAACATTGCTGAATTATATTCATTTATGGATTTAAAATCCTGTAGACGCAAGTGCATCCATTCATATCGTGCTTGAGGAAGTATCACCGTCTTTTGATGATTATACCTTTCTTCAAGATCTTTTCCACAGATCTGCAGGATCTTTTAATGTGAGATATTTATTTTTCAATCCTTCATCAAGATGACGACAAAGGAAAATCATGGCCTTGGCTTTATCCTTTTAGGATACATTATTTTCAGCCTTAATGGTATCTCCAAGATCTATTGAATCAAGATGGATTTCAGCATCTAGTATCCATGATAAATAGTTGTTTCCAGATATATCAAGAGCATTAAATTCAAGATGAGAGAGCTTCGACATAATAAAATTTGTTACCTGAGTCTTCTTAAAATTGGTCAGAGTCTCGTGCTCATAACGTGTTATAAAATAAATAAAGAAGATATAATAAAATATAAAATAAATATGTATAAAGAGAAGACTCTAATATTAATATCCTACCATAACGATAATAATATATATTAATATTGTATTTGTAGTATATGAAGAGAGAAAGTAAATAAGTGCTTTATATTGTAGTGTATATAAGAAAGAAAGAATATTTATTTGTATTATTGTTGTAACTGTGTGTATTACTTCATTTCTGGTTCTCTATTTATAGGCATACATGGGCAACATTTTCAAACTTCATTAAATATGATTCCCTTTGAAAATCTGAGCCTTGTGAAAAATGGGCATCTACCTCAGGCTATTTTATCACAACAATATCCAATTTGTTTTGGTCAAGCAATCAATTTATTTGTCTGCTTAAATAGTATTAGGAATTTAAATTTTACTTTATACATATAATAATTTATTGACTAATAATAGAATCTTAATTAAAATTTAAATTCGTAACAAATTAAGTCTTGACCTATTAAATTAAGAGTGTTTGTACAAAAAAAATGAATTTTTCTCGACATAAAGGTATTTCGACTGCTAACAGTTTCGATTACAGAAGCAATGATTTTGACTACAAATAACGAAAACAGATAAGATGAAATAGAAGAAAAAATGCTACAAAGAACGTCGAAATCGAAAGGTAGATTTTTCTTCAACATCAAAGTTTGCTGTTCGACCTTCAAATTAAGTAAAAAACATGGATGTGAAATTTGAGGAGTAAGTCGAAGAAAACATAAGATTTGAAAACCAAATGAGACGTGAATGTCAAAATTTGGGGGTCAAGATTCTTCATGGTCGAGACAAGGTCATGATTGAGAAAAAAGAAGAAATAAGATAGTGGACAATATGATATATGGCAAATCAATCTCCATGATCTATAAATAGTAGAAATTCCAGAAGAGTTTGAGGACTTCAATAAAAAAATACTAGATCATCACATAAACTCATAAAATTTTTACTCTTCACGATACTCAAAGAACACAGAGTGCAAGTGCATGTGAGTGTTAGAAGTCAACTTTTAACTTGTTTTCTTTTGTTTATTTGACTCATTGTCTTTCATTTTATATTTTGTCGTTATTCTCTTCTCTTTACTATTCACGTTTATGTTTCATTGATTTTAAAATTTTCTCTGCTCATTTATTTTATCTTGTTTAATATAAATTTGTCCCTAATAATTTCAACCCCAAGTCATTTCGACACTATTGCTAAATAATTTTTGGGTCGAGTTCACTTTTTTCAAGAGGAGTCGTATCTGCTTTTTGAATTGAGATCTTAATACAAGCTCGATTCAACACCCTGTCAAGATATACCAAAAATCGAGTGAAACAAAAAGATACCAAGAAAAAATCTATTATATTTATTATATCTATTATCTATTACATATTACTAATTTTATAACCAAAATGTACCACATTTCACTTTCTTATTGCAATTGAAATCAAATATTTTCTTTCAAAATTAAGGAATTCTCTCATTCTCCTTACTAATTTTACAATCAAAATATGACATATGTAACTGTTGATCGAAAAATGTTTTTCAATCCAAGTAAGATGAATCGAAACAAGTTGTATGACTTTTTCGAGAAGATACGAGGTCGAGATGAAGTTGAAAGTATTCGGCTCTAATTCAGGTTTCGAATGTGCTACCAATCAAAAAAGCCAAATCGAGTAAGAGTCTCGATTCGAAGAATAAGGAAGAGCTTTCAAAGAGCTATTCGAGTGTTGATGGAAGCGGAAAAGTTTGTGGCTTTTATCACACGAGGAAAATATTGGAAATATCCACAATCACACAATGGGGACGGTTACCAAGAGTGATTGCATTTTGAATTTGTGATCTTTCATTTAATTGTAATTAACTATCATCAAATTAACCTTTATGTAAGATAGTCTATAAATACTGTAAAGTGTTAGGAAATAAGGGTTGGGACTTTCCCTAAAAAAAAAAACACTCTAAGCATTCTCACATCTCAGCGATTTCCTGAGTTTGCGATCAAGTTACACTTTCTGTAGGGTTCCTTCCACTTTCTTCTTCAATTTATTTTCTTTTCTGTAAAACTTAACATTTCAACCAAGTTTATTCTTCAAGTGTTCTTTACTTCCTTTGATTATTTTATCTTTCTGCACTTTATTCCATTTAATTAGTCTTTCAATTTAATTTAAATTATTGTTATTGCTTTTCTTTTAATTTTCAAGCAAATCTTCCTTTTCATAATTTATTTAGTTTTTTATTTAAGAACTTTAATTTTCGAATTGTACTTTTCAATTTTACAAATTTATTTTATTCTTCCATTGTTGAAACTTGTCTAATTGAAGACACTTTGATGCACTTCTAGAAAACTGGTACTCGCACAGAGGAGTTGATTTCGCTCCCAGACTATTAGAATCAAACCACCATCGATTTGCTAAAAATCGACAAAACAAATTGGCAGTCCAGTGGGACAGTTTTAAATCGAAGTGTGTCAAAATAACTGCTTTCTAGTCATTTCCTAGTGTATGCAATTACGAATTGGGAAGATCATTCACATGGCTGATAAATTATCAAATGTGAATGGTGGTTCTTCCACCAATGATAGCATACCGGTGTCCATGCAATAAGTCGACGTGTTTTCACGTTCGGAAGGTGCAATCGGAACTGAAAGCATAGTCGTCACGACTATTCAGACTAAAAATGTTGGACACAATACTCTTCCACGTGGCCCTGCGCCACCGTATCAACCTCCATTAACCGCTGGTTGGCCCCCTTATGGTCTTCCTGTTGGTTATACCCCATCGGTGGGCAGATTTATGCCGCCTATCCGCTTTGGAAATTCAAATGGAGTGAATAATATGCAAAATCCACAACAACACTATGAGTATTATCGTGAGTATCATGTGGGTTCCACTTCGAATGCTACCAATTCAATGGCAGTATATCGACAACAAGTGAAGGAGAGTCACCATGATTTGGTTAATTTATTGACTTAGCAAATGACTACAATTTTGAATTCCATGATGGCCGATCATGAATCGAGATTCGAGCGTCTTGCTAGACAAGTCGAGAGGATTGCTCGAATCGTCGATTATGATGAAGACGAAAGGCATAACGCTCGAAGAACTAATGAGGGGATGTAAAATATGTTTCAAAATAAAAATCATATTCCAAATCGAGAAAATCCTCGTTTGGTTCATCGAAATGAGAATGCCGATGATGTTTTACATGGATTACATGGTGACCGTTATCAGGTCACCTGAATTGTAGAAGAAGTTTTAAATCGGGTTGGATTAAATGTTGATTTTATGAATCAGTCACATTTTGTGTTTGCTTTTCCCCAAGTAGTTCAAATGGCTGAAGTGCCAAGAGGGGTAAAAAAAATCCAAAAATAACTACAAAATTTGCTGGAGAAGTTGGAGAATCGACAACTGAACATGTTGCTCGTTATTTGGTGGAGATTGGGAACCTAGCCAATGATGAAAATTTGAAAATGAAATTTTTTCCTTCGTCATTGACGAAAAATGAATTTACATGGTTCTCGAATCTTAGACCAAATTCGATCACAACATGGGATCAGTTAGAAACTGCTTTTCACGCTCAATTTTATCGAGGAGAAATGAACGTAGCAGTTACTGATTTAGTAGCTTTGAAATGTGAAGATGGTGAAACCATCGACGACTATTTAATACGTTTCAAAAATGCTAGAAGTAGGTGCTATGTGACATTACCTGAAAATGAGATAGTAAAAATAGCAACTATGGGGTTGGGATTTTATATTCGCAGGAAACTACTTAATATGCATATTCCTGACTTGGCTCATCTGACTGAAAAGGTTCGATAGACTGAGCTTATGAAAAAGGAGAAAGAAAAACATAGAACTGAACAGAGGTCAAAAAGTAAACCGTTTACTTGAAAAGAGAAGGTTGCGTATGTAACCATGGAATCCTCAGAAGAGGAAATCAAATTCGAAACGGAAGTCGATTTGGCCGAACTTAAGAAATGCCTTCCATATGTTTGTTCTTTATTGAAAAAATTCCCTGGTAGTGAAAAGTTGAATAATTCAAAACTTAGAAGTAGAAAGAAATATAGTTTTGATATATCGAAATCTGACCAGATTTTTGATGTGTTGCTGAAAGATAAACAATTAGTTTTACTTGAGGGTAGAACTTTGCTTTCTGTAAAAGATTTAAAAGAAAAATCTTATTGCAAATTTCATCAAGCAACAAGTCATTCGACTAACAGTTGTGTCCGTTTCAGGGACTTGATTCAAGAGGCAATTATGGAAGGACATTTGAAATTTGATGATGGCAAGAAGGAGATGAAGGTTGATGTGGATCCCTTCGAAACTGATGTCAGTTATGTGGAACCCTGCTTTGGTGTAAATATGGTGGGGATGTCTTACGATTTTGATGTGGCTCTTGATGATTTCGAGTCACAAGTAAGATCTGTGTATCCTAGGATAGGAGACAATTTATTGGACTTCTTGGTTCAGCAAAAGATCAAAGACCAGGACGTATCTCTGTGTCCACGGTGTAATACTGTTTTTGATGCTAAAGCAGCATCAATCTTCAAAAAGGAGAGAATGAAGAAAGAATTGGCCCATAGAGAGGAACAAGCACATCAAAGACAGCCAATTCGACGTGTGGAGGGTTCAAGTTCCAAAATCTCTCAACATGATGTGACTACACCTTTAAGCCGATCTCAGGCTATTGGTGTTCAGTGGATCAGAAACTGTCAAGAGTTTCAAAGGCGTGATCCTTTGTATCGATGCAACCCTCAATGGGGACACCAAGCACCGTCTTGGAATTAGTATGCCGCTTATCGAGGGCGAGCTAGAGGATACCCGAGAGGAAGAGGTGAAAGAAAAAGTTTCAATCAGAATAAGAAACTTCAAATTGATACAGGAAAAGAAGCAGGCAAGGGGGCAACTCCCTCTGTGCACTCCCGAATTGTCTTTCCTTCTGATGGGGAGATTTATCCCAAGGAGATTCCATCACCAACAAAGATGGAAAAAAGGAAGGCAGTTGCTCAGTCTTTTGGGATAGATAAATATAAAGATGTCGATGTTGATGAGGAATACTTGGACGAAGGAGATGATGACATAGTATGGACGATTTCAATAATTCCTACTGAGTATCTTGGAGAATGCGAAGGTAATCCGGATGAGGATTATGATCAGGAGGATGAATAGGCTTTCTCTTTTATTCGCATAGAAGATGAGCCAGTTTTTTTCCTCGCCCTACTGAGAGACAAATGTCTCATTTGTGCTCCCTTCACATTGTTGCTGTTGTGAATGGGTTCAAAATAAACAAGGTATTGATTGATGGTGGGGCAGCAATAAGTCTCTTGCCTGAAAAGATGCTAGGGAAAGTAGGGAAACATTTCGAGGAGTTGGTCCCTACAAACATCGCTGTGACTGATTTTAGTGGTAATTCTACGCCAGCAAAAGGGTTGGTCACATTGACGGTGAAAGTGGCGTCTTCGGAAAGACACTCTGTATTTGTGGTAGTGCCATCAAAGGCTAGTTATAACGCCTTACTTAGGAGAGATTGGATCCATGGAGTAAGTGTTGTACCATCTACAGTGCATCAGAGTGTGCTTCTATGGACTAAAGAAGGCAAGCCTGAAATCGTCAAAGCAGATTCGAGTCTTTATGTCGAACAGATGCATGTCGATTTTAGGACATATAATCATAAATTGAAGCCTTTAAATGTTGATCGATCTCTGAATTCTTATAATTATGAAGGGTGCTACTTGACTTCAGAAGGACTTTCGGTGAAGTTGCGCTATCCGGATATACCCTTCGAGCCGACGGGTTGGGATTACTCTTCTTGAAGACTTCAAAAGGCTAAACCATGGACCAGGTTGAGAAAGTTTCCGATTACTTAGTAACTTTGCATAATTATTTAAATAATTTCCAACTTTTAGAAAATAAAGATGATTCTTCATTCTTCTGATAAAGTTGAATCAAATAGGGTTAGTAAATTTACTAGTTGTAGTATGTTTGTTTCAACACTTCTAGTCGAATGTAGTTATGATTCTTCTATTACTTGTAATGAAGTTAATGATGTGAGTCAGACTGCCAATTAAATAGCAGAGGCTCATTGTGTGGAAAATAAATGTAGTAATGAATTAATCAATTATCAAGTTTCTTCCATTTCTGATTCCATTGATTTTACTTTCGATTGTATTTATGATTTGGAGCCTTTGGGATTTGGAAAGTATTCAATTGAAGATGATCGTTATAAAGGGTTTGAATCTCAATATCCTCTAGAAGAAATTAACTTGGGGACTCATGATGATGTTTGAATCACCTATGTTTGTAAAAATCTAGTTGACCTTTTTCGAACTGAGCTTTTTGATTTGATGTTACATGAGTTTAAAGATTGCTTCGCATGGGATTATCATGAAATGCCTGGTCTCGATCATTCATTAGTAGAACATCGATAGCATTAAAACCTAATGCTCGAACTGTGAAACAAACCCCAAGACGTTTTGCTCCTGAAATCAATGTCAGAATTAAAGAAGAGATAGAACGCTTGATCAAAGCAAAATTTATTCGAACGGCTCGTTATGTGGAGTGGGTGTCGAATATTGTTCCAGTGATGAAGAAAAATGGAAAATTGAGGGTATGTATCAATTTTAAATATTTAAATAATGCTATCCCAAAGGATGAATATTGCATGCCAATTGCAGATATGTTAATCGATTCTGCAGCAGGAAATGAAATCCTTTGTTTCATGGATGGTTATTCTGAATATAACCAAATTTTTATTGCGGAAGATGATGTGGCTAAAACTGCCTTCCGTTGTCCTGGAGCGTTGGGTACGTATGAGTGGGTAGTTATGCCTTTTGGTTTGAAAAATGCTGGAGCAACTTATCAAAGGGCAATGAATGCCATTTTTCATGAGTTTATTGGAAAATTTATGGAGGTGTATATCGATGACATGATGTTAAATCGATTTCTGTCAGTCAACATACATACCACTTAAGAAAAGCATTTTTGAGTATGAGAAAGAAAGGATTAAAAATGAATCCTTTGAAATGTGCTTTTGGGGTATCGGCTAGAAACTTCTTGGGTTTTGTTGTTCATAAAAAGGGGATAGCTATCGATAAGAATAAAGCAGATGCAATATTAGCTTTGTCTGCACCTAAATCGAAAAAAGAAGTACAATTGTTTTTGGGAAAGATTAATTATCTTCGAAGGTTCATTTTGAATCTTTCAGATCGAACAAGGGTGTCTGCGCCTTTAATAGAATTAAAGAATGGTTCAAAATTCGAATGGACCACAGAGCATCAGTTAGGGTTAGATTCAATTAAAACATATTTATCTAAAGCCCCAATTATGGCGAATGTTCGTCCATTTGAACCTTTAAAATTGTACATTGCTGCATCTGAAGATACTATAGGCTGTATATTGGCCCAGGACGGTGAAGATGGATATGAGAGGGCTATTTACTACCTTAGTCGAGTCTTAACTGTTATTGAGATGAGGTACTCCCCGATCAAAAAATTATGTTTGTCATTATATCATGCTTGTATGAAGTTAAAATGTTATATGGTGGCTAAATCGGTAAAGGTGATAGCACAGACCGATGTTATTAAGTATATGCTTAGCTTTCCTATGCTAAGAAGGCGTTTGGGGAAATAGATGTTAACATTAACGGAATTTGATTTGCAATATGTCCCAGCAAAGGCTGTTAAAGGGCGGGTCATTGCAGATTTTCTTGTGGATAATTCAAAAGATCTAAATGACCAGGGGGCAAATATAGTTGATGTAGAGGTCAACTATTGGAAATTGTATTTCGATGGATCTAAGCACAAAGATGGTGCAGGGGTTGGAATCCTCATTATATCACCAGAGGGTATTCCATCAGAATTTTTGTTTGAATTAAAGTATCCTTACTCTAATAATGTTGCTGAGTATGAGGCTTTAATTTTAGGTCTCGAAATTTTAATCAACAAAGGAGCTTTAGAGGTTCAAATTCTAGGAGATTCACAGTTGGTTTTAAAGCAGTTGTCAAAGGAGTTTAAATGTAATAATGAGACGTTACAGAAATATTTAGAAACTGTTTGGAAGTTGTTAACGTCTTTTCAAAAGGTATCTTTGGTGCATATCCCTAGAATTCATAATGAAATTACTAATGAGTTGGCTCAAATTACTTCAAGGTATCGAATTGGCCCGAAAACTTTTAAAAAGTTATCTAGTATCCATCAAATTTTAGTACCAACAAATGAAAGAGAAGTGTTGTGTATGAATGAGTGGGAGGACTCTGATTGGAGAAAAATTATTGCTCAGTATTTAAAAGATCCCAATACCATAGTCGATAGGAAAATAAAATTACGAGCAATGAATTTTGTTTTATTGGCTGATGAATTATATAAAAAAGGGATTGATGGAAGTTTGATGAGATGTTTGAGTCAAGAAGATCAGAATATTGCTTTGGGTGAAGTTCATAATGGAATTTGTGGTGCTCATCAGGCAGGGAAGAAAATGAGACGGGTGTTATATCGCAATCATGTATACTGGCCATCTATGCAAAGGCATGTCAAGAATGTCAGAAATATGGTTTGATACAACAAATTCCAACAGCCGAATTACATTCGATAATAAAGCCATGGCCATTTAGAGGTTGGGCTTTGGATCTAATTGGATTGATTCATCCTCCTTCATCGAAACAACACAAGTTTATTTTGGTGGCTATTGATTATTTCACAAAATGGTTTGAGGCTATTTCGTTAGTAGAAGTTAGTCAAAATGAGATAATTGACTTTATCGAGGAAAATATTATCTATCGATTTGGAATTCCTCAGACTTTAAGTACTGACCAGGGAACTATGTTTACTGGCCAGCAAATAAAAAATTTTGCGGCCTCGAAAAATATTAATATGGTTACTTCGACTCCCTATTATGCACAAGCTAATGGGAAAGTAGAAACAGCGAATAAGATATTGATAGGCTTAATTAAAAAGCATATCGGGAATAGGCCTCGAACATGGCATGAGACTTTAAGTAAAGTATTATGGGCTTATCGAAACTCACCAAGGGGTTCGATAGGAACTTCACCTTATAAATTGGTGTATGGCCATGATGTAGTGTTACCATTAGAAATTAATTTCAATACTTTAGGAGTATCAAAATAGAATGACTTGCCAATCGATGATTATTGGAATGCAATGTTTGATGAATTGAATGAGTTAGATTCGGAGCGAATCTTAGCGTTGGAAAATATAATCTGACAGAAAGAAAATATTGCTCGAAGTTATAATCGTCGAATTAAAAAAAAGTCTTTTAGGGTAGGCGATTTGGTTTTGAAAGTTATTTTACCTATGGAAAAGAAATCGAGATTTATAGGTAAGTGGTCCCATAGTTGGGAAGGTCCTTTTCAAGTGATAAGTACATATTCCGGGAATGCCTATCAGATTAAAGATATCAAGTCAAAAAAAGTGATTAACTTGATCAATGGGAAATACTTAAAACCTTTCTATTATTGGAAAACTTAAAAGTTTAACATATATTAAAGATTAGAAAGGATGGAAATTGCTATAAAATAAAGTTAGAAATAAAAGGAATTCAAGGTGCCAATAGTTTTGCCAAATAGGAGCGCAGTTTTGTTCTCTTGTTTTCCAGGAGTGTAAGCACTTCAATCTGCTTGAACTTGTCAGCTTGGATTTTCTCAAGTTGTTTTTCATATTCTCCTCATTCATTATCGAGTGAAACAAGTTTCTGGATAAGGAGATGTTGTTCTTGTTGGGCTGCAGCAAGAGGTTTGGCTATAGTGGCTCGATTCTGGCGGATGGTAGCAAGTTGTTCTTGAATTTGAGCCAATTCTTCTTCGAGTCTTGCTTTTTCCTGATTATGGAAAGCTTGTACAGAGATAGCATGAGAGATTTTCATATCAAATTCTTCACCAGAAGCTTGAATGGGTTGAGCAGTTGCAAGAACATTGTCTATTTTTTATTTGGCTACAACTTCTTCATTTTTAGTTTCTTGAAGTTGAAACTGAGACGCAACACTCTCATTGAGAAGTGATTTGAATTCTTGAATCGAAGTAAAATATGGTGTGTTGGTTGGGAGTTCAAAGGAGAATTTCAAAACATCAGCCAAGATTTGGTTGAGAATTGGATCATTAACCCAGGTGGTAGGAGGGTGATCCAAGAGCTTGATGAGTGATCGAAGTTGTTCCTGAGTAGTAGAATCTAATTTGATCAAAGGCCTTGATGTAACAGGTCTTGAAATTACTGGTACAGGCACTGGTATTTTGCTTTCTTTAATAATTTTATTCAAAACAGAAGTTAAATCCTCCAAGATAGCATTAGTTAGAGTGGTAGGAACATTTGATGTTCCTGGTCTTGGTTCTGGAGGAGTTTGGAGTGAAGGATTAGGTTACAACTCTGGAGGGGTCTCTACAACCTTGGATTGAGAGGAATCTGAATTAGTGGTGTCAGCAGCTTTAGAAACAGAATCAGAGTCTGGAACCGTTTGGTTCTCTTCAGTTGGGGTAGCTTTATTGTTGAGTGAGGGTGATTCAAGTGGATGGGTTCTTTCTGGAGATTGCTGCAGAGGATTTTCTATTAGGTCGATCACTTGTGTTATGTGGAGAAGAGGTGGACGAGGAGCAGGAATCGATTGTAGAGATCCTGTGAATTGAATTGAATCATGGGATGTGGAGTGCTTTGTGTCATTTTGTTGTTGAGGGATTAACTGATCGAGAGCTCCAGTGAAAGAAGCGGCCTGGGCAACACTAATGGACTAATATAAAATGTACACAATTATGAGTTTAAGATCTATTTTAAACTAAGTAAGAAGTGTATAGTGATAGGTGTGTTACCTGAGGAATTTTAGATCTTAGTACTAGTTGAGTGCCAGGATCAGAATCGGCTGCATCTTTCGATTGAGAGGAAACAGAAAGAGAATCTTTCTTGGTTGGTTCACTCTCATCCGTGCTCTCGCTTGACGATTGCAAAATTAGTTGTTAAAAATCCAAGATCAATTATGTTTTGAAAAAGTACATAAGAGTAATATTCGAAAGTTGTTTCGAATTTGAAAAGTAGAGTCATGAATAAAAAGATTACTCTGCGAGAAGTCCTAGTTGGAGTTCTTTTGATCTTATGTGGTGGTGGCCGAGCAGCTTCAGCTTTCTTTTTGTGTGATCTTTTTGGAGAATTTTCAATAACAGCTGTTCGAATAGCAGTTTGCTGAATGTCTTCTAAGGTACGGGTATATCTTGAGTAATAAGCAGCCCACCATTCGAGACAGGATTTAGTGATAAATGAACTGTGTTCATAAACCAAGAAGTTGAAGCAGTCTCTTCGTTTTTTTATTTTTTGAGAGACAAGTATTGAAATTTTCCTTTGAAGTCAGAATGATTTGGCAGAATGGTTCATTGTGTCGAGGTTGAGGAGTTGGGATAGCCTGAGAGAAGCTCAATTGTCTTGCGATTAAATGGGGAGCATACAAGGTTTTTTTGAACATTTCCTTCTTGTACTGTGGTAGCCCTATTGGTGTCACTTAAACTGCTAAAAGATGTGCCCAAGTTCGATTTGCAAGTTCGCTTTCCTCATTAGTGTTTGAAAAGAGCAAACAATCGAGCCAGGCAGGACTGCAGTTGCGACGTAAAAAGGGAGTGAAATTGAGTTGATCATTATCAAAATTTTTGCAAGAATGAAAAAGATGAAAAACAAACCAAAATTTTTCTTCATCCGATTGGGTGTCTGGGAAATTGGGTTTGTATTTAGATAAGTGAAAACTCTCGATGTGTTATTTGTCAGTGCTACCCCCTACATGTTTTATCATGTAATTTTTGAAAATGGCATTCAACCATAATTGAAGAAGCTAACGTGGACCTCCTGTGTTGTTTATTTTATTGTCTCGGAGGTCACAGAAAAGTAAGCCAAGTTCTTCAAAAATGTGACCGAGAAGAAGTTTGGCCAAGTTGAGAACTTTCCCCTCGTGTAAGAGAGCAGCTAAGGGAAGGAAGAATTTTGACATCTGAACACTTCGAGAGCAGAACAAAACTGCATTTAGCCAGTAGAATAAAAAGGCTACATGTTCATCATTAGTGATTTCTGTACCATCTTCGCCCATGTTATGAGCGATGAAGTCACTATAAGGGGTGCTGAAAGTGACATTGTATTGATGTTGAGGTTGCATGTCAGTAATGCAGCCCGGAGAATTTATCGGAAGCCCTATAATAGCGGCTACATCAAGGAGAGACATTCCAATCATTCCACAAGGAAGGTGGAAATTGTTAGTTGTTCTATTCCAGAAATAGGTCACTGCTCCAATCATTCAAGGATGTGTAATGAGTGAAAAGTGAGACAGTCTCAACAGTTCTTGTATTCCTAAGGTTCCCCAAGAAGCACCCTTTGTGGGTTTAAGGCGTTGATACCACGTTGTAAAATCAAACCCTCGAGGCTTAATTTTTGAGTTGTTTCGAAAAAGGTTTCTAGTTGATAAAGTTAGAAATGTTGAAAGCTTGGTTTATCAGTAAATCTTCTCCTTCAGCATTTGGAAAGAACAAAAGTTTTTTGTTTGCCCTTTCAAGAGTTTCAATCGACCCGGGAAAACAATGTGTATCTGCACTGATTGTAAAAAGGGATAAAAATCCTGTTATCGTTGGTTTGAAGATGGGGCCATCAATGATTTCATCATTAATTTGATTAAGGATGCGAAGAGCTGGCGGAGATGGTGGTACGGTGGCATGGCCTTTACCCTTATCTTGAGTAGCAATACGGGAGGAGGAACCAGGCATTGTCAAGGAGAATTGAAGGTTGGAGGTTTTTTGAAAAAGTTTTAATGCGAAGGAAGTTCAGAGAATAATGAATTCAAGAGACTCGAATGAAGTAAGAAGGGTGAAATTTGAAAGTATCACTATAGCCGTTACTATGGAAGAGATACAAATATAGGTAATTTCGTGAAGAAGATGAAGTGGTGGAAAGAGAAAACGCAAGTCTCAGAAGACGTGTCGAGTGGATCAGTAATAATGGGGTTTAAATGTTAATTATTATTGGTTTAAAAACTGACGTCTTTTGGATTAAGTGTTTTATTAATTCGATAGTAATATCGAAGCCAACCACTTTAATCCAAGGGAGGCAATTTGTTGATCGAACAATGTTTTTCGATCCAAGTAAGATGAATCAAAACAAGTTATATGAATTTTTCGAGAAGATACGAGGTCGAGATGAAGTTGAAAGTATTCGGCTCTAATTCAGGTTTTGAATGTGCTGCCAATCGAAAAAGCCAAATCGAGTAAGAGTCTCGATTCGAAGAATAAGAAAGAGCTTTCGAATTGCTGTTCGAGTGTTGATGGAAGCGAAAAAGTTTGTGACTTTTATCACACGAGAAAAATATTGGAAATATCCACAATCACACAATGAGGACGGTTACCAAGAGTGATTGCATTTTGAATTTGTGATTTTTTATTTAATTGTAATTAATTATCATCAAATTAACCGTTATGTAAGATAGTCTATAAATAGTGTAAAGTGTTAGGAAATAAGGGTTGGAACTTTCACTCAGAAAAAACACTCTAAGCATTCTCACATCTCAACGATTTTCTGAGTTTGCGATCGAGTTACACTTTTTGTAGGGTTCCTTCCACTTTCTTCTTTAATTTATTTTCTTTTCTGTAAAACTTAACATTTCAATCAAGTTTATTCTTCAAGTGTTCTTTACTTCCTTTGATTATTTTATCTTTCTGCACTTTATTCCGTTTAATTAGTCTTTCAATTTAATTTAAATTATTGTTATTGCTTTTCTTTTAATTTTCAAGCAAATCTTTCTTTTCATAATTTATTTAGTTTTTTATTTAAGAACTTTAATTTTCGAATTGTACTTATCAATTTTACAAATTTATTTTATTCTTTCATTGTTGAAACTTGTCTAATCGAAGACGCTTTGATGCACTTATAAAAAACTGGTACTCGCACAGAGGAGTTGATTTCGCTCCCAGACCATTAGAATCGAACCACCATCGATTTGCTAAAAATCGACAAAATAGTAACTCTCTAATTGAAATCAAATATTTCCCTTCAAAATTAAAGAATTCTTCCTTCCTCCCTACTAATTTACAACTAAAATATGTTGAAATCAAATCTTTCTCTCTAAAATTAAAGAATTTTTCTCTCCATCCTCTTCCTTTCTCTATCTCTCTCATTCCTTTAACCACTTTATCTCTTTTATATATCATTATTAATTACTAATTACGAATTTGATAACCAAAATATGCAATATGACATTCTTTAATTGCATTAAAATTAAAATTGAAATTGAAATTGAAATATACCTATATTATGTATCATATATTGCTATATAATTTAATAACCAAATGTGTCATATGACACTCTTTTATTTATTAAAATCGAGAGAAAATATTTTTTTCCAAAATTAATAAACTCCCTTCCTAAATTCTCGCATCTACTTCTCTCGATTTTTCTATTTTTCTCTATCATTTTCACTCCATGTATAATTTATATTTTATATTAGTAATTTGACAAATAAAAATATATCATCCAATATTCTTTATTACAATTAAAATATTTTTTTTTTCAAAATTAACAAACTCTCACTCTCATTCTTCGGCTTTATCTTTCTCTCTCTTTTCTTTCATTCTCTATTTTTTTCTACTTTTCTGTTCAACAGAACATAAAATTAACAAAATAATATAATTTAAATAAAAATTATTATTATTATATACATATTTTTTAGTTTTTTATTTAGTTTTAAATTTTTACCACTTATCTTTTTAATCTATATTTTTATTTTTATTTTTTTAAATATTTATTACATATAATTTGGAGAGAATACTAATGTTATAATTAAAAATTAGAATTAAGATTCAATTATTTAAAAAAAATATTTTGAGTTAATTTTATAACTATCAATATAATTTTTTATGTTAATATCTAATTATATTTTTATATACATAAGAAAAAAATATTATTTTTAAATAATAAATATAAAAATTAATTATTTTTATTTGTACAATAGACTTAATACCTAATTAAATATAAAAATATATACGTTAAATTGTTATAAATTTTAGATAATAAATATTAAAATTAATTATTAATAAAAAATTAGACTTTTTTATATAAAAATAATAACTAAAAATTTTATTATTTAATTTTTTATTTAAAAGATTTTAATTTTTTTAATCAAAAAATTTTGTCAACTTATAATTTTTTTATAAAAATAGTTCAATTTTATAAATTTTTTATATCATATATAATTTATATTATATTATCAGAATAAAGTAAATCATAGTTTAAAAAATTTATATTTTCATAATATTATTACGAATAAAAATACTAATTAACTACTATTTTTAGGCATTTTATAAGAAGGAAAAAAAATTCGTGATTCGAATTATTTACTCGAGCATTAGCCGCCAAAATCCATTAGGAACTTGGGGTTGAAGTAGCCTATTTTAATCAATAATCAATAATAGGAGATTTTTGCATGAGTGAGCCACATGGCATGCTAATATATGAGCTGATAGATCCCACTTCCCACTTAATTTAATAGCCGCGAGTGGCGACAACCGACACCACAATCCTGTCTCCTTCTCAATCAAACCACGTCATAAATCACAATTATGGGTAGCTGCTTCAATGCGCCGTGCACGGGAGACCCCAACTCGCGCATTTTACGTATGGCTATGGCTTAAATGGGTCAGAAAGGGCAAGTGGTGACGCCATAAAAGGGTCATGAATGTTCATTCAACTTGCATGCTTGAACAAGAAAAGAGCAAGAAAAAGGGACATTAATAATTAAAAAATTAACACATATATTTCAGGACATATATTGCTGATTAAAAATTCATGAAAATATATTTCATTAAAATAAAAAAATTAAAATCTTTTACTAATAATAATTTTGATATGTATGAATAACTAAATTTAAAAGAAACAAAAAATCGAGAATAAATATTTAAAATTTAACATTGATTTTCCATAAATGTAAATTTTTTTATAAAAGTATCTAATTAAATATTTTATAAAAAAAATAACTACTAGAATTTATCTTAATAAAATAATTGAAATCTAAAATTAGACAAATATCCTGTTTAAAATTTGGTTATATGTTTATGCTATTTGAATCTATATAAATTAAATCAGCTAAATTTAATTTGAATATTTTCACATAAGTAAAAAAAATTCGATTTATACACAACAATTTTAATTAATATAAATTAAATTATTAACTCAATTCAATTTGATAATACAGAAGAGCGTGCTTTAACTTTAATTTTGTACCTTCCAAAATAAATCCAATTAAAAAAATTCAATTTACTTTATCAGAATAAATCATCCAAAAATATTTTGTATCGTTATATAAATCGAGTCTCTCCATTTCCATTTATGAAGAGAGTGTAGAAAGCAATTCATATAGATTATCTATTCGCAGGAGAATTAACACACTTCCACTTGATCGTACTATTAAATATGCTCAAGAACAATACTCTATTTAATTTTAATAATGCAGTGAATAAAATTCAACCAATAGCGATAAAGCTTTTTAAGAATTCGTTTAAGAAGTAGCAGAAGCTATTTTTTTTAATTTTTGAATTATGAAAAGTTACTATATACATATTTGGCATCATTTTTTAAAAAATTTTTAATTTTTTAAAAGGTTAATTTATAATTTAACTTTAAAAACAAAAAAAATTTACTTTTCTTCTTGATTCTAAAAATTATTGATCCTCCACTATCATTTTTACACAAGATCTATTAGAAGTATTGGCTTTCTATCTGTTGGAAGCACGAGTCCTCCATCACCATTTTCACTTAATGATTTATCTGCTAGAAGTATTGATTCTCCACTACTATTTTTAGATAATATTCTTATCTGAACAATCTACTGTATATATTCTTTTTAGGTATTTTTTTCTATCATTTTATCACTCTATTTTTATTATTAAATTTGTATTTAACTGTGATATGAAATTTTAGTTTTAATTTTATTTTTTTCACATGTGATTTTATAACTTGCTATTATTTTCATAGTTATATTTATTTTTTATTTTCACCTATTGTATCATACACAATATTAGTGATTAAGTTAGGTAAAATCAACAAAAAAATTGTATTTTTTGAGTTATTTATCCAAATATTAATATTTAATATTGGAAAATATTTATTATCATCATTATTTTAATATTCATTTTTTGTGTTAAAAAAAGTATTTTTTGAGTTATTTATCCAAATACTATAACTATAAAATAGGTATTTTTATAACTAAAAATCTAAACACAAAATAATTTATTTATAAATTATTATTAATAAAATTCTTATATTTTAAATTTTTTTTTCAAAAGAACTTATTTAAGTTATTTACTCAAATTAGACCTAACTATTTTAAGAATAAATTATACTTATATAAAATTAACACCACTATAATGACCAAAAGCAAAACATTAACGCCATTTTATATAAGAGCATGATTAGTTATTTGTCGTCTTCAATTTTACTTGGATAAATTGATTATTGATATATACAAAATTTAATAGGATAGATTTATTTCATAATTAGAGCATGTAAATAAATATTCTATTTTTTTAAGATATAAAAAAGAATTATATTTCTGCTACAATTTATATTCTAGTTACAAGAATATTCTATTAAAAAATATATTTTATTAAAAATACATAAATAATAAACTTTATGTGTTTTTCGGAAAAAAATAAAATACTAATTTTTAAAAATAAGATAATTTTTTAAATTATTATTTTTATATAACAAATTTTGAGTATTCTGATTTTTTTCCCAATACAACTTTTTTGAAAGAAAATTCTTGACTAATATTATTAGGAGTGTTACTGATATTCTATTATACTTTATTAATAGTAATTTGTTAATAAAATAATTAACTCTGAATTTAAAATTGTGGGCTTACACGTGTGTTTCTGTCTCCCGATTTCTTCAGCTATGCCTAGAATCTCATTACTAAATTCGAAAATTAAATCAATATGTGAAATTTTTTTTCCTTCTTTTTTCAAACCACTTTTCTATCCCAAAAACACTAAATTATAGCTGGCCATCACTTGTTTTTTCATTCTCTTCATAAATCGAAGTGGAGAGACTCGATTTTTTTCTAAAAAAAAAAAATTATTTCATCACCAAAAAAAAAGATACAGCTGTCTAAATTTGGAAGCACGTAAATGAAGTAAAAATTTCCAAACTCATTAAAGGAACAAGCGGTTCACTAGCCACTATAATGTCTGTTTAGCCATTTATTGAGTTTAAAAATTAATTTTATATTTTTTATTTTAAAATTATAAATTTAATATCAATAATTAAAAATAAATTATAAAAAAATAAAATATCTTAAATTATTTAACATGTAAAATATATAAAATAAATAAATTTAAATTAAAAAATAACATTAAAAATATTAAATTATTATTATATATAACAAAATTAATATAAAAATTTATTAATATTATTTAAATATTAGTTATTTATAAATATTATTAAATTTTTTATTTTTTTAATCTTATTTAATTAAAATAAATTTAAAAATTTATATTCAAAATATTTTTTATCTCTATCTATAATTTTAATATATAAAAAATATACTTTTTCAATCTTATCTTAAACATCTTTAATTATTTTTAATTTTATAATTTTTTAAGATTATTAATTTTGATTTTGATTATATCATATCATCATATTATACATTATCCTTTTATCTTATCCGTCTTTATACATGTATAACTAGTATTATCTTACCCTTACTATTATATTGTCTTATCTTATTCTCTTTTCTTGTTTTCTTCTTTTATTCATTCTAATCGCAATTAATTACTACCATACCATTATCCTAACTCTCATTTTTGTTTATCACTTTGATCCATAACTACCCATTGGATTAACTTTTGAGTTTTGAGTTATTAAAGATTTGCTAAAAGAATTTTTTTTCTTTGATTTAGATATGTAGATGTATAACTATTATATAAATTCTTATTTTTTTCACACTTATTTGTTAAGTCATATTTTATTGCTTTAAGAAAAAATTTAAGATATCAAGCATTTAATTTTTTTGTTAATCAAATTATCAAAATTTGTCAAAAATTATAAAAAAAATAATATTAAATATATTATATTTTTTTAAAAGAGTAATATTATATGGACACTACTATTTTAGCTACTATTAACATATATAATTGAATATAAAAAATTTACATGGTTTAATACTTCCCCTACTCTTAACACTATTTATAATAATTCTTAATCTTTTTCTAGATCTAATATAT
The DNA here is from genome assembly GCF_003086295.3 of Arachis hypogaea. Classification (NCBI taxonomy): domain Eukaryota; kingdom Viridiplantae; phylum Streptophyta; class Magnoliopsida; order Fabales; family Fabaceae; genus Arachis; species Arachis hypogaea. Next base: position 34,263,063 of record NC_092043.1, read on the forward strand.
CAATTTCTATATCTCTAAATAATAATTTTTTTAAGATTTTCTTAAAATTTTATTTAATTTTAAAACAAAATAGTAATTTTTATATTGTTATTTTTTCTAATATTTTTAAGAAATTAATTTTTATGTTTTTTAAATTATAAATTTGAGATAAAAAATAAAAATTTTAATAAATAATAAATTATTAATAAATAAAAATTTTATAAGTTATTTAATTTTTTAATGTATAGAATAATAAAATGTAAATTAATTTAAGTATAATACTAAAATCATTAGGTTGTTATTATATGTAATAAGCAAAATAAAAATTTATAAATATTTTTAAATTTATTTATTTTTTCAATTTTATTTAATTTAAAGTAGATAAAAAAATTTAAATTCAAGAAATTATTTTTCTCGCTTAATTTTAATTACTAAAAATATTTTATTTTTAATTTTATATTTAATATCTTAAATCATCTTTAATTTTATTATTTTTTAAATTCTTTATTTTTATATTTTTTTATCATTTTCCATACGCATCTTTAGCATTTTTTTTTCATTAAGTGAAAAAAAAAGATAAGAAAGAAGTACTACATGTATTCTCTAAAATAAAAAAGAAGATAATATAAATAAAAATGATGTGTAAAATAAAAAGTTAACTGTAAAAAAAATGAAAAAAATTAATTGATAATTATATTTTTAACAAATTTTTAAAATAATAGTTATATTAATCACTATTGTAAACCTAGACAAATATATATTTTTCATTTTCGATTTTTATTTCAATGATACTTTCAGGTATGTCCTAAGAAAACACCCTGTTAATAAGCTGATTGTTACATATTTTATTTCGGCCAAACACATCCTTGACCCATAGCAGGGAAATTGCCAAATCAACAGCTGCAGTGTTACATGACAGTAAAAATGGATGAGGGTGAGGGAGCCAAGGGTCAGAGAAGATTTTAACATTGTTGCCAAATCCTATTTCCCAATCTCAGGCCTTTCTCAACAACTTTATGTCTTTCTAATATATTTTTTTAGCCCCAAAAATATATTACTAATTTCAGTATTCATAATATTTCCATGTCTAAAATACTTTTTTTTTTAATATTGTTGTAAGTTGTGAATTAGACTGTTGAATAATTCTCTAGTATTGTTTGTCTAATAGCATCAAATTTCGGACTCTGAGATTTTTAAAATAAAGACCTCCTTCCTCCTTAGATCTAGACATCTAATTCCATTTAATTCATGTCATCTTTTTCTTTGAATTTTTTCTTTCACTAAAATTGTGAATATGTTGTGAATGATTTATTCTAAATAAATTGAATTTATCTAATTCAATTTATTTTGAGTGATACAAAATTAAAATACTCTCTCTTATACTATTAAATCAAATTGTGTTAATTTGATTAGAGTTTTTTTTGTTGTTGCATAAATTTGAGTTTTTTTAATTCGATTTATGTAAAGATGTGTAAATTAAATTTAGTTGGTTTGATTTACATAAATTCAAAAAAAGAAAAACATTTAATTAAATTCTAATCATATGATTTTAGAATTTAATCATTTTAATAAGATAAATTTCTCAAATAACTGAAATATTATTTGACGAATCTACTTAGATAAGTCTTGATAAGTTTTATTTTACCTAAACATGGTTAATATAATTTTTCTTTTAAAAGGTGTACTCATTAAGCAACTAAGAATGGTCCGCCAAATATAGCTGAAATTTAGGTTGGTTTTAATGTGATGAATATAATTTAGCTAATTTGGCAAAAGAAGTGGTTAGAGATGCAGAGAACGAAAGCGACAAGCAACTGTGTGTGTGGTGCGGAGTGGAGTGTCCACAGATTCCGCGCGCCGACGCTCACACAGCGGTAAAGGACCCACCAGAGAAAGCGGCAGGTGACGGCACCACTCCACGTGTACAAGGTTCTCCTCTTCTTCGCTCAATCCCACGTCCCTCTCTTTGTTTCTTTCCCTCTCCCAGTTTCCAAAACTAACACACATTCACGTATTATTACAACACTTGTTTATTTGAACGGCAAAATTGATACACGTGCCCTCCACCCCTCCACACTGTACCCTACTATACCCAAATACAATTCCCTCTTCATCCCACACCCTTGACCCACTTCTCTTTCTGTGGGTCACATTCGCTCTTCTTTTCCCTTTGATTTTGCAGTCGGTGTAAATTAAACTCTCCCAAAGTCCAAATTAACCATTATTATTATTATTGAAAATGTTTAATAAAAAATAATAAAAAATTATCTTATTTAATATTTATTAATTATTATAATAATTATTATAATAATTAATAAATATTAAATAAAATAAATTCTGATTATTATTTTTATTTTTTGTTATTATTATTATTATTATTATTATTATTATTATTATTATTATTGTATAGCAACCCAATTTATTTATACAAGTCTATATCAACTATTCAATCTAGTACTCTTTCTTTTCTGCTTAACCAGTGGATTAGGAATTTAGGATAGATCAATTAAGACATTTATACTGAGATCCTTGCATTTCCGACAATGTTTTATATATATTTATATCAATTAACATTACTGGTTGAAGAAGCATTGAGAGCTAATGTAGTATTGTATAATATATATAATGAGAATTTAGAAAATGTTTGATTCAATAGAATATTAGATATTTATTATTTTTGTTATTTAAATAGTTATTTTAGATAATATAGATATATTGTATTTGAAAAATTAGTAGTATTTTATTTGAAATATTTATTTTTTAATTTATATTAAACCACTAAATAAATAATTTATTGTATAAATTATACAAATACTCCATTAACTCTACCAAAATTCTTATTAATTTCTTCCGTAAAGCATAAAATCCCTTGTTTTAGAGTTGAGGTGAGATAGCAACAACTAGAATTTAACATTCTTTTTCTTATGTGAGTTTCTAGACTGTTGCAAATTTGCAATGATTACATACATAGAGGAGTCTATTTCTATTTAACTTGTATCATTAAATAATTATTTTTATCTACGATTTTGCATCTGATTAAACCGTTGAATTATCGTCATGATATGGATCAATTGTTGAATTAAGTTATATTATCATTTAAGTGTACTCAATTTCATAAAATTTGAATATTTAACGTATCAAAAATATTAAAATAATTTAAATTTATTTTATTTAATATATATTAATTTATTACAATAATTAATAATTATTAAATAAATCAAATTTTAACTATTTTTTTCTAACACTACCATTAACAAATATATATATATATAATTTAACAAGAGTTTAACTAACATATATCATAAGAATACATGATAAGATTACTATTAATAAAATATTTTAAATATTTTTATTTAATAAATAAAAATATTAAAAATTTAAATTTTTATATTAAAAAATTAATTTATTATCTTAACATACATCTTTGGAATATAAGTTAAATAAACTCATTAACAAATATATATTATTTCTGGCATGCAGAAAGTATACACCGTAAAATTTAGAAGTGGCATAGAATAATTATACGAGGATTATTCCTGTATGAATGTGTGCGTTTATATATTTTATTTTGTGTGTGTTGGTTTAATTCATTCTTTATTAAAACCAAAGGCTAATAATTAATTAATTGATTGCATGTAATGTAATACTAAACCTTTCTATGCATTATTAAGTATTAATTAAGTGTGTGTTTGGATTATCGTTTACAAATAGATATTTGTATAAAATTGATTTTATAAAATTGATTTTGATCAAAAGGTAAATTAGTATTAACGTAATTTATGTTTAGTAATTTTTATTTAAAATGGATTATAGTAAATTAAATATTATTTAGATTATATTATTTAAAATTACTTTTAAATGAAAAATTACAAAAAAGAACATTAATTTAAATAATTATTTTATGTTATTTTATAATTTTATTTTAAATATTTAAATAAATTTTAATATTTTTTCTCAATATTCTTTAGTACTTTAATAGAATTAATAAAATCATAATATAAAGTAAAAAGAAATATTTTATACAAAAAAAATAGCAATAACAATAAAAGAACTCATATTAAAAAAATAGAAATTTTATAAAAAATAATAATATGTATAAGAGAATATTAGAAAAAAGTATTATAAAAATAAACAAACATATAAATAATGAAAATATTATTGGTATATAAAATATAAAATTTAATCCAACATAAAAAAATGAACGGAAAAATTGAAAATCACTTCTGTATTTATAGAATAAAAATATTGTCAAACATAAAAATAAAACATTCAAAAAATTTAAACGAACTTCTCTCTTCTTTAATACAAATCCAAACACACCCTAAATAGTTAGAAAATATATCTAACTAGACATTTACATATGGGATCACAAAAGTACAAATATCCAATATAAAATAGATAAACATGGTATTCATTACATACTCTAAACCAGTAAACCTATAATATTCGAGTGAGTTAAAACAAGACGATATAATAAAAGTTTCAACTTTGCGGTTGAGTGTTGACTCATCCTACCTCGTTTTTTCTTTCTTTTTCTTCTTCTTATTATTATTACTACTTAATTTAACGTATATAATTAAACATGCTTTCGCTCAGTTCATTCTTATCCTTATTTTTTACAAGATGTAACTCTCTTAACCTTGTAGGTTTAACAAATTAATTCGTTATTAAAAAAAATAATTAGAAAAATTTAACATTTTCCAAATTAAAATATAAGAGATATTTGACCCAGATAACTAATGAAACATTTTTTAAGCTTGTTATTAATTAATATAACTATAACAACAATAATAAGGCTATAAAAGAAGAAAGAAAATATCTACATCAGCACCTTATATCCTCAACATGATGTTAAAAGGGAAAGTGAAATTGGAAAATAAAAAAGAAAAAGAAGAAGCTTGTATTATTAGTAGGGTAAAAAACAGAAGGTGAAGGTCAAGCATCAATGGCCAACGGGTAGAGCGAGCTTCAGATCAAGATTAAGAACTCCATTTGGTTTGCAATCGACGGCTGATGTTGAATCCAAGTTACTCTGGGCTCCACTCCCAGACTGTGCATTAAACTCACTCATCCTTGCCGGCTCCAACCGGAAAGGACAACAACTCTGCTCGCCAACGAACTCAACTCTACCAACCGGTTCAGGCAGATAAACGGGACGCACCGCTTCACCACCACAGTATGGAACAAACGGGAAAAATCGATCTACTTCTGTCCGCAGTGTCACGTCACGCTTAGGCGCAGAATCAATCGGATAAGACTCAACGATGTCGCATTTCCTGCCGGCGACAGCAAAGATGTTCTCGTTTTCGCGGCGGGAAGCGTAAGGGAAATTGGTCTTGGCCTTGGCGCCGCGGAATTGCCTGGCAGCGGCGTCGTAGGCCATGGCGGCTTCTTTAGCTGTGTTGAATGTTCCGAGCCAGACGCGGCTCTTCTTTCCGGGATCGCGGATCTCAGCAGCGTAACGGCCCCATGGCCTCTTCCTTACACCCCTGTAATGAACCTCCTTGGCAATATTATTGTTTGGCTCCTTCTTGCTAGCGGGATGCTTTTCCTTGCTAGCGGTATGCTTTCCCTTGGTAGTCATCGACGATAATGAGTTTCGCATTTCCAAATCCAAACACGCCACAAGGCTCAATGGTATGTATATTGTATTCAGTTACGTGCTTATTCGTTTTGGAGCTGCGTTGGGTTTATATACACAGTTGGCGAAGGAGGAAAATGCAAATAAATTATTTATTAAAATTAGAGATAAGAGAACGATAAAAAAATATAAAAATTACTGAGATGTGATAATAGTAGTACTATAACTACTGAAAGGAAGGGAAGAGAATGGAAGGGAGTGTTTGACTGTGGGGAACTGGGAAGAGGCGCCGCCTACAAAGGATAATGGTGTTTTAAAAGGGAGGTTACGTGTCATGCGGCAAATCCGAGACAAGCGGTCACGCTTTCTTTTCCATGCTGTGCCGGCTTCTAACCTTACGAGGGGTCGATATTTCAATCCACACCTCCTATTCACATTTTTATTTTTAATATTAGATTAATAATGATATTTTTTGAGTTGTAATTTATTATAGTATTTTTCTAAAACATGAAATGATTTAATTTATAGAGTATAAATTAGACCATCTAATTTTTGTACTCGAATCATCTTATTTGTGTTAAAAAATAAAAAATTTTGGAATACACAAATCCGACCGTCCGATTTGTGTACTTCAAATTTTTTTAACGCAAATTGGTTCGATTTGTGTACCCCCATTTTTTAAATTTTTTAAACACAAATCAGAGGGTCCGATTTGTATATCCAAGTTTTAAAAATGTCTAATTTGTGTACTTTTCATAATTTTAAAAAATACAAAAAATTACAACATTAAAGTATAACACTATTTTACTTTTATATTTAAATTTTTTTAGCCCTTCTTACCTCATCGTGTTAAGTATAATATTTAATTTTTTTATTATTATTAAAACTGTTGGCCATATTTTTTTTATAAAAAAATATAGGTAGATAATAAAAATATTAAACGATATGAATAATGAATATATTGGATGATCAATTTATTAAGTGTGCGGATAGTTATTTTAATATTTAGATTTAGATGAATATTCTAGAATGTAGTGTATTTTATTTGAATTGGATCATTTTAAAATTCGTTATTTATGTTGTTCAAAAATATTATTAGTTATCTAACATCATTTTTTTATTTAAAAGGAGTATATTACTATAAATAATTAGTATTATTATTAGCATCTCATTATCAATTTATTTATATTTTAATTTTATATAATATAATTTTGAATCATGTAAGTTGTCTACCATAATTTAAATAGTGGTACATTATACATTATATTGTTTGGGATGCATCTGAACCAAATTCATATTTAGACTTGAGGGAGACGGCAGGTGACACATATGCATGCGGAATAGTGTAGTAAGCTGAATGTTGGTTGGATGAGTAATACTGAGACGACGGATCCAAACACTTGTCATCCTTTCATGATTTATCTTTTCATTAAATATTTTTTCTTTTTATTTTATTATTTTAAAACACGATAAAAAATTTTGTGATTAAAAAAAACTATGATTTTAAATTTAATTTTTGAATATTTTTAAACATCTAAATTCAAAAAATTTAAAACTCTAAATCATATTAGTATTACTTTAAAAAATTTTATTAAATTTTTTACTAAAAAAAATCGTACTCAAGTATTTTATCTAAACATCATTGTATATTCATGCAATATTATGTAAATGTATTATATTTTATATAAATATTATTTTTAAGATATATTTTATTATTAAATAAAAAAATACTATTTTAATATGAATAGTTAAAAATACTCAATAATTTCTCTGGTTAGTGAGCTGAGCTCCACAAATAAGAAGTGCACATGCAATGTCATGCATCTTCTATTGTACTTGACGCCTCTACTTAAATTTTGGGGTCCTCGCACTCACAGTGACACTTATTTGTAGGTGATAGCCCTACAAAAGCGCGTCACCGTCTTCCTTCTCCTTTCCTCGTAACTGGTTGGACATTGTTTGTGCGCTTCACAAGTCCTCTTTATTTCACCTTCTAATATAGTGCGTGAACTTCACGCCTCATCTTGGATCATTTTGACCCTAGCATACATGAGAGACTGTTTTATTTGGAACAATATTTTTATGAGTAATCTTGCACCAATTGAAAAAAAAACAATAAGGCAAAGAGAAGATAGAAAGTAATGATCGAGAATGATTGAGAATTGAATTGAATAAGAAAAGTGTTATTAGTGTGTTAACACAAAAGCGCCCAACTTTTATTCGTAGCATAACAGAAGCTCCACTCAGAACGTCTAATTAGCTGTAACAGCCTCTAATAGAATTCTTCTCGGAAATTCTAACTAACTCCAGGTAACTTGTTACCCAAGTTTCTGACTTCTTCTCCCTTAACAAGTTTTATGGAACTATTTGTTTTACTCATTTGCGGTAAGTTTTGAATGAGTTAGGCTTCATTTATCCGGTGGTATATAATAGTGCTAATTTAGTTAGCATGGTGTTTCGTAATAATAATATATATTATATAGTTTTGTTCGAGGGAAAATAAATATGTGAAGATATATATTATGTAATGCACTTGATAACTTATTACTATCTGATGAATTCTTAAATAGAAAGAGAGACCGAGGGGTGATTGGAGGAGCGGATCGGAAAGCGTCATTATTTTATTGGTGTTGGTGGCTTGATGCTCAACAAGGTAACATAGATTACGGATTTGAAAATGGGGATTATTCCTCGAGTAATAATATCTAAAATTACGATCTTATATCCTACATTGTTGTTGAAACAGGTGTTTATCTGGAAGGCACATTATTGGTTTGTTGATCTACGATTTTCAAATAAACTTACTACCTCATTAATTTCTTGCAATGGTTATAATTTGGCAACTACAAGTTATAATTTGAAGATTAGTCTAAAAAAACGTTAGAATTTTCATGATTTATAAATTACCAACACATAACTCGATCGTTATATCTATAATCCGGCCGCTACAATCTACTCAATTTTGTATTATTTGATAACTATCTTTTATTACTCGAAAAATAAGTCTTGATTCATTACCTATAACTCGACGAATAAAATCTATACCTCGACCTAAAGAAATTATAACTCGACCCATAACTCAAAATTATAAACACATCATCACCAACAACTCAATGAAATAGTCAAAATAGATGTTAAAAATATCATGGTAATCACATTGTGATTCTTACTATAACCGTAGCTTATGATTCACTAGCTGAGTATATTCAAAGTGCTTAGTCTCTTTTTAGTCTATATTAGGCAACATTAGACCAAGGTAAAAGGGGATTGAAAACTTAATACTCACTTAAGTCACTCTCACTCTCTTCTTTGAATTATTACTAACTTGAGCGTCGTCGTATGTAATAACCCAATTTTCAGTATGTCTAGATCATATCAGAAACTGAGTGCTACCAACTTGTCTTCCTAATTATTATCTATTATTTATTATAAGAGCAACATGTGCCTTATTAGAGCGTTGTCATTTTTACGAGTAAATTTTTTTTGAAAATGTTTGGTATAACAAGTAGCACATACACAGATAAAGGTACAAATACTAATAGATAAAATAGTTATAAACAACCACATTTATATATATCTCAAGCAGTTAACGACATACAATCATCCAACCGTTATTAGAGTATAGATCTTAGTTAGAACATCCCTAGAAATAGCTAGATAATAACGATATACATATATATATATATATATACATACGACATCCTAGGTCATGACCTGTTCAAAAAGTCCCTACACTAACGTCTACGTTAGCCTAGACTCTATACTCACCTAATCCTTCTAAACTACAAAAGCGAGAGAAAGTACGTTCTAGGTCTTCAAAACTCGAATCAGGTGGAACATCATCAAAAGATGGAATATCGTATACTTCTCCTCTGCACGATCATACATCATCAAAGAGCAGCTCTCATATATTTTATTAAGTATCCATGTAACAGAGAATGGTATATACATATAAATAGAGAATGGAATTTGCCCTAGACTCAAAAGACTACTTGCAGAATCTTCTTTGTGGAACGATCATTAGCAGATTATGGAAGGGTTCTCCTGCTTCCATCTGAAGGGAGAGAAAAATGTGTAAGAACTAGGAAATTCTTAGTAGAGTCGGACTAATTAGTCATGTTAATCGCTTCCATTGTTGTGTCAGACAGTAAAACATTTCAAGGCATATTCATACAGTAAATAGAGAAAAAAAATAGATAATAGAGTACAAATAGAAAAATACAAGAAATAAAGTACAACACAGAGAATATACAACAGAAAATGATGCGCACACAAGAATGATGTATGTCTAGCCCTAGTATAGGTAATGAGCTCATCTGTCAGTTACTAATCCGTTCTCGACGTTACCCAACAACTTTTGTCTAGATAAGACTTTCTTGTTGGTAATAACCACGGCAAGCAACCTTTGTCTTACAGGACAACACTGATTAGCCTATATATGTCCAACACACTTACTGCAAGCAACCTTTGTTTTACAGGAGTACACTTTAATTATGCATGTTTCAATATCTTTGTAAGCAATATTTGTCTTACAAAATAGCATTATAGCTAAGTTTTCCAAAAAATTGTTTTCGTTAGTCGCTCCACCATCTATCTCACTACCTCCTTACACTAGATCATTACATAATCATTCTCGTTATCATCATTAGTTTATATATTCTTGATTATTGCCTCTTTCCTTTTTCTGTTCCTCTTTACTCCTTTACTTCTTTATTCTTTCTTTTTTTGTCTCTTTGAATTTTACTTTGCGAATTATTTTAGTATCAGTATGAGTAATCAACTTGTTCCAAGCATATGTTTATTAAGTTTATACTGAACTAATTTAACTTTTCATACTTTGCCAAATCCTAAATGTAATGCTAAGTACTAACTATGTTACTTCTAATTCACTTTCCTAAGTGATTTTCATCTTTACTTTAGAGTTTTACCTTCTTTTTCTTTGACGTTTGTCTTTTTTTTTTAATGTTTTATCTTTCTTTTATCTCTGTCTCCTTATTAAGATATTCTTATAACTCTCTAGATGTTTTATGAAGGTAATTCTGCGATTTTGAACTTAAAGTTGTCTTATTAAAACTTTTAGAAAAACTGCTCTTTTTACTATTATTTTATTATTTTTAATAAAATAATATTATTTAATAAAATAATAATATTTGATATTTTATTATTAAATATTGTTAATAATATTTTATTCAATTTTCAAAAATTATAGTTTGACCCCCAAAATTTTATAAAAAATATATTTTGACCCTCTTAATTTTTGATATTTATATTTTAATCCCTAAACTTTTAGTATTTATACTTTCTTTCAAAATATAATAATATTTACACTTTGACCCCAAAATAGATCAAAGGGTTGTTCTTGAGTGTTCTTGATAAAACTCAAAGTGTTCTACATGTTCTTTATAAATTCTTCAGATTCTTTCTTTAATTTTGACCTGTTTTTCAATCTTTCCAGTAATCAATTTTCTAAAATTCAAAATAAAATTGCAGCTACCATAACCTCATAATTTTGACTTAATTTCAATACAAATTCATCATTAATTGAAGGGCTAAGGTTTCGGTTTTCAGCTGCACTCAAGAACAAAAATTCATAACTTGCATATCATCAAATATCATCAAAATTTTATCAAGAATCACTCATACAAGCAATCAATTTCAAGCATAATCAAACCATACAACTAGGGGAGAAAAAAGGCTAGGCGGCCAGCCACGGGCCTGCAACATGGCTTGTGTTTAGCCTATCTGCCCTGGGCTGTTATAAATAGGTACAGGCTCATGCTCTTGTAAAAGCATTAATATGTTAATAGGTTAGACCCAAGTTCACTAATTAATCTTATTGGCCTGTCAAGCCTGCCTAGGCCTGTTAGCACATAATTAAATATGTAAATAATTTTTTTATTATTAACAAAATTATGAGATATTTTAAATTTGTTTTATTTTATTATCAATATTTTTGTATATTTTAAATATTTTAAGGGTTAAGTATTATTTTCGTCCCTAACGTCTTGGGTCAAAATCAAAATCGTCCCCAACCTTTTTTTGTTATTAAAATCATCCTCAACGTTCAAAAACGCTTTAAAATCATCATTTCCCGAATTCTCGGACCAAAATATCCTCATCATCATCATTCTCCTCTTCACCTTCCTCACCCCACCACCTCCACTACCATCAACATTGCCAGCGATAAGAAGAAGAAGAAGAAGGCTTCGCCGGCGAAAAATGACGCATCGACAGCAGTAGTACCCCGCAATCCCTCCCTCCTTCACATCGCTTCTCTCTCTTTCTTCTCCGATAAACCAGCGGCGGCAGCACCTTTTTCGCATCGCTTTTCTCTTTCGCTCTCATCTTTGATGAACCAGCGACCCAGCGGCAGCAGCAACCCGTCCCTCCCTCTCTTCGCATCGCTTCTCTCTCTCTTCTCCGATGAACCAGCGACGACAGCACCTCCTTCGCATTGCTTCTCTCTCTCTCTCTCTCTCTCTCTCTCCTCCAATGAACCAGCGGCAGCAGTGACGACCTTGCAGTAGCAACGGCGGCCTACAGCAGTAACCCATCTCTCCTTTCTTCGCATCGCTTTTCTCTCTTTCTCTTCTCCACTGAACCAGCGGCGACAGTGGTGATCCAACAATGACCTTGTAGCAGCAATGGTAATCCAGTGGCAGTGACAACCCAACAGTAGCCCCCCCTTTGTTATGGTGGCAGTGGATATGGTGGAGGCAGTGGGGTGAGAAAGGTAAAGAGGAGAATGATGATGATGAGGGTATTTTGGTCCAAGAATTCGGGAAAGGATGATTTTAAAGCGTTTTTGAACGTTGAGGATGATTTCAATAACGAAAAAAGGTCGGGGATGATTTTGATTTTGACCCAAGACATTAGAGACGAAAACAATACTTAACCATATTTTAAAGGGTTAAAAGTTCTTATAAATATTAAATATGACATATTACATATAAATAATTTTATTAAAAAATAGTTTTTTTAAATAATATTTTTATTTTTATAAAAAAAATTATCAGACATTTTAACAGGCTTTAGGATAGGCCAGGCTAAATAACAGGCAAAATTTAGTACTTTAAAAAAAAGCCTATAGCAGACTGCAAGCTATACTCAAACCAATTAACTACATGATAGGCCAGGCCTATTAAGAGCAAAGCCTGGCCTGGCCTGCCTATTTTCACCCCTAAATACAATAATCACACAACTCAAATACAATTAATCAAGATTAATTTTATCAAATCCTACATTAATTTCCTGTCCTATATTCGGTTGCTCCTTAAAGTGTATGTTCTATTAAGGCACCTTTTCCTCATAAATCACATTAAGAACAACTTTAAATCTATGAAATTCTAACTGACCGAACTTTTAACCACATATTAGGATGAGATTTCTCACCTTAATCTTGCTGAAAATTGAAGTTCCTTGACCCACAAGTCAAGCTAAACATGATATCTATGGAAGAATGAAAAAAACACATGTTTATATACGTATGTTTTCTTGAGACCGAAGCAAAGAGGAAAAGAGATCAGCCAGCTCACTTGAATTTCAGCCCTGATAAGTCACATGGTTTTCAAGAGAAAAAAGAGAGGATCACTTTAATCAGTTTGAAATTTTGATTTGAGTTCCAGTTCAGAAGAAATCAAGTTTTGAAGATTAAGAACTAATAACTTTTCTCTCCTTTTTCTCTTTGTTATTTTCGGCCACAAAGGAAATAATGAAGCAGATCGGAAGGTCTTGGGTGAGGGGAGAGCCGTGATTGGCTGGTTTGGGTGGTGGATTAAAATAAAAGATCTCAAGTGTATAATTACTAAAACTAGATGTATTAGAATACAAGTAATAACACATCTAGAGATTAAATTTGAGGTACTAGTATAGATGACACTAGTAACATGTTTAACATGAGAATAGAAGGTATATGATGAGGCATTAGCATTACTAAAATCATCAAAGAGTGCTGGTGTTAACCTGCACTAGTAGACAATGAGCTTGGTTAAACTTATTTCTTATTTTTAACTAAAGCAGATCAAATAATATTATAATATTATCCAAGCAGGTCTAATATTAATATTATAATAATAATAATATATTATTATTTTTCTTCTCTCATGTATCGAGTCTGGCTCGTCAAATTGAAACTAACTACGGAAACCATAATCTAAAACTCCTAACCGATGCATCTCAAAACTAGGCTCTTTGTGACTGTGTCATCGAGCTTATCTCAGTAGAGGTGTGTGCTTCATGATGATGCAGTAGTAGAGGTGCTTGCTTACTCAATGATGATGCAATAGAGGTGCTTGTTTTACTGAACTTTCGAAAAATTTTGTTTCATAAAAACTAGGTCGTTACAGAGTACCTTTTGCAGTTCCCCACCCTGTTTGATGTTCTTTGAAGTCTGGTGTATAACAATCCATGGAGAAGATAGGACAACATTCCCCTTCTACGACGAGCTATACCCTGGATAGATTTCTTAACAGTAAGAACAATTATTATTATTTCTCTCTTTTTCACAACAAAACAAAACTCATACTGACTTAGCTTATCTACTATCACACATCAAATAATGCACTAAACTAAATGCCTATTTAACCGATCTATACATCTAATACAAACAATTACAATTCCAAGATATCTGCAACTGATTTATTCTAATGCATATCAAAAGTTGAAACTTCAAATCTCTTTTTCGCAATTTATTTTGCAAGGAATCAACCGATTATTCAATACAAAAAAAAAACTCTCAAACAAACCCATCCAAACAAACCGACACCTATAAGTCATAATCACCTCCAATAAACAGACAATTACAAGTCAAAGTCACTTCTAACAAATTGGCACCTATAAGTTGGCATCACTTCCAATAAACCAGCGACTATAAGTTGGAATCAATCCACAGAAACCCAAGCTTTCCTTAATTAAACCCAATCCTGATTACTTTCCCTCTTAGCACCGTCTAGAACTCTGGTTACACCTCCTCAAACGTGCGTTGATACTATGTTGAAGTGAGGAGAAGATACGAAGCCTCTGCAATACCTCACCCCCACTTTCTTTTCTTCCACCTAATGAATCTAATGCTCTTCATTCTCTTCAAATCGAAGACATGCACAAAACAAAGGAGAAGAACAGAGAAGTCAAGCAAAATGAAGCTGAAGAGGAAGGAAGAAGCCATCTGCAGCAAGAAGATAGGCGCCCCACCTCTCATCACTCTGAATCTTTGAAGCATCCTTGCTGGGTGAGAACCAGCAACTTTCCTTTTTCCTCTTCTTCAAATTCAAAGAAAGAAATTCTATTCTTCCGCTTGTTCTATCACTACTATTATAATTTTAATTTTTGATAGAACAGTAGTAACCGTAAGCAAGAACTCTTCTCTTGCTCAAGCTGAGGTCGGCTATTTGTCCTTGGAGGAGAGGCTGAAGCTCCAATTCTGTGTGGCTAGGGTTTTGATTCAGGAATGAAGCAAAAATAGAATTTTTTATCTTCAAAAAGAGGTAAGGGTTAGAATTGTAGATTAACAATGGGTAATTGTTTAGACATAATTTTTGATTGATAATGATGAGCTAGTATGGTTGATGCTGCTAAAATTCTATTAATTGTTTGAATTATTGTTGTTGGATGTAGTGCAGATTTTTAATGTTGTGAAAGTGTGATTATATGATGTACATTATGTAAATTTCTAATATATATAGAACTAAGGCTTTTGAGGAGGGTTATGACATAATTTTTGTAGATATGGTAATGAGTAATGGGAAAAATTGATTGGTATAAGTCAAAAACTTAGAGGAATAAATTTGGTTGTTGAAACTTAGGAAACCTTGTTGCAGAAATTTTGAAACATATTGGAGAGCAACTTAAAATAAATTTTGGGAGCAATTTGGCCTGTTTTTACGAGAAAAATCATTTTTCTAGGAAACTTCAAGAGGTCAAGATTCCTCCATAAAAATTTCAGTGAATTTGGCCAAATGGTTTGGAAGATGTGAATTTTTGAAATTTAGTGATTGCTGCAGAATTTTTTTATTTTCTGGTTCTGTAGTATCAACTTCTAGCTACTAGAATTTTTTATTTATTTTGGTATTTTGAGTTGTTTCCAAAGATATTTTAAAGATCTATCAGTCTATTTTAAGTGAGTACAAATTTCATATCCATATCTATTTTTTATAGTTGGTTATGTCTCTTGGAAGTTGGGCTGTTCGTAGGAAATTCAGAACCAATTTAGAGAAACAAGGCAGCACTTCCAATTGACATTTAATTAACCAAACAAGGTGCTATGGACCTGAAACTTATTTGTCCTAAGATTTATGGGTGTTAAGTTTATTCTCACCAAAATTTGAAAGTATCGGATTAGAATTGGATTTATCATAAATTTTTCAAAAATAGAGCTGCCTGTTGTGTTTTTCTGAATCTTCTTAGGGCAGCAGCAAATTTTTATTAAGTTTGCCATCAAATCCAATTATAATCCAAATACGATAAAAATTTAATTTCAATCTAAAGGGGTATGTCCAAATTTGGCAGCATACATGACCTTAGTTAAATGAAAAGAAAATGATAGATTTTTTCCAAAAGAGTTGATGTTAAATGGTGATGCAGAAGTACGTGTATGCAATTGGTGATGTGATGCATGTGCATCATTAGTAGTTTTTACTTATTATTTTAGCAGTTCTTAATTTGTTTTCATGCAAATTTAGTTAATAAACAAGTGGATTTATGAATTATCTCTGCATGCATTGATTCATCAAACATGAATTAAACTTTTGATCATTTCATGAAAATACAAGAATTATATAATGCAAGAAGTGGTGTGAAAGAAATGAATTGATTAAGTGAATTACATTGCACTTAGAGAGGATGAAAGGCCTTTTATTTAATCATGGTAATCAAAGCTTTTATGCATTTTATTTGACTGATAATAGGAGAAATAGAGATGGAGAAACAGAGCCTTTAAGGAACAAAAGTAGCACTCAAACTGCAAGCGCCAGCAATGAAGTAATAGGCCGGCGCTCAAAGTGGCACTCAAATTGTAAGCGCGAATGATGAAGGGCATTCATTTACTAAGTGCAAAGAGCACCTGGAGCTATCCTTTGCACTCAAAGTAGCGGTCACTTGGCGCTCGAATTGCAAGCGTCAAAGAGCACCCCTGGAGCAATCCTCAGAGCTCAAAGTGGTGCTCATTTGGATGCTCGAATTGCAAGCATCAAAGAGTACCCCTGAAGCAACCCCTGGCGCTTATTTGGGCGCTTATTTTCACGCTCACTTACTCAGCACCTTCGATTCTTCACTTGGAAAATTTGATGGCAACGCGTGCGTGTGGGCAATGCGTACGCGTGAGGATGAGAACTTCGCTACTGGAAGTGACCTCCTGGCACTCGAACTGGCGCTAAGTTGGGCGATCGTTTACTCAGTGCCTGCGACAAAGGATACGCGTACGTGTCGGTGATGCGTACGCGTCAGGATGAAAACGAGCGCCAGGATTAAAGGGGCGCTCGTGTACTTAGTGCCCTCGATAAGGGTCATGCGTACGCGCGGGCGACGCATACGTGTGACAAGGGAAAAGTGCCAACGCTCATCTAAACGCTCAGTTACTCAGCGCTAGCATCCTGGGAGGATCCAGTGCTGGATTTAGGCAGCGCCAACCTATCCCCAAATGCATCCAATTTTAAGCCCAGGAAGTCCATCTCCATAGCACACTTTGAAGGCACACCTGAAGCCTAGAATTAGTATAAATAGAGGTGACTTTGAACTGTGAAGGGGGGTCCCTAGCTGGGATTACACATCACTTTTCGCTTGTACTTAGATCTTAGTTTCTTTTCTAGCTTTGTAATTTTGAATTCCTTTTGTAATGAGGCGATGACTCACTAAACCCCTCATTCATTAGGGGGAGGAGCTCTGTTTGATTGTAATGAATTAATGCTATTTTTTCTTCTTGATTAAAGTGTTGTTTACCTAACAGAGAGTCTTTATGCTTCATAGATCCAATTACTATCAAGAGAGGTATTGGATCTACTTGAATTGTATGATGAACTTGAGAAAGAAGTCATAGAATTCAGTTTGAGACTCTTCTCTCATAATCCTCTTGATTGATAATTCTTAGTTCGGTATGTAACATGTAACCACTTTGAATTGATGTCTTGAGGGTTGTGTGGCTTTAGATTAGCAATTGAGCTTCACCTCTTCTCATGAGCAATTAGATCAAGAGATTGACAATTGATTATGATAAGAGAAATTGAGTCACCAAGAGATTGGGACCCAATTACTTACAATCTACCATAGATCTACTTCACATGATTGAGAAGGAGTTGAGAACCATTGATTCAGGAAGAATCAAACACCTCCAATCCCTAATGATCATACCCATTATTAATTCTCACTTTAATTTCTTGTCTTAGTTTCCGAATTGTCAATTTCTCTTTGATACCCATTTTTCCAATTCCCTTTACGTTCTTGCAATTTACATTTCATTGCGATTTACTTTTCAGCACTTACTTTCTTGTCATTTAAGTTTATGCTCTTTACTCTTCCAGTTATTTACATTCCCACTTCTACGTTCAATCATTTAATTTCATGTTCTTTACTCTTATGCAATTTACTCTCTTGTTAATTTACTTATTGAATACACATGCAAAAATCATTAAATATTTGTTTGACTGGAATAGACATTTAATTAAAGTTGCTTAATCTATCAATTCTATTGGGATTGACCTCACTCAAAATGAGTTATTACTTGACTACGACCCGTATACTTGCCGGTGGAATTATTGTTCATAATTTCCGTATCATGATGTGGAGGTATAATAAAAAGAAAAGAAAATGAGAAACAATGAATGAAATAATAGTTGAGAATTGTATGTTGAATAGGCCTTGTGCCAAATTGCTAATGCAAAAGTGTCCGCCTAACTGATAGACTGTCTCTTACCGTGATGCCAAGATACCCTAACTAACATGGGTTCACCCATGATGATAATTGTGCCTAACTAACATGGTAGAGATCATATTCGGGGTTCGCCCCAAGTAATGTCGGGTTACGGGTAGACAACCGACAGATGAGCTCATGGTCTGCGCTAGGAACAGGCATGCATCATTTTGTTTGCGCATATAAACTTCTTGTGAATTATTTATTGCCATTTTCTAATTGTTTATACTATTTACTTGTTGTATGTATGTTTGTGCCCTGTGTTCTCTGTTGTGTGTTTGTTCTTTTTTCTGTTTTACGATAACTTATAGACAAAGACCTTAGGTTCTCCTTTTACCTTTCTGAGAACTCTAGGTTCTCACCATTCTTCTTTTTTTTCTCCCCTCCCCAGATGGGATCGGTAGAGGAGTCCGTTGAGTTTCAGAGTTCAGTACATCGCCCATATTTCGATCCCGGCATGCCATACGTGTTCGCTCTAACTGAAGACCATTCCAGAGATTGATATAGCTGACTTTGTACTCCTTTTGATGATTAGTAGTATTATTTTTCCCTCGCTTTTTTAGTACTTTTAGAGGGGTAGGACCTCTTAATAATTTGTTTCCAGTTTAGGAAACCCGTGTGAGGGTTGTGACTGACTTCCTCTTTTGTATATGTATATAACTATATATAACTTGGTGTAGTACTCGAATTTTGGATAAATGACATGTATCTAACCTTAACTCAGGTGTATATTTGTATATATGTATATATGATATTTTCTGTTATCATGTATTTATCTCTAATATAGCTTAAGTATTAACCTTGCGAGCAACTAAATGATCTTTCATATTAAGTAAGTTAGTCACGCTAAACCAATAAAGGCTTATATTAACATTTGCTTATGAAATATGAGTTTAGATCCAAGTAGGTCCTTACGATAAGTAACACCTAAACGATTATCATTGGTCATAACTGATGCGTGATATTTTGTCAGTATAGAATTTGCTAGTAAAATTCCGTCGCGAGTATAGTCTAAACCAACAAGCAATCACGTGCCAAATTTAGAAAATGTGTCACCACAATTCAAAATCAATAACTAGGAATAGAATCCCGAGTCATTCTCCCTAGGAGTTGCCCTAAGATGCACATCATTGATTATGAGTTCTCTTGGTATTTTGAAGTTGAATACAAGAAAATTAAATGAACATAAATTGAAACAATGAGCAATTAACAATTAGAATAAGAGAACCAAGTAATTGAACTAATAAAGGTGAATGACAATCAATCAATGTAAAATCCTTGGCTAGTGGTGAGAATTGGAAGTCCTTGATGAGTCCATATTTTTTGATATATTTTGGCTTGATTTGAATGGATTCTAGCATACTTTTGTGTTTGATCCCTAATTTGATCCTAAATGTGAAAACATGCATTTTAATGCTTAGATTAGTGATTTTTAATTCCACTTTTATGTCATTCGATGCCGTGATATGGTTTGTGAGTGATTTCAGGCCTTAGAGGCAAGAATGGATGGCCAAAAGTGGAAGAAGACATGTACAAGGGAGAAAACATGAAGAAAACAAGAAGCACACAAAGCGAAGTGTGCGTGCGCACAACCTTGCATGCATGCGCACAAGCAAGAAAATCCATGTGTGCGTGCGCACAAAGGTCAATTTTCAGCCGAGTGTGTGGACGCACACGTCTGTGCGTCCGTACAGGTCCCTGCACGTGGTTGCATTAATGAAACACGTGCTGCCAAATTTGGAGGCCCTTGGCTCATTTTTGGAAGGCTGAAATGCTATTTTGGAGTGCTATATAAAGGAGAATTCAACAACTATCAATGGGGCTCACTTTTAATTAGGTAGTAGTAGTATAGGAAGCTTCCATAGGAGTAGGAGTAGTGTAGAGTAAATTGCTCTACTAGGGTTTAATTTCCATTTAAATTGTAGCATTTTATAGAAGCTTTGATCCTTGATTTTGCTCATCTTTATTGTAAGTACTCTCAATTTCCTCTTCAATTATAGCACATTTACTTTCACTTGCTTTGGTTCAAGTTACTTGCTTATAATTGCAATTTTGAGTTTCTTGAAGTTTTGATTGATGAATTTAATGTTTCATGCTTTCTTTATATTTGTTTGGATGTCTATTGTAGATTTTGTTGATAGTTGGTTATAGTTCTCTAATTTTTCTTGCAATTTTCTATGCTTTACTTTTATGCACACAAGGTGTTTGTGAAAATACCAACTTTTGGTTTTGAATAGATTTTCACACCTTGGCTTGTGGTTTGAGTTCTTAGAATACTAGAGTCATAATGTCCGACATTTAGTGGTAATTCTTGGATAGTTAGTTGACTCTTGTTTTCATTAACGCTAGTCTTTTATCAACTAGTTTGGTAAGTTAGCTAGAACTTATAGATTAAGGTCAATTATGCTTGCTTGACTTACTCCTCGATTGTTGGGGTTAACTAGGCGAGATTGACTCATCATAATTACCATAGTCGTGGTTATGACAATGATAGGATTCCTTGGATCCTCATTCCCAAGTCAAGGCTTCTTTATGCATTTATAGCATTTTTACTAGTTTTGATCTTGCTTCCTTTTACTACTTGCTTTAATTACAATTTTGATTATCGCTTTGTTCTTTTATTTCTTAAGTTCCTTTAATCTTTCGTTCTTCGATTCTAAAACCCCTTTGTTCTAACAACCGAAAGTGTGACATCTCAATCGCATCCTAGGGAAGAACGACCCGAGGTTGAAAGACTCTCGATTTATATGTTTTGTATTTGAATTAAACTTTGATGTTGGTTGATTGTCGGGTTGGGACTATACTTACAACGCCAATTCTATTTTTTGAGAAAAATTCCTAACCCACTTTGGGCCATCGTCAATCCTATCATTATAATCTCCATCAATTGTGACAAGAATTGTCCATTGCTCCACTTAGTTAACATCTAACTATGAAGGAAAGTCAAATGGAGATAATCAATTTGAGTCCACAAGTCCTAGTCAAATCTGAAGGAAAGACTAGCTTTAGTGGCATGCAAATCAACTAGAAATTTCTAATATTTGTCAACAAAGGACATTGACAATTCAAGTGTCTCTAATTACCCAACTCCCAAGCCAAGAGTAAAAAATCTACTCCATAACTATAGTTGGCAATTTTTCAAATACTTGGTGAACAAAATTGAAAGACATTGTGAAATTGAGAAGAAAATTCAAATCAAGATTAACTACTACAAACAACTAACAACAAGCAAGCAATTAACAACAATGAACACGAAATTCCTCAATGCATTAATAGAAATCAATGTAACAAGATCCAAATCTAAGATCCAAAATAACTAGAGTAACAAGAACACTAAATGACAGTAGGTGAATTAGATCTACAAATTAAAGCAAGATAAAAGTGAATTTAAAATAGATCTAACCAAAGGATCCAAATGAATTTCAAATTGAGAAAGCCAAAATCTAGAGAGAAGTGAGAGTTTCTCTCTCTAGAAACATCAACTCCAAAACTAGCTAATAATTTTCTAATGTGTGAATCACCCCTCAATTCTTAGTTGCTTAGGTCTTTTCCCTCTAGAATTCAGCTCCAATTGGACCTGGAGCTCTCCTGAAATCGCTAGCCAAGATTTCACTAATGAAGTCACGTGTCGAGTGTCACGCGTACGCGTCAGGCACGCGCACGCGTCGATAGTATTTTTGCTCATCCACGCAAATGCGCCAACATTTTGCGCCAATTCCAGCAACATGCATCCACGCATGCGCGCAGGCCACGCGTGCGCGTCGATTCCAAATCTCCAAAGTTCCATTCTTCATGCTCCTTCCACTTGTGCATGCTTTCTTCCTCTCTTCTATGTCACTTTTGCCCTATAAACTCTGAAATAACTTAACAAACACATCACGACATCGAATAGTAATAGGAGAGGATTAAAATATAGCATATTTAAGGTCAAATAAGCATGTTTTCAATCATGAAGCAAAATTAGAAAGGAGACATAAAACCATGCATTTTATATGAATAAATGTGAAAGAATGTTGATAAAACTGCCCAAATTCTACACAAGATAAATGCTAAAAGTGGAGTTTATCAATGACATATCAAAAATTAGGGTGTTACATTCACCATATTATCAATATCCATAATAATTATGTTCTATTTTATTTTATTTTAACTCATCTATCTGACATGACTATTATTTTCTAAGTAGTTAAGTTGAGTTTAGAGGCTATTATTTATTATTGCAATGCCGATTTATAGGTCGAAAAATTATCTAAACTAGTTCGGTCTTATTGCAAGCATGTGGCTATGATTTGTTACTAATAACTTGGCCTACACTCTTATAAATCGAAACTATATAAATAAAACGTGTTAAATCAAAGGTATGTGTTGAACAGACTTTTTGGTATAAGCTACATTTTTAGGAGCAATTACCGCAAAATCAAATTAACATCTCCAATAGCTTCGCAGTACTAGGTCCACAAAATAACTGCTTTTTATCATGACAATTTTATAAAAAGAAAAAAAATCCTATAATGCCTTTGTAGGTATTTGCTGCTGCTATTTTTCTTAAGACAAACTCAATATTGAACCGGACGAACTATACCTCTCTCTCCATACTCATTACACAGAAACACTTTCCAAATCATTAAGAAGTATTTTAGATATAGTGCTCACTAGCTTCCATTTCTTCTGGGTGCTTTTACTACAGTACTAATTAATATAAACTGTTGGCCGAATAAGTTGTAAGCACAAGCAACCCAAAGTTTTGATCATATTATTGGGATCTTTAAACATAAATAAAGGATTCTGTTAAAAAATTAATTAAGAGTATAGTCAACTAGAATTAATTAATTAAAAAATAAGCTTGTTTTTAAAAAAATAACCTTTTATTATCTTGATTTTTTATATTTTAAAACTAAAAATAAAAAATTAATTTACATTGTAGTTGACTTCTTAAATTTTTTCATTTAATAAAATATACAACTTTTGTAATCCTGTGATACTTTTTAAAAGTTATTACAAACAAATAATTTGATAAAAAAAATCAACTGTTAAACTTTTAACCTTTTTATTAAAAAATTAATATATTAGAAAAATTAAGTTTTTTCTCTTTCATTCATTGGCTTTATCTGATTTCCCTTCTTTCTTTGATAAGATCTGTTGGGAAATATATTCTTTTTATCTTGATCCTGAGTTTTTTAGTGCTAGAAGAAGGCATGTTTTGGGTTATTGTTATGAGTTGCTAGCTTGCTAGGCTACTAATCGGGCCGAGTTGAGAATGAGATACAAAGACACAGAAGGAATGATTGGGCTCCGGCCCTCTTTTTTCAAACACAGTGCCACAGTGCGGGGCAGGTAGCCCCAAATCAGAGTCCCCTCTTTCCGGGACCACTTTGCTGAATGTACGAAGTATTGAAAGCACACCTTCCACTAGACCACGACCTATATTGTCTATTGAGACGACATTAATAATTTAAATAGCATAATTTTTTTATATTTATCTAAAAATTATAAATTTGAGATTAAAATTTAATATCAAGTATTAATCTAAAAATTGATATTAAAATTTAAATTTTTATTTTTAAAATTTTAATATTTTACTATTTTTAAAAAATAAAAATCTAAAAATTAAAATTTTTAAAAACACACATTAAAATTTTAATAATATTTTATATATAACCACACTTATTTTCGTTAATTAATTTTAAATTTATTTTTTGTAAAAATTAAATTAAATTTTTATTTTTATTTTAGTCTCTTTCTCTTATTTTATACCAAAAACAATATTAAAATTTATTTTAATTTCTATCTCTCATTTTCTCTCTCTCAATTTCAGTCTCTGAATCTCTCTGTATCTTTTTTAAATGTTACCTAACAAATTAGCAGAGAGATCGGAAGAGAAATTAGTACATACCCCACCATGTGAATGGAGGAGAGTAGCGAGTCACACACTCACTCACAAGTCACAAGGTAGCACACTAACTCTGCCTAGTGGCTGTATGTATCTGAAAAAGCTGAGAGGGATAAAGTAAGATATTATCAGAGTAATGGAGAAGTGGAAGTTCCAAGGGAACCAAGGGCTGAAGAGTTCCGCGGTTTCAGTGAGAGGCGTGTTCAACGTGCTCATGCAGAGCATCAGTAAGGAGAAAGAGGTGGTTCATCTTTGTCGTGTTGATCCTACGGATAACCCTTTGTTTAGTGCAGATCCTGTGGCTGCTCATGCTGTCTCTACCGCTGCTCACTCTGGCAACTTCAACGGTTACCCTCCCACCTTTGGCCTACCTCAAGCTAGAAGGTTTCTAATTTCTTGATCATTAATTGTCACATGTTGACTTAGTGGCAATTATTATTATTAATCTTCATTTTCATACGATCAAAATATCTTCACGTGAATTGCGACTATTTAAAAAATTGTACATTATGATAAAGTGTATAGTGCTCACCTTCTAGATGATGCACATGTTCCAAAATTGTAGGAACTGATGGCTTGTCAATTTTTAGTCATCAATGGGTTCCATTTTGGTGCCTGACTCTATCATTATAATGTTAAACTGAAATTGAGAATGGTAAAAATTCACGGGTAGTTCTTTTCATATAAAGTTGATAGTTGAGTATCATTAAATGATTTGATAGATTTCACTAAATTATCGTCTAACGATTATCGATTATCAACTTTATATGTAAATAAATGTATGTGAGTTTCTATTTGTGAGAATATGCTCATTAATATTTGGTATTTGCATATTTGGTAATAGAGGAAACTCACTTGCAGTAGGTGTAGATAAGATGGAATAATATATGGTCTAAATCTAATATGATGTACGAGATGGGAACTTTGGAAACAGGGCTATTGCAGAATATCTGTCTAGAGATCTTCCAAACAAGCTGTCAGCAGAAGATGTATATGTTACAGTTGGTGCCACACAAGCCATAGAAATAATCTTACCATCAGTGTTTGCAACTCCAGGGGCTAACATTCTCCTTCCAAGACCAGGCTTCCCTCAATATGAAACTCGTGCTGCTTTGTGCGGCCTTGAAGTCCGCCACTTTGATCTCTTGCCTAACAGTTCTTGGGAGGTAGACATTGATTCCCTTGAAGCTCTAGCAGATGACAAAACTATGGCCATGGTTCTCATTAGTCCTAGCAATCCTTGTGGGAATGTCTTCACCTACCAACATTTAAAGAGGGTACATATGATATATGGACTATTCATTTAGCTTCTAGATATATGGCGTTTGCTATAGAACCAACAACATGTGATTATTGTAGGTTGCAGAGACTGCAAGGAAACTGGGGATCTTTGTAATATCTGATGAAGTTTATGCCCACATAGCTTTTGGGAGCAATCCATTTGTGCCTATGGGAGTATTTTCGTCAATAGTTCCCGTGATTACACTCGGCTCTATATCTAAAAGATGGATTCTTCCTGGTTGGAGATTTGGTTGGATAGCCACTTGTGATCCCCATGGAATTTTCCAAAAAACGGGGGTTAATTTCATTTTATGCTTTTCATCTTAATCTTTATCTCTTTCTTCTTATAATCACCACTCTAAAAACTCTTAATCTCGTTTATCTGGGATTATTATAGCATTTAATATTAAATTACTTTTTTTTCCTTCTTTTTATCAGATTGCGGCGAATATCGAGAGAAATATGGAGATTACTAGTGACCCTCCAACTTTCATGCAGGTAACAAATGGAAACTAGCTTTTATTTATTTTTCTTTAGCGGTCTTTTTTATATCAAAAGAAGTGATGACTAGTAATGTATGCTCACAGGCAGCAATTCCTGAAATACTTGAGAGAACAAACGATGAATTTTATTCAAAAAATCTTGATATAACGAGGGAGGCTGCAAACGCACTCTATGAAAGATTTAAGGAGATCCCTTCCTTGATATGTCCTCATAAACCCGATGGAGCCATGGCTGTGATGGTACATAATAAAATATACAATGAATGGTCAAATTTATTCAAGAAAGATCACTTCTTTTTTAAATTGATTCCTCTTTTAAAAATTTTAAATTAATTATCTTAGTTTTTTGGTCACTTTTTTTATTGACAGAGTCAAAATTTGACAATATATCATGAATACTTAATAATCTAATTGGCGGTTAATACAATAACTTTATGATATTAGGTCAAATTAAAACCTAATTAAAAGGAGACTTTGAGGTATTGAAATTTTTCAATTTGGTGTTGATTTGACCTGATTTCATAAACTTTTCATATTAACCGCTAATTAAAACTACTAGGTATACATTGTGGTATTAATTAACATGTCACATCAGCAAATTTTTATATTATTAACAGAAATGACTAAAAAACAAATATGACTAATTTAAAATATTTAAAAGACAAATTTAATTAAAAATTATTTAAAAGACTAATTTAAAAAATCAGTGATTTTTCATGCATTAATTCGACCAACTACTTATAAAATATGTTAAGAGTTACTAAAACAACGTTTTTATAAGAATTTAACGTGAAGAAGGGATTACTATATGGAGCAGGTGCAGATAAACTTGTCACAAATTGAGGGCATTGCTGATGATGTGGACTTCTGTGTCAAGCTGGCCAAAGAGGAATCACTACTTATTCTTCCTGGTAAGTGATTGTTTAGACCAGAAAAAAAATACGAGAGGAAGAAAATAATGAAGTATCTCTGAGAATCTGTGTGTTGAAAAATAATAATTATAGGTGTTATTGTTGGACTGAAGAACTGGCTTCGGGTTAGTTTCGGTTTGGAGCGTTCTGCAATTGAAGAAGGCCTTAGCAGGTTAAAAGCATTCTGCCTTAGACATGCCAAGATGTCTCAGCAAATTAGTGCGTGATTTGATTTGGATTTCAACGTGAATTATGGATATCTATTCCCCGCCATTGCTTTGTTGCAACGGTGTTTAATCCTATATTGTTATTATTGTTAACAATAATGAAGAAGCTGGATTTGGTTGCTTCAGCTGCTATGGTTCTTCTGTATTATGTTTTCATTTCATTAATAAACTTTACACTTTTTATGTTATCACTTTATGCCTACATCGTACAGATGTTCTAATGGTGCTCTGTGCAGCAATTTTATTGTCAGAAATTGAGGTGTGGTGCATGCACGGGTGGAAAAAGGCTAGGCCGTCTGTAGTCTGGCCTCTTGTCCTGTTATAAAATAGACACAGATTCAAATTCTCATAAAAGTCTTATTATGTTAATAGATCATGTTCAAACTTACTAATTAGCCTTATTCAGGTCTGTCTTATTCGTTTTCAGTTTTTTTAGCTAAAAACAATGAAAATATTTCAAATCTGTATTTTGTGTTGAGGATCCCTGATTTATTGTGGATCCCTGATTTATGGTCTTCGATCCTTTGCCTCCAACTCTCTTTCCATTCCTTTGTAGGCAGTAGCCCTCTTGATCTCTTCTATTCACTTCCATTGATTTTTTCAGATTTTTCTGTACATTCAAAGGTAAAAGACTTTTTTTTAAGTTTAGTTAAAAATTTTGCTATATTTATTAAATTAAATTTTTTAATATGATATCAAATTTAAGTTTTAAAATGAGTATTTTCATTTTCTTTGTCTCTTCACATTGTCAATTCGTCTTCTATTAGTTGTCTATTTTTGTTAGCTTTTTTCTATTCTCGTATTTTCTATTGCCTAAACTCTTTAAAACTGTTTAACTGCTTGAAAACTTTTACTATTTTATTTTTGTAAATTAAATTGTAATATTAAATAATGTGAAATTTAAATTGTAATTTTTTTTGTTATATTTAGCTTTTTTTTTTAATTTCAAACTCTAAATTTTATTTTTGGTGTTTATCTAAATTATTTTCGATGGTTTATTTTTCAATTTTATAGGGATATAATAATTTGTCTGCTAATGTATTTTTTATTTTTTCTTCTGCTGTATTTTTTGTTGGTTCTTATTTAATTCAAATTCCAAGATGATAACAAAAAGGAATATAAAAAAAAAAGAGTAAATTCAACAATAATAAACATGAGGCATAAAAATTTTAATATAAATATTCATTTGTATTTTTATTCAATATAATATCTTTTTTTGTACTCCTATTTTCAAAGTTAAATTTATCTTTACTTTTATTTGTATGTTTTATTTATTTTGTATTTGTACATTATATTTATTTTTTAATATTAATATAATTTATTTTTGTATCTAAAAATATTAATTTTAAATATTTTTTATTTTGAAAGGTTCTTTTTATGTTATTTTTTCAAATGCCATATGACGGTCTCTTCTTTAACAAAACAAAAAAATAATTTATTATGGAATAATTTATTTAATCAATAACCAAATAATAGAGTACCAATGAATTAAAAATAAAAAAGCTTAAAAAAATACCAGTAAAAAAATTGGCTTTTTGTTTTTTTTATTTTAACATTTTATTCATTATTTTTTTAATAATTTATTTGTTATTGAAAAATGTTTAGATAAAAAATTTTAATATTATATTTATATATTCTTATCTTTTAGTATACTTTTAAGTAATTTTAATGAATTTATTTTATTATATTATATTTTATATATGTATATATATTCTATTATTTAATTAAATAAAAATAGATTTTTTATAAAAAAAAATTAACAACCAAACTAACTGTTATGTATAGTGTAATAAATCAATTGTCAAGTTTTCATACGTGTTTATATTCTTGATATTTATGTAGTCAATATTTTACTAATTTAAATTTGTATATGCACAAACTACTTGGGTTTAAAAATTTTTCTTTACATGGTTCATAGTTGATGAGATATATTTTTTATAAAATAAAATAGTATAAGTTTTAAAATCTTTATATATTTTACATTTCAAATTTGAAGACTATCTATACTGGGATGGATGGAAAAAGTGAAAAAAGAGATAATAAAAAATTATAAAAAAATACAATAGTATTTATTGCAACAATTTATACTACGTGGTTTTTAAAAGGTTTGCGCGCAAAATCAATGTGCCGTAGATTAAGTAGTGTCTACCATGTCATGCAATTGTACTAGATCAGCATTTCGGTGACGAAAATGATAGTAGGGACAAGTTGGAGCCACAATTATAAATTTAGAAATTCTAATTGGAGCCAATAAAAACTGTAAAAATCATTCTAATAATCAGACCAAATTTCAGAGGTTAAATTGAGATTTAACTCTAAATTAGATGTTAGCATGAGAAAAATAGAATAAGTAAGTGCACGAACAAAAATATCAAAGTCAAAGGCTAAGTATAATGCATATTCTATAGCAGCATGCATAGAAGTGTTAAATTCTATGAAAGATGTTTCAAAAATTATATACAATAGAGCTCTGCCCAAATTTGTTACTATAGAATGAAGATGTATTTTTATGACAATACCTGCTGTTAGAAGGATAGAGTGGCTTCATGATCTTGAGTAGTGCTTTAGATAATTAAGTTAAATTAGTTAATATTATTCTATTTTTTAGATTTGATATTTTCTTTGATTTAGTACTTTATTTTTGTTTAGTGCTAGCTATTCTATAATTTTTCTATTTATGTTTGACTCTTTTATTCATTCAAAAAAAATTGTTTGCACGCTTTTATTCAATGATTATTGGAGTAAATTCAAATAAATTATGTATGAGTAGGAAACTATGCCTTTGTACCGATTAGATCATAACTCAAGTATTGAGATTGAGAAAGATGCAAATGAATTTGAACAAGAAATAGGAGATATTATTATGTTTAGAATGATGGTTGACTACAAAATGAAAAAAATTGACAAAATTGTAGAACTTCTGTTTTAACAGAAAGAATGAATGCGGTTGAATTTTTAGCTGTCCATCCAGCTAGATGTTATGAAAATTTTTATATGGAGAAAGAAGTGTTCTTATATTTTTGCAAAACCTTGAGAGAATTTACAGATTTATGTGATGGGAAAAAGGTGAGTTT
Organism: Arachis hypogaea; assembly: GCF_003086295.3. Lineage (NCBI taxonomy): Eukaryota > Viridiplantae > Streptophyta > Magnoliopsida > Fabales > Fabaceae > Arachis > Arachis hypogaea. The sequence goes on from NC_092043.1 coordinate 34,293,407, forward strand.
AGAAGAGGAAGTTGAAATATTTTTTATAATTGTGTTCCACAATTTGCATCATAGAGTTGTCGCAAAACGCTTTTAACATTTATGTCATACTGTAAGTACCTAATTTAAAAAAGTTCTAAGAACAATATATAAATTAGAAACACAGACCACTTATCCGGGACACTGGATGAGAATAAGATGAGAGTGAACTTGCAATGACACTCTGAGAGATGGGTTTATCGTGCATATTTTGAGAGAATCGTGGTTCTCTCTATAAAACTCTAGTGTTCCTTGAATTGAAAAAATACGATGCATATCTGCAATAGTAAATGTCGAAAAGATGTAATAGGATTTTTCGAAATGTGCTGGGTTATCGCATTGGTTCCCGATGAGTCGAGTCTGGGACTCATCCGTCATTAGGACGTCGAGTCTGAAATCCGAATCCAGAATAACTCTAGAGTATTTTTAGATGCATTGAATCCTAAAAACAATTTTTTAAAATCTCATGGATGTATATGTTTTTTTTTACATTTTTTATTACTGTAAGTTCTTTTCCTATTTTTAGTTAATTCTTATATATTCTTTAACTAGTATTTAATTTTTTATACAAATGAATTTTATCTTGTTGATTCTGAATTTTGTTCCAATATGCCAGGCTTTCTTGCTCCATTTCATAAACAAAGATATTATTTTCGAGACTTTCACTTAAAAGGACAACATAGAATAAATTTGAATTGTTTTATTATCGACACTTCTTATTAAGAGATGTTATTGAAAGGTATCTTGGTGTTTTAAAAGTAAGGTTTTCAATTTTAAAGCAAATGCCTATTCTCTCAGCGGCAAAGACAAAATCCTACTACATGCTGTGTTATATATAATTTTATTAAAATACAACACAGGGATGATAACTTTTTGGTAAATTGCTGAAATGATCCAAATAAAAAAGACAATTGCAAATTAAATGTGAAACAATTATCATAGATGAATTAATTATTACTTTCTTAAAGTGTTGAATAGTGATACATTTTTTTTATTTTTTATTTTTAGTTTTAGTGGTGAGTTTATTTTGTTTATCAGAATTATTACACATTCAAATATTTTTTTTATCCAATTAGATCTAACATTAACAAAAACCATTTTCATTAAAAAAGCTGTTATTACACACATTTTTTTTCTTTTCTTCTTCCGCACTTCTTCGTCTTCTTCCTCTTACATACCTCCTCCTCCTTCTTTGCACACATAAATTCTTCTTTTGCTTCTCCTCACATAAATTCTTCTTTTGCTTCTCCTCTTTCTCCTCTTCTTCTTCTTCTTCTCCTCTTTTATTATTATCATCATCAATAACACTAATATTTTGCTAATGTATTATTTTTTTATAAGATTTATTGGGAGATATATTCTTTTATCTTGATCCTGAATTTCTTAGTGCTAGAAGAAGGCATGTTTTGGGTTATTGTTATGAGTTGCTAGCTTGCTAGGCTACTAATCGGGCCGAGTTGAGAATGAGATACAAAGACATAGAAGGAATGATTGGGCTCCGGCCCTCTTTTTCCAAACACAGTGCCACAGTGCGGGGCAGGTAGCCCCAAATCAGAGTGCCCTCTTTCCGGGACCACTTTGCTGAATGTATGAAGTATTGAAAGCACACCTTGGCTTCCATGAGATATTGATGCATGCATAACACAGAATTTAAACTTTTCACATTTGTTTAAACATACCAATGAATTGACCACTCAGATCAATCTAAACTTGATCAATCTAAGTTTTTTATTAATCTTGTCTCTTAAGGAAGTATAAATTTGATAGTATCATAATAATAATAGTATAATATAAACAGAGGAACACTCAATAATTCAATATTGCATTGCATTACATATGCGTAAACAACGTGATGTCACGCATCTATAAAAAATTAGCAGAGATCGGAAGAGAAATTAGTACATACCCCACCATGTGTTCGGAGGAGAGTAGCGACACTCACAAGTCACAAGGTAGCACATTACCTCTCCCTAGTGGCTGTATGTATCTGAAAAAGCTGAGAGGGATAACGTAAGATATTATCAGAGTAATGGAGAAGTGGAAGTTCCAAGGGAACCAAGGGCTGAAGAGTTTGGCGGTTTCAGTGAGTGGCGCGTTCAACGTGCTCATGCAGAGCATCAGCAAGGAGAAAGAGGTGGTTCATCTTTGTCGTGTTGACCCTACGGATAACCCTTTGTTTAGTGTAGATCCTGTGGCTGCTCATGCTGTCTCTACCGCCGTTCACTCTGGCAACTTCAACTGTTACCCTCCCACCTTTGGCCTACCTCAAGCTAGAAGGTTTCTAATTTCTTGATCATTAATTGTCACATGTTGACTTGGTGGCAATTATTATTATTAATCTTCATTTTCATACGAAGAAAATATCTTCACGTGAATTGCTACTATTTAAAAAATTGTACATTATGATGATGACGATGATTCGTTTAATTTAGTGTATAATGCTCACCTTCTAAATGATGCACATGTTCCAAAATTGTAGGAACTGGATGGTTTGTGAACTTTTAGTGCGTGACTCTATCATTATAATGTTAAATTGTAATTGAGAGTGATAAAAATTCAGGTGCAGTTGTCTTCGTATGAAACTCATTAATGTTTGGTATTTGCATATTTGGTATTAGATAGAGGAAACTCACATGCAGTTGGTGTAGATAAGATGGAATAATATGTGGTCTAAATCTAATCTGATGTACGAGATGGGAACTTTGGAAACAGGGCTATTGGAGAATATCTGTCTAGAGATCTTCCAAACAAGCTATCAGCAGAAGATATATATGTTACAGATGGTGCCACACAAGCCATAGATATAATCCAGTATTTGCAACTCCAGGGGCTAACATTCTCCTTCCAAGACCAGGCTATCCTCAATATGAAACTCGTGCTGCTTTGTGCGGCCTTGAAGTCCGCCACTTTGATCTCTTGCCTAACAGTTCTTGGGAGGTAGACATTGATTCCCTTGAAGCTCTAGCAGATGACAAAACTATGGCCATGGTTCTCGTTAGTCCTAGCAATCCTTGTGGGAATGTCTTCACCTACCAACATTTAAAGAGGGTACATATGATATATGGACTATTCATTTAGCTTCTAGATATATGGCCTTTGTTATAGAACCAACATGTGATTATTGTAGGTTGCAGAGACTGCAAGGAAACTGGGGATCTTTGTAATATCTGATGAAGTTTATGCCCACATAGCTTTTGGGAGCAATCCATTTGTGCCTATGGGAGTATTTTCGTCAATAGTTCCCGTGATTACACTCGGCTCTATATCTAAAAGATGGATTCTTCCTGGTTGGAGATTTGGTTGGATAGCCACTTGTGATCCCCATGGAATTTTCCAAAAAACCGGGGTTAGTTTCATTGTATGCTTTTCATCTTAATTTTTATCGCTTTCTTCTTGTAATCGCCACTCTAAAAACTCTTAATCTCGTTTATATCTGGGATTATTATAGCATTTAATATTAAATGACTTTTTTTCTTCTTTTTATCAGATTGCGGCAAATATCGAGAGCTATATGGAGATTACTAATGACCCTCCAACTTTCATGCAGGTAACAAATGGAAACTAGATTTTATTTATTTTTCTTTAGCGGTCTTTTTTACATCAAAAGAAGTGATCACTGGTAATGTATGCTCACAGGCAGCAATTCCTGAAATACTTGAGAGAACAAACGATGAATTTTATTCAAAAAATCTTGATATAACGAGGGAGGCTGCAAACGCACTCTATGAAAGATTTAAGGAGATCCCTTCCTTGATATGTCCTCATAAACCAGATGGAGCCATGGCTGTGATGGTACATAATAAAATATAGAGTAAATGGTCAAATTCGTTCATGAAAGATCACTTCATTTTTAAATTGGTTTGTTTTTTTTAATTAAATTTGTCTTTTAACAATTTTAATTTAATTACTTTAGTTCTTTCCTCATTTTTTTTGTTGACGGAGTCAAAATTTGATATGACGATAAATATTTAAGAATTCTAATTGACTGTTAATATGATAGGTTTATGATATTAGGTCAAATTAAATCCTAATTAAAAGAAACTTTGAGGTATTGGAATTAATGGATTGATTTGATCTAATTTTATAAACTTTTTATATTAGTCGCTAATTAAAATTATTATGCATATATTGTGGTATCAGTTAACTTATCACATTAGTAAATTTTAATACTGTGGACACAAATAACAAAAGGACAAATATAACTAATTTAAAATATTTAAAAAATAAATTTAATTAAAAAATATTTAAAAGACCAATTTAAAAAATGAGTGATTTAAGAGTTACTAAAACAACGTTTTCATAAGAATTTAACGTGAAGAAGGGATTACTATATGGAGCAGGTGCAGATAAACTTGTCACAAATTGAGGGCATTGCTGATGATGTGGACTTCTGTGTCAAGCTGGCCAAAGAGGAATCACTACTTATTCTTCCTGGTAAGTGATTGTTTAGACCAGAAAAAAAATACGAGAGGAAGAAAATAATGAAGTATCTCTGAGAATCTGTGTGTTGAAAAATAATAATTATAGGTGTTATTGTTGGACTGAAGAACTGGCTTCGGGTTAGTTTCGGTTTGGAGCGTTCTGCAATTGAAGAAGGCCTTAACAGGTTAAAAGCATTCTGCCTTAGGCATGCCAAGATGTCTCAGCAAATTAGTGCGTGATTTGATGCTTTGGATTTCAACGTGAATTATTAACAATAATAAGAGTATTTTAATTATTCTCTATAATAAAAGTATTGTAGTTATTTTTTATAAAAAAATATTAATTTAGATCAATTCAATATTTGATTTATTATTTTTTTGATTTAATAAATTTGTCTAGTCTAATTTTAAAAAAATTAACATAACTTAATCGATTATATATGTTAAATTTTAATTACTGAAAAACATTTTTAAAAAAAGATATTTTAGGCATCTTTATTTGAGTGGCTCCCATAATTTTTTGTGACTAACTTTGATGTATAGTTAACCATTATTAGATAATGATCTATTTAAATATATCAAATAATTTAATAATTTTTAATTATTAACTTAAATCTATGTGAATTTTTATTTTATTTTTTATTTTTATATAAAATTTTGATCCAAATTAAAAATTACTATAATTTATTAATTATTAGTTATAAGTTCTAATAATTAGTTAAGTAAATATACTAGAAGCAAATTGGTTTGGCCATTTTTATTTTTATTTTTAATAAAAATGAAAATAAAATATAAAAACATATTTGGTTGAATAATTTAATATTATTTTCAGTCAAAATATTTTTAAAAAGAAGTATAAAATTAAAAATGATATTTTTTCGTTTTCAATATTTTTTTTTAGCTAAAAACAATGAAAATATTTTTAATCTATATTTTGTGTTGAGGATCCCTGATTTATCGTGGATCCCTGATTTATGGTCTTCGATCCTTTGCCTCCAACTCTCTTTCCATTCCAGGCAGTAGCTCTCTTCTATCGATTTTTTTAGATTTTTCTGTAAGGTAAAAGACTTTCTTTTTTAGTTTAGTTAAAAATTTTTGCTATATTTATTAAATTAAATTAAATTTTTTAATATAATATCAAATTTAAGTTCTAAAACGAGTGTTTTTATTTTTTATTTTTTGTCGATCTTTTCATATTGTCAATTCATCTTCTATTAGTTGCCTATTTTTGTTAACTCTTCTATTTTCGTATTTTCTATTGTCTAAACTCTTTAAAACTGTTTAATTGCTTGAAATTTTTTACTATTTTATTTTTGTAAATTAAATTGTAATATTAAATAATGTGAAATTTAAATTGTAAATTTTTTGTTATATTTAACTTTTTTTTTAATTTCAAACTCTAAATTTTATTTTTGGTGTTTATCTGAAATATTTTCGATGGTGTATTTTTCAATTTTATAGGGATATAATAATTTGTCTGCTAATGTATTTTTTTTTCTGCTGTATTTTTTGTTGGTTCTTATTTAATTCAAAGTCCAAGATGATAACAAAAAGGAATATTCAAAAAAAGAGTAAATTCAACAATAATAAACATGAGGCATAAAAATTTTAATATAAATATTTATTTGTATTTTTATTCAATATAATATCTTCTTTTGTACTCCTATTTTCAAAGTTAAATTTATCTTTACTTTTATTTATGTGTTTTATTTATTTTTTATTTGTACATTATATTTATTTTTTAATATTAATATAATTTATTTTTATATCTAAAAATATTAATTTTAAATATTTTTATTTTAAAAAGTTATTTTCATGTTATTTTTTCAAATGCCATATGACCGTCTCTTCTTTAACAAAAAAATATAATTTATTATGGAATACTTTATTTAATCAATAATCAAATAATAGAGTACCAATGAATTAAAAATAAAATAAACTTAAACAAATAACAGTAAAAAAGTTGGCTTTTTTTTATTTTAACATTTTATTCATTATTTTTTGAATAATTTATTTGTTATTAAAAAATGTTTAGATAAAAAATTTTAATATTATATTTATATATTCTTATCTTTTAGTATACTTTTAAGTAATTTTAATGAATTTATTTTATTATATTATATTTTGTATATGTATATATCTTCTATTATTTAATTAAATAAAAATAGATTTTTTTTATAAAAAAAATTAACAACCAAACTAACTGTTATGTATAGTGTAATAAATTAATTGTCAATTTTTCATACGTGTTTATATTCTTGATATTTATGTAGTCAATATTTTACTAATTTAAATTTGTATATGCACAAACTACTTGGGTTTAAAAATTTTTCTTTACATGGTTTATAGTTGATGAGATATATTTTTTGTAAAATAAAATAGTATAAGTTTTAAAATCTTTGTATATTTTACATTTCAAATTTCAAGACTATTTATACTGGGATGCATGGAAAAAGTGAAAAAAAAAGATAATAAAAAATTATAAAAAAATACAATAGTATTTATTGCAACAATTTACGAATATGTTAAGAAAAATATGTTATAACTTATAAGGATTGACATTTAAGAATTAAGTTTGAAAATATATAAATAAAGAATTGACGTTGAGATGATTATGGTGCGGAAAGGGTGAAAAAAAGGTTTAATTGATTACGCATACAACATCAAAATTTTTTAACTTTATTAGCTAGAACTGAAATTATATGAGATGTGCAATTAGACAAAGTGTTAATAGCCAAATTCGTCCCTGAAAGATACTTCGATCTCTATTTTAGTCCTTGAAAGATAAACTTAATCAAAAGAGTCCTTCAAAGATACCCGACTTAATCAGGTTTGTCGTTCCGTTAACTCTCTTGATGACTTAGCTAACGTCTCTGACGTGTGACGTTAACTGCTACCGTGGCAGACAACGAAAATGATGCCGTTTTGATTGAATGCCCTGCTAGCCATGATTTGGCGTCGTTTTGTGGACAGAGTATATTCAAAACGTTGCAAACTCTCACCCCATTCCATAGCAACTATTTCTATGTTTCGCTCCAAAATGTTTCGTCTCCCTCAAGCCATGCCCCGAACCTTTCACCTTGCATTCGAATGACGCCATCCACGTTTGTCAGTGTTGGTTGACGATCAAAGCAGAGTAGGTATTGCTACTGAGAACAGAGTTCGTCGTCTCTTGGAGAAACATTGATTGTGGAAGAAGCAATCGTGACGGTTAGAGGTAAGAATGAAAGCTTTTTCATGTTTTTTGAGTCATTTTGTGGCCTGATGTCTTCGTAGTGGTGTGTTGTATGTTTTCGTCTGAATTAGGATAGGGTTTGAGGAGGCTAAGGGTTTGTATGACTGTTGTTGAAGATTTTGAGTGTGTCAGAATGCATTGCTTTGACTGCCGTTGTGATGATATTTAGCTATGGGTCTTTCATTTTAATGATGGTTCTTTTTCGTTGTTGCATGTTCATTTTGGGGTTAGGGTTTGTTTTGTTATGATTGAGAATAGCTAGTGGCAATCTGTAGGCTAAAGGTGTTTTCTTTTTTGTTATTGTAGATGGAAGGTCCTCCGATGACTTTTGTGTTTCACCATAGTGGATTGTTTAAAAAGATTGTGGAAGGAGATATGGTATATGAACCTGATAACATAGAGGTGTTAATGGGGGTTGAAGGAGACACGCTTGACATCTTCTTTGTAAGGGATTACTATAGGGAGTTGAATTACATTGAAGCTGGAAACTGTTGGTGGAAAGATCCTGGAGTTCCCCTTTCATCCGGGTTGAGAAGGTTAGTCACAGACGCAGACTTGCTTGCCATGTGCAAGGATTGTAGGAGAAACCAACATGTAATCAATATCTACCTGGAGAATTGTATTTCACAGCCTTGTATAGTAGACAACATGGAGGAGGAAGTAGTAAATGTGGAAGCAGAAAGCTTGAAACAGAGGAAGTCTTTCGAAGCTAAGAAGTGCAGTTCTCAATCTACTAAGATACCCACAACAATGGTTCCTCAGTCCAAGAAGCAAACCTCTCAGCCCAATAGACCAACCTTACAGCCCAAGTCACAGCCCAACAAACCAACAATGAAGACCAATTCTGAGCCCAACAAACCAAAGATAAAGCCCATTTTTCAGCCCAATAAACCAGTCCATATGCCCATGAAGACAAAATCTCAACCCAAAAAAAACAACATCTCAGCCCATGAAGCCTGACCCTCAGACCAAGAAGACAAGCTATCAGGCCAAATCAGTCCCACCTCAATCAAATGCATCATCACAAGCAGCTAAAAACTCACAAGAGAATAAGAATAAATAAAGTAGCAGTGGCTGCATACTCACAAGATCTGGAAGACAAGTAAAAGAAGCTCCCCTCCAGGAAGATGACAGTGACTCTCATGACTCTTATGAAAGTGCTGAAGATGAACTGTACAGGCCTTCCAAAGTTGTAGGAGACAACTTGTATAGTAGTGACAGTGATAGTGATTCTGGTAACAGAAAAAGAAGTGAAAAAAGGGACCGTAAGTCTGAAGTCAGAGAGAAGCACAAGCCCGCTAAAGCCAGATTAGGTGATAAAGAAATAGACACTGATGACTCTAACTATGAGGGTTCTGAAGATTAACAAAGCTCAATATGGGTTGGTGTGGGGCTATGCCAATGAGTTGCTGACTAGCAACCCCGGGTCCACAATACAAGTAGCTGTTATCCCCATGCCTCAGAGTCCTCCCCTGTTTGATCATTTCTATGTTTGTCTTGATGCCTGCAAGAGGGAGTTTAAGGCAGATTGTAGACTCTTAATTGGTCTTGATGGAGCATTTTTGAAGACACTACATGGGGGTCAAATTTTAACAGCATGTGGACAAGATGCTAACAATCACATCTTTGTGATTGCTGATGCGATTGTCAGCGTCAAAAACAAAGACAATTGGAAGTGGTTCCTTGAGTTACTACACAAGGACCTGGGAGACTACAGGAAGAACAAATGGTGCTTCATTTCAGACATGCAGAAGGTGAGAATGTTAATGACTCACGATAAGAAACTGTTAGGGCATATTTAATTTAATGAATAACATTTAAGGACCAATTTGATTTAATGAATATAGATGTGGGATTATATTGATTTAACATCTTTTCGTGTGTTTGTTTCCTTACAGGGTTTAATACCAGCTGTTCAGGAAGTGTTTCCTAGGGTATACCATCGATTCTGCGTGTGGCATTTGTGGCACAATTTCTCAAAACAATGGTCAAGCATTGAACTAAAAGATTTGGTATGGGAATGTGCTCAGTCAAGGATAACAAATGAATTCAACCGAAACATGAACAGAGTTAAGTTAATCAATCAAAAAGCTTGGGAATATCTCAACAAATGGCCTAAGGATGCATGGACAAAGGCGCATTTCAGTGAAGTTCCAAAGGTGGATAACATATGCAACAATGCTTATGAGTCTTTCAACGCAAAAATCAAGCATGAAAGGAGCAAGCCCATCCTGACATTAGCTGAGGAAGTTAGAAGAATCATCATAAAGAGTATTGTTGACAATTAGAAGAAGTTACAAAAACTATCAAGGGATTCTCTCCCTTGTTCAGTAGAGTAGACTTGAAGCCATGACAACGTTGTCTAGCCACTGGACTCTTCAATGGTCCGGTGATGAAAAAAAAGAACTCTATGAAGTTCATGGCTGGCCAACCGATATGGTGGTTGACCTGGGAAAGCACACATGCAGCTGTCGCTTTTAACTCACAGGTAACAAGTTCAACAGTTACTTATTTTCATCTACATTCATGCACGATTTTTAAATAATCATTTAATTGTCTTTGTAAGGGATGCCGTGTATGCATGCAATATCGGCCATACAGGATAAGAATGACAAAAGGGCTGAAGAGTATTGTCATGACTGGTTGAAGATGGAAGCGTACAGGAAGACTTATTATTTCAATGTCAACCCAGTGAAAGGACAGGATCTGTGGGAAAAAATTCCACACCCAGCTCCAGTCCCACCACCATTTAAGGCAAAGTCTGGAAGACCAACGAAGAAAAGGAGAAGGGACAAAGATGAGCAACCAACTGGGTCAAAGACAAAGATGAAGAGGAAGTATAATCCTATCAGATGCATGTATTGTTGTGAGATAGGACACAATAAGAGAAGTTGTGCAAAGAAGAAAGCTACGGAAGCTGAGGAGCATGCCAAGCAGCTGCAGCTGCAACTAGCTGTGGTTGCCCACTTGCCCCTGCTGCAGATGGGGCTGAGCCTGAAGTAAACTCTATCCCAAATGAACATAATCCAGCTCCAGCAGATATAGCACCATTGCCTGCACTTCCATCACCAACACAACCTCCAACAGTGATTGACATTAGCCAATCTGAAAACATTCCACCAACCCAAGATACACAACAGGTTGTATAATGACTACTCAACTATTAAACATATGTGATTTCTTTTATAATCTAAATCTAACAAATGCATCTGCCATTAAATTATGTAGGAACAAGTCACAGCTAGGCCACCCAAGTTACAGGTCATTAAAGGGAAAGCCAGACTTAGGTCCTCTCCTAAACCTATTGTAGCCGCACCAGTGGCTGTCTCTGCTAAGACAATCAAGGGGACTAGTTTAGCCACTGCTAAAAAGCTGGCCAACGTTATGACCTTCATTTCTACCCCAGGCTTCAAGTCCCAAGAAAGACTGATAAATGACTTTGATTGGTGTTGAAATGTATTCTGCTTGATTTTTTTGTATGAATCTACTTTAGATTTTTTGCACAGGGCAATTGAAGTTTCATTATCAACATTGTGCTTATCTATGTAATTGAAAGTTGTACTATGCCCTTTTATTTTGGTCTAGCCTATTTTTTACGTTTGTATCCTCATGTAAAACCTTATGACTTTGCTGTGGTTTTTATCTTTAAGACAATGTGACATTTAGCCTTCTATGGCAACTCAATGTTTAAGAGTACTTTGACTACTGATTATGTTCATGTCTTAATACATCTTACTGTAACAATGATTCGAATTGATTTGGAACATTTGATGGATTGTGTTGTCTTAATCTTAAAAAATCAAATGCAAACATCTATTCTCATTCAAGGCATTCATCTTATTACACCATGACATATCAACAGAATTTGGTTTACTTGGAACTACATAACAAACAACAAATGATCACATTAATGATAACTACCACAAACATGAAAACTATCAACAGTTTCAATGCTTTAACTTCAGTTTTCAAACTGTCCAGTCTCCATGTCACCTTCAACCTCCATTCATCATAGTCACTTTCAACCTGCAGCTCAGCCCCATAATCTTTCTTTGTTCCACCTTCGACCACCCCTTCATAGTCATCATCGTCAACCCACTTAAAGTAATTGCAGTGAATGCCCTTCTGCAAATTCAAAAATTAGAAAACAAAAAGATGAAAAAACCCAACCGTACAAAACAACATGAAAAACCTTTAACTCCTTCCACAACACTCACCCGATACCTTGGACATGCACGAAATAGTCTATCTGAGTTCTCTGTTGTCCCAGATTTTTTTATCGCAACCTTCAACCCACAGAAACATGATTCTTCATGGGTTTTCTCCTAATTCGCATTGAAGCGCCGGAACCATTACTGCCGTTCGACAGAAACAATACACCACCGCCACGGCCTCCATTTGCTGCCTCCATCGTCGCCCCAAACCAGCAATTTCAACACTTACCCAGACATATGACCCTCTGATTGTTGAATGCGACGTATTTATCGTCGAAATTAGGATTAGGTTTCAAATACTAAGGGACTAATTTGAACTGTTTTTCTAAAGTTATCTTGTCAGCAATAGTTTATGACACGTTGGCTTCTGCCACGGTGGCAGCTAACGTCACACGTTAGCAGACGTTAACCAAGTCATCAAGAAAGTTGACGGAAGGACAAACGTGATTAATTCGGATATTTTTGGGAGACTCTTTTGATTAAATTTATCTTTCGAAGACTAAAATAGAAATCAAGATATCTTTCAAAAATAATTTTGAATATTAACTCATTAAACAAAGTTAATGCTCCTATTGATGTATAGAAGGACATGTATACGATATGTATACATTAATTTTATTTTATTGTCATGTTATAATTTAGGATAAATATAAACTAAACAAATTATTTTATTACATAGAAAGAAAGATATTTATAAACAATTCAAAAGGAGTGAATTTGAGTGGAATTATAAAATTCTCGGAGAGATATTCAATAATAGCATGAACAATTAAGACATGTTTTTACTAAGGAGCCACCAACTTTAAATGAGAATAAGTTATTGGAGAAAGACTTTTTTTTCGAAAGGTGTGCACATTGACCCAATTGTTAATCTTAATGATGAGGACTATGAAAAAGGGGGTAAAAGATAGAAAACCATTGAGTCATTAGGTGAACGACAAGGTAAAGAGACCAACAATGTAAGGTTAGATAAATTGGATGTTGCATGGGAAAAATAGACTGAATCAGTAAGTGCACGAACAGAAATATCAAAGTCAAAGGCTGAGAAGTATAATGCATATTCTATAGCAGCATGCATGGAAGTGTTAAATTCTATGAAAGATGTTTCAAGAATTATATACAATAGAGCTCTGGCCAAATTTGTTACTATAGAATGAAAATGTATTTTTATGACAATGCCTGCTGTTCGAAGGATAGAGTGGCTTCATGATCTTGAGTAGTGCTTTAGATAATTAAGTTAAATTAGTTAATATTATTCTATTTTTTAGATTTAATATTTTCTTTGATTTAGTACTTTATTTTTGTTTAGTGCTATTCTATAATTTTTCTATTTTTATTTGACTCTTTTATTAATTCAAAAAAAATTTGTTTGCACGCTTTTATTCAATGATTATTGGAGTAAATTCAAATGAATGGATTATGTATGAGTAGGAAACTATGTCTTTGTACAGATTAGATCATGGAAAAGTTTAGGGGTCAGTAATTTTTGTGTTTTTTAGTCAGTACTTAACCATCAAAACAAAAGTGAGTAATCTCTAACCATTAAATGTAATCTCACATCATTAAAAATACTATTGATGGCCAATTGATTGTTACAAAACACTAAAATTGTTGACTCTCTAGCATTCCTCATAGATCATAACTCAAGTATTGAGATTGAGAAAGATGCAAATGAATTTGAATAAAAAATAGGAGACATTATTATGTTTAGAATAATGGTTGACTATAAAATGAAAAAAATTGACAAAATATTTTGTAGAACTTTTGCTTTAACAGAAAAAATGAATATGGTTGAATTTTTAGCTGGCCATCCAGCTAGATGTTATGAAAATTTTTAAATGGAGAAAGAAGTGTTCTTAAATTTTTGCAAAATCTTGAGAGAATTTACAGATTTATGTGATGAGAAAAAGATGAGTTTAGAGAAGGGAGTTGCAATATTTTTTATAATTGTGTGCCACAATTTGCATCGTAGGGTTGTCGCAAAATGTTTTTAACATTCATGTCATACTGTAAGTATCTGGTTTAAAAAAATTCTAAGAACAGTATATAAATTGGGACACAGACCACTCATCCGGGACATTGGATGAGAATCGGATGGAAGTGAATTTGCAATGATACTCTGATATCAAAGTTAGAAGAATACTTGAGGTCGAAAATTAGGATTATGGTGCATACCTTAGGAGAATCGTGGTTCTCTCGTTATAAAATTCTAATGTTTCCTGAATTAAAAGGATACGATGCGTATCTGCAATATTAAATATCGAAAATGACGCAATAAGATTTTTTGAGATGCGCCGAGTCACTGCATTGGTTCCCGATGAGTCGAGTCTAGAACTCATCCGTCACGAGGACGTCGAATTCGAAATTCGAGTCCAGAACAACTCTAGAGTATTTTTAGATACATTGAATCCTAAAAATAATTTTTCAAGTATATGTTTTTTTTTTTTACATATTTTTCATTAGTGTAAGTTCTTTTCCTATTTTTAGTTAATTCTTATATATTCTTTAACTAGTATTTAATTTTTTTTTACAAATGAATTTTATCTTGTTGATTCTAGATTTTGTTCCAATATGTCAGACTTTCTTGCTCCATTTCATAAACAAAGATATTATTTTCAAGACTTTCACGAAAGAGGACAACTACAGAATAAATTTGAATTGTTTTATTATCGATACTTCTTATTAAGAAATGTCATTGAAACGTATTTTGGTATTTTAAAAGTAAGGTTTTCAATTTTAAAGCAAATGCCTATTCTCTCAGACGGCAAAGACAAAATCCTACTACATGTTGTGTTATATATAATTTTATTAAAATACAACACAGGGATGACAACTTTTTGATGATAACTTTAAGGTGGTTTTTAAGGTGGTTATTGTTTATCTAGTACTTTCCATTATTAAAATGATCAAATAAGAAAGATAATTGCAAATTAAATGTGAAACAATGATTATAAATGAATTAATTATTACTTTCTTAAAGTGTTGAATAGTGATAGATTTTTTTTATTTTTTATTTTTAATTTTAGTGGTGAGTTTATTTTGTTTATCAGGATTGTTATACATTCAAGTAGGTCTAACACCAATCAAAATCATTCTAATTAAAAGAGCGTCATTACATGCGTTTTTTTTTCTTTTCTTCCTACGCGCTTCTTCTTCTTCTTTCTCTTCTTTCAAATACACGTATACGTCCTCTTCTTCCTTTTTCTTCTTTCAAATTCACACGTACCTCCTCCTCCTCCTCCTCCTCTTCCTCCTTCGCACACGTAGATTTTTCTTCTTCTTCCTCTCTTTTTTCGTTATCATCATCACCAACAACATTAATATTTTGCTAATGGATTATTTTTTCAATAAAATTGAATGGAATACAATTGCTAAATTGGATTGAATTAAATTGAATGGACGTAGGTGTTCTGAATTAAATTGAATTGATAATATCTAAATTGTGGACACAGGTGTTTTGAATTTGATTTTATATAATGGATAATGTTTCGTTTATTTAGTATTATATAATTGTTTCGCCTTAATAACATGTTCGGTTCATTATACAAAAAGCTATTTTGAATTTGATTTTATATAATGGATAATGTTTCGTTCATTTAGTACTATACAATTGTTTTACCTTAATAATGTGTTCGGTTCATTATACAGAAAGCTGTTTTGAATTTTATTTTGTATAGGATAATGTTTCGTTCATTTAATACTATACAATTGTTTCACCTTAATAACATGTCGGTTCATTATGAATTAAATTGAATGGACGCAGGTATTTTGAATTGAATTGAATTGATAATCTCTAAATTATAGACACATGTATTTTGAATTTGATTTTATATAATGGATAATATTTCGTTCATTTAGTACTATACAATTGTTTCACCTTAATAACGTGTTTGGTTCATTATGTAGAAAACTATTTTGAATTTAATTTTATATAATAGATAATGCTTCGTTTATTTAGTACTATACAATTGTTTCACCTTAATAACATGTTCGGTTCATTATGCAGAAAACTGTTTTGAATTTTATTTTATATAATGGATAATGTTCCATTCATTTAGTACTATATAATTGTTTTACTTTAATAACATGTTCGGTTCATTATAAATTGAATTGAATTGTTTTGAATTGAATAGACGCAGATATTTTGAATTAAATTGAATTGAATTGATAATGTCTAAGAAGAGGAGAAGAAAGAGGAGGAAGAGAAAAAGAAGGGAAGAAAAACCTACGTATGTAAATTTGGAAGAAGAAGAAGAAATACGAGGAGGAAGAGAAGAGGGAGGAGAAGGAGAAGGAGAAAGAGAAAGAAGCGAAGAAGAAGAAGGAGTGCGTGATTTAAAAAGTTATTACAACAACTTGAATAGATTTAAATAAAATTTTATTTAGATGTAGAGCTTTATTCTTTGTATCTATATATTAAAAGATAATATCATCTAGATTTAATATTGTTATTTTTGTTAAATAATATATTTTTATTATAAATACAATTACATTTTTTAAAATAGTAATTTATTTCATGTTGGATATTGTATAAAAATTAATGTTAACTTAAAAGAACTTAAATAAAAAAAATTATAATAAAATAAAAATATAATTTTAAATTGTACAATCCTAGAATTACATTTTAAAGATATACTAACTAAACATGATTTTATTATTTTCAACGTTTAGAAATAAATTCTTTTTTCATAAACCAATCATATTTTTTAAAATATAAAAAATTAAAAATAAAAATATTTTTAAAAAATAAAAATAAAAAATATTTTCACAAATTAATCAACCTTTTAATTTTTGAGGGGGCCAAAAACATTTTGTTTTTGGGTGGGGGTCAGGTGAAGAAATAATTAGAAAAAGGTTAACCTATTGGGCCAGCTGACACATGCCCATTGGGCTAAGGTATATTGTCTAGAAATTAGAAGGGTGATAACTCAAGACCAAAAATCAGAAAAAAGAAAAGAGGGATGACTGAAAATAATCTCATGCCTCATGCACCAACAACGTTTTGAATTCCTAGACATCTCTCCCATCTTCTAAATTTTGAATTTTATTTTAAAGGATAAAATATAGTCTAATATCATTTATTTTATAAGTAAAATTAATTAAAAATATAAAAAAATATTTAATAATAAAAAATTTCACTTTATCTTTTAAAATAAAAATTTAAAATGTAAGAGGATACAAATTTAAATAAAATAACCTCCAATGACTTACAATTTAATATCCCGAATACAATAATATTACATAAATATTAAAATCAACACCAGTATAAAATATATATTAAAATATAAATATATATTAAAAATAAATTAAATTATATATATTTATATACAAATATATTTATAATTAATTTTAATAATTAATTTTAATATATAAATAATATTTTTGTTTCGAATATCAGTGATTTTATAATCTATTTCGGGCCTAGGCCCGTTTAGTTACCAAAAACCACCACTTCTTTATTTTTTTTTTTCAGAAAATGGTCCATTCTTTAGCGCATGCGCCCTCTCTCTCTCTCCCCCCAACGGCTACTTGTGCAGAAAACATCCTCACTATTCAAATTCTCAAGAGTCAAGACTGAAGAAGCTCCTCACCCACTTCATCATTAGAAGCGTTACATCATTCAATATTTCAATTCAATTCAAATAAAATCATGGATGATTCTTCTTCTACACCACAGAAACAACAAGACCCTCTTCCCATGTCAATCGACCCCACCACCACCACTTCGCCCCTCCGCAGGTCCAGGACACGCCTTGCCGACCGCCTTCTCGAACCGGAGGATTCGCCGGAACCCGCCGTGCCGCGAAGGAGGGCCAAGGCGGGAAGAGGGGTACAGGCGGCGGTCGCGGCGGCACTGCCATCTCCCAGAAAGTCTCGGAAGCCGAGGAGGCGCTCCGAGCCTGACGTTCGGGACGAGAAGGACGCTACGGCGGAAGAGGCTGGAAAACCTAGAAAGCGAAGGAACACAGTGCGGTCCAAGAAGGAAAAATCAAACCCGGTGCTCCCACCACCTTCAATCCCATTTCCTCCAAGTATGCCCTAACGTTTCGGTTTTTGATGTTTGAAACGTTTGATGATTCTTGTGATTCCATTTCGTGGCTGGTTTTGCGTTTCTGGTTGTTTTTCTTCATTTTTCTAGACGAAAATTATGTTAATCTGTGGAGAATCAGATCATACTATTATCTTGGAAGTGCTTCTTCCTTCGCTAATGGAAAAATCACTTCCCCCCCCCCCCCTTTTTTTTTATATAAAAGCTGAAGAAGAAGAAGGAGAAGAAGAAGAAGAAGAGAATGGAGGTGATTTGGAGCGTGTTGGTCAGGTGATCAGTGATTTGATCATGTGGAAAGATGTGGCTAAATCAACCCTTTGGTTTGGTTTTGGGTCTCTCTGCCTCTTATCTTCTTGCTTTTCCAAAGGACTCAACTTTAGGTCTGAAACTTCTCTTCAATCTACAATATCTGTGATGTTTTGTTTTGCTCTTTATATAACGATCATGGAGAAAGATCTAAGTGATTTTCCTGCATGCTTTTGTTCAGCATTTTCTCGGCAATGTCACAATTGGCTATTGTTTTTCTTGGTGTCTCCTTTGTCCTAAACACAATTTGCCAAAGGTACAGTTGTTCTTTCTACTAGATGGTGCCATTATTATTCTATGAACTCTCTCCGTGAAACTTCCTAAGACTTGATGTTGTGTTTCAGGAACCAGGTTGAGAAAAAGCGCGAGTTCAAGCTGAAAGAAGATGACATTTTGCACCTTGCAAAATTGATTCTGCCTACTTTGAATCTCACAATTTCAGTTACAAGAGAGCTGTTTTCAGGAGAACCATCCATGACCCTCAAAGTAATTCAATCAATCTTAGAAGCTGAAATATTTCTTTCCCTTTCTTTCTAGTTTTCACTTTTTTATTATCATGTGTTAATGTTCAGAATGGCTTAATCTTCTCTGTGTGGTGGTAGGTAGCTCCTTTCCTTTTACTAGGTGCGGAATATGGACACTTTATTACAATCTGGAGGCTGTGTGCCATTGGTGAGGACACCAACAAACCCCATAGAGTCTGCTCTGTTTTTTTTTTTTTTTTTTCATTATAATTTAGTCTGGTTTACATGTCTTGCTGTTATATATTCAAACAGGGTTTTTAATCAGCTTCACTGCTCCGAAGCTTTATTCTTGCTACACCGAAAAGATAAACCAAAGAGGTCCAATTCCACCTACCCCTTATATGAATTTTTGTAGGCTTGTATACATTTTTATGCTTAATAGTAGAATGGTTTTGTCATGCAGCTGATCGCTTTACATTATGGTTGTTGGACATATGGTGTACTTGTACTCACAAGAAGAAACTAGTAGTATCAGCACTTATGGCTTTCTGGAATCTTTCCTCGATAAAAACTCGAATCTACACAGGTAAGTCCCCTACCAGGACCTAAGTGATCAGATTGCTATTTGTTTCAAGAACAACACTTTGCTGCAAATAATAGCTCTTGTTTAAGAAATTTTAACATGAGATGAGAATAGGTGCATTCAATTTTATTTTTCACTTAAAAGGGAGGACAAGTGATATAACTTATAATTTATAAGAGACCATATTATAAGAAATCACCCTTGACCTTGTTATCAAGTGGCAAAGTGAATTGAGAGTATCCGAAGGACTTCCTTAGTGTGCACTGGCCAGCTTTATTAGTATATGGATATGGCAAGTTTGAGTTGTGATACCTGTTTTTATGACTTTGTTATTTCTTCTTGCAGCTTTTATGTTGCTGGTATTATTTAGATATTTAAAGCAACATGTTGTGCAACAACTAGAAAAGGGAGAAGCACAAGTAGCTGAGGAGGAACAACAGCAGGCAACGGTGGTGGCACCAAGGGAGGAAAAGGAACCACCGGCTACTGTGGTGGCAGGAACTGAGGAAATGGAAACAGCACAGGCACTAGTGGTGGTAAGAACAGAGGAAATGGAACCACGGCAGGCATTGGTGGTTAGTGGGGAAAAAAGAGGTGCTGAAACTAGGTGAAAAATAATGCTGTGCTTGCTTCTACTGCATTAGCTAAACAAAAATAATCAAGCAGCACTTTCTTGATTCCTGACCCTATAGATGCACAAAAATATAGTCAATTAGATGCACAAACAGAATTCAAGTTAGTGCACAAGTTGGGGCATGAAGCAGTATTATTTTTTCTTTGCTCTCTCCCTCCCTCTCCTCTCACTCTTCTTTTTCAAACACATCTTATTTTCGATGATGTATCAATTGTATTATAATGATTTATCAATTGTTATAAATAGAAGAACTTTTATAACAAAAAAGTTTAATTACTTTGTTGGTCCCTATAGTTTTGCGAAATTTTTAATTAGATCCCTGTACTTTTTTTCCTTTTAATTGGGTCCCTACATTTTTTTTCTTTTATTTGAATCCCTGCACCAATTTTTTTATAGTTGGGTCCCTATACAATTAAGCCAATTATTATCAAGAGGGGTCTAATTAAAAAAAATTTTCGTGCAAGACCCAATTAAAAGGAAAAAAAGTATATGGATCTAATTGAAAATTTTGCATAATTATAGGAATCAATAAAATAATTAAACCTAACAAAAATGATAGGTATATTTTTTCATTTACGATATTTACGCGTTTAACTTCAATTTTAGCATATTCTTTACTTTTTTTAACTTGATTGGATGTTGTAAAAAATATTTTGCTTTATTGTCTAATTTTCATTCTATAAATATAAAAAATATTTTTTACATATCGAAAATCAATTATTATATATTAATGTATATTTATATCATTATATGTCTAATTTTGTATAATTTCAATGTATATTTTATATTTTAACATATATTAAATAATAGTCACACAAAATCGCTTATAATTTTATTTGTGATTAATGTTAGTAGTATATGCCAACATAGAATATGATTCTGTCACAATTACCGCTTCATTGCATAAGGCACCCCAATGGCTAAAAACTACTATTTTGGTACCATAAAGAGATCATAATATATTAACAATGTTATATGTATAATTTTTGTGTATATTTTTTTGTAATTTTTTACTTTTACTATATATTAGAAGTGATTAATAAGAAGTGAAAGAAGATAATAAAATATTTGTTTCTTATACTAAAAAAATGTATAAAAAAAAGTACAAAAATAAAAGAATGGCATTTTTATTTCATTGCTGCAAAGTGAATACAAAAGGCATATGCAGTAATGCACATATACAACATAAAGAATGGCAGTCATGGATGTTATTTTTTAATATTTTGGGTAATCCACTCAAACAAAATTGATAAAGAATTTTGTGTACTATATATCACGCATGCATTTATGTACATGATGATTTATAATACGTGGAATAATATAAAAGAATTTGGGTGTTTCAATTTTGTTTAGATAGAGATAGAGTTGTGGATCATTATGCAGATGGAGTTTTTCTGCACCCAAGTTCATGATTGCAACCTCTAGTATATGAATTAGCCTCTGTGTCTTGGCACGCTGCGGGATGTCTTTTGCTGCATCCAAGTGCTGTGTTACGTTGAAGTACACCATAGTTAATACCACGACCACCCGCCTCAGCATTCCCTGAGAAAACTGAGAACAACAAAACAAGACAATAAATCACTGTAACAAAGAATTTCTTTGTTGGGAATGCCATTTTCTTCTAATTATGCTACTTTATTTTTTTATCTGTCACTTTAATTAAAAAGAACTAAAGTGACAGATAAATAAAATAAAAGAAATTATTAATGCAATCAATTATGTTTTTTCAAGGAAGAATGCACTTGTTTAAATAAGATGTTCTTTTCATTCTGTTATTAGCCATGCATGAAAATAGTAATGTAATTTGTGGTGATGCGTAACTAACAATTATAGCATGCATATTCCTGATGGTGATTCCTTTTTCCCTCTTAAGATGTATTCAAACTTTGACTTCGTCCTTGTTATATTTAATTTATTTTAGTATTTATAAAATTTATTGTTTAATTTTAAATATCTTTTATTTGACATTATTGTCGATGCAAAAAACCATTATTTAGGTGGTAAAAGCTTACCTTCCACATATATGAAAGAATACATGTGTTAAAGGGAATATATCTAAATGTGTATATAGTTAATAATAGTTAGGATCAATGTGTATATATTACTTTGATAGAAAATTAATAAAATTTTATTGTTTGTATAATTATGTTGATAAAATAATTAAAAAATATAAAATTATAACTAAACTAAGATTAAGTATTAAAAAGATAAATTTTATTTTTAATTTTAAATTATTATCTATGACATATGATCTCATAAATATTTACATGTTATTTTGTAGAATCTAAAATAAAATTAAAAATGATAATACTACGAAGACAAAAAAATAGTCAAAACTTGTCTTATTTAGTATTTATTAATTATTACAACAATTAATAAATTAATAAATATTAAATAAGACAAATTCTAATTATTTTTAGTTAATTTTTTTATTATTAAATATTTTCTAATTAAAAATAGCTCTAACATTAGAGATATTCTAACACATTATCATAATTAAAGAGTTAACCTCTCTATTAATGGTCTCAAGTCTCAACTTTCAAAGATGTAACTAAAAATCTAAAACATAATTAAATAGTTAAATACAAATTTAAAACCAAAATAATATAAGAATAATTTGAGATCAAATAAAAATATTAAGAAAGAAACACACTTATCCAATTTTTTAATTGTACAAGTAAATAGAAAAATTATTTTTTCTAAAATGTACATCCATATGTAACAAATTTTATATTTACAAATTTAGTTATATAAAAAAATAATTTTTATAAAATATTTAAATAATATGTAAAATTCATTATCTTCTCTTACATAGGAATCTAATAAAAGAATCCAAAATTTTTTTTCGTATGAAAAAGAAATCACTACTAATTATTATTATTGTTGTTATTATTATTTAGGGTCTAAGTCCAATCCAAATGATATTACAGGCAAGTGTTGATGATGGACATGATAATCTCATCATCTCAATAACAAGAAAAGGCTTTCCTGAAGAGCAAGCTTTTGAGTTTTGAGCCCTTCACGCACCAAGCTTTCATTACATATGGATAAAAGGAGACAATATATGCAGCTGAGGCTTGGCACAGATGGAGAATTTCTACGCCTCTCATCAACTGCACCTGGGTTCAAATCCTAGCAGAGGCTGGATGTTGCAAGAACCCATAGTACCTATGTAGTGTGTGTGAGTGTGTTGTGTGGATGTGTGAAACATGAGGTTAATATTTAGGATTGGGGGCTGTCCAATCCACTTGACCAAAAAAACCGGAATCACCATCGACAAATTTTTATATTTGATGGTAATTTTCGTCGGATTTAGCGATAAAATATAGATAATAAAAAAATAGAATCTGTTGAATATTATTGTCAAAAATTTTGCGACGGTAACGTTGGTGCCATATCATATATCTCTACACTATTATATCGACGGATTAATCCGTGAAAATTGTTTTTAAAATGTTTTTTGTTTAAAAATTGACTGTGTTGTTACTGTCGGTATATTCCGACGGTAGTCCTATTTTTTAATAATCTTTAATGTGCTTTGATAATTAATAATTCAAAGTACTTTAAATCTGATGTGAAATATCAAACATATAAATTAAAAATATGGAATGATGATAATTGAAATATTTGAAATAATACTAATTATATTACATTCTTCTCAAAGTTTGGTAAAGAAATACATATCATAAAACTATATTTACATTAACCCTATTCATATTCCTCATCTTCTTCCCCTGTTTCACCATTCTCCTCTTCCAAGGTAGTTTTATGATCATCGAACTCGTCTACTTCTTTTTCATCGCTATCGACTCGTCTTCTTCTTGAAGATCGTTGTCCTCTAGTGGTAGTGCGTCGGCATATATTCCAAGGTCAATGATGTCATCATCCATAACAGCCGATTTAATGGTGATCGGCTCACCGGTATCAACCATTATTTTCAAAGGAGTTGAGTCATTAATCTGGTAAGGTTCCTGACCCTCTGTCCCCATCATCAGACTCGATACGGCCTCTTGACTTAGTCTTAACCACAACCACCCAACTAGACTTGCATGAACCCGGATAAAACAAATAGTATACCTGTTGTGCATTTTGAGGTAGAATAAAATGATTGTAGTGCCTATATTTCTTGGTTATATTAACTTCAGTAATATCGTAGTTCTTGTGCTTTCATGTTCCTTGTCGTGAACTTGGATCATACCATTCATATTTAAACACACACACCTTGTATGTAGTGCAACAGAAATACTCTTAATTCATTTTTGTTGTACAACAATCAAACCAATCAGAATGACTATTGCCTGAATCCCACGAACCCAAACTCCGGTGTTATCTATTTTCTTTCCAATTAACCACTGTAAAAAATGGAACCGATATCCATTAATATTGTATATCAGGTAGCTAGTGCCCTTATTTATTGGGCCCCAACTAAGTGCAACTATTTTCGAATCTGTTGTGTCAGTTAGATGCACGCTGATGTATTCTCTGAACCAACATGAAAAATTGTTCAATGAGGTATCTGAATTTGCCTCTTGGAATAACCTATATGATAGAACAGGATAAAGAAGTTTTGATTAGATTAAGAAGTTAGTATCTTACTGATTGCAATATTTACGAAGACTTAAAAAACTCACATGAGGTAAGGTAAAATCTGGTCATAGTTAAGCAACAAATACAGATATGTGGTATCGATTTTCTTATGCTCTAACCAGTACTTACTGCCAACATCCATTGTAGCCCCTTCTGGAGCAAAGATTAAGTATGTTGATCCCCCCTGATGAGGATTCTCCCCTCTCATTGTTCCTTACAACCTTTGTGCTACGTGACTCAACATGAGGCTAAAAATAGAATGAGCAAAATGTAGATATTTTCTTAGCTAGATGTTTCGTGTAAACTCCGTGAAATTAATGAATATTAATCAATA
The DNA here is from genome assembly GCF_003086295.3 of Arachis hypogaea. Taxonomy (NCBI): domain Eukaryota; kingdom Viridiplantae; phylum Streptophyta; class Magnoliopsida; order Fabales; family Fabaceae; genus Arachis; species Arachis hypogaea. The sequence goes on from NC_092043.1 coordinate 34,318,252, forward strand.
AATTAAATATTAATAAAAGAAATTAGAAATATAAATTTTATAGTAAAATAAGATAGATCTAATTAAAACAAAATTTTGACACTAATTTTAAAGAATTTGGCCCAAAATTAAACCGAACGGGCCAAACCGGGCCTGAGGCCCGATTCAACCCAACCACACTTAATCAAACACAACTTCTCTTTCTCCTTTCTCATTATTTACGCTGGAAACATTTTGGAGAGGAAGGGAAGGTTCCAAAACCCTTGCTTTGATTTCAAACCCCCATATCTCTTCACTCCGAGCTCCGATCGTCGCACTGTTTGCATCCACGCGTCTGCAGCGTCGAGCTCTACAAAGCTCGGTGACTAATTTGGTAAGGAAGTCTCAATTTCAATTTCAGTTCTTCCTTCCCCAATTCTTTGAAAATTGCATATGGTGGGTGTTGAGATTTTAGTCCTTTTGTATTATAAGATCCGATTAGCTTGAGGAGAACGTTCAATCTTGCTCCTTTGGTGCTTGTGTAAGATGAGAATCCTAGAATTTTAGCTAATCCACTGATTAAGTATTTTGGGTATTTAATTTTGTATATGTGTATGTGATAAATGTGAATTAGGTGTGTATACATGTAAGTTAGAGCTTGGTGGTAAACATTAGAGACTTGGTGGAGTTTGGGTGTAATTGCTGTTGAGATTTTGGATCCTTGGGGCTGTGTTTGGTGCCTTTTTGGTGGTGTTTTGGGTTATACGTGGAAATCGGCCAACATATGGTTAAGATGATCTTAAGATAGGTTGGAATACATGAGTAGTATTGAATGCTTAATGCCTTTGATGATAATGTTGTTATTGATTGAATATTTGTTGGATGACTATTGGTTATGATGATACTAGGTGGTTAGGAATGAGTTAATAATGGTGATATGAACGGGTGGTGGTATATTGATGATTTTGTTGACATTGTTGAGAAATGATGCATATGGTTGTTTAAAGTTGAGGAATAATTGTATATGGTAACTTGTGGTGATTGTGATGTTGAAATTAGTATGTTGGGGTGCTGATTTTATATATGGAATGTTGAGGTTGAGTTTGGTTTTTTATGAAAATAGAGGTTGAGAATTTTTGCATAAATTTGATTTTTGGCCGAACTTTGGTGAGCCATAACTTGACTTTCGGACCACCAAATTGTTTCAAACCTATTTTATATGAAAATTGGGTCCGTGGAGTTTACGCCGTTTGAAGAACGAATAAAAAATATTTTAAACCAAGAAAGTTATGCGCATCAGAAGTTCGATATGTAAAACTGAAATTCTGCATACTTAGTCATTTCTGATCAAACTGCAGTGTATGCGTACGCATACCCCTCATTCGCGAAGGGTCGTTTCTATCCAGACAAGGGTATGCGTACGCGAGATGGACTAAACTGCACTCCCATGTGTACGTGTTGCCCACGCTTACGCGTGGTTCCTATTTCAGCAAATGTGGATTTGTGTTTTAAAGCCTAATTTCAAACTTCTAAACCTCTATTTTCATTCATTTAGTCCTTGATCTTATTAGTAAGCCTAGTAATAGGATGAAGTTAGGGAATGGTGGTAACTTGGGGGTGAAGCAAGGTTGGAAAATTGATGAATTATATATGGAAATGTAAATACTTGGAGTGTATGTGGTGCCATGGCTTTAATGATTAATTGTGCAATGATTACGAATGTTTATGAGGCTTATACACTCAATTTTATCTGAGATACGAGTTTTCCTAGGTAAAGTACCGTGGCTTGCAACCACGTGTTTCGGGTTGAGACTCGATATTCTGTTGACCCTACGATGTAAGAGGTGAACAGACACTTATAAATTCCCGGAAAGGTTCCCCCATTGAGCAATTATATATAAATAAGAAAAATTTGTGCATAGACTCTTGGGGATGCGTGTCGGGAGATAGTTCAGGGTTTAGTAGCCGGACTTATCGGGTTGGCTTGATAACCGACAGATGAGACTCATCAGCCATAGGACATGTATACATCATGTGCATATTTTTTAATTTCTTGTTTATGCATTAATTGGGAATGCCTAATTGATTATAATATGCTAACTATTATACTTGTTATCTGTATTACTTGTATTCTACCTGTGTTTGCCATTGTCTGCTTTTCTGTCTATGCGAATTCACCAGAGATGGAGGAACGGAGGAAGGGTAGAGAGATTTAGTGTTCTAGTTAAGTTTTAGTTAGGTTTAGGAATCCTTAGAAGACCACCCGTCTATGGTTTCTATTTTAGCCCTTTAAGCATTATAATCTGAGTGTCGGTGTTCTAGGATTGCCTCCGGCATTCCCAGGACCTTATTATCTTATGTAAATGGCACCTTTACCATATTGAGAACCTCCAGTTCTCATCTCATACATTATTGTTGTTTTTCATATGCTGGTCGAGAGGTACCTCACTAGGCGTCTGGAGTTCTGCAGTGAAGTGGTCATTTTGGGACTTTACTTTTGATCTTTTGTTATATATATATAGACTCTCCTCATGTATATACTTGTTTTACTTTTGTACCTCTTAGAGGTGTATGGAGAACTAGGACTTTATGTATGTATTTTGGATTGTAGGTTATGTATATGTATGTAAATATTCTTCGGTCAGCCTTAGCTTTACAGGCTGATTTAGGAGCTTGTTATTTTGTACTCTTGACCCTCTGTTCTTACCTTCTACATATATATTTGTGAACTCTAGCTTTCTTCATACGCAAGTAAACTTTAATCATGAGTGTTGCGCTTTTAATTTTACGATTTTTTACCTATTCTTCAATGCTCCTAGTATACTACCTTCTTTCGACTATTATACGTATATATGTTTTATCTTAGAGGTCGTAATACCACACCACCTCTATTTTACGACTTAAGTGTAAAGCTCTGTGTGTTAGGGTGTTACACTTAGCAGATGATGCCCTCACTCTGAGCTATATTCTTTACGGTGCGCTTCAATGAACCAATAATCCTCTCAAATTAGTACATCCACCGAAATTAGACCGGCCTACGTAGTATTGCTTCGTATGATCGGTGGATTATTAAGTGTTTTATAACGTCAAAAAAGGATGAGAGAAATATTCTCTGTACCTTACAAAGTATGATGAAAATGTCCTTGTCTAGTTGTCTATGACTGTGAAATCATTAATGCTAAGTTTTATAGCACATAACTCCTTAAAGAGCTCACTTATTTCAATGAAAAGTTTCCATATGTTGGTTGGAAGTTCTCTGAATGCAACAGAAAGCAAAGACTCCATGAATACATGACAATCATAACTCTTCTACCCAACAAGTCTACCGTGTGACACGTTTGCACACCTACTCAAGTTAGAGGCGTAACCATAAAAAAATCTCAATCCTTTAAAATTATTTTACAAATATTTTATCTCTGGTCATTCGTTAGAGTGAACATTGCCTTTGGCTTTTCCCACTGCCTGTTCTCAAGTCTCTTTAAGTTTAGATCTGCCACCTGCAAATGTCCACCAAGTCTAACCTAGCCTTATTATTATCATTTGTTCGCTCATTGTCCATTACTGTGCATGATATTATCAAACATATTTTTTTTTAATGTGCATCATATTAAGACAATGTAGAACCAAGTTGTCTTTCCAATATGGCAACTTACAAAATATACTCTGTTTAATCCAATTATGCTCCCTGCCATATCCTGAAAGTCTCAAACCTATTCTATTATCGACGATTCTTGGAATTCTACTAACACGATGCCAAACTTGCCTACCACCCAACCTCATAGATGCCTCTTGTTGGTCAGTTTTATTCTTTTTGAATGAGTCCTTTTTGCACCAAAAAGGGCGATCCATGTCGAGGAATTTTTTTATGGCAATCAAACCACGAATTCTTACCGTCATTCGTCAACCAAAATGCCTTTGTATCCTCCATATAAATGGTACATGCCATTTTGCCATGAGTGGACCAACCTGATAATATTCTGTATGTAAGAAAGTCGTTAACGGTCCATATCAATGTATCATGCAGTTGGAAGTTTGTCTTCATCGAAATATCATAAGTTTTTACACCATGGATCTACAACTCCTTTAACTCATCCACCAAGAGCTGCAAGAAGACATTTATTTTGGCCTTTAGATTGTTGGGAACAAGTATATGATGCAAGTTAGGAACATATATAGGTCTTTCATGCACATTTTGGGACTCAAATTATAAGGTGTCACGTCTATAGGCCAACAAGAGTACGCGTTACCAAAATTGAAATTTGGTGTGAAACCGTCAGAGCACAAAGTTAGTCTAATGTTTCTGGGTTCGCTCGCAAATATAGGATGACCCCGATCAAAATGTTTCCAAGCTTCTCCGTGTGACGGATGCGTCATGATTCCATCATCTTTCTTGTTGCTACTAAGCTAAGTCATGGGAGGGGCCGAACTCATCAATGCATACAATCGTTTCAGCTTAGAGATTAAGGGCAAGTAGTGCACTCGTTTCATTAGAGTTCTCTTTAACCAGCGTTTACCAATCTGTTCTCTCTCAACTTGGAACCTCGATGATCTATAAAATATGCATTCAGTTAGATCTCCATCCCTCTTATAATATAGTGTACAACTATTCAAACAACAATAAAAATTTACCAAATTTAGGCCCAATTTTGAAATTAGCTTCTTAACTTTGTAGTGGTTTTGAGGATGCCAGTAGACCCGATAGGTACCAGTTCGTTACAAAGGGTGGCCCACTTATCAAAAGACTCTTGGGTATGATTTGACTCCGACTTAATACGCATCATTCTAACAAATGCAGACAACTTCGAACGAATGCATCCCTTGTACAATGGTTTCACAGCAGATTCTAACAGATGATAAAATCTCTTTACCTTTGGATTAGGCTTTTGTTTAGCCTTTTTCAATTTCGTAACACCTGTTGCATCAAACACCATCTTGTTATATCTCTCTTGGTTACCCTCCTAAGTTATTTCTTCCATGTTTAGTTCTCTCACCACCTGAACCCCCGTTGATCGACAATTAGACTTATTCAAATTAGAGGCAGATTGGTTAATTCCATGCTCATCCACTTTTATGTGTTCTGTCCACATCTAATATCCATATTTGAATCCATCATAGTAGAGGTGAAATGTTATGTCCGCAGGTCCTAACCACTTAATCAACCAACACTTTTGACACGGATACCAAGATACTCCTTCAGACCTAAACAATTCCATGCTGAAGACATGTGCAACAAACAAGTCAACTCCCTCAAAGAATTCAGGTTTTAAATCCCCCCGGCCACCGTTATCCCTCTCAAACATCCATAGACGATGACTTGGAATCATATTGAAGCATACCCTAGACTTCAACGAACAACACAAATTATTAATTTTTAAAAAAATTTAGCAGAGTGTACCCTATAATTAGAATCTCTCGCCAAATACAAGTATCTTTTTTTGATAAACCAAAAATATTTTAGACAATTTAAACGAGACAGAACTTCTCCTTAATTTAGAGACATCCATCAAATAAATATAACAGTTTTCACAGAGAAAAAAAATGCATGCAAGCATAAATTATAACATGTACACATTCAATAAAACATAAACTCCTAACCGTTCTAGTATGCAGCTCCTTATAACTCCACAATTTTCCAACAATCAAGGGTTTCGAGAAGGCGTCACTACGCGACCTTCCCCCACTTCTGTCATAAAACTCTATCCTAGAAAAATTGAGTCCAATATAAAATTTAAAGAGTAAAAGACAAATAGGTCCCTGACCTTTTTAAATGTGGACATTTTCATCCCTCAAAATTGAAAAATACATTTAAATTCCTCACCTTATAAAATGTGTGACAATTATACTCATTCGTCGAATTGAGACTCAAAACGGCAACGGAGAATGCTCATCTGGAGGGATGGAGACTAAGCTGTCTATTTCGGTTGATGATGTGGATGGAAAACAAATTGTTAATGGATAAATTGGTCCTTATGCTTTAAAACGGTCTTTTGTATACTCCGTGGAGCACCATACGAGGGTGTTGCCACTGCTTCCGATGAACCGCCCTCGTTTGGCAACAGCAACTTGAAAACGACACTACTGCCTGCTACTTTGGGGATCCATTCTCAACCATGAGAGATCCTTTGCTTCACTAGCTCTACATCCCTCCTAGTTCTTCCTCCTCTTACTTCGAAGAACCACCACTACCACCACCACCGCTGCCGCCGTTGTCGCCTACCTTGCCTACTCCATGTTATACCAGTTATGGTGGTCCACCCTTTCAACATGACATGAGATCTTCCTCCTCTTCTTCTTCTTCATCTTCTTCTTCAATTAGCTGCAACAATATATTCTCGAACATGATTCAAATCTCTACCAGCACTAATAACACTTCTTCTTCTTGTTCCTTTTCGTCTTCTTGAAAATTAGCCATCTCTTCCTCTTCTTCTTCTTCTCATTCTATGCTCTCAAATGTTAACGCCATGGTTAATGCAACATCAATCCCCTCCAACAAGCAAGATTGCCATCTTCTAAACAACGCTTCCACACTTTAGATTTCATCTATCCCGCTCTTAAGCACATGTACTCTTCCTTGGTCTTCTTCTTGTTAATGATGGCACCATGAATTTTGTGAAACCAAAAAGAAAAAAAATTTTTATGAATGGCATACAAATTAATTAATTATTATTATGCTGAAACAAATTGTTAATGGCGTCGTTTTGAAGCATAAGGACTAATTTGTCCATTAACGATTTGTTTCCTATCCACATCATCAACCAAAATAGACAGCTCAGTCTCCACCCCTGCAAGTCAGTATTTTTCGTTGCCGTTTTGAGCCCCAACTCGATAGAGGAGTATAATTGTCACTCATTTTATAAGGTGAGGGATTTAAATGTATTTTTCAATCTTGAGGAACAAAAATTAATATATATTGATATCAAAAAATTAATAGTAAAATATAACTATAATTGTTAACAAAATTTTTGGAAAAATTACAATTATTTTTAGTAATTAAAAAATTATTGCATAGTATCTTAGGAAAAAATGATTCAATTATTAATTTTTAAAAAAATATTTTGGTAAATATACAATTTAATTAATAAAAAAACAATTTATTAAAAGGTAGATAAGCAAAATTTAATGACAAAAAATAAAGTTTTTGTTAAATGATATTTTTGTAAAAAATAAATTTTTTTTGAAAAATGGATAAAGTTAACATTAGTTAACATAAAAAAAAATTTAAAATGGATTAAAGATGAGGTTTTTTAAAAGTTATCAGGGAGGAGAATATACATTTTACAAATAGAGGGAAGGAGAGTATCATTTTAGCATCTCTCAGGAGAGAGGAGTAAAATTTTCTCAAAAAATAAACTCTAACTAATCTCAGAGAAAATAGTACTGTCCTAATAAAAAGGACAACATATTAAATTTACAAGTTGAAACTAATTCAAAAATTAATGTGAAAGAATAAGCAAACTTCATTATTCCAATTAATTGAAACCTAATTCTAATTTCACCAAACTAACAACAAGCATCACAAAAATAAGCGGTATAAATTTAATGCACTTGAAAGAAAGCTATTGAGTTTAGAGAACTAAACTATGATTAAGATGATGATTAAATATTAGTGGGTTATTTGTTTGTATAATTTTGTTGTGTTTGTAGGCAGAAAAATAATTAATTGACATTGGCCCAACAAGCATGAAAAATAAGCCCATATTACATCTGGCCCAATATGATTCAAAGATCTCATATCATATGATAAATGGCTATGTGATGGGCAGATATTTTATATACTTTTTGCCATTATTTTCTCAATATTTTTAGTATATTTTGTTAAGTTTTATTATGTTTTAGTAGGTTTTAATGTAAAAATTACTTTTTGGATGCTACTTTAAATTTTTGTAGTTTTCCTATGATTTTAGGAGATTTTTTGGTGAAACTGGCAAGTTTTGAAAAACTTTGATTCAAAGGCAAAGAAAGGACTGTAAATGCTGTCAACTCCTGACCTCCGTGCATTAAAACAAGAATTTCTGGAGCTACATAGGTCCAATTAGCTCACTCTCAATGATGTTCGAAATCTAACTTCTAGGTCTTTCCAGCAATATATAATAGTCTATACTTGTTTTTGGAAATGAAGGCCCAAACGAGTGTTGAACGCCCAAATCAACCCCATTCTGGCGTTCAACACCCCAAGAGGAGCAAGGCCAGCGTTGAACGCCCAAACCTAGCGTTCAACGCCCAAGAGGAGCAAGGACGCACCAAGGCACCCCCTAGATGGTGCTCATCGCCCACTCACCCAAGTTGGATGCCAAGCCCAAACACTCACCAAGTGGGCCCCAAAGTGGATTTTAGCACCCTGTAGCTTATTTTATCTTATCTTGTAACTTTTAAATTAAAATTTACATCTTTTTGGTCTAGTATTTTACTATAAATAAGAGACTTCCTTCCTCTTGAGGATCATGCCTCCTAGGAGGGGAAAAGCACAGACACTATTTCTCTGGTTCACTTTCTAAAGCATGAGTCACTAAACCTCCTAGGTTAAGGTTAAGAGCTCTGTTGATTCTCATGGATTAATAATATTACTATTTCTATTTCAATATATGTTTGATTCCATTCTAAGATGCATTCTCGTTCTTCAACTTTAGGAATCTGGGGTGGAACGAGAGTATAACCCCTTTTTCTACATGAGTTCTTGCGAGTCTCGGGAGGGATAGCATTGAACTACAAGCTTGAGATCACATCTCATAGATGGCTAATCCACAATCTCGTTGGGGACATGGAAACATCTGTTCAGCTGAGTTCTGAGGCGATTATGGCCTTTGTGGTATAAATTAGAATCATAAAGCTTCATTCTCCAATTCGGAAGATCTGACCTTGTTTGTGACATTTTGAGTAGGATCATCAGAGATTGAATTGTTAGAGCTTCACCCTTGTTCAGATTAATTGACCATTGGCGTGGCATTTGATGTGAATCAGAGGAGATTAATGACCATTGGCATGGAGTTAATCACTTACAGTTTGCCATGGAATGAATCGCTCATTATTGGAATAGACAGTAAGAAAAGTTACTCCAGAAAGATAAGGCATCTCCAAAGCCTTGACTGATGTCTCACTATTGTTTCTTTCCTATTTCTTTATTGCTTTATTATTTATTTTATGCGCATTCAACAACAACCAATCAACTTTGTATTCGCCTAACTAAGATCTGCAGGATAACCACTGCTTGCACAATCCAGCAATCCTTATGGGATCGACCCTCACTCACCTAAGGTATTACTTGGACGACCCAGGGCACTTGCCGGTTAAATTGTGCAAAGTTCTAAATTTTGCGCACCAAGTTTTTGGCACCGCTGCTGGGAATTGTTCGAGATTGACAAACTACCGGACTATCTTGTTGCTTAGATTAGGTATTCTTTATAGTTTATTTGCTCTTTTGTTTGTAAAGAGGAAAGGAAAATCCATAGCTTCTGCCTTCAAACCTTGGGAAATGAAGAAATTCTTCACCAAGACTCATCAAGACCACTTCTATGAAGTAGTGGCAAAGAAAAGGGTGATCCCCGAAGTCTCTTTTAGGCTAAAAAAGAATGAGTACCCAGAGATCCAATAAGAAATCTGGAGCAGAGATTGGGAAGTCCTAACCAATCCTATCCCGGAAGATGGATTACTAATGGTGCAAGAGTTCTACGCCAATGCATGGGTCACAAAAAGGAATGATACAAGTGTGAACCCAATCCCCAAGAATTGGCACACCATGGTCCGAGAGAGACTCTTGGATTTCAATCCGAAGAGTGTAAGAGTGGCGCTCAAATTACCACAAATGTTAGGAGACCCTCACTCTTACACTAGAAGGGTCAATACCAACCAAAGGTTAGACTAGTGCTTGCGGACATTTGTGTGGAAGGAGCACAATGGAGGAGGGATGCGCTAGGCATGCTATACCAACTAGGTAGGCTTGACCTCAAGCCTGTGGCAAGAGGATGGTTGGAATTTATCCAATACTCTATCATCCCAACAAGTAACCGTTTTGAGGTTACCATAGACTGAGCAATAATGATTCACTGCATTATGCTTGGGAATGAGATGGAGGTACACAAGGTGATACCTCAAGAGCTGTACATGGTGGCAGAAAAGCCTTCTACCAAAGCGAGGCTGGCATTCTCACATCTTATCTGTCACCTATGCAATTCAACTAGAATTGTCATAGAAAAAGACACCCCCATAGAGGAGGACAAACCCATCACGAAAAGAAGGATGGAGCATGTTAGAGAGCCTACGCACGCACTACAACAAGAGCATGTGCAATCGCCTCAACAAGAAATTCCTGAGATGTCTCAAGGGATGTATTTTCCTTCCCAAAACTATTGGGACCAACTGAACACCTCTCTAGGAGAATTGAGCTCCAACGTGGATCAGCTGAGGTGGGAACACCAAGAGCAGTCCACCATCCTTCATGAAATAAGAGAAGATCAAAGAGTCTTAAGGGAAGAACAACTAAGACAAGGGTAAGACATAGAGGATCTTAAATGCTCCATTGGATCCACTAGAGGAAGCAGTAGCCGCCATCACTAAGGTGGCCATGTTCCATTACCCCTTTGCTTATGTTATTTTTCTGTTTTCCATTGTATTTCATTGTCTGTCTCCTATTTCTAGTGCATGATCATCTTTTTATTTTGTCTTAAGCAATAAAATATTCCATATATCTCTCACCATGCTTAAAAGAAAATTTATTTGAAAAGGAGAAAGGTGAGATACATAATTTCGAGTTATATAATAAGAATAGTTCAATTATTTGATGTGTTGGCCTTGCTTTTACTTTCTGAATGCATGAATTAATAGTGCATATTTGATGTTGGAGTAAAGTGTGTTGACTCTTGAAAGAATGATGAAAAAGGAGAAGTATTATTGGTGATCTGAAAAATCCAAAAATTGATTCTTGAAGCAAGAAAAAGCAGTGAAAAAAAAGAAAAAAAGAGAGAGAAAAGAAAACAAAAAATAAATAAATAAAAGAGAAGAGAGAAAAAGCCAAAAGCTATTAAAACCAAAAGGCAAGAGCAAGGATCCAAGGCTTTGAGCATCAATGGTTATGAAGATCTAAAGAAATAAAATCTTGGCCTAAAAAGTTCAAATGAGCTACTTTCCCTAACTAAATGCTTGTGGTGTGAAGGTGTCAAGTGAAAAGCTTGAGACTGAGTAGTTAAAGTCGTGATCCCAAAAGCAAAAGAGTGTGCCTAAGAACTCTGGATTCCACTGTCTGGGACGTTAAGCAAAGCTAAAGTCAAATCCAAGGGTTCCCCCCAATTAAGTGTCTGTGGCGTTTATGTATCCGGTGGTAATACTAGAAAACAAAGCGCTTAGGATCACAGCCAAGCTCAAAAAGAAACTGTGTTCAAGAATCAAGAAAAGCTAAACTAAGAAAATCAATGATATTATCCGGATTCTGAGTTCCTAAAGATGTCAATATTTCTAAGCATCAAAGGAAAGTGAGATGCCAAAACTGTTCAGAAGTAAAGAGCTAATAGTCCCGCTCATCTAATTGGAACTGAGCTTTATTGACAACTCTAAGACTTATTGTGTTTTTCTCTTCTCTTTAGTCCTACTTTGTTTTCGGTTGCTTGAGGACAAGCAAAAGTTTAAGTTTGGTGTTCTGATGAGCGGATATTTTATACACTTTTTGGCATCATTTTCTCAGTATTTTTAGTATATTTTGTTAAGTTTTATTATATTTTAGTAGATTTTAATGCAAAAATCACTTTTTAAATGTTACTTTGAGTTTTTGTGGTTTTCCTATGATTTTAGGAGATTTTTGGGTAAAATTGGCAAGTTTTGGAAAAGTCTGATTCAGAGGCAAAGAAAGGACTGCAGATGTTGTCAACTCCTGACCTCTGTGCATTCAAACAAGAATTTCTGGAGTTACAGAGGTCCAATTAACGCTCTCTTAACGGTTTTCGAAAGCTAACTTTCAGGGCTTTCCAGCAATATATAATAGTCAATACTTGTCTTTGGAAATGAGTATGATAGGAGTATGATAGGAGAACTCACATTCTTCCTAGGACTCCAAATCAAACAAACTTCTAGTAAAATTTTTGTACACCAAGGTAAATACGCCAAGGAGTTAGTAAAGAAATTTGGTTTAGAAAATTCCAAACCAATGAGTACGCCTATGCATCCAAATTCTAAACTAGAAAAAGATGAAAATGGAAAGATGTTGATAAAACAAGGTATAGAAGAATGATATGATCTCTCATGTATTTATCCTCCTCTAGAATGGATATTGTTCATAGTGTGGGTGTGTGTTCTAGATTTCAATCACAACCCAAAGAATCACATTTTTCTACTATGAAAGGATGATTAGATACATTAATGACACTATTGACTATGGTCTTTGACCCTAAAAATGATGAATTCTGTATAGTTGGTATTGTGATGCAGATTTTTTTGGTGACCGTGTAGATAGAAGAAGTACTTCAGGAATTTGTTGTTTTCTTGGATAATCCGTGAATGTGTGATCAAGAAAAAAAATAAACTACTGTTGCTTTGTCAACGGCTGAGGCCGAATACATCTCAACCTTCTCTTGTTGTTCTCAATTAATTTGGCTTAAAACACAACTTGCAGATTACAAATTGCAAGTCAATAGTATCCCTCTATTTTGTGACAACTTGAGTGCAATTAACATTTCTAAAAGTCCTGTTTTACACTCAAGAACTAAGCACATTGAAGTGAGATTTCATTCCATAAGAGAACATGTGCAAAAAGATCGCAAGGAGACAAAACTGGATAGATGATGACTCCCTCTAGGTTCCATGAAGTTCAGATTGAGTGTTGGTTAAATTGATTAATCTGGGACAAGACTAAATCCTTGGTGGTCCATTATGTTTCCTTAAAACCACCATTGTGCCCAAGAGGAAAAAAATTTGTTTTGTGAAGTAGGTCTTACTTGCTTGTTTTGATCATACACATCAAAAGAGTATTTGCTTTTAGGATTTTCATTTAAGTCAAATAAGTTTCAATTTTTTTTAAAAGGATTTATTTGACTTGTCATTTCAAAACTGCTTGCATTAATTTTAAATTCAAAATTCTTTGAATCACGTTTTTATTTATTTCCTTTTCAAAGAATTTCTAGACATTTAAAGCAGTTAGTATGATAACTTCTCATCTTTTCCATTACTCTCACTTTCTCTTACGTATGGAATGTTTGTAACTTGCATCTTCAAGTATATTGGTGTTGATATGAGCAATGAGACCCAAGAAGACAGAATTTTATACTTTAAGGGTAGTGGTGCAGTAAAGTAATCTAAGAAAAAGGGCACAAAGGCAGCTAAGGACACAGTTTTGGAAGAATAAGAAGATCCTCTTTCAACCGAGGATGGGGGATCTGATGTCCAGCCCAGTTTAATGCTACTGTTTTCTTACAATATATTTTCTGATGATACAATTTCTTACAATTTCTGATGACACTAACATTATTACCTGTTTTGCACTTGTGGTTTACATGTTGGACTGGTTCTATGCAGGTTTCCTTCCTTGATAACAAAAAGGGGAGAAAGTGTGAAAATGAATTGAAACAATATTTGTTTTGATTATGGTTGAATGCTATTTCAATTCTATTGTGATGAAAATTAATTTTTGCTCTGTTAATGAGTTTTAGCTCTGATTGTGAACATGGGCTGTACATGTTCATTAATATAATGATTGATATTTTGAGCTCTTGAATTGTTATGAACATGCTCTGAATTAGGATCTGAATTTTTTGAATATTAGCTCTGATTTATGATCCTTTCAAGGCTGGTTGTTGATTGTTTGATAAGAAGCGTTGATTTTTTTGTGAATTAAACAAGTTCCTGAAGACATAAAAACTGTTTGAATATATCTTTAATATTAGCATTATTTCTATGAATGGATTGTTCAAAACAGGTTAATCAAAGCAAATATTCAGGGAGAGCTTGGTAATCAAAAGAAAGGTGGGAGTTTCATAATAAAGGAAACATCAAAGGAAAGTTTCTAAAAACTCCTTTCATTTCATTTCAATTCATTTAATAATGTTTGTTATCAAGGGGAAGATTGTTGAGTTTAGAGAAGTAAACTATGATTAAGATGATGACTAAACATTATTGGATTATTTGTTTGTATGATTTTATTGTGTTTGTGTGCAGGAAATTAATTAATTGACATTGGCCCAAGAAGCATGAAAAACAAGCCCATATTACATCTACCCAATATGATTCAAAGTACTCATATCATATGATAAATGGCTATGAAAGCAAGTAATTTGAACAAGAAAGATAAGAAAAGAAATATGGCCCAATATCAAGTTCAGCTTGAACAAACTATTCATTCCAACAATCTTGATCCAAAGATTGAATGGCTGAACCATGAGAAAGAAAGAAAACAAATTGGCCCAAAAACAAACATAAAGCCTAAACCGGTGGTCCATATTCAAATTCATTCCTCTAACTTAGTTTCTAACTAAGTGACTTAATTCCATTTTACTTGAACCATTCACTTCACACCGAAAGCCAAATCCTCTCTTCTCTTTCTTCTCTTTTCTTTCACATAGGTTAGGGCATAATTGAAGAACAAAAAGAAAATTTTGAACTCCAAACAAAAGAAGAGAAGGTCAAATAGGTTAGGGCAAAAGGGAAGATTACATCAGAAAAGCAAATCACAAAAAAGGAGGTTTCTACTTTTGTGCTTCGTTGAAGGTTATTGAAGAAATCTTCTCTGTGCTAGTACTAAAATGGAAAATTCTAGATGTTGAAGATGATGAAACTCTGCTGCTTATCAATGATGAAAAATTAAACTTGGGGCCAAAGCAAGGACGCACGGCTCAGATTCAAGATTCTTGAAGAAAAAAGTTGAAAGAGAAGGCTGGAGGTAAGATTGAATGTCACTGCTTCTACCCTCTCTCTCCTCTGTGAATGCTGCTGCTACATCTATGTATTGGGAAAAGAAAACCAACATGTGCTGAAGCAAGATTTTAAGCCTTGGAAGCTTCACTCCTCTTTAATAGGGGTGAACGAACAAGGATTGAAGCAAAGAGTGAGAGCACACATTTGGATTCCCATAGCTTCTTGAGCTGTTTTTGTTCTTCTCCTTCATGGTTTTCATTTTGTAATTTTTCTCAGTTTAGTCTGTCAGAGTTTCATTGGAAAAAAGGCAAACATGGTGAAGTTTGTAAGAAAAAACCAATGAGTAAAAAGATAGTGAGCTAGACTTGAAGAAAAAGCCTAAGTTATTTCAGAAATTCTTTGTAGGTGTTTCTGTTTTTGTGTCATGATACTGAGAGGATTCTCTTACAAGTTGGGTTAACACTTTGCAGTCAAAAACTAGGGTGAGTCCTAGTCCCTTGCAAGTTGGGTTAACACTTTGTAGTTGAAAGTTAGGGTGGGTCCTAGTCAAGTTCAAGTTGGGTTAGAATCTGGACTTGTCCCAGATAGGATTGAGTAAATCCTAGGGAAATTGGTGCTTGTAATCTATTGAAAAGGTAGTGAAATTCCATCATTGTTGTGATGGAGACTGGATGTAGGCTACATTGCACTGGGTAGTCGAACCAAGATACATCTGTGTGCTACTCTTTACTCTCTTCTCTGTTTTTGGTTTTGCAATATAGGGGATAAAATTCAAGTATCTCCTACCTTGTCAGGAGACAAAACCAAAGTTTCTCATGTGTTCTCTCGACAGAAAATAAAGTTACAAGCAAAGTTAAAAGGTGATCAAGATTCAACCCCCTTTTCTTAGCCACTGATTACCATCAAAACCCATTCACTAAACTCAACTAAAATCTTCCAACAACTCAAGCACTCTTAATCTCACCTTAGTTAACGTACTCTAACATTATTTAATTTTTACATCCATTAAATTAACACAACAAATCCTAATCACACACCTCATTAAACAAATTTAACCACTGATTTAACCTAAACCCTAACAAAATGCTCAACTCAAAAATTAATATGTAAAAATAAAATAACCATACCAACAATAAATCCGATGATAGTGGCTGCAGGGTGACAAGCGGCAATGACAATGACGTGAAAGGCAATGATGGCAGAGGTTACAGCTGGGACAACAACAGTAGAATCGACGACGACGTATAGTGTCACTTTCGGTGGGTACTCTAGGCGGCGGTGGCGACGACGACGAGCTCCCGACGAGCTACAGACGGTGGCGACGGTCACAGTTCGACAGCGTGAGAGAGAGAGAGAGAGAGAGAGAGAGAGAGAGAGAGAGAGAGAGAAGAGATTGAGCATTCGTACAAGTGAGGGAAAAGTGTTTCACGTTTGAATTTTAACCAAATTTTACTGTCGAATTTTTCCGATTGTTAATCACTAAAACG
The DNA here is from genome assembly GCF_003086295.3 of Arachis hypogaea. Classification (NCBI taxonomy): domain Eukaryota; kingdom Viridiplantae; phylum Streptophyta; class Magnoliopsida; order Fabales; family Fabaceae; genus Arachis; species Arachis hypogaea. The sequence continues at coordinate 34,334,526 of NC_092043.1, forward strand.
ACGCATTTCATTAAATCGATATATCAGTGGAAAATCCTATGGTAACATTGACGCCGGCAGTGACGGCGGATCCAAAAAATTTTAAAAGTGGGGGTAAAATAATATAGTAAAATAATAAAAATATTAGCATTAATATATTTAGATATTTAAATCTTGGAGTATATTAGTTAGTCAAGTTTCTAAAAAGTAAAATGTAAAAAATAAATATAATTAACACATCTAAAAGTATACTAATTTAAAAATATCTTTTTATTTCAATGTTTTGGTAATATTGTATGAGTAATACATTTATTATTAATAGGGTTAAGTACGATTTGGTCCCTAAGGTATAGGTCAAAAATTTTTTTCATCCCCAACCTTTTTTTGCATACAAAATTGTCCCTAAGGTTTAACTTGATTTTAAAATCGTCATTCGGATCAAAATTCACTTCTTCTTCTTCACCAAAATACTCAGTTTCTATTCTTCTTCTCCATCACAGTAGCATCTCTTCTTTTTTTTTTCTTCTTCTTCTTTAACAACAACAACAATGAAGCAGAAACAATGTAATCAACATAAAAAATAGAAACAAAAATAGAAATAGAATCAGAAGCAGAAGTAGAAATAGAAACAGAAGTAGAAGCAGAATTAGAAATAGAAATAAAAGCAGAAACATAAGCAGAATCGAAAGCATAGAAAATAAAAGTAGAATCAGAGGCAGAAAAAATAGAAATAGAAGAACAATGGATTAACAAAATCAAAATTGGAAACAATGTGATTAATAATGGATTAACAAAATCAGAATTAGAATCAGAATTGTAAATAATGAATTAACAAAATCAGAATCAGAAACAATGTGATTAACAAAATAAAAAATAGAAGCAGAATTGGAACCCTAGGGAGGAGGAGAAGCGCAGAGCAATCACCGCCGAGTACCGTGAGGGAGACGAGAGAGCGCGAGCGAGAAAGGGAGAACTGATCAGAGAAGGAAAAGGGGAGCCATTGCACCATCGTCGAGTTTCTGACGCCGTCGTTGAACCTCATCCGTTGAGTTCACCAAGAAAAAGGATGACAAAGACAACAAGTTTGAGAGAAAAAAACCTGAAGGAGAAGACTACGCCGGAGTGGGAGCTGCCTCCATTTTCCCTTCTTCTTTCTCCCTCTCGTTTATTCTCTTTCTTTTTTTATTTTATAATTTTTTGGTTAGGGGTCATTTGGTCATAAATTTTAAAATTTTGATAAAAATGATGATTTTAAAACTAAGTTAAATCTTAGGGATAATTTTGTATGTAAAAAAATATTGGAAATAAAAAATTTTTTGACCTATACCTTAGGAATCAAAATCGTACTTAATCCGTATTAATACTAGCGCCTAATTAAGCATCTAATATCCCTCAAATCAAATTTTTATTGATTATTTTTTATATGATACAATAAAGAATTATAACTCAATAGCTAAAAAATATGTAAAGAATATAACTCGAATGAACTAATTTAGAATTTTCACTATTTTTTATTTTAGTATTTGAATTTTCACTAAAATTATGTGAGAGGGACAAAAAACTTGTTAAAAAAATAAATTTAAATCAAACAATGCAACCATAATTATATATAGATATAGATATAATAATATCTTTTTTCTATTAAGTAAATATTCAAATATTTTTTTGATATTTAATTACAAAGTTGACATTTTATAATATTATGGTAAAAGCTTTTTCGATGAAAATAATATTAAAAGTATAAACAAAAATAAATTAAACGAAACAATAAAAAGTAAACAAATGATACATATTACGAAAAATATTTAATACTAATAATTTTATTTATATTTAAAATTTTAAACTTGACTTTAGGTAATTAAATAATTAGATTATTATTAATTATTATTATTATTTGTTTTAAATTTATATAATACAATAATTTTTATCATTGTATTAATATCTAATAACACAAATGTTTCTTACATATGATTTTTTTTGTTAAGTGTGGGGGCAAATAAATTATTACAATGCATGGGACAATTATCTACACATATATACTTGTTATTAGTTTTTTGAAAATTCAATAGAATAATTGCCCTCACACTAATACATGTAAATCCGTTTCTGATGTCGATGAGTTATATTTTCGCGTCAATAATTATCATCGGCTTTAGCGACGAAAAATCTCTTTTGACAATAAATACGCTAATATAGATCGACGTTAAATTCGACGTTACTCATTATTTTTTTTATTTTTTTTTGTAGTGAATGTTATATATATATAATTTGTGTATATTTTTTTTGTAATTTTTTATTTTTATTATTAGAAGTGATTAATAAGAAGTGAAAGAAGATAATAAAATATTTGTTTCTTATACTAAAAAAAATGTATAAAAAAATAGTACAAAAATAAAAAATGGCATTTTTATTTCATTGCTGGAAAATGATTAAATGAATACAAAAGGCATATGCACTAATGCACATATACAACATGGAGAACTAAACATACATAACATGCAGTCATGCATGTTATTTTTAAATATTTTGGGTAATCAACTCAAACATAATTGATAAAGAATTTTGTGTACTATATATCACACATGCATTTATGTAGATGATGATTTACAATACGTGGAATAATATAAAAGAATTTTGGTGTTTCAATTTTGTTTAGATAGACAGAGAGTTGTGGATCATGATGCAGATGGAGTTGTTCTGCACCCAAGTTGTGGATTGCAACCTCTATTATATGGATTAGCCTCTGGCACACGGCACGCTGCGGGATGTTTTTTGCTGCATCCAAGTTCTGTGTCACGTTGAAGTACACCATAGTTAATAGTACGATCACCCGCCTCAGCATTCCCTGAGAAAACTGAGAACAACAAAACAACACAACAAATCACTGTAACTAAGAATTTCTTTGTTGGCAATGCCATTTTCTGCTAATTATGTTACTTTATTTTTTTATCTGTCACTTTGATTAAAAAAAACTAAAGTAGCAGATAATTAACTAATTTATTTTGATATTAGTTGATATTCAATCAATTATGTTTTTCCAAAGAAGAATGCACTTGTTTAAATAAGATGTTCTTTTCGTTCTGTTATTAGCCATGCATGAAAATAGTAATGTAATTTGTGGTAATGCGTAATTAATCATTATAATAGCATCCATATTCTTGATGGTGATTCCTTTTTCACTCTTCATTCCATTTTTAAGATGTGCTCTGTGCTCAAGCTGTGACTTCGTCCTTGTTATTTAATTTATTTTAGCATTTATAAAATTTATTGTTTAATTTTAAATATCTTTTATTTGACATTATTGTCGATACGATAAAAACCATTATTTAGGTGGCAAAAATTTACCTTCCACATATATAGAAGAATACACGTGTTAAGAGAATACATCTAAATGTAAATATAGTTAATAGTAGTTAGGATGAATTATTAGTGACCTCTATTAGCTAGTGGGCTTGTGTATTACTGCTGCACTTGGTAATAATTCAATCCAATAGAGTAAGAGAAATAATTCACGCACGTTCTATTCATGCACACCTTCTGTTTCAGCTCTGCTTCTAGCTAGCTTCCTCATCAACATGCACAAAATTAAACATACACAAGGGGATATAAATATGGTGGGGATCAATAATGTGGAATTGAAATTGATTTTAGTGGTAAACGGTTCAGTATTGTTTAAATAAAGTTTTGAATTTGAGACTTTATAATATAATTATTTTTTTATAGGAGATTTACCGATTTTAGATTACTCAATACGGAGCCCTAGATATATACTAGCCAGAAGAATAATAAAAAATTAAAAAATAATTACATTAAAAAATTCTAATTCATTCTCTAAATGATCTTTTCAATTTCTAAATAAAAAAGTTTTAAATATACTACAAACAAAATTACCTACTCAACCACATTTTTTTATGTTATGTTTGAAGAATTTTGAATAGGTTACGTTTTTTTCGTATTATTTTTTATAAAAATAAAAAATAAAAATTACAGTTGTAACATCACTTAAAAATATCTCTTTAAATATTATAAAAATTACTTATAAAATATAATTTTATCTTAATATTTATGGATACATTTTTCTTACTAAAGTAAACACTTTTTAAAATTTTAAAGTAATTTAATTATTATATTTTGGGTACGTTTAGAAAGCGTTTCCTAATATAAGCGCATTATAACCCTTAAATGAAGAATAAATTATCATTTTATGACCATTTGTACTATGAAAGATAAAAACGCTGATATATATACCCGCATTAAATCGAAACTAAACTTGTATCCACATAAGATGTCCTCCGTATGACAAAAGTATCTTGTTTTTGAAGGGTTGGAGTGCCAGGTAAGGTGTTTTTCTCACATGGAAGACATCTTGCGTGAGTACAAGTTTCTTGGTTACCCTCCCAAGTCATTTCTTCTATGTTTAGTTCCCTCACCACTCGAACTCTCGTTGATCGACAATCAGACTTATTCAAATTAGAGGCAGACTGGTTGTAACACTCTCATTACCAGAATGTCACGCTTTCGGCTGCGGTACTCTGATAGCAAGAAGTATTACGACTACTTTATATACTTAATATTAAAATAGGAGCCTATGACTCGACACCGTATCGCTGATTTTTTTGAAAACCGGAAATAAATACTTTAGCTTAAAAAAAAACAAACATGCATAGATTCATATACAAGACTTCTTACATAATAGCTTATAATGTAATATACATATAAAACCAATATCATATAAACCCAAACGCAGTATAACTCTTCATAATGCTCCTTCATCTGATTACTGAAAAGATAAAGCTGTAGGGGGTGAGAACCAAACCACACGGTCTCACCACGGAGTTTCAGAATTGTCATAAGAAGATATTTAATAAGAAAACTGCTTTCAAGCTTAGTGATTATCATAGCCTTATGAATCTTTTAAAAACCAATAGCTAATCATTCAAAACCTTTTCAAAGAAACAATATTTAATCTTTCAGAAATCCAAAACCTTTCTTTTCTTATAAGAAAATCTTAATCAGAAACCAACCACGCAATCAATCAACACAATCATCAATTCAGCACCAAAACTCATTCTCAAAAGTAGCACACCAGGACAAACACAGGCAAAACAGACAAGAAAAGCACAGAATTAGGTAGCAATTACAGCAAATAGTTCAGGTAGCAGTTAAGAACAGTTTAACAATTAGGAAAACCTAAACAAATTGAAACCCAAGTAAAGCATACAAATGCATATGATGCATGCCTGTCCTATGAGTAATGAACTCATCTGTCAGTTATACAGCCAACCCGAAAAGTTCGGTTTGCTAAACCACTGGACTGTCCCCCCGATGCGCATCCCCATGAGTCTATGCATAGCTTTTTCTCATATATATATATATATATATATATATATATATATCAAATCGCTCAATGGGGGTACCATTCCCGAGAATTTATAAGTGCCCGGTCACCCTTACGTCGTAAGGTCAATAGAGTATCGAGTCTCAACCTGGAGCAAGTGGTGGCAAGCCACTGCATCTACCTAGGAAAACTCGTGTCTCAGATAATTCAAATTCATAAGCCATATGAATAATTCATTCAACATTCATCAATGTCTAAGTCATTCTCAATATCATCATTATTTGTCAATCCATATCTCATCTCTAAATTCAATCGAAAATCATATCTCAGTCAATCTTCATCAACCTTCTTTCCATTCCGTTCATCAACAACCCTAATTTAAAAAATAATTCTTTCTTTGATAAATAAATCAATCTTAAAATATATAATGTTTAAAATCGACTCTTTTTAAATAATTACTTCAAATAAAACTTCCAATTTTATAAAATTTCGGCAGCATCTCCTCTAAAACTCGGATTCTGTCACCCTTTTCGGGTCCCAACCAAACCAAACCAAATGCCTATTAATCATTCAAATCACTTTCAATTACCATTATCACAACAACAACACTCAACCCAAGGAAATTACAAAATCCAGAATTCAATCAACCAATCCTATAAATCACAATTTAAACCAACTTCAATCAACAACATCAATCAATAATTAAGAATTCTCGATCTTCTCAAATAGTTTCAAACCAAATCATTCCTCAAACCCTTTTCGAATCATTTCCAAAATAGCAAATCATTCTCAATAAACAAACCGTTTTCAAATATCAAGTCCTTTCCAATTTTTTTTTAAAATCATATTCCGATTTCAAATTTTAATATTAAACCTTTTCTAAAATCAAATCGTTTCCAAAATCAAACCAAATACCAATATTAAATCTCTCCCAAAATTTAAGGAAAACCACTTTAACAACATCAGTCAACTAATCAGAATATTCAACTTTCTCAATCGATCAATCAATCAATCGAACTAATAATCTCATTCATCCAAAGCAACTCAATTCAATTTATAAGACTTACGAAATGATAAAAATGTATTTTATGCATTATTATCGATTTATAACAACTCTGAAAAGTAAAACAAGTTTAAGAAAAACGTCCCTACCTCAATCACGACTCAATTACATGACAAAACTCCATTTTCTCTTGGCCCGCAACGCAGCAGCCGTAATCTCAGCTCCAGACCACTTTCGCAACAATCACAACAACTCTAATTACAACATATAATAACAAAAAACTCAATCATATGATAAATAATGCTGCAAAATCTCAACTAAAATAACAACGACAAAAGGACTTTTCGAAACGAAAAGGCTTACCATAACTAAGAAGGAACTGAGCAGAGCAGCGGCAGCTTCAATCGTGACCCGCAATAGCCAGAACTCGACCCTACGTTACCAAAACTTCAGGATCTCTCGCCAAACATAATAGAATATTGATTTCAAAAGTTCTGGAACGAAATTCTTACCGAGACAATGACGGTTCCACTGGCGGTTACCAGCAACGGCAGTTATAGCGACGGTGACATCAGCGAACAGCCTAACGGTGATAGAAGTCACAACGGTGCGAATCAGAGGCACGAAAGGCAGTGATGGTGTCCACGATGATGGCACAGCGGCGGCGCTGGTTCTTCCCAGCTTGTCGAGGTTCATGCCCGGTCTCTTCTCTCTCATCTGGGCTCGACAGCGACACGGGCTTCAGGGAACGGCGACGCCAACCTCTCCTCGCACGGCCCTCTCCCTAGGTTTTGGTCTTCCTCCGTGACGGTGTGCAGCAGAACGTGATAATCAACGGTGGAATAGGTTCGGCGATAGCAAGCAGCAACGCCATGGTGGTTAGGCAGTGACGTGACGACGGCTGGGTGGTAAGTTTGGTGGCGGCTCGGCAGTAGAGCGCAGCCCTCTGTCGCTCTCTCCCTCAACCCCTCTCTCTTTCCTCTGTTTTCTTTTTCTCCATGGAAATGTTTTATGCTGCTGCTGGGTTTGGTCAGAGAAGGGAAACATTGGCAGTGGTTAGGGTTAAGTTAGAAGGGGTTATAATTTTGTGTATTTGATTTTAGGATTAGGGTTTAATTTGGGACGAATGTGAAATTATGAATTTTTTTGGATAAAAAAAAGGTTTTGTTAAATTTTAATAAAATTAAGAGATATTGTATTGAATCAAATTCTAAATTAATTCCTTAAAATTATTTTTAAAAAAATATTATTTTAATTATTAATTTGTTGATTGGCTTTTAATTAAGTATTCTAATTTAAAATATAAGATAATATCATTAATTTTCTTTGTTTATAAAAATTAAAATATTAAATTCTAAAATCTTAATTATTTAAACCAAATCATATAAAATTCTTATTATTTTACATTTGCTAAACTTTATAATTTAAATACAGAAAATAATTCGATAATTTTAAAATAAGATAAAACCTTAAATTATTTTAAACTTAATTAATCAAAATCTTCTTTAATTATCTTTAATAAAATAATTTCTGAAACTAAAGTACTTAATGAATAAATAAATCGAAATTAACTCTTAATAAGATTTTCCGAAATTTATGGGTCTTACACTGGTTAATTTCCTGCTCTTCCAATTTTTTTTGTTTCGTCCACATCCAATATCCATACTTGAATCTGTTACAATAGAGGTGAAGCATTATGTCCGCAGGTCCTAACAGCTTAGTCAGCCAACACTTTTGACGCGGATACTTATATACTCCTTCAAACCTAAACGGTTCAATACTGAAGACATGCGCAATAAATGCATCAACCCCCTCAAAGAATTCAGGTTTTAAACCCCCGACCACCGTTACCCCTCTCATATATCCATAGACGATGACTTAGAATCATATTAAAATACACATCTTAGGCTTCAACGAACAACACAAATTATTATTTTTTTAGAAAATTTGACAGAGTGTACCTATAATTAGAATTTGCCGCCAAATACAAGTATCATTTTCTGACAAACCAAAAATATTTTAGATAATTTAAACGATAATTTGGTAGAACTTCTCTTTAATCTAGAGACAACCATCAAGTAAATATAGCAGTTGTCACAGAGGACACAACTGCATGCAGGCATAAATTATAACATGTACACATTCAATAAAACATCAAATTCTAACCATTGTAGTGTGCAACCCCTTAGAATTCTACAATTTTTCGACAAGGCACCACTACGCGACCTTCTCCCACTTTCGTCTTAAAACTCTAACCTAGAAAAACTAAGTCCAATAAAAAATTTAAACAATATTATATTCAGAGATAAAAAACCAACCTAAAATATTACTACACAAATAACAAAAAAAGTAAACTCCAACCGATCTCAAAGAAATTAGTATCGTCCTAACAAAAAGGATAACATATTAAATTTACAAGCTGAAAATAATTCAAAAATTAATGTGAAAGAATAAATAAACCTCATTATTCCAATTAATTAAAACCTAATTGTAATTTTACTAAACTAACAATAAGCATCACAAAAATAAGCGGCTTGAGTTTAATGCACTTGAAAGAAACTCCTTCACTAAACTCAACTAAAATCTTCCAATAACTCAAGCATTCTTAATCTCACCCTAGTTAACTTACTCTAACATTATTTAATTTTTACATTCATTAAGTTAACACAACAAATCCTAATCACACACTTCATTACACAAATTTAACTATTGATTTAACCTAAACCCTAACTGAATACTAACGTCACAAATTGATATGTAAAAATAAAATAGCCATAGCAACAATAAATCCAATGATAATGACTGTAGGGTGATAAGCGACAGTGATGATGATGTGAACGGCAATGATGACGGAGGTTACAGAGAGGACAACAACAGCATAATCGACGACGACGTGTAGCGGCACCTTCAATGGGTATTCCAGGCAGTGGCGACGATGACGACGATGAGCTCCCGACGAGCTAACGGCAGTGGTGACAATCACAATTTGACAGCAAAGGAAAGAGAATACGAGGAGAGAGAGAGAGAGAGAGAGAGAGAGAGAGAGAGAGAGAGAGAGAGAGAGAGAGAGAGAGAGAGAGAGAGAGAGAGAGAGAGAGAGAGAAGAGAGATAGAGCGTTCGTCCAAGTAAGAGAGAAGGATTTCACGTATGAATTTTAACCAGATTTTTTCGTCAGATTTTTTCAACAGTTAATCATCAAAACATTGCATTTCATTAAATCGTTATACTAATGGAAAAAACTGACGGTAACATTGGCGCCAGTTAGTGACAGATCCAGAAAATTTTAGAAGTGGGGGTAAAATAATATAGCAAAATAATAAAAAATATTAACATTAATATATTTAGATATTTAAATCTTGGAGTATATTAGTTAGTCTAGGTTCTAAAAGATAAATGTAATTAACACATCTCAAAATATATTAATTTAAAAGTATTTTGTTGATTTCAATGTTTTGGTAATATTGCATGAGTAATATATTTATTATTAATAGTGTTAAGTACGATTTTGCTTCTTAAAGTATAGGCCAAAAAATTTTTTTGTCCCCAACATTTTTTTGCATACAAAATCGTCTCTAAAGTTTAACTTGATTTTAAAATCAACCTTCAGACTAAAATACTCTTCTTCTTCTTTTTTACCAAAATAATCAGTTTCTATTCTTAGCTTCTTCTCCATCACAGCAGCATCTCTTCTTCATTTTCTTTTTCTTCTTCTTCTTCTTCAGAAACAACAACAATGAAGCAAAAACAATGTAATAAACATAAAAAATAGAAGTAGAATCAAAAGCAAACATGGAATTAGAAATAGAAATAAAAACAGAATTAGAGACAGAAATAGAAGCAAAAACATAAGCAGAATCAGAAACATAAAAAATAGAAGCAGAAGAAATAGAAACAGAAAAACAATGGATTAACAAAATCAAAAATGTAAACAATGTGATTAATAATAGGTTAACAAAATCAGAATCAGAATCAAAAATAGAAATAGTGAATTAACAAAATCAGAATCAGAAACAATGTAATTAATAATGTAATTAACAAAATAAAAATAGAAGCAGAATTGAAACCCTAAGGAGAAGCAGCAGCGCGGAGCAGTCATCATTGAGCATCGTGAGGCAGATGAGAGAGCGCGAGCGAGAAAGGACAGAGAGAGAGAGAGAGAGAGAGAGAGAGAGAGAATATATAGATCAGAGAAGGAAAAGGGGGGCCGCTGCGCCATCACCAAGCTTCTGACGCCATCGCCGAACCGCCACCATTGAGTTCACCAAGAAGAAGGACGGCGAAGACAGCGAGTTCGAGAGAAAGGAAAGGAGAAGACCAACCGGAGTGGGAGCTACTTCCATTTTCCCTTCTTCTTCCCTTCCCCATTCTTTCTCCCTTTCGTCCGTTTTCTTTCTTTTTTTCTTAATAATTTTTTGGTTAGGGGTAATTTGGTAATAAATTTTAAAATTTTGGTAAAAATAACGATTTTAAAACTAAATTAAATCTTAGGTACAGTTTTGTATGCAAAAAAAAGTTGGAGACGAAAAAAATTTTCGCCCTATACCTTAGAGACCAAAATCATACTTGACCCTTATTAATACTAGCGCCTAGTCAAGCATCTAATATCCGTCAAATCAAATTTTTATTGATTATTTTTATATGTTAAAAAAAGAATTATAATTCAATAGCTAAAGAATATGTAAAGAGTATAACCCGAATGAACTAATTTAGAATTTTCACTATTTTTTATTTTGGTGTTTGAATTTTTACTAAAATTATATGAGAGGGACAAAAAACTTGTTAAAAGAATAAAACTTCATATCAAACAATGCATCACAGTTCTCGTTATATGTAGGTATAGATAAAATAATATTTTTGGGTGGATACTCCAGTGAGAATTTTATAATTGTCTTCATATGAAATTTTTTTTTTTATCATTGGATGACGAATTATAGGGTTAAATTTTGATATATTATAAAAGTGTTGTTTTTATATAAAATATGGTTAAATAAATAAATCACACTTTTATACAAAATATCTTTATAAAAAGATATTTTTAGTATCTTTATTTGAGTAGCTCTCATATTTTTTTCTATTAAGCAAATATTTAAATAATTTTTCGGTATTTAATTGCAAAGTTGAAATTTTATAATATTATGGTAAAAGTTTTTTTGATGAAAATAATATTAAAAGTATAAACAAAAATAAATTAAACGAAACAATAAAAAGTAAATAAATAATATATATTATAAAAAAATATTTAATACTAATAATAATCTCATTTATATTTAAAATTTAAGTTTGCATTTAAATAATTAAATTATTATTAGTTATTATTATTAGTTTTAAATTTATATAATACAATAAGTTTTATCATTCTATTAATATCTAATAACATAAATGTTTGTTACACATAATTTTTTTAAGTGTAAGGACAAATAAATAATTAAATGGGAATAATTATCTACACATATATACTTGTTATTAGTTTTTTAAAAATTTAATGACTTTAGTGATGAAAACTTCTTTCGATGATAATTTTTTATAGAGACGAATTTCTCTTTTTTTTTATCGAAAAATCGAACGATAAATTCACTAAGATTGGCACTAAATTCGACGGTATTTAACATTTTTTTTAATGAATATTATATATATATAATTTGTGTATATATTTTTTTTGTTATTTTATATATATAAATTGCGTATATATTTTTTTGTTATTTTTTACTTTTACTATATATTAGAAGTGATTAATAAGAAGTGAAAGAAGATAATAAAATATTTGTTTCTTATACTAAAAAAAATGTATAAAAAAAGTACAAAAGTAAAAGAATGGCATTTTTATTTGATTGCTGCAAAGTGAATACAAAAGGCATATGCACTAATGCACATATACAACATAAATAACAAAAAATACATAACATGCAGTCATGCATGTTATTTTTAAATATTTTGGGTAATCAACTCAAACAAAATTGATAAAGAATTTTGTGTAGTATATATCACACATGCATTTATGTACATGATGATTTACAACACGTGGAATAATATAAAAGAATTTTGGTGTTTCAATTTTGTTTAGATAGAGAGAGAGAGAGAGTTGTGGATCATGATGCAGATGGAGTTGTTCTGCATCCAAGTTGTTCATTGCAACCTCTATTATATGGATTAGCCTCTGGCACACGGCACGCTTCGGGATGTTTTTTGCTGCATCCAAGTTCTGTGTCACGTTGAATTGCACCATAGCTAATAGTACGACCATCCGCCTCAGCATTCCCTGAGAAAACTGAGAACAACAAAACAATACAACAAATCACTGTAACTAAGAATTTCTTTGTTGGCAATGCCATTTTCTTCTAATTATGCTACTTTATTTTTTTATCTGTCACTTTGATTAAAAAAAAACTAAAGTAGCAAATAATTAACTAATTTATTTTGATATTAGTTGATATTCAATCAATTATGTTTTTCCAAAGAAGAATGCACTTGTTTAAATAAGATGTTCTTTTCGTTCTGTTATTAGCCATGCATGAAAATAGTAATGTAATTTGTGGTAATGCGTAATTAATAATTATAGCATGCATATTCTTGATGGTGATTCCTTTTTCACTCTTCATTCCATTTTTAAGATGTGCTCAAGCTGTGACTTCGTCCTTGTTATTTAATTTATTTTAGCATTTATAAAATTTATTGTTTAATTTTAAATATCTTTTATTTGACATTATTGCCGATACGATAAAAACCATTATTTAGGTGGCAAAAATTTACCTTCCACATATATAGAAGAATACATGTGTTAAGAGAATATATCGAAATGTATATGTAGTTAATAGTAGTTAGAATGAATTAGTGACAGGTTGTTATTTTATTAGCTAGTGCGGTTGTGTATTACTGCTGCACTTGGTAATAATTCAATCCAATAGAGTAAGAGAAATAATTCACGCACGTTTCTGCTTCTAGCTAGCTTCCTCATCAACATGCACAAAATTAAACATACACAAGGGGATATAAATATGGTGGGAATCAATAACGTGGAATTGAAATTGGTTTTAGTGGTAAACGGTTGAGTATTGGTTAAATAAAGTTTTGAATTTGAGACTTTATAATATAATATTTTTTTTATAGGAGATTTATCGATTTTAGATTACTCAATACGGAGCCCTAGATATATACTAGGCAGAAGAATAATAAAAAATTAAAAAATAATTACATTAAAAATTCTAATTCATTCTCTAAATTATCTTTTTAATTTCTAAATAAAAATAGTTTTAAATACACTACAAAAAAATTACTTAATCAACTATATTTTTTTAAATTATATTTAAAAAACTTTGAATAGGTTACTTTTTTTTATAAGAAAATAAAAAATACAGTTACAATATCACTTGAAAAATATTTTTTTAAATATTATAAAAATTACTTATAAAACATAATTTTATCTTAATATTTATGAGTTCATTTTTTTTATTAAAATAAACATTTTTTAAGAGTAGTCTAATTATTATATTTTGGGTACGCTTAGGAAGCGTTTCCTAATATAAGCGCGCTATAACCCTTAAATGAACTTTTCCTTTCCATGAACCTGCGCCCTTCTTCTTTCAGAGATTAGAATTCATCATCTTTTTCGCCGTTTTCGGCCTTCTTCACAAACCCGTGAAACCCCTTCTTTACCCTTAATCTTGCAAAACCCTTTCCTTTCCCCCCTTCTAATTCTCTGAAACCACACTGATGTCTCTAAAAAGTAAAAACCATTTTCCCCTTTTAATTCTCTTGAAACCCTTGCCCCTTTATCTCCAAAACCACACACTCTCATCTCTCAAACACTCATTTACGGCACCAGCGCTAGACAGACGACGGATAATTGCAGGGAGGCGTTGAGTAACGGAACCACGACCGATAGAGAGCAACAGAACTGAGGAGGCGAGGCGAGCTGCGATGGGAACTAAGCTGCGGCCGGGAGAAAGAGGTGCGACGGCGACTGATATGAGGTGCAGATGCGAATATGCGACGCTGCGAAGGAGATAACTCTGCGACACACTCTTCATTTGTAATTGATTCATCTCCACTCACCACTGACCACTCCGTCTCCACATTCTAATGTCTCAGAATCTCTTTATCTCTCTCATAACCACTTAGTCGGTCTCGGTCAAAATCGCTCATTCTTTGTTCTCAGTGACGAAGAACAGTGAAGAATGACAAGTTGGCCTTGGTGATGACGAACCGCGATGGAGAACTGAGATGGTAGTGACGATGAACCGAGACATTAGCACTGAACAGAGATCAATGGTGTGTATGAATTTTCTGGTTTTGCGATTTTTTTGAGGATTTGTTGTTCTGATTTTTGGGGTTCTACAATCTTTTGTAGTTTCTGCTTCTTACTATGTTAGAGTTTGCTTTTTTTTTTTTTTATTTTGCATTTTGCTTTATTTGCATCTTGCTTTGTTAGGGTTTGTTAGTTGTTATTAGTGCTATTCTCTCATTGGAAACCAAGTACCAGCAGATTTGGTAGTTATTATTAAATTCTTGAGAAAGCTGGATTACTTTCTTGGGATAAACTGATTATTATGGATTAAATTACATGCTGAATGGCATGCATTTGCGATAGATATCATGAAATAATTATTGGTGGATTGGTTCACCTAGTCATAACTTGACCTTCATGCTACTCTCTGATGATCTAATCATAACTTGCCAGAGTGAATTTACAATATTTTAACCTGGTCTTGTTAGTTAAGCATGACTGTTTTCGTGTGGCAATTCCCTTTTTAAAATATCTAATATTTTGGTTTAGTTAATTTCTACTTATACCTTTCTTTTGTGCAAAGCTTGTTGACCTTTGAGAATGATGAAAGTTAAGAAATAAAACTAGCTAGGAAAGAGGCTAAGAAATCAAATGCTAGTTGCACCTTAGAAACGTAGCAATAATGAAGTGGTATGTCATATTTGCTATTCTGACTGTCAGTGAAATTTTGAATATGAACGGAGTAGCATATTGTGATATTGTCTTTAAACTTTAAGCTACTTTACTTTTACAACAGTATTTAAAGCCCCTTGGTGAATTAAGATTATATGAGCAAGTACTCGATTGAAATTATTTAAATGCAATATTTTTGTCATGATCATAATTAATTGCTTTTGTTATTTCACTTTTAGGAGTGAGAGATCAGTTCTGATCCTCAAGATAAATATTTTATTGACAGTAAAGTTTAGGCTGTGAACAAATTGCCAAAGTGAAGTATGAGAATTTAGCTGCAAAGGAGGTATTAAGAGCACTTAAAACAAAGAAAACCCATATTTGATTGAATTAATTGATTGACTTTATTCAATATACAAACATAAAGATATAATTTCTACTGCTGTCTAAAGATCATAATAATGAAGTTAATCTATTGCCTATATCCTTGATCTCCGAACCTAATTAATTATGATTGTTAGTTACTATAAGTCGCAGGTAATATTAGATACTTTATATTTAAGGAGAATGGTTATAAACTATTAATATTATTTCTGCATTAAAATAATTTGGTTATAAACTCCCAATATTATTTCTGCATTCGTAATTACTAATGCTAGGGAAGTTTCTTTCAAATCAGGAATGGCATCAATTGAAGAGGATATGAATCGTAGCACTTTTGGATTTTTTGGGACACCCATTTCAAACATTTTTTATTTTATTTCCCAAGACTGCAGGACTTCTGCGGTACGGACATCTTGGACATGGAACAGATAATGAGGTATGCTCGTTACTTTGGTTTTATCAAGTGGTTGAATACTTTTGTTTGTTCTACCAAATAGTATGCAATATATAAGTCTCAAATTACAATTGTGTTTGTGTATCATATCTTTCTGGTGATTGACAACCATGCACTTGCAACATAGCATTTAATATTAAACTTTTGTTTTTCTCTACTAAAAAGTGAAAATTTTATTGTTATCATCCCTCCACAGTTTCTGCTTATCCTAGTAAATGTTTGAACAAAAGGTGCGACAAAGAACAGAAAGCTTTATATATTTTACGTTTACTTGCAGTATAATTCTAAGGACAGTTCTGTGAAATTAGTGTATGAACCTGGCCACATCCTCGAGCAATTGCTTGTCTGGGGAAACATTTGTCAAAGTGGCATGTGCCATGTGGGACAAATCACAAAGGTGCTTGTTTTTTTCATTCTTGATCTCAATTATTTAACCTTTTCTTTTATCTACTCATTATTTCTTTTTGAATGTTTAGTGGCGGTGGATAAGAATGTCTTTGTCTAAACATGATTAATTCTTTACTTAGTTCAGTATCTTAACTCTATAATTCAAGTTATAACTGTCGATTATCCATCTTGTGTAGCTTGGGATTTGGTGGTTATGAAAGGTTTGTGCAGAATTTTCAGATTAGTTGTCAATGTTTTGTAAAATACAAAGAAATCACAACAATCTGATGATTCAATTCAAATTGGTTTTATTTTGTTCTTCATTTTTATTCTGTTTTAGTTTACAAGTAAGTTTATGAATATGTTCTTCATTTAGTTTACTTTTTTTCATAAATACTATTATCACCTCTCATTAGTAACACTTATCATGTTTCATGGCAGTATATTAGGACAGCAGAGAGGGAAGCAAGGTTGATTCAACCAATGCCCATACTGCAGAAGAGAATTGAATATCTACTTTCTCTGCTAGATCAGCCCTATGATGAGAGGTTTCTTGGTGCATATAAATTCTTGTGGAATAGAATGAGAGCAATTCGAATGAACCTGAGAATGCAGCACATTTTCAATCAAGGGGGCTATTACTATGCTTGAACAGATGGTACTTTTTTATTTTTAACAAAAGTATAATAAAACCCAATTTTTCTCTTATTTAAGTGGACAAAGTTTCATACCCTATGAGGAGGATATCGAGTCAAGGCAACTTGGTCATGGTAACCCTACCTTCTTCTCCGGTTAGAGCATCAGCTTCTAGGGGCATGCCCCGAGCTAAATAACTAGCTAGCTAGTAGTGTTCTGTTTGATTAAGGTTTCTAAATGAATATGTTTGATAAAACCACTATGTATTCATTTATTTATTTTTATAATTGTGAATCAGTTTAGTTATTTTTACATCTCGTTTAATTTTGACACTATAACATTATAAATATATTTTTTAATTATTTTTCTATATAATTATGCAGGATAATTTTGAGGATGTTGATAAAGATTAAGTTGTTTATCACGATTGTTTATTAACAAAAGTGGAATAGATGTATGGTTGATTAATGATTTTTATTAGAAGATATTTATGTAGGATATAATATTTTGATTTTCCGTAGTATATTAGTAGTAAACGTTAAGTGGTTTTATGTATATTTTGATATGAATATGTTTAATTTAGTGTGAGATGTATGAATATTTAAAATTATGTTTATTTCAATACTTTTGGTTCATTATAAATATATTTTGTTAAAAGATTATTATTTTTATTTAAAGAAATTATTTAGTATTATTATGTATTTATTTTTATTTTATAATATTTAACTAATTTAATTAAAAATGGTGAATTATATATGTAATTATATTAATTAATATTAAGTTGTACAAAATTATTAGAATATTATATATATTAGCTGCTCAACAGGTATTATTGTATCTATTTAATCGTTTTTCTATTGAATTTAAAAAATTAATTTTATATTTTTATTTTTAAATTATAAATTTAATATTAATAATTTAAAATAAATTATAAAAAATATAATATTTTAAGTTATTTAACATTTAAAATGTATAAAATAAATAATTTAAATTAAAAAATATTAAATTATTCTTATGTGTAACAAAATCAAAATAAAAGTTTACTAATATTATTTATAGATTAGTTATTTATAAATATTATTAAATTTATTTATTTTTTTAATCTTATTTAATTAAAAAAAATTAAAAATTTATATCCAAAACATTTTTTATCTTCGTACATAATTCCAATAGAAAAAAAATATATAATTTTTAAATTTTATCTTAAACATATTTAATTATCTCTAATTTTATTATTTTTTAAGATTATTAATTTTTATTTTAATTATATTATCTCATCATATTATATACTATCATTTTTCTTATCATTATTATGTTGCCTTATTTTATTCTCTTTTCTTGTTTTCTTTTTCTATTCATCTCGATTGTAATTAATTATTTTCGTACTATTATTCTAACTCTTATTTTTGTTTATCACTTTGATCCATAACTAGTCATTGTGTTAACTTTTGAGTTATTAAAAAATTACTAAAAGAATTTTTTTTCTTTAATTTAGATATCTAAATGTATAAATATTATATAATTCCTTATTATTTTTCACATTTACTTGTTAAGTCATATTTTCTTACTTTAAGAAAATATTTAAGATATCAATTATTCAAATTTTTTGTTAATCAAATTATCAAATTTATCAATAATTATAAAAAAATAATATCAAATATATTATATCTTCTTAAGAAAGTAATATTATATAAACACTACTATTTTAATTACTATTAACATATACAATTAAATATAAAACTATTACATGGTTGAATACTTCCTATATTCTTAACACTTATTTGTAATAATTATTAATTTTTCTTTAGATCTAATATATCAACTTTTATGTTTCTAAATAATAAAATTTTTGATTTTTTAAAGTTTTATTTAATTTCAAAACAAAATTGTAATTTTTATATTGATAT
The DNA here is from genome assembly GCF_003086295.3 of Arachis hypogaea. Classification (NCBI taxonomy): domain Eukaryota; kingdom Viridiplantae; phylum Streptophyta; class Magnoliopsida; order Fabales; family Fabaceae; genus Arachis; species Arachis hypogaea. The sequence continues at coordinate 34,353,508 of NC_092043.1, forward strand.
TTTTTTCTAATACTTTTAGAAAATTAATTTTTATATTTTTTAAATTATAAATTTGGGACAAAAAATAAAGATTTTAATAAATAATAAATTATTAAAAAATAAAAATTTTATAAGTTATTTAATTTTTTAATGTATAGAATAATAAAATTTAAATTAATTTAAGTATAATACTAAAATTATTATGTTGTTATTATATGTAACATTCAAGAAAAAAATTATAAATATATTTGTAAATTTATTTATTTTTTCAATCTTATTTAATTTGAAACAGATATAAAAATTTCTACTTAAAAAACTCTTTTTCTCGCCATAATTTTAATTGCTAAATTTTTTTTTTAAAGTTGTATTCAATATCTTAAATTATCTTTTGTTTCATTATTTTTTAAAAATTTTTATTTTATTATTTTTTTTTACCATTTTTTATATACATATTTATCAATTTTTTTTTTCATGAAATGAAATAAAAATAGGAAGAGAGTACTACATGTACTCCATATAATAAAAAAGAAGACAATATAAGTAGAAGTTAGGTATAGAATAAAAAGGTAATTGTACGAAAAATGAAAAAAATTAACTAATAATTATATTTTTGACCAAATTTTAAGATGACAATTATATTAATCACTATTTATTAATAGGGTTAAGATGGAAAAGCGAAAATTAGACATCAAATTCTCCTATTTTCTTTATATATATATATATATATATATATAAAATGAGAAACATAAGGCTACACTTATATAAAATAGTTATGATATACAATGTAGTTATGCTTTGAAGGTGATGTAGTAGTAAAGATAAGTGTAACCTATTCTAATAAGTATGGAAGTTGAAAACGTAACCTTTAATCCTAGACAACATCACCTAGAAAACGCATCCTATTTTTAAACGCTAAAAGTATAATTTTTAATATAAAAAAGCGTAACCTTTGATAATAGACATTCTCCACTAAAACGTTTCAAAAGACAAAATATTAAGCGTAATCTTAGTCAAAGGCATAATTTTTTTTTATATTTTTAACTATACTTTTTCAGTGTAGTTGAATGAGTATTTTTTTTGTAGTGATATTTTTAAAAAGTAACATATATTTAAATTTTTATTTTTCTAAAATATTAAGTATATATATAGTGTGATACTGTAGTTATATATATATAAACAAAACGACACGTATAAAATGTAATAAGCTATGTTTTTATTACGTGAAATTATTAATTGAAAATTGTTAGATAATTTAATATATTTGATTAAATTATTATCTAACAATTCTCAATTATTCTCAATCAACTTCACATGAAAATAATTACATGCGAATTATTACCTTTTACTATTATTATTCCGAGTATACAACTGATGACCAAAGGATGCATATTATGGCTATATGATGATGGCATACAATAATCCTACGACTTTGGGAACAAATTTGTTTTGGATTTTTCATGGTAGTTGGAGTAATTGTCAAGAGGAGATGATGCCGGTGATGCCGGTGATGCAGCAGGTGGCCCACGGCAACGATTTTCCGGCTCACAACCTCTTGAGTATGGATTGGCCGGTATGGGATAGCATTGATCGGGATGTCTAATGCTGCATCCAGATGCACGACCCTTTTCAACTGCTGGATAACCGATGATTGTTGCCTCCACCTTTTTGTACTGTCCAAAAACTAGGGAGCACCCTACAATTAGGGCACAGCTGAAAGCAACAAGAGGACCAAGTTTCATTGTTTTTACTGTAGCCATTGACAACGTTATTTGATGTATATATATACACAAGATTTGTTTTTAGAGTTTCAACATCAATAATAATAACTTTTTTTGGTGACTCAATAATAATAATGACAATGATAATGTATAACGAGAATGTAATGTGTATGCATGTTCTACTCCTTTAAATAAGAAATAATAGCGGTGCCTAAAATCTATACGTATATATACAACCAACAGTTGGTAGGAATAGGTTTTTTAACCACCAATTTAAAATTATTTTACTATTTATCGTATAACTATTATATAGATTTACGTATATCTAATATATTAAATCAGCTATATTGATTAAGGGAATAATTTTGAAAAATTTATTGTGGAAAATCTAATTGAATTTGATACCTTTATGACATGAAGTTTTGCATCACTTTAATTTTTTTACTAGCTAAACTATATAGTTAATTATATATTTTTGTAATATATAAAATATATTCATTCATATCTATATATAAATAGTTAAATATAGTGTCTAAAAATATAGTGTCTTTTTTTAGCTATCAGGAGTGAAAGTATAAGGATCCCTTGTGTTATTGATGACTATGTCGAAGATGACATGGGATTGTTTCGTTCTGTAAGCTGTTAGTTAGTTTTTGTCTGTTTTAGTCTTTTGATTCTGTTTTTTGCTCTTTGTTTCAAAAAAAATCTAAAAGTAGCAATAATCTTATTTGTACTATGCATGTGGTTTTTATGTTTGTATATATATTTGTTGGTGAATATTTCAATGAAAATTTTATAACTATTTTTGTGTGAAAATTCTTTTTTTTTCTTTTTATCTTTGGATAATGAATTGTAGAATTAGATTTTAATATGTTAACAAAGTGTTATTTTATTTAAAATATAGTCAAATAAATAAATCACACTTTTATACAAAATATCTTTATAAAAAAATATTTTTGACATCTTCATTTAAATAATTTTCATATTTCTTTTAATATAAGGGATTTACATTAGTACAATTATACCATTATACTGTTTTTTTATTAGTTTAGAAACACTTCTTCTTCGATCAATGGGTAAAACAATGACCCAACATTTTTAATTGAAGTGCTATTAGTCTTCATGTAAATATTCTAACCATATTTATAACTAAATTATTTGAGTGGATATCAAAATTAGTTATTAAATTATATTTATACATAGTATTTTTTAATTGTTTAAGATAATACAGTAATATTAGAAAACCAATGCTATAAAAATTAGTTTCAATCAACATTATTATAGGAAGTTACTAAATAAACCTAATATAAAATTTACTAAATATGAATTTTTGTTGAGTTTGAATTTTAGATATTTTTTATAATCAAAATTTGAATATTTTTATTTTTAAAAATTTTAAATAACTTTTTTTTGTGTTAAATATTGGTTGTAATATTGTCTTTAATTATAAAGATATGATCTTTTAGTTAGTAAGGACTAATACTCAGTACTCAATATTGTGTTAGAGGATCAAAGACTAAAATTAAAATTTAAGAGACAAAATTTTAGTCTTTACTAAAGAGTGGAGATACAAATAATTAAAATTTTTAGAAATAAAAACTGAAATTTTAATAATATTTTTTTAATAACTAAAACTATTTTAATAAATATTCTTATTTCATATATATATATATATATATATATATATATATATATATATATATATATATATATATATATATATATATATATATATATATATAGTGGCGAGCTTTGAAACGAAATTTTGGGGGGCTAGATAGAAGATAATTGTCAAGATGCTTTTGATATGAATCTCATTTAAGATAAGCTCGTCTAACCTCATCTCTCTGATTTGGGTAATATTGCCAAATTTGAAGCCATTTTCAAGGTATCGTTCTAAAGAATTAAAGTCAAACTCATCAGAAGCAACTCTTTAAACTTTTGAAGGTTGTATCTTACTTTTTTCGTGATTCATTAAAGTAGAAGAACTATCTACAAGTGTTGATATTGTAAAAGTTATATGTTTTCCTTCTTGAATATTAGCTTTCCTCTTAAAAAATGCATTATCAACTCTTTGATTTTTTTATGACTATTTTATATAAAAATTTGAATATATATTTAGTAAAATATGTAAAAAAGAAATTAGAAGGAGAAATATTAAAATTTATAATATTTATTGAATTTTTTTATCAATTTATACACATACAATAATATCAATATTTATTAAATATTCTAATATTTTTTATCATATAAAAAATTAAATTAAATAAACGATAAAATATAAAATAATATTAAATTACATAAATAAAAAATACCTAATTTTTTATATTTGAACTCAAAGGTAAAAGGAGTGTTGCTTATTGAATAAGAGAGCTGTGAAATGCGAATACACTCAATTCAGTCTAAATCCAATATGTTTTGAATGTTTAAAACTAAAAATTATTGTGCAATAAAAACAAGAGATGAAGATTAAATTTTGGTATTTTAAGTCATAATAAAATATTTGAGGCAACTGAACTATTTTTTATTTTTTGAAAAATATTACTAATTTTTTTAATAAAAGTTTGGGGGGTCATGGCCACCCCTTATCTGAACTAACCTCCGCCACTATATATATATATATATATATATATATATATATATATATATATATATTAAACCAAATAAAATACTATAATATAACTCAATTTTGTAAACTTTATACTAAATATAATAAAAAAATTTAATTTAATAGTCTTTTAGTCTGTCAATATTTGATTTTCAATTTCACCCTCTTCTTCAAACCGCAGCGTTACTAGTGTTTTTATGTTCAAAATGAGATGTAACCCTCCACATGGTTAAGAGAGATGTATGTATTTAATGCGTAATTACATACTCTTGTGATAAGATAGATACAGTTCTCTCTATCTTCCTTTAATACATGGTATGACAAGGCTTTTGTCATTTTGTAGCGGTGGACTTTGTCTATCTTCCCCCTAAAATTAAATGTGAACGGACGGTTTACTTTGGAACCATATGCCATAGTTGCTTGGTTTGCAACATGCCAACATGCATGTAACTATGAAATTATCCAAGTGACGAATAGATTGTGATGACCAAGAGAATATTACTACGCTCGATTGTGATTTATTGGCTATGTTCAATTGTTCATTTGTTTTCCATGGATATATCATATATGACATTATTTTATAAGAAATATATTATTTTAGCTGATGAACCGGATTCTAACATAATATTGAGATTGAGATTAATTTATTTTCTTTCTTCTAACTTGTTTTAATTTCTTTTTTAGTTCTGCGTGATTCTCTCTGCTTGCCTCGTCTTTTGTTTGTTTCTTATCATTTTCATGTTTATTCATTGGTACTTGCTTCCACCATGGCCATCTTTGGTGTCTAGCCCCGATGAGCCAAGTTCAATTCTCTCTTAACCTTTATCCTTAATGTTATTTCAGTGTTATTCTTGACTTGTGTGTAGTTTTGTCTTTCCTTGTGTAAATGTAGAAGAAGTAGGCGCCAGTGTTTAAAGGGTGCTGGCAGCGCATATACTTACGTTACCTTTTGGAAAGTAAAGCAGCTTATACATACCATAAGACACAGATAAATTTTTTTGTGACCGAATATAACACAAAGAAAAAAGAACTAAGAGAAAGAGTAGCACTCCTCTCTAATAATAATGTCTAAATTATTAGGGAGCAGTAACCACTCTAGATACACCTGCTTGTTTAAAGCAGCAGTCTTAGCCATTAAATCAGCCGCTCTGTTTACTGTGCGTTGTATGAGAACTAAAGTAGCTGTCCAATTGCGCTGGAGCATCTCTTTGATTTTGTCAAGCAGATCAGAGTCATTCCTAATCATGTTGGTTGTGCCTCGCGAAACAAGAAAAAACGCATCAAGATTATCAGTTTCACAGATGACCTCTTTGCACTCGTAATCCCAAGTCATAACAAGCCCTCTCCAAATAGCATGAAACTCACAACAGAGAACACTAGAAAGAGGTATACTGGCAGAACAACCTTTTATCCAAATTCCCATGTTGTCTCTAATAATACATCCAAAATCAGCTAATTGCTTATTTTCAAAAACGCTTGCATCGCAGTTCACTTTACAAACATTCATTGGAGGTGGTTCCCAGTTATATTTCAAAGAAGAAGGAATAATATGTTTTTGGTTGGTAACAACATTAGAGAAATCTCGAACAGCATGTTTAACCAAGTGAATAATTTTCTCCTTACTCCATGGATCATCTTGATGAAAGATGTCATTGTTCCTATCCCTCCAAATCCACCAAAAGGCCGCTGCAAAGAGAAACTCATTGTTGTTGAGGTTAGAACGAATCCAAAACACAAAATCCAAACTAGAGTCCCCAGCGGTCATTCCCAAATTTAAGCTATTCCTGATGGGCTTTTTGGCAAGTCCTAAAGCAGTGGTTAATATCCTCTTGCGCAAGATAACATCTCTGACAAAAATCAGAAGTAGCAAGACCTCTTTGAAATTGGTACCTAACTGTGGGAACTCCGTTGTTGAGGCAAAGCCAGAGCAGACACTTTATCTTCTCCGGTATTCTCAAGCGCCAAAGCCAAAGCCAATTTTCATTATCATTCCAGCCAAATTTCTTCTTCAATAGCCATTCATACCCGCTTTTAGTCGAGTAGGTGAGAATATTTGAGTTTGTCCAAAACCAACCTGTTTTATCTCCTGCCTGCTTGATAGGATCAAAGAGCATCAACTCAAGTTTAACTTCTTTTGGAATAATTGTGCAAAGAATATCCCACCGTCAATGCCCACGGTGCCAGACATCTTCTAACTTCAAGTGAGAATAAAAAATGTACACAAAAGAAACCAAAAGAGCTAGCGTTCCACATAGTCGCCAAGTATGATACCAAAAAGATTGAGACATCGTGCCTGTACACCATTTGAAATTATTAGTGTGTATATATTGTATTTGGTAAAACAATAAATAAATAAAATATAATAATTCTGAAATAAGTTTATATTATTCTTTATGATAAATTTAAAATAATAAATAAATAAAGAAATCATCTACCACCAACTCCATCATCATAGACTTATCACCATTCATACTTTGCTATAAATTAAAAAAATGGTATGTATTCTTTAAATTTTAACCTTTATTCAGTCATTAAATAAAATTAATTAATGTTTTAAATTTAATTTATTAATTATAATATCTTATAATAGATTTAATTTTTAAATTTGTAGAATAATAGAATACATTATATAACTTTTTTTTTTCCATTAAAATTGTTATATTTTTTCATTCTTCATTCAAAGCAGCAGTTACTTTTTGAATTTTAATTTTTCATCGTCATCACCGTTAATTTTTCCTGTTTTCCAGAATGAAACTCTTCAGCTTCATTGGTGGCTTCGTTGTGATACACTATTATTATTATTATTATTATTATTATTATTATTATTATTATTATTATAGAGAATAATAAATAAGTCCTTGACCGTTTGATCTCTAGATATTTAAATTGTGAACGGTTTAAAATATATTTAAGCTTTTGACATTTTTAAAATCTAAACATATTAATTTTTTATGTTTATTTGGGTTTGTCAAACGTGACTCTTGTTGTATTGATCTGTTGATATGGATATACACATGAAAAAGTTTATAAAATTGGACAAATTAAACTCAGAAATCGATATATCTAAATTTTAAAGAAATCGGACACTTAAATATATTTTTAAATTTTCATAAATTTAAATATTTACATACTAAAAAATAGAAAATCGATTTATCATTTTCTTTTTTTATTATTATTATTATTATTATTATTATTATTATTGTTGTTGTTGTTGTTTATTAATTTCTATTAATAAAGTAAATTCAATAAAACTATAGGAATAGTAAATTGAATTTATAGACACAGTAAGATAAAAGAGAACAAAGACATAAATTAAAAAAGGTTTTAAATATGACACGTCTAAAATTATTTAATTATATACAAAAGTATTTTTTGCACACATGCATCTAAAATTCTACAAATAAAATTTAAAAATAAAGTTGAGTTTTTCATATCGTATTTAAATAAAAGTACATCTAATATATTTGATCTTATTATTAGTTAGATTTTTTTACTCATTTGAATACTAACATTTATTCATTCTAATTTTGCTTCTTCTTTTTTTATCGTACGGTACTTTAACTACTTTTTAAAATTAGTTAATTACATACATTTATAACACATCTATAATAATAAAATCACACACAAAATATTTTTATACGCATCTAAAAATTATAAAATAAAGTTTAAAATTCAAGAATATAATATTTTTACTATAACACAGCGAAACATAACAATTAAAAATTACCAGTTGTTTATCTTATCACCACAAATAAAGAAGATAACAGCAGTTGACATCAGAGTTTTTTCATGTGCTGCAGAATCTGATTCATTAGCAGCTATTTCATGAAGAACTGTTGCTAGTCAGGACACTTTATCATAATTTATTCAATTCTCTACATCTTCTTACTAATAATTTTCCACAGCAGAAACCCGTGAACTGAGGGCGATAGCACGCAAAACCCCCTATCTGTGCGCATCTGTTGCCCCATCCATTCTCCTCTTTCCGGTGTTAATCTTTTACCCCTCCTCTACAGTGTGTGAAATCCCTACTTCCTCCTCTACAGTGTGCAAAATTTCTATTCTCTGGTCCATGGTGCGTCTCTATGTCGTCATGGAGTCGATCGCGTAGCTATCCATACATCCTTCTTTCACCGTCGTCGAAGTTTCTCCTTTCCTTAACCATGCGTGAAACCCTTACACCCTCTTTCATTGTGCGCGAATCTGAGCTATTGCGGCCTCTCTCCTTTCTCACTGGTTTGTTCTTTTACATTACTCTTTCTTTCTTGTTTTCATTCTTGATCACCTACAAAGTTTGAATCCTATTTTTTCAAAATTTATCTATATCTTTTTGGTTTAGATTATGCTTTTAGGTTATTTTGATTCAAATTTTGTCTATATATTCTATTAATTCAAGTTAATTCTGACTGTTTAGAATTAAGGATTTAAAAGTACTACCGTACTACTATTTTGATTTCTTGTGTGTTTTGTAGTAAAATTTTTTAATTAAAGTAAATAAATACAAATAGTTAATAGTTATTTGCTCTCTGATGCCGTTGATCATGCGCCTGGATCAATTGTGAAGGTTTGCTCTCTAATAACAAATTTAAAGTTTTGCATTTTTTTTGAAACTCAGACAATAATTTTATTGGTTTCGTTATCCTGTCATCAAAAGAAATGCCCAAATATCTAACATTTTGGATTTTCTTAAAATTTTAGAAATTGGATCAATGGAGACCAAAATACATGGGCAAATTTGGATTTGGTCATTTGGGTTTACATAACAAGTACAGATAAGAGATCAGCGTAGCAAATACTTGATGAGGTGAAGGTAAATATTCACAAAAGTAATTTTGTATATATTTGTGTCTACATATATGATTGAAATAAGTAGAACATATATATGATTAGTTGAGCTGATTAGATAAATGAAAAAATTATTGTTGTATCTATTATTTTGAATTTTTGATTTGGTTTTTTTGTGGCTGATATGAGATTGAATTGGAGTTTGTACTTAATATTAATGTACATGGTATATTAGTTGGTCTGTCAATATTATTTATTTGATAAAGGACACTATGATCTATAAAGTTAAATATGTGATGAATTATAGTCACTCCCTAGACTTAATTTAGTGTCAAATCAAAGCTTATATTTTGGATCCAAGTGTCACTACAAGAAATTATCGATTTTGCAACCGATTTTGGTTTGAAACCTTGGTTATTAAATGTTAGCGACTGATTTTTGAATAAAAACACCAAACTTCACTATAAAGTATTAGTTGTTAAATGGTGAGCAGATTTTTTGATCGCTAAATCAATTACTGAATATATCGATCGCTAGTTTGCAACCAGTATTTCGATCTCATTTGCTATCAATGTTTAAGTTTCTAATTCAATTGCTAAGTGAAGACCTGTAATTTAACAAGCAACATTTCAGTCACTAAAGCAGTTGCTAATTAGCAACCAAACATTATTAGTAACAAAAAATATTAACAAAAAATATTTCCATTATCCCAGATAGAATGAACAATCTTATTTTGCATTGAATTAAAACAAAACTTGACAACATGAATATTCTTAAATAACCACATTAATTGAAAAGCTTATTTTTTGGATCGTATACCAAATTCTTGACAGTAAAGACTTTTTAATTCTTATTCAATTCTAATAAAACTTTATTTATTCTGGAAGCACTAACAACTAACATGAAAATCGAGCAATTGCCTAAAAACCTTTATGAATATTCTTTTTTAGTCAAGTTCACCCTTTCTATCCAGGTACAATGAATAAGCAAATTATATTCCAGATTTCAATTGTCATTAAAAGAGTGAGTAACATAGGAGCAAAAACAGAAAATTATTACACATTTTAGTCACAAAAAGATTACAATCCAAGAAACATATAAGTGAATAGAAAAACAAGTGCTATTAATTGTTCACGCAATTGACACTTGTTATCACCAACAAGTTTGGTGTAGTCTTTTATACTGAGATGTAAATTAGAATTAGCGGTTGCTGTTAATTCTTCTTGTTGTAAATGTTGGCACTAACTCTTTTTTAACCCTTGGGTAAGAATAAAAGAAAGGGAGGGGTAAGAATCGCCTTTATCCTTGTCTTGGTAGATGAAAGTTGATGCTATGAATGTAACCATGTTACACAATTGATGATCCCTCCCCTCTATTAAAATTTTATTGATGATTAATTAATTTCATTTTCCGTAGAGTTGGGTTTGATTTGGTCTAACTTGTGATCCATTTATAGTTTGAGTTTCCAGAAATACCTTTCAACATACATGAGACATGTATTTTTCATAGTGCTTCCACCCAATAATCAGCCATGCAGTAAATAAAAAAAAAAATTAAAACAAAATCAACTAGATATTATGAAAATGATTCTGGACAACTACTTTTACCTAACTTCCAATGTCCATACATGTTAAGTGTGAGTTTGTGGGTTGTATTCCAGAAACGAATACATCGAACATGAGGAAATCACGCTATTGCTTTAACAGTTGTCGTGTGCTCACATTACTTCAGAACAGGCTGAGTTGAATGTTGATTCCAAACAAGCAACTACAGACATATAAAGGAAATTATTAGTGTACCAGTGCATGAAAATCAAAGGAGTTACACAGCAGAAAAGGGAGTTAGAAAGTTGATGAAACTTGCAAGTGCATACTCATTTATCATTTCCTACAGATGCTAACTCACGGTTATCATAAGTTCTAAAAACGAAAATCAAACTTATACAACAATTGAAGTGTCCTGCAAGATAAGGCATGGAGAACATGTAAGAAAGATGCGAGGGATAGGCATTGTGCCTGTACCTGGAAAACAAGCTAAGGGGCTTATTCAAATCAATTATATACAAAGAAAAGGTTAGGAAAACAATTTGTCAATTAGGTTTGAAAAAAAAGTTGCCAGGTCAAAAAATTACAAGTTCCAAATTTCGCATATAAAAAACAGGATGGAAAAGCAACAAAACAATTAAAAATCAATGAACTGAAAATAAGATTATTAAAAGATGATGGACACACCAGCAACTCCTAAAATAGACTTGAAATTCATGGCAGAAGAAGCATGGATAATAGTTGTTTGAATATGTGCCTTAGAAGAAGAAGATGATGCTTGAGAAGTTGTTATTGCTTCTAATTTTTTCTTGCTCTTTCTCTTTGATGGTGTTGAAATGCTTGATCCAAATGTCCCTGGACTTAACTTCCATCTCTTCTTTAAGTTCAACACCCTCACCCTATAACATAATCGCAAACATTACATTTTCGAAATTTTTATAGCACATTTAACAAAATTCATTTATTTTTCGTATATTTATACAGACATTCAATTTATATTCTTCTGCCAATATGAGACACATAAAACTCTTTATTCTAATCATACTATTAACATTAATCTCTTGTACTTAAATGCTATGTTACAATGGCATTACTTTGACTACTTACAATAGTCAACACACAAGAGCTCAAAATGGATAATCTTTCCCAAACATCAACCCAGAAAATCATACTTTGGCCTTATGAGGAGTTTGAATTATGATATTATTCATTTTATGCGCTTTGCAACGTTAAAATGGATGCAAATCTTGTCATTTCAGTTTTTTTTTCTTCCTTTAAAATTAGTTGGAAATAAAGGTAGGATTAGGAGGATAATTACCTTAGCTGATAAATTATCAGCAGCCACTTGCAATTTAATTTCTGTTCTAAATCTGTCACTTGGTTCTAGACTAAGTTTCATGAGAACTCTTTAGGGCTGCCTCTAGTGCCAACCTTTGAGATTCTACTCCTTTCTGCTTGGAATTTCAAGAAAAAAAGGAACTAATACAAGAGAAACACTCAGTAGTTTGAAATATTTTAAAGGAATAGCTCAAACACTTACATGACCACAATTCAATCAATCATGTGTCAAATAATTTGTTATTGTTATTATATTAAAATGTTAATATAATAAATTCCTTGATTAAATTTAGAGATTTATAATTATAATAGTAATCATAATATTAAGAGATGAATCTTTTATAATTTAATCTAAATTATTCTTGGTCATAGAATTATTAAAAAGGACATTATAATTCAAAAAAATCAATATATATAATAGTCTTCATTGGATGAAGATTAATAAATCTCATTTATTAAATTATATATATAGATGGTGCATATAGATATATGACTATTGTATTGACTCAATTTGAGAATTCCTAATAATGGTTATAATTACCGCATAGTTGTCACTAGGATATTCTCAAGATGAACATAGTAATAGAGTTTCCTTTTACCTGCGAACTATTATAGTAATTAACAATGTATTTATCATACTTTGATTTCGGATACCTAATACCCTAGGGTGCTAGTTGAATGGATATTGGGTATGATTTAAATACTTGTAGAATTAATGATTAGTCAATAAAAAATCTGTCAACTCTCGGTAAAGAGTTTGAGCTCTATGATTATAATGACTGAGATGAATAAAACCTTAGCCAAGGAGATTGAATGAATGAAGAAATGAGTTTTTTAAGTCATTCACAGTTCATTATAATAATAATAGTAACAAGTTAGAGTTTTGACAATTAAACCATACTCTAAGGGTTAATCAAGAGTTATAAAGATTGAAGGAATTATATTTTATTCTTCTGAGCTTCTTAGTAAAAGTAGATTACTTCATACTATCGGGTCGTTGAGGAGTGTTGCTAGACGCCAACCTTGATTAGTAAATTTAGTATGACTAATTTACTATCTGCTTAGTATTGAACTTATGGGGTTATACACTAACGAGTGTTCTAATATTTGCTTTAGAATTATTTAATTATTATTTTGATTTGATCAAATAAATAATTATATTAATTCAAATAGAATATTATTATATTCTTTGCTAGTACCAAAAATATAATAATAATATGATAATTGAGAATATTAAATGAGATTTGAGAATAATTAGTTATTCTATTTTTAAATTTGAATTCTAAGTTTGGATGAGATTCTAACTGATTCTGTTTCAAATTGAACTATGCTATGATTCATAAATTTGAAAGATTCAAGTTTAAAATAGTAAGATATGATTTAAATTTGAATTGAGATTCAAATTTAAAATTAGTAACAAATCTCATACTATATATATGTATGCCAAGAGTAGAGGAATAACAGATGAGAATAAAACACAAGTGTTTTATTCCTTTACCTCTACACACATAAACGTATGTGAGCCAATTCTTGGAGAAGAATTTTATGGCGTGCAAAGAGTTGCAAGAGGTTTCTCAATTTAGAGCAATGTCCATTGGTCAAAGAGTTGATAATAAATATTGGTCTCGATATGGATAAGCATAGCGCTTTTGTACCATCGAAGGAGAAAGTGATTTTTACTAGCGTGCACAGGTATTTAGATCTGATCTATACATATATTATTGGAATAAAGTATAAGCACAAAATATATCTTTAGGATTACTTTCTTTTCTTCCGCTGCATGTTATGAACACATGGTAATCCTTCAGCTTCTACCTTCAAGTTCAACTTATTATTGAGCTATTGTGTTGTGTGTTAATTTAACAAAAATAATTAATATCCTAATAGATAAAACCAAATCAAAATGAAAATACATAAACATTCTCTGGAATTATAGTGAGAAATCAAAATTGGAGATACGAAGTTGAAGTACCTTGACTGAAGGAGAAAATCAGCTTAACCGGAAGAATATTGTTGTTGTTACTGGAGAAGAAGTTATCACAGGAGGCGACGTTGAGAAAAGAACGATGCGATGCTAGCAACGGCAGATCTAGACGGAAATGTGACGATCTGCGACAATGGTGGAACGAACAGAGGAAGTATGCGGCGAGGGGCAGACGACGATAAAGACTCGAGGAGGAGAAATGGCACCGACGAGAACGGCGCCGACCAGGACTCGCGGAAAGTGACTTCTCTCTCCACTTCGCCGGAGAGTGAGGGAGGCGGCGAGAGGGACGCTGTGTAGGGAGAGAGCTTAGGGTTAGGGTTGAAAAATGATGCTTTTTTTTAATTTATTTTGAAATCGAGTTTGTTCCTATTATTTAAAACAGTGACCAATTTAGCAACTAATTAATTTGTAACTTTTATTTTTTAGTTGGTTGCAAATTCAGTCACTAACCAACTGCTCTAATGCTAAGATTTTATAGTTGGTCACTAAAATCGATCACTATATTAATCCTTAGCAACTGATTTAGTGACCGCTACCTTAGCGACCAACTATTTTATCAACATATTTTTAAGTCGGTTGCTAATTCGGTCGCTAAATTATAAAATAGCAACCAATTGATTAACTGAATGCTTTAAAACCATCATTTTATAGTTGATCGCTATCTTAACACTTAGCAACCGATTTAGCAACCGCTATCTTAGCGGCCAAATTAGCGACCAACGAACTATTTTATCAACATATTTTTAAGTCGGTTGCTAATTCGGTCGCTATATTATAAAATTGCAACTAATTTAGTGACCAAATGCGTTAAAACCATCATTTTATAATTGATCGCTAAATCGATCAATATCTTAACACTTAGCAACAGATTTAACAACCAACTTCTTAGTGATCGATTTAGTGACTAACCACCATTAAGCTTGTTTTGGTTGCTAATTCGGTTGTTAAGTTAAAAAAGTAGCGACCGATTTCAGCAACCGACTAGATTAGCATTGTTATTGGTAACTAAATCGGTCACTAATTTTTATTTTAGTGACCAATTTAGCAACCAAAAGTGGATGGTCACTAAATCAGTCACTAATTGAAATTTAGCGACCGATTTAGTAACCAATTTTTTTAAATCCAAGAAAAGTTTGATTGGTGATAAAATTGGTCGCTAAAATCGGTCGCTATTTTGAAACTTTCTTGTAGTGTGTAATTGCTCCAGAAATTGATTCTAAGATTTTCTGCAAACATGATCAACTAACATAAAAAGTCATGGCATATGGAATTACTTTGTCTCTATTTATTTTTTTTTTACTTTTCCTTCTTATTTTGTGGTTGATTAAATTTTTGTAAGACGGTTAATAGGTGCAATGGATGGGCATATGGATGGGTTTTCCTATATGGCCAAGAATCCTACCCAATTGAAATAGATATTTCTGGTGCAATGGATGGAGGTACTTCAATTCTCCCTTATTTATTTCTCATGAGTATATGAATGTTCCATTGTTTGGGAAAAATTGGCTGAAAATTTATGCTTCTAGCTCTTGGGCTATTGAAAGAAACAGCAAGAGTGAATTCTGATTGTGAAGAATCTTCTACACATTAGTGCTTTATAGTTTATATAATATAATTTTTTTTCCAATATAGTAATGCATCCGTTCTTTACAATTATGTCTGTCTGTTTATAAACTGCATTTTTTGTGTTGGAGACAGTGTTAGACTTTGGAATACTTCTGTTGAATGTTGATAATCTTATGGAGTTGGGTCACTCAACTAAGAATTCTGTAGAGGTAAGATGCTAGTTCATTTTTCTTACTCCTTTTTCACCAGTTATCCTTCCTCACATAATTTCGCAAACACTCTTCTACAGCCAGCAAGTGTTCAGGTTGGGAAGAATGCATTTTTGTAAGTATTGATGTGATTCACCAGAAAAATATTGAAACTTGTTTTAATATTATTTTTATGTGTAGCTTACTCTTGAATGTTTAGGACTATTGATCACCAGCGGGATGGTGAACTGTTTGCCACAACTGGCGCCCAAGTAGATAGATATATGGAATCACAACAGGTGTTAGTTTATTTATTTCGGACAAAGAACTTACCCATTTTCTTAATCTTTTTTTCCCTTTAGAATTTCTTTTTATTGGTTTGTCTTTCATATTGCATATCTGAGCCTATAAGTAGTTGGGTCATTTTACTTCTGTTTCCCCTGCACGATGCATGAGTTCCTGCCCGTCTATGTATGTAATGTTTGAGTTTGAATTTGTTATGAGTTACTTATTTGTCTAACCTGTTTTATTATTGTAGTGACCGAGGTATAATGTTATACGATCTATGTATGGCTTCTCCAGTGACAAAAATGATAATTGTTACGGCCTGGCCCAACATTCGCACGGGTCGACCCGGCTCAAGCTCTACCCGACCCGGTTACGCACCCTCCAACCGACCCGGACACGCATCCTGTACGGCTCACACGCGGCCGTAGGGCAGAGTCCCTTGGGATATGGGCCTGACTCCACGGGGGGCCCATGACTGACACATATATAAAGGGGAAGCTGGCTCTTTCCCCGAGGTATGTCATATTCTTCCAACTCTTTATTCTGCCCGCTTGCACATTGCTGACTTGGGCGTCGGAGTGTCTTTGCAGGTGGCACCCCCCTCACCACTACTCCAAGACAAGTGCTCGGCTACTCAACAGCCCGCGAGCAGTGCGACCCAAGCTAAGACGTCCTCACCCCTACATCTGTCCACCCGATCTGTTCGGAACCCGACCAACGAACATTGGCGCCGTCTGTGGGGACAACTCCTGCCTAAATGGAAGTCGTGCTGGGTCCCGGTGACCAAGCTCGAGTAGCCGGAGCGGAGGGGGCAGCCTCCATCGCTTCACTGAGGGGGCGGCGGAGGGAACGGGTGGCGATAGCGCCATAATAATGCAGGAGCTACGCCACAGAGTCCAGAACTTAGAGCGACAGCTAGCCGACCGGGAGCGGGATGGACGGTCTACCGATCCCAGCTTTACCCCATCTCCCGGGAGCGAGGAGGAAGACTCTCACCGAAGCTGCCAGCGGCGTACATCCGCTTCCCGGACGGAAGCGGAGAGCACGCGGGAGGAGTCACCCATAATAAGAAGGCGAAACGACAGGATCATCTACTCCCGAGGCGGGCCGACCCGCCGAGCAGCAAGAGGTCACGAGGACGGGAAAGGGAGATCCGAGAGAACCCGGCAACCCGTCATAATGGGTGTCACCCCGTTCCACCGATCTATCCTCGAGGTCCGGTTGCCGAAACACTTCGACAAACCAACGGACATGAGGTATGACGGAACTCAAGACCCTCTAGAACACCTCACGGCCTTCGAGGCCAGGATGAATCTAGAGGGAGTAGGAGACGAAGTAAGATGCCGCGCCTTCCCGGTAACCCTAGCAGGACCAGCGATCAGATGGTTTAACGGCCTCCCTCAAGGTTCCATCTACAATTTCTCAGACATCAGCCGTGCATTCCTGGCCCAATTTACAACGCGAATAGCAAAGGCCAAGCATCCTATCAACCTTCTAGGGGTAACCCAGAGACAGGGAGAGCCGACCAGGAGGTACTTAGATCGGTTCAACGACGAATGCTTGGAAATCGACGGCTTAACCGACTCGGTGGCCAGTCTCTACCTGACAAACGGCCTCCTCAACGAGAACTTCCGAAAACACCTTACCACGAAGCCGGTTTGGACAATGCATGAAATCCAGACGGTGGCCAAGGAGTACATAAACGACGAGGAAGTCAGCCGAGTCGTGGCTGCCAATAAGCGGCAGTCCGGTTACGGCCAGGCTCGGCAGTCCGGTGGCGACGATGAGAGAGCAAAAGAGAAGGCCAGGGAGGAGGCATCAAACAAAGCACCTAGGCCGTTCCCTCGAGTCGGGAAGTTTACTAACTACACTCCACTCACTCTCCCCATCGTGGAAGTCTACCAGCAAATAGCAGAGAAGGGAATTCTTCCGAAGCCCCGACCACTTAAGGACCGAACGGGAGGAAACAAGAACCTTTATTGTGATTACCACAAGGGTTATGGCCATCAAACGCAGGACTGTTTTGACCTGAAGGACGCGCTGGAACAAGCGATAAGGGAAGGAAAGCTAGCAGCGTTCTCCCATCTCATCAGGGAGCCGAGGAGACGTTATCGCGATCAAGACGAGGAAGGCAAAGCCCGCTTGGCCAAGCGGCGACAAGAACCCGAAGACAGAGACCACGGCCTCACTGTGATAAACGTGGTAACGGCAAAAAACGCCGCGCCAAAATCCCGATCGGCACACAAGAAAGACGCTAAGGTCCTGACGATCTCATCCCCGCCGGTGCAAGGCTCTAAGAAACCTCCATCCATTTCTTTCGGCCCGGAAGATCAATGGTTCAGCGACGCCCCGGAAAATCCCCCCATGGTCATAACGGCCAGAGTGGGAACCGGTCTCGTCAAACGGATCCTCGTCGACACAGGAGCTGATTCAAATATCATGTTCCGCAACGTATTCGACGCACTAGGGCTAAAGGATGCCGACCTGACGACTCACCAACACGGGGTTATCGGGCTAGGCGATCACTTCATCAAACCGGACGGAGTCATATCCCTACCAATCTCGGTGGGGCAAATCCAAGGCCGAAGATCGGCGATGGCCGAGTTCGTAATCCTCCGAGATTCCACAGCCTACAACATCATCTTGGGAAGAAAAACAATCAACGATTTTGAAGCCATAATCAACACCAAGCTGCTAGTTATGAAGTTCGTTACCGATGACGGATCCATAGGCACCATAAGGGGAGACCTCGAGACGGCGGTCGCTTGTGACAACGCCAGCCTTTCCCTTCGAAAGAAGTCCAAGGAAGCATCCGGCGTGTTCCTAGCCGACCTTGATGCTAGAGTAGAGGACAAGCCGAGGCCAGAACCAGAAGGGGACCTGGAGAAGTTTAGAATCGGTGACGAAGAGGATAAGTTCACATTTGTCAACAAGAACCTCCCACATGAGCTGAAGGAACCCTTGATTGAAATGATAAGGGCCAACAGGGACTTGTTCGCCTGGACACCAGCCAACATGCCGGGCATAGATCCAAAAATCATCTCACATCATCTAGCCGTCAAGGCGGAAGCACGCCCAGTGTCTCAACGAAGGAGAAAGATGTCGGCGGAAAGAGCAGAGGAGGTGGCCAAGCAAACGGCCGGCCTCCTAGAAGCAGGCTTCATACGTGAAGTGGACTACTCGACGTGGCTCTCAAATGTGGTATTGGTGAAAAAACACAATGGCAGGTGGAGAATGTGCATGGACTACTCTGACCTTAACAAAGCATGCCCCAAAGATTGCTTCCCCCTCCCCAACATAGATGCACTCGTCGACGCCGCGGCAGGATACCGGTATCTGAGTTTCATGGACGCCTACTCCGGTTACAATCAGATACCGATGCACCGTCCCGACGAAGACAAGACGGCGTTCATAACGCCAGGAGGAACTTTTGTCTATAAGGTAATGCCATTCGGCTTGAAAAATGCGGGGGCAACATATCAAAGGCTGATGAACAGGATATTCCACGACCTCATAGGGAAAACAGTTGAAGTTTACGTGGACGACATCATGGCAAAAACAACACGACCTGACGACCTCTTGAACGACCTGGCAAGTGTATTTGCGTCCCTCCGTCAACACGGTATGAGGCTGAACCCCCTCAAGTGCGCCTTTGCCATGGAAGCCGGCAAGTTCCTGGGATTTATGATAACTCAGAGAGGGGTAGAAGCTAACCCGGAGAAATGCCAGGCAATACTCCAGATGAAGAGCCCGGGTTGCATCAAGGACGTCCAGAGGTTGGCAGGACGGTTGACCTCACTATCCCGATTTCTCGGAGCTTCGGCGGCAAAGGCCCTGCCATTTTTTAACCTCATGAAGAAAGGGATGGCGTTTGAGTGGACACCCGCATGTGAAGAAGCCTTTCAACACTTCAAGGAAATCCTGGCGGCACCTCCCGTTCTCGGGAAGCCAAAGGACGGGGAACCACTATACCTATACCTCGCTATAACAAGCGAGGCCCTAGCCGCAGTTCTGGTACGGGAGGACGGGAAAGCTCAACAGCCAGTCTACTTCATAAGCAGGGCCCTGCAAGGAGCAGAATTAAGATATAGCAAGTTGGAAAAGCTAGCCTTAGCACTCCTAACTTCCTCGAGAAGGCTAAAACAGTACTTCCAAAGTCACCAAGTTGTCGTCAGAACGGACCAAGGGATCCGGCAAGTTCTCCAAAAACCCGATCTGGCGGGAAGAATGATGACTTGGTCCATCGAACTCTCCCAATATGACATACGATACGAGCCCCGGCAAGCCATCAAGGCGCAAGCCATGGCGGATTTTTTAGTCGAAGTAACGGGAGACCCAAGCGAAGACATGGGTACACGGTGGAAGCTCCATGTGGACGGAGCCTCCAACCAGACCTTCGGAGGTGCCGGGATCATCTTGGAAAGCCCGATTGGGGTTGTATACGAACAGTCGATTAGATTCGAGTTTCCCATCTCGAACAACCAAGCAGAATACGAAGCCCTCATAGGAGGCTTAACCCTAGCAGCAGAAGTCGGCGCAAGAAGGCTGGAAATATGCAGCGATTCCCAAGTCGTCACTTCCCAAGTAAACGGCAGCTATCAAGCCAAAGACCCCCTGCTACTGAAGTACTTGGAAAAGGTTAAAAGTTTGAGCCAAAAGTTCGAAGAAATCACGGTCCATCACGTACCCAGAGAAAGGAACACACGGGCAGACCTTCTATCGAAGTTGGCCAGCACAAAGCCAGGGGAGGGGAACCGGTCTCTCATCCAAGGCATGACAAGAGAACAGAACCAGCAATTGCACTGCACATGACAACCCTAAGTTCTTCATGGCTAGACCCCATCACCAACTTCCTGGAACACGGCCAAGTCCCTGGTGATGAAAAGGATGCGGCGAAATTAAGAAAAGAAGCGGCCAAATACGCCGTCATCCAAGGACAGCTGTTCAGGAAAGGGCTCAGCCAACCCCTACTGAAGTGCCTACGCCCCGACTAGACGGACTACGTCCTCAGGGAAGTCCATGAGGGCTGCTGTGGACACTACATCAGGGGCAAAGCCCTAGCAAGGAAATTAATCCGAGCTGGATACTACTGGCCGTCGATGATGGCAGATTCCAAAGAGTTTGTCAAAAAGTGCGTAAAGTGCCAACAGAACGCCAACTTTGCCAAGGCACCGGCCTCCGAGTTAAGCTTGCTAACGACCTCACGGTCATTCGCTCAGTGGGGAGTCGACCTCTTAGGGCCCTTCCCGGTCGGCCCTGGGCAGGTCAAATATCTCATAGTTGCAATTGATTACTATACCAAGTGGATAGAAGCTGAGCCACTAGCTAGCATATCCTCGGCCAATTGCAGAAAATTCATGTGGAGGCAGGTGATAACACGATTCGGGATACCGGAAGTCGTCATCTCGGACAACGGCACACAGTTTACGGACAAGAAGTTCACGGAATTCCTCAGCGGCCTGGGTGTGAGGCAAAGGTTCTCTTCGGTAGAACACCCTCAGACGAACGGACAAGTGGAGTCCGCCAACAAGGTTATCCTTTCAGGGCTGAAAAAGAGATTGGACAACAAAAAGGGTGCTTGGGCCGACGAGCTAGCATCGGTCCTCTGGTCTTACCGAACAACCGAGCAATCCTCCACCAAGGAAACTCCTTTCCGACTAACGTACGGGGTGGATGCAGTGATACCCGTAGAGATCGGTGAACCGAGTCCGCGGTTGCTTCTGAAAGGAGTAGAGGAAACCGTAGAAAAGGACCTGATAGATGAAGCCCGGAAAATGGCCCATTTGACAGAAACGGCGCTAAAACAAAGAATGGCTCTGCGCTACAACACCAAAGTGCTCAAGAGGGAATTCGAGCCAAACGACCTCGTCCTGAGGCGGAATGATATCGGCCTGCCAACCCCCGGAGAGGGCAAACTAGCGGCAAACTGGGAAGGCCCCTATAGAGTCAAAAAGGTGATGGGAAAAGGAGCCTTTAAGTTAGAAAAGCTTGATGGCAAGGAGGTCCCGAGGACATGGAACGCGGATAACCTCAGAAGATTCTACTCCTAGAGGACGGAACGACGCGCCGGCTAATCTAGCTAAGTAGTCAATTTATCATTTGAACTTTATAGTAACTTTCAAGCCCTTTATGTGGTTACCGAATAAGATATACTTGTGCAAATTCTACACCCTATTTTATCTCCGCTTTTCAGATAAACCATCTCGTCATGACTAACGACGACGTGCGGCCCGGGACTGATCACCCCGGGAGATCATCAACTACCGTTGTAACAAATAACTACACGAAAGGCCACGGGCCGCCGGTATAAACGACTACAAACCAAAAACGGTTAATAGGAAAAATAACATGATCAAGCGAATAAACGACAACCATAAACCAAAACGGTTAGAAACGATAACGCAATCAGACGAATAAGAAAAGGTTTATCGCGACAACACGAGCAAGCGACCAAAAAAGGTCATTGTTCACAAGCCAAAATAAAAACGGCTAAGATCAAATTGTTCACAAGCCAGAACGGCTGAAATCAAGATTATTCACAAGCCAAAACAAAACGGCTAAACAAAAACCTTAAAACAAAAGATTCATTTCTTGGGGACATCGACAACTTGGCCATCCTTAATGACTTTACGAACGCCGATTGCCGATGTGTCGAACTCGGGAGCAATGATTTTGACCTGTGCCTTAAGAGCCTCTTCGGTCGCCAGAATCGCACCCTTCTCCTGTTTGACGACGTCTTTATACTTTGCCTTCCATGTCGCCAGTTCGGCTTCTACGGCCTGCTTCTCTTTTTCCACTTCGGCCACACGCTTTTGCGCCGCGCCGACCTGACCCTCCAAGGCCATTTCACGCTCGACCAAACGTTCAACCGTCGCGTCCGACTCCTTCTGTTTCTTCTCAGCAGCTGTTGCCTTTTGTTCGGCGGCGGTAGCTTTCTGCTCGGCAGTGGTGGCTTTCTTCTCAGCGGCGTCCAGTTTTTCCGAAGATTGAGTCAATTGCTCCCGAAGGGTTTCAACTTCACTTTTTAGCTCGTTGTTAGCCCTCCCGGTAGATTCCAACCTCCTACGGAGAGACTCCATCCCGGACAGTTCGAACTCGGCCTTCCGAGCTATGACCGCGCCGCGCAGGAGAGTGCGATACATCCACCTCGCTTGCCCGGCAAGGGATGACTCGTGGAAATACTCCTCGGTACCGGGGATCAGCTGGGAGTCTATGAAGTTCCCGGCGTCAAAATTCCTTTCCATGACAGTAAGGACACCCTCAGGGCTAGACGACGCTGTGGAGGCCTTCTTCCTTTTCTTCGGGTTGGGGACCTCTTCCACCTCAACGTCCGGGTTAGTCATGGAATCCCCAGTTACAATCACCTCGCGGAGAGGGGAGGCATGGACTGCCTTGCCACCTTCAACCGCGGCACCTTGAGCCGAGGTGCCAATCCCGTCGGTTGCGGCACTCTGCTCGGGAACATCCTCGCCCTCCGGAGGAGCATCAGGCCCCTCGGGGATGGGCTGCTCGTCACCCTCCTCGTCATCACCACCGCCCAGAAAGGTTTGAAACAAGTCGGGAAGACCCGTCACCGACGCAGACATATCCACTACAGGAAAGCAAAGAAGGTCGGTTAATCGCCACATGATATCAATAAAAGGAAAAAAGGTAAAGAGCAAAGTAAAAAGCTTCTCACAAATATAATTACGACCGGACTCCTGGTCACCCATGAGGAGGTGGGGATTTACTTGGTTCCTCCCAAAAACTGCCATCAACACCTCGGCAATCTGCTTATCCACCGCCGACATGCCTCTATAGGTTACCTTAATAAAAGTATTGGACCCTGCCCCGAAACTCCAATAAGTCGGGATGAGTCGTACCCCCTCCAAAGACAACCAAAAGGGATGACGACCTTTGGCAGGGCGGACCTTAAAATATTTGTCCTTAAACCCATGGTAAGAATCTTCAAACAAACCGAAAATCTTCCGACCCTGGGCAGACCGGAAGGACATGAACCCTTTTTTGTGTTTCCCCTCCTTGGAAGGGTTTGTGAGGGTGAAGAAGAAGAGGTAAACATCCACGGACACCGGCAGTTCGAGATATTCACACACCATCTCGAAACAGCGGATCGAAGCCCAACTATTCGGATGCAACTGCGACGGTGACACGGAAATTCTATTTAAAAGCGCCATTTGAAAGGCTGAAAACGGAATACGAACTCCGACTTGAGTGAACATGGCTTTGTAGAACCAAATCCAGTCGGCGACTCGGGGGTGGTGGAAGTTGATTTCATACAATCGCTCGTGAGGAGCCGGGACGTAAACGTCGTAATTAGATTCCTCGTCAGTCCCTCCACACAAGTATCCGGCTTGTCGGAACTCGGTGAGCTCCTCCTCGCCCATTTGGTTGGGCGAATCCTTCAAATCGGAAACAACCCAAGCATAGGGATCGTACGCCGCGGGGTTAACGGATGCCCGGGAAACCGTGCGAGCCATACCTACATGGGGGGACCATCCAGTCAGTCTAAGAGATCGGTCGCTCAGGCCGAATACAGACACTAACCCCACGACTCCCCGACCAAGGCCAAGCGAGACTAAAACACGAAAAGAACAACAAAAAACCTACCCTGGAATGGTACTTTCCCCCCTAACACATCTAGTCGCAATCAAAAGGTAACGCAACAACAGCAAAAACCAAACAACAACGCGCAAAAATAATGCATAAAAGGGAGATTGATTCGAAAGTTACCTAAATTGATGAAAGGAGATGAAGTTGTAAGTCTGGGAAAATGCAGGAAGGATGAACAAGGACGTCACAGCAACACTCTGAGATCTTATGCCAAATGAGAAGGAAGAGAGGAATGAGGAGTGTGGAAAACTGCAGAAACATAAAGCCGAACAGTTTAAAAACTGCCTCCCCAAAAGCGCGAAACACTTGGGGGCAGAATAGTCTTTTCAAACAGGGTTTTTCCACCCCATTATGAGCATTCAATGCTCGGCACAAGGAACGATGCGATGAAACGGTTGCTTGTGCAACCAAGGGACACGCGCGTTGAGGGCATACCCTTCCCACGAGAGGCCGATCAGACGAGACACGAGACGACGCGCCATCGGTAGCTCCCACGACTACCATTGGCGCGTGGGGGCACTGTTACGGCCTGGCCCAACATTCGCACGGGTCGACCCGACTCAAGCTCTACCCGACCCGGTTACGCACCCTCCAACCGACCCGGACACGCGTCCTGTACGGCTCACACGCGGCCGTAGGGCAGAGTCCCTTGGGATATGGGCCTGACTCCACGGGGGGCCCATGACTGACACATATATAAAGGGGAAGCTGGCTCTTTCCCCGAGGTATGTCATATTCTTCCAACTCTTTATTCTGCCCGCCTGCACATTGCTGACTTGGGCGTCGGAGTGTCTTTGCAGGTGGCACCCCCCTCACCACTACTCCAAGACAAGTGCTCGGCTACTCAACAGCCCGCGAGCAGTGCGACCCAAGCTAAGACGTCCTCACCCCTACATCTGTCCACCCGATCTGTTCGGAACCCGACCAACGAACATTAATGATGGTAATTGTTCTATTTAATTAGTTTCAATTTCAACACAGGTGTAGATTTTCATTTTCATAAGTCGAGCAATCAATTTTACTTTACTTTAGTAACTTATTCTCTTATTACTTCTAATTTCATAGTAGATTATATCATTGGTTCATTTCTCTATTGCATTCTTGCTATCATCATCATATTTGTTCTTTCTGTTTGCATTTTTATCCAAATTACTTATTCATGACTATACTGACCTTTTTCTCCCTATGTGGCAGACCAAAACGAATTCGATAGCATGGATTATGGAACCCAATAAAACCAATAAATTTCACAGCTGTAAGTTCATGAGATGAATTTAACCAGTGTTTTTCTAAGCTATTATTGTATAAAATTTTGGTTTTAGCTAACTTCTAAAATATTTATCTATGTTTTTGAAATTCTATCTTTTCAATTATTATTTGTATTCTTATGGAGAAATTCCATGACCATGCAGGAAAATAAAGATGGAAATTGCTATAGCTATGATGCTAGAAAGTTAGATGAAGCCAAATGTGTTCATATGAATCCTGTTTCTGCAGTGTGAGATCAATGTTTCCTAAATATTTGCTATCTTTTTCATTGTGTGCATATATGTACAATTTAACAATAGACAGTTTTGTCACAAAATGGATATATTTTTTTAATAGAATAGTTGTTGATTTTAAGCCTTACAATGCTATTAAGCCTTAAAAATAGCACTACAGCACCATAAAGTAGTTCAAGAAACCTAGAAAGTAGGAATCATTATTCCTTATCAAACTATATTAGGTGCTTGCATAGTTTTTTATTGCGGATCGCGGCTCATGGCGGTGAGCCAAAAATTTGCCATAAAATTATAGTGAATGCTATTGCGAAAAATGACGAAAATGACGGATTACCTAAAATACACATATATGTACAAAAAAATATACAAAAAAATTGCAAATATAATAAATTATAAAATCTATCTATATAAGCAACTTTTCAGTCATAAAACATCTAATTAATATAGTAAATATAGTAGTAAATTTAGCAAATAAATATAACATTAAGTTCATATCATAACTCAAAAGTCATAAGCAAGCCATAAAATAGAAGATATAAAACATAAAAACTATAAACCATCTACATTC
The DNA here is from genome assembly GCF_003086295.3 of Arachis hypogaea. Lineage (NCBI taxonomy): Eukaryota > Viridiplantae > Streptophyta > Magnoliopsida > Fabales > Fabaceae > Arachis > Arachis hypogaea. The sequence goes on from NC_092043.1 coordinate 34,380,189, forward strand.
TAGCTCTCATCAAATTCATCCAAATTAACACGATTATTATCGTGTTCCTCTACCCCATCATCGTCATCTGATTCAGTATCATTGAATTGAATCTCCTCTTCTTATTCTTCTTCATTTTCAGAATCCTCTTCATCTTCAAATTCTGGTTCTTCTTCCTCTTCCACAATTACTATTTTTCTTTTTCCCTTTTTTTAAGCCTTAGACCCACTTGGTCCACCCTTTGCACCACCTCTTACGTTGCAGGTTCTTTTTTTTTTATTTTGTTGTCTTCTAGTATATATTGTAGGCTCATGTCCTCCCATTGCTTCAAAAACAAGGTTCCAACTCAAAGTGTTGTCATCTTGATGAACCAAATCAGCATCATCCATATTATTATCATCTCGAAAGGTGGCAGTCCCAATTTCTCCCACTAACCACTCATTACACTCATCAATGTCATTGAGTGCAATAGGGTCAACTTCATCTTTAAGGTTGTACCTCTTGATGAGTTGTTGGTTATACTTTATGAAGACCAAACTCTCCATCCTTTCATGATCAAGCCTATTTCTTTTCTTAGTATGAATATGCTCAAATATACTCCAATTGCACTCATATCCCAGAAGCACTACAAGTCAAGCTCAAGATCTTGATAGCAAGGTCTCACATGTTTGGAGCTTCATGCCCATATATCTGTCTCCAAAATGCTATAAAATTAAAACAAATTTGTCTAAGCCTTTAATCGAACTAAATTTATAAAGCTTTGTAAAATTTATAACAATCTTACGGGTGAAAGCTTTTTCCTTTGAGATTTTGCAAAGGATGATCCAAAAAGTCCATAGCCGACCTTATATAGTGCTTGCTCCTCCAATATCTTCTCTTGCACATCGATACTTGGCACCAATCTAGTGATGCACTCAAACCACTCCTTTGTAACTTCTAAATCCAACTCAATGCGAGGATTATCATAAAACAGCTCCAGATTCAGAAAATGACCAGCTGATGCAACGGACGATGAAGTTGGCAATTCTATCTATTGTCAACGATTTTAAAAATTTCAGAATATTTGCTCACATCATTAGAAAATGTTTTCATGATGCATTCCTTTGCCTTCTCCATTGCTTCATATATATAACCCATTGATGGCTTCTTCTCCCAATCAACAAGTCGAAGCACCCGAACAAGAGGCCCCATGATCTTAAGGGTGTATTTGACATGATTCCAAAATGAGGGCCTAATAACAATCTTTGTTGCCTCCCTCCCCTTTGCCTTTCTTGACAACTTATTCCTTACCCACTCATCTGAAGTGAACATTCTTCTTAGATTTCCTTTCTCCTCATAAAAAGCCTTTCCAAAGAGAGAAATGAAGTGGCAAATCGGGTGACTGCATGCCTCACCAATTCCTTGTCATTTGTGAATTAACTGCCACAATTAAAAAACAAACTAGTAAAGCAAAACTATGATTAGCAGTGGTTGTTCAAAATTGCTACAAAATCTACTGCCCGCATTACTAACTAAGGCGGTTCACTCAATCGCTGGTATTGGTTTTGATAGTGGTTTAAAATCGCCGCTAATCACAGAAAAAATCGCTGCAAATCTCCATTCTTCTTGTAGTGTTTTATTATTGGGTTTATCAAACTTGTCAATAGAAGTCTACTGTTTTTCCTTTCTTTGGACCACCACAAGTATCTTTTTTATTGGCATTATGGTTGTACACTGCATATTGAATATATAAAAAAGTTAGAATTAAATATACATTTAAAATTATAAAAATACATACTAATTATTTTATTAATACATTCAAAACTCATGAAGAATCTAAAATATATTAAATATTGATTTATAATTTACAATCCAACATTACAAGATTTGTTGATAACTCACTCTAAACTATTCATAAAACAAATCAAAACTTAATATTAAGAATGTATAAAAACTCACCATTATCTAAAAATATCACCATCATTTATAATATGGTAGTTCTAATTGACCATTGATAAGGAGGGTTGAAAATTTTAGCATATTTAGATAGCTATTAGAAATGCCATATAATTCAGCATATAGTATGTTGAAAATATATTTACTTAATTGCATGAGACAGCCGCAAAATATATATATATATATATATATATATATATATATATATATATATATATATATATATATATATATATATATATATATATATATATATAGTAGGAGTAAATATCATTATACAAAAAAACCAAAACTGAACTAAAAAATTACAGTCTCTCAAATAATTTTTTCTTGTTGAACTCTCAACCCAACATTCAAGCATCTTTCAATTACATACTATTTTTGTGTAGACAACTAAAACTCATATAATTAGTAAAACTCACATAATTAGTTGTTTTCACACAATAAATTCTGATTTACTCAAACTTTTAACAATAAAAAATATAAAAATTCACATGCAATAGTCTGAAGTTTATAATTAATATCTGTTATGTGTATTAAATAGTTGATAATTGTTTATCAACTTCACATAAAAATAAACTACATGAGTCTTTTTACTCCAAAAAATGGTAAAAAAAATTTTCAATTTATACATATCTATTAAACATTCTTCTATTCTTTTTTTTCTTTTTTACGGTATTTCTCAACCCGACAGGTCATCGGATTCGAACTCTCGACATTTACTTAAACAAACTATTGAACTAACCATTAGATCAACTCAAATTAGTTTCGGTACATTCTACCATTCTAGGTTCTAGCAAAATACTAGACTTGGTGAAGGGTACCGATTTCTTTTTCTTATTTTTTTTCGGGTTTTGAAGGGTACTCATATCTTTTTGAAATCCTTACACCTGTGGGGGCCTAACTACATGGGCTAACAAAGTGCGGGCCCAATAACTCAAAATCCCCAAATCCAAAAACGAAAGGGAGAGAGTAGGGTTAGGGTTTAAGTTGAGTTTCTACTCTCTAGCTTATACCTTTGATTCCGTTTCCGTTTCCGTTTCGATCGATTATCTCGCATAGCGAACTGCCAAAAAGAAAGGGCGGAAAAAAAAACCGAAGTTTGTGAAATCAATGGCGACACCGGCGGCAAAGCGAAAGCCAGTGTTTGTGAAGGTGGATCAGCTCAAACCGGGAACAAGCGGTCACACTCTCACAGTCAAGGTTGTTAGCTCGAAGCCCGTCAAGACAGTCAGCAACCGTGGTGGTCGGACGTCGATGCTGGCGGCGGCTCGTCCTTCTCGCATCGCCGAGTGCCTCGTCGGAGATGAAACTGGAACCATAGTCTTCACTGCCCGTAACGAACAGGGTATGTTTCTTGTTTCTGTCATTTTGTTTTTTGAAAGTTCAATCCGTGTATGTTGTGTGTATGTAATTGTGATGATTTGAAGTTCTATTTGGTGTATGATCAAGGAAAAAACATGTAAAGTTGTTGACTTTGTGATAGGATTAGGCTTCAGTCCCTTACGTTAGAAGAAATTGGGGATTATGTATGCTGGAGTTGCTAGCAATCCCACTTTGTTACTCGTGCATGTTGATTTAATAGCGAAAGTTGCTATGGCTGCCATAAAAGTTTCAATCAATAGTGTTTAATATCAAAGGATACATACCTCTTGGCCTGGCAATTTTACTGTTTAGGAGTTGAGTTCATTCAGAGAAGCTTTTTTTTTTTTTCCCATTTGAAAAGCATGTTATGATTTTGAACTTAAAAAGGGAAGCAATCCATGTTGCTAATGCTAACATAATAATTTCGCCCCATGCCTTTTGTACTCGCTATGTCTCTCCATTAGCTGACTTAACGAGTTCTTCCACAATTGGGTTGCCATTGTTTGTTGTTTCTCGGAGGAGAATTAGTGGGAAAACCAGCCGGTATTCTGAATGGTCTATGATATCATAGAGGTGATTATTGGTCGGTAACTTTAATTTTGAATTCTTAACGGACTTTCCGGTTAGGGCTTAAGTCGGAACCACGTATTGATTCCACTTTCCACTTCTGCGCATTACGAGCATTACGAATTAAATACGCAAATGCTATTAATTAATGTATTTAATTATGTTAGTTAGAAGTTAGGTTGATCGTGATTTATGGTATCTTGCATGTTGTAACCAAGATATTTAACATCTCCCCTAGTAAGCCAAACATTATAGGTGAATATGCATTAGCATCTGTTTGTGGAAACATGATACATTTTCGAGTCCATGGAGTAGTCAACATGTGTGGTCTACCAAACTCATGTTTGTTTTTCCAGTCTATGCTAAAATGCTCTCAGCCTTTTCTTGGTTTTTTAAGTTGTGGTGATTGATTCATTTATTTTTGTGCAGTGGAACTCATGAAGCCAGGATCTACTCTAATTTTGCGTAATGCAAAGATTGACATGTTCAAAGGATCCATGAGGCTAGCAGTTGATAAATGGGGCCGTATTGAAGTCACTGAACCTGCAACTTTTGAGGTTACAGAGGATAACAATCTTTCATTAGTTGAATATGAACTAGTCAATGTTGTTGAAGAGTGATTTTGATTTCTGGGTGTCTCTAGAGTTGCCAGAGGTTCTGATCTTTATTTTTACAATTGAACTATTGGCTGCGGGGCAGTCTTAAATAGTGGTACAGTCTCTGTTTATTTTAGTCCTAAATTGCTGTGGTTAGTGCACATTTTTACCCTATTTAAGTCAGTTTTGAAAGATGATGGTTCTTGCGGTTAACATGCAGAAGTGAATATTGCTATAAAGTTACATAATTTAGTATTTTTATGGAGTCATCTTTCATGCAAATGTAATCATGAACCGTAAGCTCGTACAGATAATTCTTCTGTAAATGCTATCCTTTTCATTTGATGCATCCAAAAGTTGGTCTAAACTCGTCTATATTCTATGCTAGTTGCCCTCTGCAATTTTAGAGTGGTTGTTATCATAGCTGTTCGTGTGTATTCACTTCGGTTTCCCATTATTAACTAAACAAACTAATGTAATAATATCTAGTCTATAAATTTACTTTTAATATCTAATCAAAGTAATTTATTACATTCGAACTTTCAAAAATGTGAATCGACCCTACTATTAATATTGTCTAGAATTAAAATATAATTAGGAATTCTATAACTAAACATCCTCAAGACGATACTAGTTCAAGCTCATTTTTGTTACTTTCCCACAATGAAATTGGGGAAGCCGGTAAAGAATTAGGAGAGCTCTACAAAATGTTTTGGATTATCATACCCTGTGCATTCTGCTGTTAAATTGTTGATTAGAATATCTCCTATAGCAGTGAGAGTATTTGAAGTAGAGTTGATTCACGTTTACTTTTCTTGTTAAGATATTGTGGTTCTTATGATGTCGAAAGTTATTCGTGAGAAATAGGTAGGATTCCAGTTGGTTTGAAACGGCCATAGCTAAGGGAGACAATTGTGATGGATTACACTGGATTCTCAACATGACGGGTAGCAACAAACGTAGATAGTTTGCTACTTTGCATATTTAAGACGGAGAATCACTGAAAATAAATATCTAGTGCAGGATTTAGACACAGAAGTCGTACAAGTTGCAGAGTCTTCAAAGGAACAAATAGAATTAGTACTTGACATGGGGAATTAAGACCTAAATGTAAGAGTTCTGTACGTTGTTATCCAAAGCTCAAATTCTAAGAAGTGAGCTACAAAAACTGGCCAACTTTGATACTCAAGAAATAAAATTTGAGCATATTCGGTATTGCATTCGGTAGTTATCATCACATCATGATCCCTCTCCTTCTGAAAGTTGAGAGTAAAAAGAAGTATATAAGAACGTATCATCAACTGTCTAATTCACAGAAAGGTAGCAATCTAAAGACAAACAAGTTATCATGTCAACAAAAATATGAGACCTACTTATTCGCAGTAAGTAATTGAGAAAAAGGAAAGTGTATACTAGATGAATTTGGATCAGCCATATAAAGAAGGATGCTTAATAGGCACCCTTTAAGAGTTGAAGTTGAATGTAGAAGTTTGACTACATAATCCAGCTCTAACATTCACTAAACCTCCCTAGCTGATCCAATTTGAAATTTCTAAACAAGGACAAATAAGTCAAAACTTTATCCAATGATGCGCAATACATTTTCAGCTTATTTGCCTTCAGAAACTAAAATCAAGGTGGATAAAGTAGCATCCTTTTATGCATCTGAAATAGAAAAAGAAGTACAGATGGCTCAGTCAAGACACTGCCTCACGAAGCAGATTTGTACATAAAAGATTGCTTGCATCTTCAGAACACTAATCACACATCATCATTGCAATCTGATTAAACAAAAAATATCAGTATACACCTTAGTCATCAATTCACCCTAGTACTATGCCAAAAGAAATGCAAAAAACACGGTTTAGTGAATTTCAGCAGCACAGCCAAACAAATCAATGTATAATATTCCAATTAAGGAAACATTAAATAACAAAGCACCAAACTGAACTCTGGAGAAATGTTTACCGACGATTTTTAATACAATGTCTTAGAAACTCACATCCTCACCGAGAAATAATGCCTACTGTTCTTTTATTCCTGTGAATTGTACTCACAAATTTTAAACATGATAAATAAAATCGGAAGCAAGTAATTATCTTCTAAAACACGATATAGAACTAAGAAAAATCTAGCATAATGACATAGTGATATTCATGATCCCAACTTAGCAAAAATTCTGAGAGCTGACAAATGTGCTCTGTATAAAAATAATTGGGGATAGATATCTAGCAATTCTTCCTAATAAGGACTCCATGTCATCCCAACTTTGCTCTTGATCTTCAAATAGTCTTCTCCTTGCCTACAAACAAAAGTAGTGGGTACGGCTTCACTAATAAATTTAGTTGCATGAGTTGGGAAAACAGAAATTCCAGGGAATAAGTTTATCTATAAATATCCTAGGTACAGAATTAATAGATCACGAAACACCTGATCAAGCATTAGACACAGTTTTTTTCACGAAATCTCACAAGACCCTATTAAGTTGAACCAGAGAATTGATAAGAAACACTCACTTACCGGAAAATCAAATTGAAGAAAGAACACAAGGAATGACACAGATGTTTAGCTACCTAATTCAAAAGTAAAATCCAACTGTCAGGAAATTAAAATGAGCACAGACCAGCAGACCCAATGAGGAGAACCACATTACACAATACTCTTCCCCTCAAACATAAACTGAAAATATCTTCAGAAGTCTTTCACGTTCTCTTTCAAAAACTCATATCACAACTTCCAACCATATGGCATGAGCATCAATACTAAGAATTCTAATAAAACAGGGAATTAACATCGTTTTGTAGGCCATTTGCAAAAGATCACAGTTACTAAAACAAAATATGCACATTAAATGCATGGAGTGCTACCTACAGTATAATGTGACAAGAGATATCTTCCAAAAACAATGCCACTGAACCAAAGCCATTTTAATAAAATCAAATGAACCTCTTCATAATAACTAAAGAAGAAACTGCTTTAGAGTAAGATAAGATACCTTCCGAGAGCCAACCATAACTGCGGCGAGAGACAGCGAGCATGGAAGTCATCAGTGCTGATGCAGTGACCGTATGGTAAGGCAGCATTGATTCCACACAGAAGCTCAATTCCGCAGGACACCTTCTCAAAAAACCATAAATTCAATTCATCACAAATTGATAAACAACGAGATTAGAATTCAGCACTAATAATGATAAGCATTGCTCAAATGCGATTCTGCACCAAAAAGCTTCTAGCACAGAACAATTGCATCTTTAAATTAATCATAAACAAAATAGAAATTCAGCTAACCCAAGCTAAGCTCAACTCTACCTGTAATTCACCAAATCTTAGCATGTCCTACTTTATTGGGGAATCTGTGGGTAACGCAAGTAAGTAACTTACTCACCTAAGCATGGATTGTGGCGGAGGTTTATTTGAGCCAAGACGGAACGGAGAACGAGCTGCTTTAGCTTCGGCGCCGAGACGGAAAGCGGCGCGGCGAGCAGAGCATGACCGGAAAATCGACCTCGCGGTGGCGCCGGCGGCGGATGCCATGTTCCTTTTTAATTAATAATCGAAATGATCGGAAAATAATGTTTAGGGTTCCTTGCTTCCTTAGTTCCTCACTCTCGCCGGCTCTGTAACTGTAACTGTAAGGGTTCTACGAAGCTAAAACCCTGCACCGGTTTTGGCGAGTAGCCGTTTTGTGTTTTTGGGCTCCGAAAATTCCAATTGATTGTTTCTCTCTAGATTTGGGCTTACTATTGGGCCGGATCCTTTTCGGGTAGAACAGGCATCGCTTTTGAAACCCGAGTGTGCGTGCGTGTGAGTGAGTGGGTTGAGTTACTCTCGAGCAGCTTGTTCCGAAACCTACTCTACGGAGCTCCTCCAAATCCTCCCCAAATCCGTCGCCACCGTCGCCGTTGTTGCTTGTGAGTTTCGCCTTTTATTCTCTCTGTCTTTCTGTTCTTCGCTGTATTTGATTACAAAAAGCTTGTAAAATTGTAAGGTTTCAATCTTTCTTCACTCGAAATTTTGAAATTATTTGAGGTTTCACTCTATCGTTGTTTCGTTGCTTTGTTTTCTTTATGAACTACGGGTGCAGTCAAACAGTGTCGCTACTGAGTTATAGAAGAACGCATGGCTTCGTTATTTAAGGTACGGTATAGTAATCTATTTCATTTGAGCTTGTTTTTTTTTTTTTTCCTTCTAGGGTTCATGGACTAGGCGGTTTTGCAATCTTATTTGGTTTAAAAAAAAATGTGTAGCTATATAAAATGTGTTTAATTTATTTTATTATTTGTTCATGGTGGTGGTTGTAGGATCCAGCGAAGCTTTCAGCTTATCGAGATAGAAGATTTCCCGGAAATCAGGAGGAGTTTGAGCATGCTCTGCAGACATCAACAACGGTTTATGTTGGAAATATGTCATTTTACACGACAGAGGAGCAAGTTTATGAGCTGTTTTCCCGAGCTGGAGAAATCAAGAAGATCATCATGGGCTTGGATAAGAACTCGAAAACACCATGCGGCTTCTGTTTTGTTCTGTAAGACTCAAATTGCTGGATTACATGGCATTATACTCTTATTGAATGCATGGACAAGGTGTAAATGTGGAAAAACAAATTTGCAGAGTCCACTCTCTTTATTAGCAATAATTACTATCTGGTGCCCCACAATTAAGAATAAATTCTGCTTCAGCAATTCATTATGAATGTGCTCTGTTAATTTCAGTGAGTCGTTATGAATATTCAAGAATTATTCATTGTGTAGTATTTTCTTACCAGATATTACTCACGTGAAGATACAGAGGATGCTTGCAAATATATAAGTGGGACAATACTTGATGATCGCCCCATTCGTGTTGATTTTGATTGGGGGTTCCAAGATGGAAGACAATGGGGCCGTGGTCGTAGTGGTGGCCAGGTTAACTGTTATGCCTTTTGTTTTCTCTGAATATTTTTGTTCTGGTCTTATATGAAGTTGTTTTTTATCTTTCATTTTCCGTAATTCATGCAGGTTCGTGATGAATACCGAACTGATTATGATCCTGATATCCTTTTAATTGCTCCAAATAATTTTGTCTGCAACAGTTGCATACTAGATAGTTACTTAGTTATGTGCTTGATTTTCTTCCTTACAGAAAAAGGAACTAACGTTATTATTTTAAATGCAGTTACACAAATGTGTCAGTTCTTAAAATTTGAGGGTATTATATAGCTACTATGGTTCACTGTCGATTGGTATGTGTAATAAACAAATATAATTGAGTTTTGCTTTAGTGAGCATGTGTGATTTCTTTCTGTGTATTCACTGAGCATGTTTCTTCAAAGTGATGATGATTTATGAAAACTCTTGCACCATTCATTGATCTAGAACCAGGAAATTCACTGCATCATTGTTGAAGAATGGAATACTCTAGTTTTTATCTAGTTTTCTTTTGTCCATTGAAGCGAATAGACCAGAGACAAGTCATTATATGCTTCTCCTTTTAGTTTCCTTAATTTTTCATACGTAGAGGTGGTTATGGGAAGTTGGTCCAGAAAGAGTTAGAAGTACAAAGGCAGCTTGTAGACTATGGCGCTGGTTCTTTGGGCTCTTTCCCACCTGTTATTCCGCATTCATGTAAGTGACTTCAATCTGTATTTTGCACAGATCTTCAGTTGCTAGGAGTGGCTCTGACACAATATTTCACTAGTTTTCAAAATTGAAATTACCAAAAAAATTGGTTCATGTGTTTTCCATTTATGTAAATTCAAAATTCTGCTTCATTTGTAAGCTATTCTCCTACTCCCTTACTATGCTTACCTCTGAAATTTCAAGTTGCGGTTAAAATTGTGCCTGCCTCTCTGGAAATATTCAACTCAAGGCAGCTTCCAAATATATGTATTCATGTATACTAGGGTTTAGGTTGTGAGGAGCAGCCTACCCCCTGCATTGTATCTGCCTGCAGTGTAAAGAAATATCATAAAAGTGAAAGCCAATGACACCTACAGTCCTACATTATTTCTTATTGATTGAAGACTAAGGTTCACAATTTCCTGTTAGAAGTTCTACTTTTTTTTTTGTTTGAAATAAATTTTGTTGGCAAAGTAAATCACAAGTAAATGTAAATGCCATTGTGGATGCTCAAGTTGGACATGGAAATTGCTGCATCTTAATATTTGAAACATGGGTATTTTTTATTGTGTTCAACAGCCAACTGTATTGGATCGTTGGTTAAAATCCAAATATGTAAATTCATGTTTTAGTCATTCCTTATCATTTTTTGTGAGTTTATATTTCTCGCAAATTAAGCTTTTGGCAATTTTGCTCCTGCAGATGGTAGACATGGCGGAGGCCATGGCCATGCTCATGGTCATGGTGGATCCCATCGGCATGGTAGAGGTAGTTCCATCACATGACAATCTGTTTTGTTTTTTTGTCCGGTAATTTGGTTTTCCAGAGGTACCTGTAATTTTCCCGTTACTGATTTGCCTTCGAATTTACCATAGACTACCATAGGAAGAGATACAGAGATGATGACCGCCACCCTCCACACGAATCCTCAAAGAGAACATCAGATCATGAATCTCGGAGAAATGCTGACCCTGATTCCAGACCGGTAAACTCTACTGAACTTAATTCCATTTTTCTCAACAGGAACTTATATTTTTCAAGTCGAGGAATGGTTTTGGTTTTATTCCTAATACTTGTGCTTACATTTCTGATGTTGGTAGTCTGTCCATATACTTATTTTAGGCATGTCATGTTTTGACAGTTGTTTAGGAGTTCAATTTGTCTCAATCAATCGCTTACTATGTCAAATTGTGGCAGGAAAAAAATCCACGATTTCGCGAGAGTGGTGATTCTGACGAGGATGAGGAAGATGATCGAAAGAGACGGGCTTAATCAGAATTTCATAAATAATGTACTAGTTTTACACAGAAATTTTTACAGACTATTAAAAGTGGAAGATTGTGGTGTCTATTAATGAAAATTGCAAAGATGGAATTGTTAACCCTTAATTCTGGGTTGGATACTTGGATCTGCTACTTGTGGTAGTGCCATGTTATGTATTATTATTTCTTCTTTTGATTTTTCGGTAGCACATTTTGCTTGGTAACTAATCTTTAAGTTATTTTAGCCATAGTAACGAAGCAGAGGAATTGTATTTCTACTTGTACTTAGTGTGTACAGTACTTGAATATAACATCTTAGAACCAAATATCTTCCCATCATAGTTTTCTTTTGATACTCAAAGGAAGCGGTAATCGTGAAATAAAAAGGATACAAGAAATCAAGAAAAGATGGAAAATAAAAAAGGGAAAGTGAATGTTCCACTTTACAGAAAAAAGATCACTTTAATTTTAGCATTGAAAGAATGTAGAGCTAGACTGCTTTGTTGATTTAGCAAATATCCATTCTCCATGAATTGGTGAATTTGTAGTGCTAAAAAGTAAAAGTAAACTAAGCTCTAGAAAAATAAGTGCATTAGTACGGTGCCTTTTTGACTAAAATGTAACATACAAGCATTCATGATTGATACTAATAATTACAGCAAGCATGCATAAATCATGTTTCTGAATGATATCCATTTAAGGATATTTCGGTATTCTGTCTCATCTCTAATACTTAATTGTGTCTGTCTACAATGTTCCCAAATCAAATGTTACAAATAAATATAAAGAAATAATCATGCCAACCAAAAGGAGGAGCCATGAGTTAACATGAGAGTATGGATTTGCTTAATTATGGGGACACTGAGAAATAACGAAGAAGGATAAAAATAATGAAGAAAGCAAGAAATTTACTTCATATAATTGTTAACAGAACATTTGAGCACAAAATGTAAGACTTTCCATTTGGTGAACTACCAAAGAAAGCTAGAATCTCACACTGCACAAAATGACAACATTACATCATACTTTCCATCTTTTGGATCTGCAAAACAAGAAACTGTGCAAGACCACTGATGAAACTAGAAAATAAAGCATTACAATGCCCACATAACTTAGTATCTTTGTTCTTCTGAATTCGTATGCATTCTGTTTAACTCACTCTCTAATTGTCTAAAAATATGATGGAAGAAAAAAATAAGGAAAAAAATAACACTCATGGTGTATACCCTTGGCTTTCTTGCTGCTTCTCATACTCTTCCATGGTGTCAAACTCATTAGGGTACTGAGTTTTCTCATAGTATCCTTCATTCTCAGTTTTTCCTCTCACTGATTCATACTCATTGAGGTTATAATTCTGATTATTATTGTTCTTCACAGGATAATAGTACTTGCCATTCTCCATGAACCTTGTGTCACTCATTCCTTCTCTCTTCACCTCATCAAAGACATTGTTGTAGTTGCTGTTGTATTCATTGTTAGTGTTGTAGTTACTGGTATACCTTTCATTGTAGTTGTTTTTGTTGTTGCTGTATTCATTGCCATTGTTGTAGTTATTGGTGTACCTTTCATTGTAGTTGTTGTTGGAGTAGCTGTCCTCATGGTTCTTGTTATCATAGCCATTGTTGTAACTGCTCCTGAACTCTTCTTCATTGTTGTTGGAGTAGCTGTCCTCATGGTTCTTGTTATAGCCATTGTTGTAATTGTTCCTGAACTCTTCTTCATTGTTGTAATTGTTGCTGTTTCTTTTCACCACATTGTTGCTGTAGCTGTTGGGGTTGTAGTTATAATTATTGTTGTTGTTGTTGTTGAAGCTCTCACCAATGAGATCTTCATCAAGAAGCTCATTCTCAAAGGTGGTTGTGGTGGTGATTGGAGTCTCCTTATTGGGAGAAGAATATTGAGTAGCAGAAGACTCAGTGCCATAAAGGCCATAGCCATTTCCATTGTCAACAAAATCAGGCTCTGGTGCTGGCCCTGATTCTACTGTTGTTGATCCTGATTCTGGTGCTGGTGCTGGTGCTGGTGCAGTGATTGGTTCTGGTGTTGGTGCTGCTATAGGCTCTAGTGTGGGTGCTGGTGTTGGTGATTTAGCTTTTGGTTTCTCAGGCAAATTTTGATGCTCTTTGACATTGTAGATGGTTCTAAAATGGGTGAAGAGGCTAAAGACTTTGCCTTCTCTGGCTTGAATTTGAGGGGAGAGAACAAGGACAAAGAAGAAGAAGAAGAAAGAGAGTTTGGATACTAAAGAAGCCATAGTAGTGTTGAACAGACAGTAAGAGATGACTGCTAAGAGACTAAACTTGTTAAGGGTTATTTTATAGAGTCCTAAGGGCTAAGACCTTGGCTTGTTGGTTCTATAAAATCAGAGTCAGAGGCCTTGTAATTATGCGGGGATTGTGGAATAAAAGGTGGGGTTTGTGGGGTATGATTATAGTGATTAGTGACCATTTGGCTATCATGCATGTGCAAAAGGTTTGGGAAAGTCAGCAAGGGAAATATTAGGATACATAGTGCAATGAAGCACACTGACCACTAGTCTTGGTCAAAAAGTGTAAGTATTTTTTTTGTAACTAATTAGAGAATTTGAAAACATATTCTAATAAAACTGATTTTTGTTTTTAATTATAGGGTTATGAATTCAAAATGTTTAGAAAGATAATATGTATAATGGGTTGTTTTTCACAACCTACAAAATGCTGCTTATGTCAGATAAGATTGTTTTTCACAACTTAAAAAAATGTAATTTATATGCTATAATATATCTTACAAGTCTATTTTGGTAAAATCCACCAATTTTAAATCTCGTTTTGTGTATCCAATAATGTTAGCGGCAAAATTTTTAAATAGAGTTATGATTTGTGACGAATTAATCATTAGCATAACGAATTGGGAGATACCGTGAAAAACAATATATATATATATATTATTTAAAGTTTTGTTAAATGGAATAAAGAGCACTTCGTTTTCACTTTTTCTTCAGAATTTCTCTGGTTACATTGCTAAGAACCCCTCCTTTGCTATCTGAATTCAGAATTGAAATTTCAAGGTCCCTATGCTCATTTTCCTGAAGTGTGAACTAGGATGCTGTTAAGGTTGAAACTATAAATCGCTTGGTCACTGTGTTATTATTGTTTATGAATAAACTTTTTTCCAACAACCCTGCACTGCTAGAGTGGTAGTTTGGTAGGTTTAAACACTATTTATCTGACAAATTAATTAGTATTAAAGTTACAAGTTCATTATAATAGTTTAGATCACACGGCTCATTTTGATGATTGTCAAAATTCATGCAAGGCACTACTCATAAAACAAAAATAGTTGCTGTGTACTATTTAATTTAATTAAATGAAAAAATATTTATTAATGCAATGCAGGCTCCAATCAAGCAAACTTAGTTGCCATGCCAAGCTATACACTGAGTGGATTGATATCAAGTTATAACCACTGATTCTGGAAGGTTTACATAATCAGTAATCACCTGCTTTAAGGGGGACCAAAAAACATGCAAGTTAAAATAAAGGCATTGTGCCTAAAATATAATCAATTTCATTGGCCCACGATAGTTGTATAATCTATATAGCAAAAGAACCCATATTTGTCTTTTGAAAGGGAAATTATCATGTTAGCTCAATGGCCGGTATGATTAGTTAAAGGCATATTATTATTATTATTATTATTATTATTATTATTATTATTATTATTATTGGACATGGACATGTTTTGGATTAAAGTGATGTTGAAGCATCGGTTTACTTTGGAATATTGTGGCGCGATCAGTGGGGGAATAATCGAAGTGAAGATGGGAACATGCCTGTTGGAATTGGTGGTTGAACCTTTTGACTTTTTAAGTTTTTATTTTGAAGCCCGCTCCAGAAAATAAGATGCGATTTTCGGAAGCGTTATCTCAAATTTTAATGAGGTAAAATTCAAGTGACTCCCTTCAACAATACTCAAGGTATAACTTATCATATTCCTAGTGTATATGTTTATCATTGGCTAATGTGTAATTAATTTTATATGAAATTTATAATAAATAAAGAAGAATAACAGGATTGATATTTTGATAATTAATGGAAGGTTGGTAAGAAATCAAGAATAAAAATTATTATTCGAGAGTTCTATAAAAATTTATATCACTAGAAATTTTTTTTACCTAAACCTGGCCTGTAACTTAGTATAGATTTTTTAATGAGTATTGAGCGTGACTTGTTGTTAAATCTGGTCTGACTTAAAGTCTGTCAATAAGTCTGTTTTGTTTTTAATAAATAATTAAATTTAAGATATAATTTAGAATTATTTTATTTAATTGACTTTTGATATTCCAGCATAAAAATTAAAGATATTAATAAAATAGAAACACACATATGTAATTAAAGAGACAAATGGTTTAGTGGATAAAAATATTTTAATATTATAGAAGACCCAAATTTAAATTCTTTCGATTGCATTTTTATTAGTATAATAAAATTCTACATATATCTTTGCAGGCTCAAGCTGGCCTGACAGGCCCAACAAGCTATTTTAAAGCCTAAGCCTAGCCTTTTAAAGAACATGGGCTTTTTTTAATAGCCTGAACCTAGGACAGGCTGCAAGCCCCTGGCAAGCTGCCTGGCCTTTTTCCACTTCTAGTTGCGGCTCTAGAGGTGTTGCTGTTGGTTGAGGAGATTAGAGAGGCAGTATGAGATTGTGAATCATCTAGGGCACCAAGAAGTGACGGATACAACATGAATTTCATCAAGAAGTGCTGGGATGAGATTGGGGCTGAGTTCACGACAGCTGTGTTAGGATTCTTTCAAACATCCAAATTACCGACGGACTCTAATATCACATGGGTTACGTTGGTACCAATGTTCATTGGAACTAAGGAGATAAAGGACCTTCGACCAATTAGTATGGTTGGCTGTGTGTATAAGGTGATTTCAAAGGTTTTGGTCAGGAGGATGAGATCAATTATATCAGGTCTGGTTGGAGAGACTCAGAGTGCGTTTGTCAAAGGACGGAAAATACATGATGGATCTCTTATTGCATGTGAAACGGTACATTGGCTTAAAAGGAGGAAGAAGGAAGCGGCAATAATCAAGCTCGATTTTCAAAAGGCATATGATAATGTCAAGTGGAGATTTGTGGACATTGTGCTGTAGAAGATGGGTTTTGAGCGAAGGTGGAGGAAGTGAGTGAGTTATGGAGTGTGTCAGCACAACCTCTATGTCGGTGTTGATAAATGGTTCGCCAACGAAGCCGTTCAAAATGGAAAGAGGACTGAGACAAGGTGACTCTCTATCTCCATTTTTGTTTGTGCTTATAGTTGATGTTCTACATAGAATGATTTTGCGAGGTAGTTGAACGACTGGATATCCCCATTGTTTGTTGGGAGAGACAATATAAAATTTTCACACCTCCAGTTTGGTGATGATACTGTGCTGTTCTGTCCGCCAGACGAGGAGAATATTAAGAATTATAAGAGGCTTCTACGATGTTTTGAGTTGATGTCGGGTTAAGTATCAATTTTGATAAATCCAGTTTGATCCCAATCAATTGCGACCAACGGTGGATTCAAAGTACGTGCAATCTGTTGGGGTGCAAAGAGGTGGCTCTTTCGGTCCGATACCTTGGAATCCCCTTAGGAGCCAATCCGAGGTTGGTTAAGACCTGGAAGCCAATCATAGATAAAGTGGAGGAGAAGCTCAGCTTGTGAAAATCTAAGGTACTCAACAAAGCGGAGAAATTGGTGCTCATAAAAGCAGTACTAAGTAGCCTGTCATTATATTATTTAAGTTTATACAAGATGGCGAAAGCGGTTGCAGAGAAATTGATTTCATTACAGAAGCTCGCACTAACCCGTCAATTTGAGATCCAATTCAGAATTTTTCTTAGAAGGTATCGGAAATGAATTGGAGTGTAATAATATCGATTCATTGCATCATAAGAATTACAAAAAATAAAGGGTTCATTTTTTTTCGTATATCTATTGTTATTATTGTAAATTCTTTCAGTTTTCGAATTTCTACAATTACACGAACTATACCTATTTGCATTAATACCTCGACGATTCCCACTCGTTAATATATAAAGTCCAATAAGAAGGTTCTTGAACAAGGAGGATGGAAGGAATGAAATGGCTTTAGTTAGTTAGGATGTAGTCTAAGCCCCCAAAAAAGCTAGGGGGTTAGGAGTTGAAAATGCGATTATTTGAAACATTGCACTCCTGTTTAAGTGGTGGTAGAGATTTTCAAACGAGGAGTGTCCTTTGTGGAATATGGTGGTTTGCTCGTGTAATAATCTCTATCCTAATAAGCTTTTATCTTTTCAAACTTTACCTATTAAAGGGGGTCTACGGAAGGACATATATCAGCTACAGATTAAGGAGCAACATATAAGAGACAAGATAATAACTGGCTCGCCTATGGAGATTGGTGATGGCAGAAGAACTCACTTCTAGAAAGATGTATGGCTCAGTTGTGAACCTTTAAAGGATAGATTTTCAAGGCTCTTATCTGTTTCAGCTCAAAAAGGATCTATCATAGAGGTTTGTGGTTTCTGGGATGGGTTTGAGTGGATTTGAAACTTCCAATGGATGCGTGAGCTATTCCAATGAGAGTTGGAACTTGTGAATCAATTACATAATACCCTGAGACCGGTTAAACTAGCTATTGAAAGAGAGGATAGAGTTGTCTGAAAGTTTGACAAACAAGGTGTATCTCTACTAATTTATTTGTGCAGGTATTGCAGACAGAAACACTTCTGAATGACATAACAAGCTATAACTTCACTAAGACTATTTGGAAAGGGTTAGTCCCTCTAAGAGTTGAGCTGTTTGTCTGGTTTGTTTTGATAGGCAGGGTGAATACAAAGAAAAGGTTGTGCCAACTCGGAATTGTTAATCAGGATGAAGATGTGTGTGTTATGTAATAAAGATGTTGAATATGTCCACCACTTGTTCCTTAGTTGTGAATTTTCTTGGCAGGTGTGGTGCACTTGGTTATCTGATTTTGGCAGAAGATGGTCCTTCCCGGATTCTCTGAAGGAACACTTTCAAAGCTGAACATGTGCTATAAATAGAAAAGAGGAGCGCAAAAAGTGGTTCATAAATTTCTTCGCAATTGTGTGGAACATCTGGTTAGAAAGAAGAGGATGTTGTTTCAGAATAAAGCAAAATGTGCTGAAGATATCATCAACTTGTCGCTCCTTAATTATAGGGAGTACAGATGTAAAGATCCCTTTGGTTGTTGATGACAATATCGGAGATAACACTGGAATAATTTATTGTTTTGGATTCTATATAGGGTTACAATAGGTGTTGTTTTTGTTATTCTCTTGTTTGTTCGCTCCACGTTTGTGTTGAGCTTTTTTGTTTCAAAACAAAAAAAAATTATAATTAATATTTAATTAATTTCATATAAAATATCTAAATATGAATTTCTATATATTTAAAATAGATGTTTTTGTCATGCCAAAATCATTGAGTATATTTTATACTCTAATTTTGTATTTAACGGTATTATTAGGTATAGTTATACTAATTTAAATTTTTTTGGTAATTAAGTCTAATCAAGTTTATTTAAGTCTAATAAAAATTAGTTTTATTAGTAGAGCGTGAATACATACTTCAACTACGTGAACGTTTTTGTGTTACTCTCCTCCTCCTCCTTCCTCTTCTCCTTTTTTACTTTTCGTGTCTTCTCTTCCTTTTTCTTCGTATTTTTCCTCCTTTTTCTTCGTGTGTTTTCTTTTTATCGTCGTTCTTTTATTGTTGTTGCTGTATTTTTTTCTTTTTCTTCTCCTCTTTCTAATGATTTTGCCTCATTATACGTTTTTTCTTCTTTGTTTGATTTTTTTTATTTTTATTTTTGTTAAAAGAATAAATAAGAAGATAAAAAAAAAAGATCAAGAAAAGAAGAAGATGATGATTAGGGGTGGCAACGGGGCGGGTAGGGGCGGGCTTTTGCTCTATCCAATCCCGCCCCGCCGTACACCAACCCGCATAGAACCCGCCCCACTTCTACCCGCGAGTAGTAAAACGCTGAACCCTAACCCGCCCCTGCGGATACCCGTCCTGCCCCTAACCGCCCTATAATTATTAAAATCCAATAAATAAAATTAAATTTCAAAATTTATATAACCATCATCACATACATAACATAAATTAAAGTAAAAATTTAAATATGATACAATATTATTAATTATTTACTAATTATTTTACATATATTATACATATTATATATTAAAATAATATATATTATATATAGAGCGGGGCGGGTAGGGGCGGGTATTACCTAAACCCGACCCCGCCCCGCCCCGCCCCTCCCAAGAACCCGCCCCGCTAAAAACCCACCCCGGTGTTGGGCGGGTAATTACCCGCCCCGAGCGGGTAATTACCCGCCCCGAGCGGGTAGGGGTGGGATGGGTACTCACGGGTTCAGGTGGTATTGCCATCCCTAATGATGATGATAATGATGAAGAACAAGAAGAAAGAAGAGGAGGAGTTTTAAGTTATCATTAAGTAATTTTGGTACATTCTGGATTTAAATAAAGTGAACTTTTGGTCTGTGCTTGTTTTGAATTAAGTTTGTTTGTGTGTTATCATCATCAAGTATTTTGGTGCATTTTGGTTTTAAATTTGATACATTCCGGATTTAAATAAGGTGCTTTTTTTGTCTGAACTTATTTTGAATTGAATTTGTTTATATGTCATCATCATTAAGTAATTGCGGTGCATTTTAGATTTAATTAAGATGTACTTTTAGTCTGAACTTGTTTTAAACTGATGTTGTTTGTATGTCGTTATCATTAAAGAATTTCGGTGTATTCTAAATTTAAACTGTTATCCATATATATAAAAAAAAAGACAACGATGATGACAATAACGATAATGAAAGAGAAAAATGAGGAAAAAAAAAACGAGGAGAAGAAAAAGCAGTAGCAGCTTCTTCTTTAATTGTGTTAAAAGTCATCCAAAATTTTAGGACAAATTGATACGAAAAAATACTGAAAACTTATAAGCACGACACTGAAAACAATTTTATATTACACCAAATTGTGTTTCAAAATGTACCGAAACTACCATTAAACGTAACATAAATAGATTCGTCGAAAAACAATTCAAAACTCCCACATTTCATTCAAATTCAAACCTTCAACCATAAATACCGATTAAGAAAAATAAAATTATATTTTATAATGATGTTATTCAACTCATAGATAAAACAACTACACCAACATTAACTACTAACGAACTATATTAATTAGGAACGAATCAAACTTCATTCACTTTATTCGATTAAGAATAATAATTCAATTCGCACCGATTAAATTGATCTAAACTTGTATCATTCATTATTTTCGAACATGAAAAACTTATATAAATTTTATTTCATCGCTTGATTTCACTATTTGATCGAAAACGAATTTAGATTAAACAACATTCATCCTAAAAGCAAAAATCTATTAAGAAAGAGAGTCAAAATTGACAAAAAAATGCAAAGAAATTAAAAAAGAAAACGAAATTTGCAGTGAAATCAAAAGAAAAAAAAAGAAATTTGCAGAAAAACGTCAAAAGAGAAACCGTTTATATTAAAAGTCTGTTACACGTTACAAACACGTGTATGAAAATAACTTGATCGAAGTTAATTAGGCAAATCACTTGATTGTATAGCATTATTTTATTAGTTATATCAATATTTAATATATTTTACTTTTGTCATTAATTTTTTGAACATCAATAATCAATCAAATGATATTTTAAAATTATTTTATATTTTAAATCCAAATCTAACACCAACTTATTGTTACTACCCTTATTGGCCCACTACCACTCTTAATTGTCAAATTAAAAAAATAAATTGACTAATTATTTATTGTCAAAAAAAATATCAATAATCATAAAATTAAAATTTATTTTAAATATAAAATACAAAATAAAATTAAGTATTAATAATATTTTTAAAAATATTAACAAAAAATGTTTATTGTCCTATTAGGAGAGGTTCAAATCCGGGATCATATAAATTACATTTCATCGGAAAAAAAAAATTATTTGTTGTCTCCGACATTTCCTATTTCTGCAACCCAATTGAGTTTTTTTATCCTCCATTTTATTCATCTCTTCTATTTTGGTCATGATTTCGTCTTATTGGTACAGTCTTCTGTTGTTACAAGAGGGCCGAGGCCCAACAACCAATTGGAATTTTGGAACATTACATAATGCAACATGCAAAATTGCAAACGTTTACCTTGAGTAATCACTTATCATTTATCAATTAATCTTTTGCTTTTTGAATAAGCTAATTGTTTGCAGCTAACTATTTTTTTTTTTTTCACATTGTATCTGTGAGATAAATCATAAATTACTTTGTTGAACTTTATGATTATTCCCATTGCTTTGTATCCCACGACGAGGATTAAATGCCGATTTGAGTGTAATCAAATTACATTTACATTCTCCAACACTAACTCGTATAGAACGTGTACAAGATTTCTCCTTCCAAGAAGGGTAAATGCGAGCATGCATGCAAAAGAAACTGATTTCCCTGTACCATTCAAGTGTGTGTTTGGATTGTGGTTGATTAAACTGGAGTTTGAATAAAAACGATTTTATAAAATTGATTTTGGATAAAAATAAATTTGTGTCAACATGATTTATGTTTGGCAATTATTTACTAAAATTGATTTTGATAAAATAAATATTGTTTGGATAATATTAGTTAAAATTACTTTTAAATAGATAATTATTTAAAAGGACATGATATTAAATTATAATATTATTTTTGTATACATGTTTAATTTTTTTTATATATTTTTTATATAGTATATTTTTAATACTCTTAGTACTCTTTTTAGTACATTATAATTTTTAACTATCATTATTTATGATTAATTTTTTTATTTAATTTATTTTACCTAATGGAATCAATAAATTCTATTATAAAAAAATAATAATAAATACAATACATAAAAATTATAACTATAAAAATATATAATATCAAATAAAAAAATTAATAAAAATATAAATAATAAATAATAAAAAAAGAGTTCATATAGGGAGAAATGATAAGAATTCTATAAATAATGCAATAATACGTATAAAAGATAAAGTTGGTAAAAGAAAAATAAATATTGAAGGTATTGACTAAAAGCACGTTAGTGACTAACGGAAAAGTTAGAAATTATTGCTTCTTGTAACCGTGATTTTATGAACAAAATTACTTCTGCTTTTGTAGCGAAGAAAATTAGCCAAACAAACAAGTGAAGCTTTATTCCTTTTAAACGTGATTATCAAACACACCCTGAATATTTGCACAAGTGAAAAGTCACAAAAGCTTTGATATATATACAGTATCAATATTAAGTCGTGACTTTTGATGTTGATTGACAATTAATCCATTTTATGGCACCGAGGTACCTTCATCCGTTCAATGTAGTATTATAGGAAAACTTTGATTCGTATTCCATGGTACTATTCCTGTTTCTTCAAATTCCAATCTCTAAATTCACGTAAAACACAATGGCAAATAAACACGCCATAGGAATCGATCTTGGCACCACATATTCATGTGTTGCTATCTGGGAGGAGCGAAATTCTCGCGCCGAGATCATTCACAACGATCAAGGAAACAGAACAACCCCTTCTTTTGTTGCTTTCACTGATTCACAGAGATTGGTCGGGGATGCTGCCAAAAATCAGGCTTCAACCAACCCAACTAACACTGTCTTTGGTACTATCTTTATCTCATCTTCTTTTTCACCAATTGTTCTTATAGCACGAAATCTTCACAATGCTACTTTCCACAGATGCTAAGAGGTTGATTGGTAGAAAATATAGCGATCCTGTTATTGAGAATGATTTGAAGCTTTGGCCGTTTAAGGTTGTAGCCGATGCTGAAGACAAGCCAAAGATTGTTGTTAACTATAAAGGCCAAGAAAAGGAACTTACTCCTGAAGAGATTTCATCTATGATCCTCACAAAAATGAAGGACATTGCAGTGGCATTTTTGGAATCTCCTGTGACTGATGCTGTTGTTACTGTCCCTGCTTATTTCAGCCACTCTCAGCGGAAAGCCACAAAAGATGCCGGAACCATTGCCGGCCTAAATGTTATGAGGATCATCAATGAACCTACAGCTGCGGCTCTTGCTTATGGCCTTCAGAAGAAGCCTAATTGCGTCGAAAAGCGCAATGTATTTGTTTTTGATCTCGGCGGTGGCACCCTTGACGTCTCACTCCTTACGATTAAGGGTGGCACGTACCAGGTTAAGGCCACCGCCGGAGACACTCATTTAGGAGGAGAAGATTTTGACAATAGAATGGTGAGTTATCTTGCTAAAGAGTTCAAAAAGAAGCACAAAGAAGACATGAATGGGAACTCAAAAGCTTTAAGGAGGTTGAGAAATGAGTGTGAGAAAGCCAAGAGAATACTCTCATATAACAATGAAGCCACCATTGACATAGATGCTTTGTTTCAAGGCATTGACTTCCATTCAACCATGACTCGTGCCAGGTTTGAGAAACTCAACGATGATCTATTTGAGAAGTGTATGGACACAGTTAAGAGGTGTTTTGATGATGCCAGAGTCGACAAGAACCATGTACATGACATAGTTCTTGTCGGCGGCTCATCAAGAATCCCCAAAGTTCAGAAGCTTCTGCAGAGTTTCTTTCCCGGAAAGGAACTCTGCAAGAGTATCAACCCCGACGAAGCCGTCGCTTATGGCGCCGCCGTTCAGGCTTACATGATAAATAACGGTCAGGGAGGCAATGATAGCAAGACTTTGAAGAACTTGGTCTTAATGGATGTTACTCCGCTTTCGCTGGGAACATCGATAAAAGGGGATCTCATGAGTGTTTTGATTCCAAGAAATACTCCAATTCCTGCAAAGAAGAAAGGAACATACTTCACAGATTCTGATGACCAACCTACAGTTTGCGTTGATGTGTATGAAGGAGAGAGGTTAAGAGCAAGTGAGAACAACATGCTTGGATTGTTCTCTTTCGATGTTCCTCCGGCCCCACGGGGCTTTCCAATCTATATATGTTTCGATGTAAACGAAGATGGGATCCTGAGTGTGTCTGCGGAGGAAAAACTCACCGGAAAGAAACAAGAGATTACAATAAATAATGGCACGGGAAGGTTTTCGGCCAAGGAAGTTGCGAAAATGATTGAAGAAGCTGAAATGTTGAAGGATGAAGATGAGAAGTACAAAGAGAGAGTTAAAGCAAAGAATGCTTTGGATGAATGTGTGTATAAAGTGAAGAAAGCTATCAAGGATGGGAACTTTTTCTCTAAGGTTTCTGCAATGGATAAACAGAGGATTATGGCTGCTATTAGAGAGGCCAGAGAAATGGTTAATAATGATGGGGTGGAGCAAGGGGAAACCTATCAGTATAAGAAGTGTTTGATGGAGTTGCAGAGTGTTACTAATGAAATAATGGGCAAAATTAACAGTGATTATGAAGAAGGTGATAATGAGGATTAATTAGCATAGTTTCTTTTTGTGAGGATCAAGTTTTGATCGATGACCCAGGCAGGGAATACAAAATTATATTTCAGACTTAAATGCTCTTCCGTTGTGCTAACTTATTTTAGCCTATAGTTCACACTACTTGATCATGATTTTTACTGTGCTGTGTCTTGCACTGGTTTGCAATGTGCTTAATGTGATAGAAATTTCCTCTAATGCTAACAGGAAAAACCTTTTTGCATTGATTGAATTTAAAAATATGAAAAGAAATGAGAAATAAAAGTAGAATATCTAAAAAAAAATTTAGAGACCAGCAACTTTATTAAATTCTGATCAACATATAATAACTAAAATAAAGTAAGTAATTTTATATTATTAGATAAAATTTTATACCATTAAAAATATTATTAATGATTATTTAATAGTTATAAATTACAAAAATTACTACATCTAGCACTCCTCTGTATAAAGAGCCCAACATAAAGCTTTTTCAGAAGGACTAATCAGCTAATTCTCAGTAAGAAGGCGCATGATCCCATAGACTTCTTGAGAAAATAAAGATAAGAGAAAAGGATAAATTAGTCCCTGACCTTTTAACCCGCAGACATTTTTGTCCTTGACCATTAAAAAATACATTTAAATCCCTGACGTCTTTGAAAATTAGACGGATCAATCCCTCCGTCCATAACCCTCCGTCAGATCCGCCAAAAAAGGTTGACCTGGCTCCCCCTCTGCTTACCTGGCTCAACGGCGTTCCCACGTGACACGCTAGTGGGATGCATCTTTTGAAAACGGGACACATAAGTCCCTCTCACTCAAAACGACGTCGTTTTGAGTGCTGCCCTAATCTTAAAATTCATTTGGGTCGTTCCTTCATGGTGGTGGCTGGTGGTGAGAAGAAAAGTTGTTCAGATTTCAACAATGGCTATGAAGGGGCATCATCAACTTCAAAAAGAAGCGTTAATGGGCATCATCACACCTCACACATAACAGAGATCATAATCATAAGCTTCTTCCGCCATAAGTCTTAGATCCTTTGCTTCAGTTCTCATCTCCATGGCTCCTTGAGAAATATATTATCTCTATCTTCCATTCCTTTTTCTTTTATCCCTTAACACACATCATCACCCATGGCGGGTGGGAGGCTCTTCAGCTCTGCCTTCTACAACACCAACAACAGTAACACTGTTCTTTTTCATCAGAACCAATCTTTCCAGCCGCTTCCTCTTCCGTCCCTCTTCCTATCTTCATCACTTCCTTTTCTCGGTCTGTAATTTTCTTTCCGTCGTTGACCCCTTTTTTTTCTTTTTTTTTCCTTGTACTTGTTATTGCTTGTTGTTCTGTAATGGTTCTGATGATGTGATCAAAATTTGTCACATCGAATCATTAATCTAAGTTAGCTAGCTAGCTATTTAATCCACTACAACAAGAATTTTCAAAATATTATATTTTTATATTCATCAAAAAAACGCACTCACCAAAGATTTGATTGGTTCAATCTTATTATCCAATTAATTGAATTGTTTAAACGAGCCATGTTCAATTGTTCATGTTAATTGATCAGGTTCTCGATCCATGGTGAACTTCGAAGATGTTCCAGGAGGGAAGGGGTGTAAAAATGGTTAGTTCTTCTGGACATGAGGAGGACGGGGAGGATAGCATGGAGGAGTACTTGACGCAGCCGGCGGAGCAAGTTGAGTTCCCAGAGGAACAACCCAAACAAATTTTAGGATTAGGGCATCACTCAAAACGACATCGTTTTGAGTGAGAGGGACTTATGTGTCCCGTTTTTAAAAGTTCCATCCCACTAACGTGCCACGTGGGAACGCCGTTGAGCCAAGTAAGCAGAGGGGGAACCAGGCCAGCCTTTTCCGGCGGGTCTGGCAGTGAGTTATGGACGGAGGGATTGATCCGTCTGATTTTCAAAGACGTCAGGGATTTAAATGTATTTTCCAATGGTCAGGGATGAAAATGTCCGCGGGTTAAAAGGTCAGGGACTAATTTGTCATTTTCTCTAAAGGTAAACTATGGCTTATCCAGATTTTCATTATATAGATTTAGCTCGTGTTGATTTAGAGCTATATGTAGAGAGATTTCCTTACTCCGTTTTACTGCTGAAGTATGTATTGAAGAATGATGCATAAACATTGACACGACATCAGATATAATAATATGATATGGGATATATTGAATTATTGATATACGGGTTTAAAATTTTATAAGAAACATACATGTATATATATAAAATATAAAATATTTTTTAGATTAATTATAATAATATTTTAATATTTTATTAATATTAAAATATAAATTAATTTTTTAATTATTTTTATATTTTATTTTAATTGTATAAAGTATTTAAAATATTTTTTGTTTTAATAAATAATAATATATATTATTTCTATATTTATTTAAGAATATATATTAAGAATAAGGCAGGACACATTGATACGTGATGGTATTTAGGTATTTTCAAATATATCTAAAAAAATTTTTTTTATTTTCTATTAAGACACGGTTGAACACGGTAGATACAGATGTCATATGAGTATCGATGAATGTCGTGTATAAAATATGCCTAACACATAGATATGACAATTCAACAAAGTGTCCGTATTTTATAGGTATTGAATCTTAATCTCTTTGGACTTTTTAAACTAGTCACCAAAAAACCATTTTGTTTAACAAAAAACATCATATGGTGCTTCGTAATTATTTCAATCAATAGAAATTTAATTGCAAACCAAAAAAAATCAAAAGAAATTTAATTTATAGTTTATTGAGACCAAAATAAAAAAAAAACTTCTTTGATAAAATTTCTTAAAAAATTAAAAATAATATATTGTATATCAAACAAATAAATATTAGTAATTAGTTCTCAAACTTATATAATTTTTTCTAAATAAGTTTTTTTTAATTCGTTAGTTATCATCGCTTTAATTACAATATTACACGAAAATCCCAAAACAAAAAATATTATGTACATGTTCTTGTGCATATAATTATATAAATTATATATTATAATACTAAATTAAATCAATATGATTTAAATTAGTACGGAATAATGTAAATCAAAATTATTTGTTTTGATTTACCAAGAAAAGAAATTCTAAATACAGGAGATATATACTAAATCGAATCAAATTGATTCGATTTACTATATATGCTATATGAATAGTAAATCGAATCTAGTTGATTTGATTTATTATTGAACAGCGCATATATAGTTAATTAATTCTCAAATTATATATTGTATAAATATAGATGGTCATTTTATAATGTATAACTATCTGTTACTTCTAACTCTGAAAAATTTTAAGTTTTAACTCCTATATATACCATTTTAGAGGACTATACTTTATATTAACTTTTTCAACATCAAAAGTCTAGGTAATGATTCTTTAGATGCTAATGAGTCAAAGGATAATTTTTATTAAATTTTTATAAATCGTTTAATATTCCATTTTAAATTTATAAATTTATAAAAATGTAGATTTTGTAAAATTTAAACTAAAATACAAAAGTTAGACTTTTATTCTTATTCGTTTTAATTTTTTTAATATTTTATTTGAATCCAAATGGAAATATTTTCATATTGACATTTATATTTTAAAATTAATATAGTAAATGTCAATAGTCTGATACAAGCAGTAAATCGAATCAAGCTGATTCGATTTATTATATATGTGTTATTTAGTAATAAATCAAATAATCAACTATATTTGATTTACTATTGATATATAGTAATTTGATTAGTATATATTTCTTGCATTTTAAATTTCATTCCTTGAAAAATCGAACCAAGTAATTTTAATTTATATTGTTTTCTACTAATTCAAATCATATTGATTCGATTTAGTATTATAATATATAATTCGAATTTAACCAATTCAATTTATATAGATATATGTACAAAGACATGCATATAACATTTTTGGTTTTAGAACCTTCACATAATATTAATTGGTATTTAGTTTAATGTTGTGTTTTATCCAACCTAATAAGATTAGTTTCAATGCATACATGTGAACTTATGAGATTTATTTGGTTTTTCCCTCCATATATATAACTTTTAAGGACTTCTACAAACCAAATAGAAAATGTTTATGTAATTTTTGTTTCTTAAATGTTAATGACTTTTATGTATTTTAGGTAGTGTTTGTTTTGAGATATTCCGACAGAGATTAAAAGACTAAAATTTACTATTATATTTGTTGGTCTAGAGATTGATACTAAAATTTTAGTTTCTGCTTTTAAAACTTTAATATTTTAGTACCTTCAAAAAGTGGAGACACAGAAGAATGAAATTTTTTGGAATGGAGACTAAAATTTTAATAACATTTTGTTAAGTTAGAAAAATAATTAGCACATTGATGATGACAAACATGATTAGGTTGGGTTCATAACCCAAATGATTTTTGATGAATTGATTCAAGTGTGCAGACCCATTTGGTTTTTGTTGTAGCCTAATAAAGAGGTTTTGTGCTGGCATAAAATTTTTCTATAGAAAAGAACTTCTTCGTTGTAAGTATAGTTTAAACCGGCAATCGATCCTCGCGATTAAAGTTTAAATAAAGATTATCACAATCAAAACAAAATAACCAGAAATTTTAAATCCTGGGTTATCTTGCCTCGGACTAGCAATTGAGTGCGCACTTTTAGTTGTGAAATGGGAGTTTCAAGCATAGAACGGAAGTCAAAGAAATTAAAAATTAATTGACTAAAATTAACAATCAAGCAAGACAATAGAGTAAACAAGCAAGAATATAAACAACTACCAAGATAGCATTAGATCAAGAGACAATTAATATAAATTGAAGAAGATTGATGCAACAAACTAGTAAAAATGGAGTGCAATGTATAAAAGAGCCTTGACTTGGGAATGAGAGTTAAGGAATTCTATCCTTATCATAACCACAACTATGACAATTATAATGAGTTAATCCCACTCCGTCAACCCTAATATTGAGGATAAGTCAAACGAGCATAATTGGCCTTAATCCACAAATCCTAGCTAACTTACTAATTAATTTAGTAAAAAGCTAGAATTAGTAGAAACAAGAGCAACTAACAATCCAAAATCACTAGTAAATGTCAGATATTATGAATCTAGTATCCTAGTTACTCATTTCCCAAGTCAAGGAGTGAAAATCTACTCAAAATTCATAATTGACATTTTCACAAACACTTGGTGAGTATAAAAGCAAAACATAGCAAATTGTAAAAAATAATAAAAACTATATCCAATCTTTGAACAAAATCAACTATAGAAACTCAATCAAGTATGTATAAATCATAAAACATCAAATTCATCAACAAAAGACTAAAAAAAAATCAAAAGTGGATATATTAACAAAGTAACTTCAACTATAAAAAAGTGTAGCATAAGTAGTGTAATTAAAGAGAGAATTAAAGATTACTTACAATAGAAGCACGCTATAATCCAAGATCAAAATTGTAAATGTGCAAACCCTAATTAAACCCTAAGAGAGAATTAAGAGAAAATTACTCTAAATCTACTTCTACTCCTATTAATGTTGTATGTATTGTGTAATAATGTCCCCCCTTTATTATGGAATGTTACCCCTTTGATATAGCCTCCAATTCAATTTCAGGACTTCCAAAATTGGGCCAAAAAGCCCCGAAAATTACAAGCCGCATGACTTTTTAAGTAAGTCACACATCAAGACTTGTGCGTATGCAAACCTGTGCGTACGCACACCGGAGTGTGTTTTTTCTCCTTTGTTTTTTTCATGAAATCTCCTATTTGCATGTTTTCTTCCACTTCTACCTAGCCATTCTTACCTATTGAACCTGAAATCACTCGAAAAAATATATCACGGCATTGAATGGAATAAAATTAGAATTAAATTGATTAATTTAAGAACAAAAAAGCATATTTTTACAATTAGGTAAATTTTAGAGAGAGATCACAAAAGTATGCTATTTAAGAGAATAAGTGTGAGTTTATGTGATGAAATTCACTCAATTCAAGACAAAATTTATCATCAAATCTAGACTCATTACAACCCAAACCAATAAAGCAAAGTGATCCAAGTGAAATCTAAATTAAGCCAAATATCAATCAAGCAAAAGAGAAGTTACCCTAAGCTAAGCTTCACAAGTTCCCTTTGGATAAACCCCATAGAGAGAGAGCGCTTCACCTTCGAACTGAAATACCAAAGAATAAGGAAAGATAAAATTAATCAAGAAAGCAATATCCAGTCAAACAAATCAAACGCATGTTAAGCAAGTTTAGAGGTTAAAGGTAATTTGTTTCCATTTGTATGAAAGTTAATTTCTTTACATCTTCTCCCATTCTCTACACCACCATTTTGGATAATAAGAAGAAAGTGGCAGCTGAATTTTTTTTTATATGAATCAATGGCTTACATTGTTACTTGGATCCAAAGCACAAATTTGATGGTTTGGATTTCGCTAAGTTCATTGAAAAAGTTGATTGGTGCTACTATTGTATGTGTCTGCTACGATACTAAGTCCTAATTCAAAATTCCTAATTTTTTGGGTTGATTGAAGAAAGATAAGAGAGAATCTCAGCTAGTCCAAAGACCAAGGGTGTGTTTGGTTTTGCGTTAGAAGGAAGAGAAGCACGTTTGAGTGCATTGAACGCTTCCTCTTTTTGTTTGGATGCTTTTTTTTCTTTAAATGCTAACGTGATTTTAGGTTCTTAACGTGCGTTTATAAGAAGCTAGAAATTGTAGCTTCTGCGTTTAGATAATCACGTTAGGATTAGATTTATTTTGTTTTATTAATTCTACCATTTACTTCTTTACTTGTAGTCCTTTTAATATTCAAATATTTTAAATATATAATTATATTTTTTTATTAAATTTTTACTTTTGATTTTGTATAAAAAAATATTTTTGTTTGGCTTTGTTAAAATTTGTAAGTGTAATTTTTGTATATTAATTTATTATTATAATTTTGTTATAATATAAATTATTGATCTCATTAAAAAAACAAAATAAATAAAAAATTAATTATAACTAAGAATCAAGTCATGAATAATTAAAATTTATAGTTTAAAATAGTATTAAATAAAAGAGTACTGAAAATATTAAAAAAATTATAAGTAATATAATTTAATAAAGTATATTTTGATATATATTTTTCATATATTATTTTTGCTTTTGATATAAAAATATATTTTGTCAATTTTTATATATTATTTTTATTTTAGTAAGTAAATATTAATTTTATTATAAAATTAATTAATAATATTTATTTAAATAAATAAATTAAAATGATAGAATAATATAAAAAATTTATTTAA
This sequence comes from Arachis hypogaea, assembly GCF_003086295.3. Taxonomy (NCBI): domain Eukaryota; kingdom Viridiplantae; phylum Streptophyta; class Magnoliopsida; order Fabales; family Fabaceae; genus Arachis; species Arachis hypogaea. Next base: position 34,412,238 of record NC_092043.1, read on the forward strand.
TTTAATGTCTATTTTAGTAATTTTTTATCTAAAAGTAATTTTGAGTAGTGTAATCCAAACAATATTTAATTTACTATAATCCATTTTGATAAAGAATTACCAAACATAAATCACTTTAACACAAACTCACTTTTCATCAAAATCAAGTTTGCAAAATCAATTTTATGCAAACTCCCGTTCACAAACTGAAATCCAAACACACACCAAGAAGTTGACTTTGAAGGAATTCTAATCGTGGCTCAAAACAAGATACAAAAAGAAAAAATGATTCTCATTGTTGAACAAGAAGAAAGAAACTGAGAGAGAGAAAAGGGTGTAACCTCACTAACAGAGTTTGAAGTCTTGGAAGTATTACTCCTACACTAAAGGAAGCACTTTGCCAAGATGAAGAACAACATTTTGAGTTCAGTTGTTAGGTTCAGTACATAGAGTTAAGGCTGTGAATCATCATCTCCTTCATGTTTTACTGTTTGTTTTTTCTATTTCAATGTATATCCTTTTTTGTTTTCTGTCTGAGGTAAAAGACAAGGAAGCGAGGCATTGATAAAAGCCAGAAAGAAAAAGGTTGAGTGATACACTTGAGAAAAAAGTCAAGAGTGATTTTAGATCTCTTTTGTTTGTACTTCTGCGTTGTATCAAGTACCCGTGAGGTATCCGTTACTAAGTTGGGTAAATATTTAGTGTATTTAGTTTAGGTAATTGTATTAGCAAATCAAGTTTACGTTGAAGTTTGATGAGTCTCAAATAAGATTATGTTGAGTCTTAGAGAATTGGTGCTTGTGGAGGGCTTCTGAGGGATACAAATGGAAGACTCAAGGTAGGCTTCATGTTTAACATCGACACGGTAACCATTACCACAGCTGAGCTCTGGGGAATCTATTTGGGATTAAAGCTCGCAATTGATCTGGGGCTAAGAAAGCTTGTTATAGAGACGGATTTCCTGTGTGCTTTCAACCTTATCCACAGCGCTTCTGCCTCCCAACATTCAAGTACCTCTCTGGTAAGGGAAATCAAGCGCCTTCTAGCGAAGCCTGGAATTTTTCAGGTGAATCACATATTTCGAGAAGCAAATTTTGCAGCTGATGTCCTTGCAAAACATGCACATCACTTCCCCATGGTTTGAGTTGCTTTGAAGAAGCCCCTCCTTTCCTATTTCTTTCGCTGGACGCTGATTGCAGAGGGATAAAGTTCCCAAGATATTTTAGTTAATTTGTTTGTTTCTTTGGGCTTTTGGCCCCGTGCTTTATCAAAAAAAAAATTTCCCGATTTTAAGGCTTAATTAATCAAAACTAAAGAAGGTCATAGATTTAACCCCGTCCTTTTCTCTAAGCTTTTTGGAACCTTCACATTTTATACCTAAAATACTCATATTTTAATTAATTAAAGTCAACTTTATTATTTGTGCAAATTAAATTAGAGCTTTATTCTTATTTCAGTCTCTGTCTCTCCTTTTACATTCAACAGAATCCTGAGACTTATTTTAATTTCTGTCTCTTAGTTTCTATTTCTCAATCTCAGTCTCTCAATCACCGTCTCTCTTCCAAACACTACCTCAATGTTTCTAAAACTAAATAAATAAAAAGTAAACTACTAAAATGATTGTTGATTTTTTAAGATATTGACAAAAATATTTTTACTTTTGATCATAAAAAATGTCAAAATAACATAGAGCGCAATAAAAATATTTTAAAAAATATTTTAAAATATAACAAAATAATAAAAAATATTATTTTTTATAAATGATAAACAAATCTTATTTTTAGATTGTTTATATATTTGGTCTAAAATTTTGTAAAAATATTTAAATAACTATTTAAAAAGTACATATAGAAAAATCATGCCAAATTTTGATCTCTGGAATATGTTTTTTATTTTTTAAAAGTATTTTTGACATTTACAAAAAAAATACTTAGTCTAAAATTATCAAATTTTATAGGTAAAAATATTTTACTTTTTTAATTATGTTTAAAAAATTGTATTAAAATTTAATATTTAAAATATTTTTTTAAAAAATATATTTAATATTGGATATTTTGTTGTGCTTTATAATATTTTAATCACATTTTTATTGTTAACAAAACTGATAACATTTTTATCTGCGTTTATAAAATTGAGGGTGGTTTATTTTAAATTTTTAATAGTTTATCAATTATCATAAATAAATAAATAAAATATTAATATCTGATGGTTAATAAATGCCGTAAAATTTTAATAAGATTTATAATATTCACTTTTAAATAAATACTGATATTTATATTTAATGGTTAGAAAAATGAGAATGAATAAATAATTTATAATTAAGGTCTTTTAATTTAGTTTATGATATAAGTTCATATCAAAACCGTATCCAAGAAACTTGCAAGATGGATAAATAAAATTATTATTGGAAATATTAAATTAATAATAATATCTCAAAAGATGATATATAAACAAATGTATAAATTGGTTCTTGTTGTTTAAAATTTTAGCTAAACTAGTGTATGTTTCCGTACTTTGTACGGAATAATACATAAAATTATATTAAAAAATTTATTAAAAATTAAATAATATATATAGTAATTATTATTATAAATATTTTACAAAGTTATAATTAAAATTAAACTCTTAGAATTTTTAATATTAAAATATTAAAAATAATATAATTAGTATTTGTCTTAATCAATTTGAGTTTGTTAAGTGATTATCTCACTCGTTCGTTTAAACAACTATTAGAAGTTAAAATCTCGCCTTGTGTATATAATTCATTGTCTAGCGATAAACCCTTAACAAATGGAGTATCAATACGTGGTTAGACTTGGCAGGAGTTTCCGAATACGCGGGTACCCGACCCGTCCATACCCGGATGGAAAGTGTAATAACTTGATCCGAGTCGGGACAGATTTTGCTCAAGACAGGATATGATCGGGTTTAGGGTGTACCCGCCCCAGATATATACATATAAACACTTTTTAGAAATTAGAATTTGCCTCACATCACAGATGATTCATAACTTCAGTCTATACTCTATAGTCATGCAAGATAAACTCACTCATCCTCACCCAGAATCTTCTTCTTCTCGACTTCTTCACAAAAAAAACCGCATAGCTCCCATCATGGTATTGTTGAGTCCATCGCCGCCTACCTCTTCACAACTCTCATCTTCCTTCACAGCCAGGGACGGACTCACGTTTAATATAGAGGGGGCATTTGCCCCCACAATTTTTTTTAAAATTAATACTTCTATACATATATACCACTTATTATATTATATTTGTCTCAAAATAAAATATAAATAGTTCTTTTGTATTTTATGTTAAAAAATATTTTGTTAAACTTAACACATAATAATAATTATATTGTTAAATTTGATTTAGTATGAAAAATAAATAAATACACTCAAAAAAAGTGATAATTAATTATATTATATTAGTTAATTAATTAATAATTAAATTAAAACTTAGTTTTCTAATTAAATACAACTTAAATGATTAGTGATTTTTTAAAAATTGTTTAAGATAAAAAATATATTATCTATGTATTAATATACTATAATTATTTTGGTTAAAAAATTTATTTATACTATAAAAATAATAATAAGTAGATTTGACAATTAAATATGAGATAATAAAAAGTAAAATAATTGTTTAAAAATATATATAGAAAAATAATATTTAGTCATGTTAAAAATAAAAAAAAGTCATTATAAATATTTTTTTGTTATTTTAAATATTATACTATGTGTATGAAATTATATTTTTATTATTTTAAATATTATAATAATGATTGTGTGTATATTTCTAGTTCTTATCGGTACGTATTAGATAGTTCTAATTTTAAATTTTGAATATATCTAAACCAATTTAGATTGGTCAAGTGATCAACTTAGTCATCCGCTTAAGTAAGTATTGAGGGTTCGAATTCTGTCTCGTATGTATAACAAATCATTGCCAGCCAATTGTAGATTTTTAAATGAAATTCAAATTCATGACGAATTTGTCCTTAACTTGTTGAGTATTGTGGGAAGCAAAAAAAAATATCTATACCTAAATTTTATTATATTTTTGTCCCCATTACTAAATTTTTCTGAGTCCGTCGCTGTTCACAGCTTATGTCATCATCGCTGCTCATCCCATTACCGTCGCTGTTGAGCCCGTCACCACCTTTCTCCTGCCGAGTCCCTTTTCTCTAGGTAAATTTTCCTCTCTCTTTCTCTCTCTCTCTCTCTCTCCCCCTTTCTCTCTCTTTCTCTCTCTCATTGTGAGTCTGTTAAATTCTTCTCTTTTTCTTCCACAGACTCATCACTTAGTCGCCTTCGCTATGAGCCCGGACGTTGCCGTTGTAATTTCATCTGAGTCTGTCACCGAATAAAATAGAATTTTTATTCAAATTAAAAATAGACATGCATGAGATCATTTTTGCATGTAATCTCTGAATTTTCTCATCCAAATTTGATCTATGTGGTTGAGTATTTTAGTATGGGATCATCGTGGTTTTGTTGTGACACTAATGTGATAAAAATTTCGGTAATTTCATAACTAATATATGAGATAGATCAGATTATGAAAGTAATAAGAGAAATAACATTTAGATTTACGTGTAAAATTTATAAGAGGTTATCTCAGGAAAATATATATTTATAACCCAAGTACGTAGAAGATTGTTAGACAATTATTATTTCTTAATATATTTATGGATAATACATATATTAATTATAATCGTAAATTAAGTAATTTCACATTAAATGACTCATACAACGGTGATCTCATTTATTATCATAAATGTTGAATTAAATAAGTCATTATTACTTTTGATTTAGATAAATGAGATTAAAATCATAGATACTATTTTATTTGAGTTTTAGGGTTTATTAAGTGTCACATTCAAATATAAATAATGACTTTAGAATTTTGGTATCCAACACATCAAACTCGCCTTCATAGCTCTTTTCCCACAGTAAAATTAAGATTCAGCCATATCAAATTCTCTTATCTCAATCATACTCTCGAATAAAGAGACGCTTCCATGCTCTTAGTTATATTTTTTAATGAGTTAACATAAATGATCTTGAGGTTGAGAAATCCTAAAATTTTCAGCTAAAATAAAAAATTTTATTCAATCAAATGATAATAAATAATTTTATTGAATTAAATTATATTAATGTTATCATTGGATGATAAATAATGCTAGAAAAATAAATAAATAATATTTTAAGAGTATATAAATATTAAATTGTCATTTCAATTTAATTTTTTAATCAACGATAATAAATATCTTAAATTAATTAAATTTGTATAAAAATTATACACCTAAAACTATTTCATTTTTTCAAAAAAATTTTTATAATACAATGGTTCAATGAGAGGTTGACTATTGAGAATTGAGTATAATATTTTTAAATTTGTATTTTCAATAAAAAATATACTTAGTTCTATCCATCCTAAATAATTCTATATTCACTATTACTTATCCATCTAAATAATTCTAACATTGATAGAATATTATTTTTAGATGCAAAAAATTTAAAATATATTTATTCTATTTCAAAAATTAATATTCATATTTAACTTAGAATTCCAACAAATATGACAAAAAATATTTTTTAGTTAAAAAATTAAAGTAAAATATCTATAAATATATTTTTGTACTTTAGCTTTAGATTTTTCAAAAAATTTTGGCAAGTTAATGAAATCAAATTATATTTCTATAACATATATAAGAATGTATATTACACATAAATAAAAAAAATAGGTATAGTAAGAACAAATACATAAATTAAAATAAAATTTAGAAAAATAAGAACCAATAAAATATTGAAGGAAAGAAATATAAATAGAAGGGAAATAAAATTATTAGATGAAAGAGAAATAATTTAATAAATTTTATGTGTATATAAAAAAAGAATAAAAAGAAGATATACAGTGCTTTATTTAATTTAGCAAAATTTATGGGAATAAACACATAGAATAAGAGAATAAAAAATGATAATAAAAAGAAGCTAAACATCTGAATTAATATCAAAAAATAAAAACTAATAAAATAATGATAATCTATCATAATCTTAATCTTTTAATATAATTAATTAATAATAATATAATTAGTCTACCATAATCAATTTTGTTACTCACTTTAACCTTATTATTCATTTATTGTATCTAAAAAAGTATATAATGTCACACTTATTTTTAAAAAGATGAAACTCTTCAAATACACGGTATAATATATAATTTAAGAACAATAAAATAAAAATATCTAGACTTTTATAATAGTATTTGAAATTTCCAATGACGATAATACAAAGTATTTAAATTGACCAAATGAATTCAATAGTTATCCTTTGCACATCTTATTTAAATTTGAATCTTAAAATTTACTTTTATCTTTTTTTTCTAATATCAATTATTTTTGACAAAAAATAGAGAAAAAATTTATTGGACAAAAAAAATATCCGATCAAAAAATTATTATAAGGAGATTTATAATTAGAGAAAAAAAGAATAAAAGTATTAATAATAATTAAGAAAAAGAAACGAAGCTTGTATTAAAAAATGTTAGAAAAGAAATAATAAAGTTCATATTAATAATAATAATGTTGAGGAATGATGTTGCTGCTTTAGACTTTTAACCTTCGTTTTTGGCCATCTTTTTTTGTTTTTTACTTTTTTTAAAATTATCAAGTCATAAAAAAATAAAAAAAATAATTCAAGAAAACGAAAATAGCAAGATTGAAAACAGTAAGATTAATAGTAACTATACAAATCAAAATACATAGAAGAAAAATAAACTATTATATGATAGAATTAACATGAGTATATTTCATCATTAAATAAACAAAGTTAATGCACAACAAAATTACATGTAAAGAGAAAAAAAAGAAAAAAGAGTTAAAATATCCAAAGTGATAAAAAGATTATTTTATAGAAGACTATAAAATAATGAACTTCTAACTAAATTAAAATGTACTTATTATTATTAGAAAGGGTAAGAGAGAGCAGTAGAGAAAAGGTTTGTGTGTATTCAAGTTGTGTAAAATGATACAATATAGAAGGGTATTTATAGGTGCTAAGAGAATCGAAATAATAAAGACGTAATATCTTATAATAAATATTTAGATATGTTAAATAATGCTAATTGATCTATACTATATGATATCAAAACAAAAAAGAATCACGGTGCTAATATAATATTATCAATATTATATAAATCATCTTTGTATTTATTTTTCGGTGCGTATATAATATTTAATTAACACATTAAGATATATATAATATTTTGTTAATACATATATAATATAAAGTGATTTATAAATTATTTTATTGAATATTATAAATTAGAATGATTTATAAATTATTATTAATTCGTATATAATGTATAATTAAATTTAATGAATTCAATTAGAATAAACAACAAATATATTCTTTTTATTTCAGACTTTATAAATGAATAAATTAATTAACTAATATAATAAATTATAATTAATGTAGTAAAATTAATTAAATAATATATATTATAATAAATTATATTAATATTTAAATATCTAATCAAATCAATTAGCTGATATAATTAAGTCATGGTAATAAGTTGTATTGAATGAGTTAAAATAATTAAATCAAGAAATACTCTCCAGAACATGCCACGTCAGCTCTATCATTAAGTGCAGACATCCAATTTTTATATAATAGAATAGATATTAGAAAGTTTATATAATAATATTATCATAATCAATACTATATGATATCAAAACAAAAAAAAAATACTGTGCTAATATAATATTATTAATATTATATAAATCATCTTTGTATTTATTTTTCTGTGCGTATATAATATTTAATTAACACATTAAGACGTATATAATATTTTGTTAATACATATATAATATAAAGTGATTTATAAATTATTATTAATTCGTATATAATGTATAATTAAATTTAATGAATTCAATTAGAATAAACAATAAATTATTTATTTTATTTCAGACTTTATAAATGAATAAATTAATTAACTAATATTACAAATTATAATTAATGTAGTAAATTTAATTAAGTAATATATATTATAATAAATTATATTAATATTTAAATATCTAATCAAATCAATTAGCTGATATAATTAAGTCATAATAATAAATTGTATTGAATGAGTTAAAATAATTAAATCGAAAAACACTCTCCAGAGCATGCCACGTCAACTCCATCGTTAAGTACAGACATCCGATTTTTATATAATAAAATAGAATAGATATTTAAATTAAAATAAATTATTGTAATCAAGTAGTAATATAATCCTAATTTTGTTGTTAAATATTTTAGTAATATGATCCTAATTTTGTTGTTAAATATTTTAAGTTTTAATAACTTTTCACCTAATTTTTTTAAGTTCGGATATAAGACTAATAATGTATTTGCATATATATTTTTTTTAAATTAAAAGTGGGACTCCAATCTAACATGTTTAAATGAAGATAAAAAAATTATGTCAATTGAATTTTAATTCATTGATGTTTATCTATATACATTTATAAAAGAAAAAAAACATACTATATATTATGCTAATTGAAATATACCTCATTATTATTTATCTGCATACATTTGTAAAAGGAAAAAACATGTATATATTCTAAATCATATTATCATAACTCATATTAGGGAGTAAACAAAAACGTATTCTTATTACAAGATACAAACAGTATACAACCTCATACCTTAATTAGCATGAATATAAATAGACGCAAATTGATCACTCTTTTGCATAACTGAATAGCTAGCTTAGGATCAACTTACTCATATCATGAGATTTAATAAGTAATACAAAACTCACAGCTAGGGTTTGTATATGATAATCCACAGGGTCATGGATACACAGAATGATGAGTAGTGAATAGTAGTGATGGCAAACAAGTAATGGTAGTCCACTCTTTTTGTTAAAAGTATAACGACAAATAAACTCTTAAAAATTTATATTTTGAATAGATTAATCTCTAAAAACAAAAGTACTAATAAAATTTTTTAGGATAATAGATGTGGACAAATTAGTTTAAATTAAGACCTTCTATCATGATTATAAGGACTAATTTAAAAATAGTATATTCGCATCTACTATACTAAAAAATTTTATTGGTATTTTTTTTAGAGACTAATATATTCAAAATATAAATTTTTAAAAATTTATTTGTCATTTACTCTCCTACTAAACAAGCAAAAAAAGCTGAGAAGTCGTCGAATTAGGGTTTAGCATAAATCAAAGGGGCAAAAAAATAGAGCCCTCTCCTTGAAAGATTAATTAAGCACAGGAGTTGCGGGTGGAATTTTTGGAATTCCTTGTCTCTGTAACTCACCCACCACACACTCTACCGCTGGAGCTTTAAGCCCAAGTGGCAGTGGCAGCCATGGTTTTGATAATACATCACCAATCGCAGCATCTACGCTTTCCTTTGACTGTTGATTAATTAAACACAATAACAACAACCAGAAACAAGTTAAATAATTGAATCAATCATGCATGAAATTGTATTTACCGAAACAAACGAACAGTGAGTTTCTTGTATTATTTAATTATTGGGATTAACGATGAAAATAGAACAAGGAAATTAACTATCCATGGAACGTGACGAATCCAACAAATGAAACTTTGTATTTATGGACAAAGACGAAAAATGACAGAAAGAGATGGATTTATATGGAGATGAAGAAGAATTACAAGCATGGTACATTTAACCAATTCAAACTTATTTAATCACAATATAGTAATTATATTCAAAAATATTATTCATACACTAAAATTAGATACTAAAATCAATAACTAATGTATTTGTGTATAAATATATGTATGAATTTAATTTATTTTTAACATATATTTATATTTCAATATATATTTTATACTAGTGAATGATTTTAGTGACTAATTTTAATATACACGTAACATAGTCAAATTATATTTCTTCTATTTTTTCATCTTTGAGTTATTAACATCAACTCAATAATAATAATTTGGGAGTGTTATTATTACTATTACTATACAATCATATTAAGTGTTTATATAAAAAATTAACTACTAAATTATTAATTATTAATATAAAATATATATTAAAAAATAAAATACATATTAAAATAAATTATATATATTTATTTATACATAAATATATAATGATCAATTTAATAATAAAATTTTATGTATATATAATATTTTTTATTATTATATTATGAAGACCGTTTTAATTTAAAAAATAATCTAAAAAATTAACTATGATATAAGTTAACTAAACTAATTTTTTATTTTTTTTAAAATTCAAAAAATTAAAATAATAAGAAATTATTTTTTATTGTTTTTGTAATAGACATATTTTTTAGTTAATTTGTCAGAATTAGCTTCATTTATAGTTAGTTCCTAATGGAACCGATTTTTTTTTTATTATACAATTGTGAGCCTTTCATAATGTAGTGTAGTATGTATGAGTTATTTAATTTATTGATTCAGTTTTATTTACAATTCAATTTTATTTCTAACCATTAATAAATGTTGAATTTATTGTAGCATGACTTTTGTAGTCTTTTCTGTTTTATTATAATATAAAATATATATTTATATATAAAACTTCAGCTTGACCCATATGAAATGTCTGACGAAACATTAAAATATATGTATACATTAAATTTCATGACAAATAAATTCATATGTATTTTTATATATAGAATGCATTGTATAAAATTTTCATTACAATTATATTTTACTACTCTAACTAAATATATCCTATAAAATCCTAGAATTTTATTCAAAAATTATTATCGATGATGAAACCAAAACATTTTTTAAGATTATCTATTACACATCTACTCTTAATATCTACACTTTTTATATAATGCCAAAGTTTTATTTTTAAATCTACGGGAAAAAATTAAAAGTAAAGATTTATATGTAAATCTTTTTATGTAAAATTAATAGTTAAAAATTATTAAATAATTTAATATATTTAATTAAATTATTATTTAATAATTTTTAATTATTAATTTTATATAAATAGAACTGTTGGTGAGATTTTACCAAAATTAAAATTAACATCTGCAGTTCCATTTCGTAGTAATAACCAACTATTTTCTCTTTTTTGTTTGTATTTGTACCTTTAAAAAGAAAAAAAATTGATTTTTTATATATATAATTTGTATTGATTAATTATAAAAGTTTTTTTAAATAATTATTCATACGATTAATATAAAAAATAATTTTTTATGTATAAAATTATTTTACACAAATTATATATATATATATATATATATATATATATGCGCGCATATTTTTTTAATTTTTATATATTCATATTATAAAAGAGCTTTATACGATCCACCATTAAATCGCTTAAATATTTTTTAAAATAATACATTTAAAATTAATTATTTTTAATGATGTAATAATACAGGATTAATTATTTATCTAAAATTTTTTATATTAATAATACATAGAAATTTTTGGTGACTTTTCTAATTTTTGGTGACTTAATAATGCATAGAAATTAAATTCATATAATACTATACAACTTGTTTATTCAATAGAAAGAAGTGTTACTTTGATTTACTTCTTTTAACTGTGTTTGTATTAAAATAAACGAGGTATACAGTACAAAGAGTGAAGAAAATTTACCGGATGGAAGTCAACTAGGGGCTTGGGCATGCCGGGATCTACTTTATAGATGGCACGCGGTGGTGGTGGGATACCCGCCACGGTGGTGGTTGGCGGAGAACCAAATCTCTGCATGTTTAATTGTATTTAATTTCCTCCATATTGGTGAGTGAAGCAAAAGCACACTTTAATTTTGAGTTGAAATATGTGACAACATGATTTGTTTATGTATGTGTGCTCATGGTGAGATATTATATAAAAAGATTAGGATCCAAGTTTGAAAGGAGAAGACAAGTAGAATGGTTCCAAATGGGGTCATGAGTAGTTACCGTTGTTGTCAGAGGTTGTGGAAAACACGGTGTTCCTGGGGGTACTGCCTTTTGATGAGCCTGTACTCAAACAACAATAATATGCACGCCTCTTAGAGTTTAGACACAAATTAAGTGCATACAAATACCAATTATTAATCAAGAAAAGTGTTGTTTTAACCCTAAACCCTAACTAAGTAATGATATGATCAAAAAGTTAAAAGTATTTTTGAAGCTGTTCTCAATTTTACTATTAGATAAGATATGATTAAATCAATTGAATTTCGCCCATAATTCAATGATAGAGAAAAATACATTATGTGAAAAAAAATTAATTTTGATACATTGTGATAGAATAAAATTATTTTACATTTGGATCTAATCATATAATGTTATATTAGTAAAAATAATTATTTTTTACATTAAACGCGTAAATAATTATCTAAAAAAATATTATATAAAACATTTTACATTATTATTAATGCATGAAAACTAAACTTATATAAAAAAGTGAATTTTCTTAAATAAAAAAACAAAACATTTATTATCAAGGGAAGGTAAACAACTTATATAATGCTTACATAACAAATTAATTATCAATATAAAATATATATTAAAATATAAAATATATATTAAAAATAATTAAACAATAAATATATATTTATATATAATTACATAAATATATCGTAACTAATTTTTTATATATAAAAATGTAATATTTTTAAAAGTGAAATTATATAAAGTAGAAGAGAGAAAGAGTTACCCTTTGGTGGTGAGGGTGGTGCCAAAAAGAAGGGTCGGAAGGCCAAGGTGCAGGAGGCGGTGGCTGATGAGGTTTAGGCGGCCACATGTGCATGGTGGGATGACCCCACACATGTAAGGGTCTAAACTGGGGCGGCATTGGTGTAATTGGAGTCGGAGGAAAACCAATGGTTGGTGCAACCCAAGGGCTCACCTCTCTCTTCCCTCTCCCTCCACCATACATCTGCCTCCGTTGACTCCAACTTGCTGCTTCAGCCTCCCGAGCTAGTATATGCTTCCTATGTGATCGATATTTCTGCATTCAATTTTCCACGGTTTAGAACAATATATACCTCTTCAACAGTAACTATATATATTGTTACCTGAAGGTGGCTAGCGATGTTATGGCGGGTGAGGCAGTCAATTCCCATGATCTCTAGAATCCTTGAAGGGACTGCTTTATCAACTCCCAGCTGCTCCACTGCTTGAACAAATCGCCTGTGCAATTCTGGGGTCCAATCCACCTAATTTTATTTATTTCACACAAATTAAGCATCATCAAAATTACTATATAGGACAGTTGCATTAAATTTAGATCTTCTATGACACCCTGTAACTTATGGTACCCGTGAGTGAGTACCTTCACACTCTGGGCGCGACAGTATACAGATAGAGACAGAACCTTAAAACGTTCATTAATTTCATCAACTTCATCCAAGCCTAATTACTTAATCATCTCATATCCAATGATTTCGAGTCAAATTAATTATTAGTTGAAGAGAAAGTAATTTCAAAAGTTATTGTACTTACCTTCTTAACCTTTTTCTTGGTTTGATGAGGATTCTTTGATTGACATGATGAGGAGGATGATGGTTTTCTTCCTTTATTATCACCTTCTTTATTACTAGGGGATGGATTCACTACGATGGATCCATCCCTTTTGCTCACTATCTCCTCCCCTCGACTACTCGAGCCGGATTCCGAAGAAGCCGATTTACCACAACCATTCAAGACTAGGGATGAAGAATTGTTCGCGGCGTTGAGTGAGAAGTCGGCGAAGATGTCAGGATCCATTTCGAGATCCGGCAAGACATCTGCGTGGTTGATGCCGGCGAAGAGATCGTCGAAGTTGATGCTTTCCAACAAGTTGCCCTCGGATAATTCAGCAAAGTCGTCTTCTCCAATGATGGATAAGGTCTCCATGTCCTGTCCTTGGATTTCATCATCTCTGTTGGTCCTCAAAGGTGACACCGCAAGCATCAATCCTCTCCCCAACACACTCTCAAGTGAATGAAAGATAATTTGAATTTGAAATTGTGATGAAGAAGTAAGGAGTACTAGCTATTTAGTGCATGAAAAGTAGTTTGGAATTGAATTATTTGAAGAGTTGGAGAAGGAGACCTTGGTTGGATGTGTGTGAACCACAAGTTGTGTTATGAGAGAAGTAAATGAAGTCATTTTATATATGTTTTTGTTTGGGCGTGTGGCGTGCTACACCAGCTACATGCAACTTGCAATGCACCTCTCATCTGCGTCTCCAAACAATAATTCTTTCTAGAGTAAAGCTAGGAACCAAAAGCATATCAGCCACAGCCAAATACCTTTGAATGAATTCAAAATTTTTACGAGTTAATATATATGGATGTTTCTTCTATTAAGTATTAGAATATTTTTTTTTCATATTAAATGGATGTTCTTTTATATATTTTTCGAATTTGTGATTGTTAGAAGTGGATAGATTAATGGGAGAAAAAAAAGGAAGGTTTTTATAGGTTTTAATTAGGTTTACTTAATCAATTTAAAATTTTTTAAATTTTGAATTTAAAAAATTTAAAATTAATTAATTATTGATATAAATTAATATAGTTTTATTTAATTTTTGTCTGATAAGCTTTTGGTTACTTATACTTTTCCTTCTTTTTCCGTCATATTCCACAAAATCAAATCAAATCAAATATAATATTAAAAAAAATATAAGTAGATAATTAAAATATTAAACAATGTGAATAATAGATATATCGAATGTTCATTTCACTAGGTGTACAGATGGTTATTTTAATATTAAAATTTAGGTGAATAATTTAAAAATATAGTGTATTTTTATTTGATTGGTAGTTGTTCGTATTGTTTAAAATAGTCATTGTTTACCTAGCACTATCTTATTCAAAAAGCATATCGACTTGATTTTTTATACCAAATTTAACTATTTTTATTCATCTTAAATTGATTTTTTTCCTATTCACGTTATTTTTCACGATAATTATTAAGATCTGAATTTTTTTTGGTGACTTATTAAGATCTGAATTTAATTTCATACACATTTTTTTCATGAGATTTTGAATGTTGTTGTGCTATATAGTTTTGAATATTCATTTGAATGCTAATGTGAATAAAAATTAAATTTAAAAAAATTAATTGATATTGACAAATAATAAGTAGTTAATTTTTAGTTAGACTTTACAGTATTTTGAGTAATTTTTTATTTATTATAGTAGTATTTTTAACTCAACGAAGTAAGGACTAATACACGATAAATATGAGTCATATTAAAAAATTTATTTTTAATTAATAGATTGTTGCATCACAAGATAGAATTTAAATTTTTAATATTTATTTAAATAGATAAGTAAATTAATAATTAGACCAACTTAAAATATTACATCTTTAGTTATTATAGAACATTGGTAGGTGTTTAAAGAATATAAAATACTAAATAACTTCATGAGAAAAATTTAATTCACTTATAGGTTTTGTGAGGGAAAATTATTAAATCAATCCATAAAAATTGAAATATTAGATTTCTAACATCTAAAAGATTACAATGTTAAATATGATTCTTCGTTCTGAACCTATAAATCCATTATATTATAGCAAGTTTCAAGGGACTTATTTATAAATTTTTTTCTTAAAATTTACTTGCTACTTTAAAAAAAATATTATAAATCTATTGTAAAATTCCTCAAAAAAAATTTGTCTTATTTCTCTATATTTTATATTAACTGTTGTCACCATAAATGAATTTGCAATAATAACATTATTAACTCGCTATTAATTAGCTTTCCTCTCATATATATATTACCGTACCACCTAGTGGTCACGAGTTTAGTTAATAAAAGTTTTAAAAAGAAAAAGAAAAAGAAAAAAAATGGTTTTGCATATTTTGACCCCTTTCACTGGTGTTTATTGTTTATAAAATTTTAATATTAATTCTATAATGATCTCCATTAAAGGATAAAATAAACCCTAAATTAAATTATAAATAAACTGATTAATTATATTTAAAACTGAACTAACTAAATTTAACAAAAAAAATCAACTATTAAATTAGTCATTACATATATGAGTATGTGGTATTTTAATTTATTTTTAATTTATATTTTGTATTCTACCGCTAATTTAATAACTGAATTTTAGCATATAAATAAGGGTTGAAATGTAATATATACTAACCAAAACGGCCTCTTTTTTGGCTCTTGTATATTTATGTTAGTTTGGTTCGTGGATGTCTTTTCCGTATGTTTATAAGATTGAATGTGCTGAAGGAGGGTTGGCGATTTAATGAAGGAAATTTCAAAGTTGTAATGGAAATGGATATATACTAATTAATACTAAATGAGTAGGAGAAATGGCTAGTGGTCTCAGCTGAAGGTGTTTATATCTGTCACGCTCTGTACATACATAGATATAATAAGTTGTAACACAGTACAGTGGAAAATGAAAGCTATGCATCATGCATGCTATGTGTTGATGTTGGTGGATGAAATTGACCCCTGTACTTATATTCGCCCTTAACAGATAATGCATATCTTGTTTCAATTTCACCATAATCACATAAATATAAATTAATTTCGTTATTAGTAGAAAGCACTTCTTCAAGAAGCTGCTCATTAATTGTATCGTTTGTATATATATTATTATTGCATTTCTTTTACCTTGATAATAATTTAAATATGTTTTTTTTTTTCTCTTATTAAAGTGCGGTAGTTTATTAAACCCTAATATGTTAAGAAACGAAATATTATAAATGTTGTAACTTTCAGTTAAAATGGTTGTACAAGTTTGATTTTCCTGTCTTAAACGTGTAATGCATCGTGCACGATATTGCCCAAGCTTGAATTGATACCAAAACACAAAAGAATACTCTTCAAGCAAGTATAGAGAGAATCCTTTGTTTATTAATTGAAAACAAAATATTTTCTTATAAACATGGTTAATATTTCAAACAACGAATGATATAGAACAAATAACTTAATTAAACTTGTTCTTAAAATACACAAGACTTTCGTGTTAAGTAGTAACTTTTTGTTATCATTACAGTTGAAATTTCATTTTTATTAACTACAAAGTTTTAGATTTCATTTTTAACTAGCTACCAGGTTAGTTCTAAAAATTTGATAGATATTGCAGATCCTATCATTGAATACATATATCCCATAATCTAATTAATTTAATTATTCTATTGATTCTTATAATTTTTTAAATTTTTAATTAAATTTTTATATATATTTAATCGAATTTTTATATGATTTTTAATTTTATAATTTATTTTTTTAATATAAACAATATTAGAATTAATAAAATATTTTTTTACAAATTAAAGTTACACACAATTAAAAATTTAATTAAATTTTTTATTATATATTTTTTAAAAGAAATATTTTATTAATTTTAATATTTTTAATATGAAAAGAATTTAATTATAAAATTAAAAATAATATAGAGATTTAATTGAAAAAATATAGAAAGAGAGATTTAATTATAAATTTAGTAAAATTATAGAGATTAATAAAATAATTAAATAACAAAAATGAATAACTATTTTGAAATTTAGTTTATAAACAGTTATTTTTACTTAAAAAGGTGCATTATTATTATTATTATTATTATTATTATTATTGTTATTATTATTATTATTATCCAGACCCTCTAAATTGGATGGTACATATATACATACTAATTAAATGTTAAATAAAATTTAAGAAATATAGTACGTAATAACTACGTATAGTAACCCTTTACAATCATGCCTTTAATTTATTAATAAACTATCAAAGTTTAACTTTTTGGTTACTTATATATATAACATGACATGATAGAACCCGTCTTAAAAAATAAAATTATACTGGATTAAATAACTGTTCATATTATATTACATATAAATAAAATGTCAGCATCTATACATATATGGATGGTGTGTAATTAATGGCAATGGAATTTAATCTAGGTCATGGGTCTTTCAGGTCAAACTCATACCATGTGGATGAAGGGACCATACTGATGGGGGGAACCATTTATTTTTCTTATAGTTAACTGACATACTTTAATTTGTTAGTACTACCAAAAAAGACACAACTGTCTTTACTACTGATGGTCCTAATGATAATGAACATGGACACAAATATTTGAATTGATTTATAGAAAAAATTGTCCTTAAATTAGCAATAATAATCGTATCGTTGCTGGTGCTTACAATTACATATATATGTTGTTGTAAACGGGAATCTATGTTTTTTTTTCTCTTATATATATGAGTATGATGAATGGGGGGTCATTCTCAAAGAGAGGTCCCATAATTTTCTCACCCACTAAAACAATCCAAAACGGTGGCACTGACATGCACAGACCCACCCTTAATAATTCAGCTCTGATTCCTGTGTTTATTTATAAGGACTGTTCACCCTGATAAATAATCATAATAAGGATATAAAATCGTGTTTATTAGATAAAATATAAATAGAGATATTAAATTAATATATTTAATTTTTTATTATTAGTATTAAATTTTTATAATTATTATTTTTATTATTTTATTTTATATTCTAAACTTTATTTAAAAAAAATAAATTAAATTTTTTGTTATTTATTTTATCTCATATTTAATTCACTAATAAATAAAATAAAAAATATTTATTTTTATATTTCTGTCTTTTATATTATATTTTTAATGTATTATTTTTTTATTTTAAAATTAAACGCATTTTTATATACTATATCATTAAATTATTTTTTTAAAAGTTTAAATAAATAAAAAATATATAAATAATTATATTTTATTCTATAATTATATTAAGTACTAAAATCAGTTATTAATATAAAATATATATTAAAATATAAAATATACATTAAAAATTAATTATACATGTTTGTTTTTAAAAGAAGCTCAACACAAAAAGTAGAGCATAAGAAGACAACAGACAGAACAAACCTAAATTAAAATGTAAAAAACACTAATAATTATCTCTTTGTCATTTTCAAGTCATTCCAAACTGACAAGAATCCTATCAATACGGTTACAAGATCGACCTTTAAACCAGGTAAACTTGCGATCAGTAATCGGCAAGTCTACCAAACTCATATCATGTATCTAATTCTTGAAATCTTCCACTAACAAGGATAAGCTATCAGGGCCTCATCTTTCTTCCACCTGTACAATTTCATTAAAGTCCACCATAAAATAGCAAGAAACCTGACATAAACGAGTTATGTAACTCAACTCTTCCCACACAACAAGCTTCTCATCTCTAACATGTGCACCATAAACCAAAATAAAAGCACAATTAAAATTATTCTTTAAGAATATCCCTTCAAAACACAACCATCTCTCGCCTTTATAACATTTCTTATTTTAAAAAACTCAACATCCCATATTAACAGTAACCCATCAGGTGCACCATCGAACTCAACATGGTCTCATTCCGCACAACCATTCTCCCAAATTTTTAAAATATCAAACCTAGTCACTATCTGCCTTTTAATCTCCACCAAACCTAACATGTTCAATCATATTTTCTCTTCAGGTTCTTTACCATCCTCAACTTTTCGTCACCCCTCAACGCCCTAACATTCTAAGAACTAAAATCATTTTAAAAAATTATTGCACACTTTTTTATGGATTTTGGTCTGCTTCGTCTAACTTTTGCCTTCTATTTTGCCAATTTTTTTTTTGAACTATTTCTTCATTCTGTTGTTGGAGAATGACCATAATGTCATTTTCTTCATTATATAGCAATACTCCTAACTCCCTTGTTAAATCCCAGGTCCTTTTGTTTTCTATCAGTTATTCATCCAATCTTAAACACTCATTGTCACTGGCCTCATCATCCCAGATCATTTATACATGTATTTATATAAAAGTATATAATGGCTAATTTTAGCATATACTTGCCATTTTTGTTCATTCTAATATACTTTACGCTTAATTTTTTAAAGAGTTAAGTATGATTTTAATCATTAAAGTATAAGTCGAAATTCTTTTTGGTCCCTAACATTTTTTTCATATAAAATTATCCTTAAAGTTAAACTTAGTTTTAAAATCGTCATTTTTACTAAAATTTAATTTTTACTACCAACTTCTCCCTAACCAAATAAATTATAAATAAAAAAAGAAAAGAAAGAGAACGGGGAGGGAAAAGGGAATCGTGAGGGGGAAGGAAGAAGAAGGAGGAGAGGAAGGGAAGGAGAAAGAAAAAAAGGAAAGGGGGGACGGCGTTGACGAGACTTGGAGTCGCCATTGCCGTCGAAAATTAGAACCAGAGGAAGAGAGAGCTCCCAAGGGAGAGAGGAGATACGAGCCTTGCCGCCACGCCTTGTCACTAGCGAAGAGCTCGTGAAGAGAGAGAGAAAAAACGCACAATCATGGAGAGGAAGAGGCCAAGAGTGCTTCATCGCCGTCGCGTTTTGACACTGCCGCTGCTGCCGTCTGTGTTTCTGGTAGAACCACTCATAAAACCATTCATTTGGTACTGCAAGCCAGAATCAAACAGTGTTTGAGCCAAAGCAGTTGATAGCGCCTTTGGTTCCTATACGCCATGTGCAATCAATACTCTTGTAATTTCAACCTCCAATTTTATTCTTATGGGACTTTGCTTCTATAGAATTTGGCTTATTGCTACAAACACAAAGACTAATTGCTATAATTATGTTCTCGCATTGTTAACTTCTTATCATGTGCTATTCAGCTTCTGTTGAGATTGTTGACTGGAATTTCAACATTTAACTTGAATGGTGAAACTGGATTTGCTCCTTTTGAGGTGGGTTTCTTATTAATATATGCTTTAGGTTGTTTCTGCTTCTAATTTTTTTGTTTCTGATTTGATTTTTTGCTTCTGATTTTGATTTTATTGTTTATGTACTTTTGATTTTGATTTTGTTGGTCTTGTGATTCTGATTTTATTTCTTTGATCTCATTGTTATTGCGTTTTTTATCTAATTTTTTCTTTATATATTTGAAAAAACAAAATCAATTCTTTGAATTTTGTATTTCTGATTCTATTTTTTATGTATTACATTGGTTTTGCTTTTAATTTTATTGTTGTTGTTGGTACTGTAATGAAATAAAAGTAAAGGAAGAAAAGATGCTACTCGAGAAAAAGAAAAAGAAGAATGGAGACTGGTATTTTGGTGAAGAAAGAAAAAAGTATTTTAGTTCGAATGACGATTTTAAAATTAAGTTAAATCTTAAGAACGATTTTATATGAAAAAAATTAGAGACAAAAAAAATTTTCGGCATATACCTTAAAAACCAAAATCATACTTAACTATTTTTTAAAAAATATTACATACACACCAAAAATTAATTATTAAATATGTCACTATGTATTTATATATAAATATATATATTGTTTAACTTATTTTTATTTTTAACGTATATTTTATATTTTAACATATATTTTATATAAATAACTTATTTTTAATATACAGTTAACATAATTATTTTTTAAAAGTCAATAAAAAATTTAATATGACGTCATAAAATTAATTCTTTTAAAAATTTATAATAATATAAGAAGAGGTAAATATAGTTAATCATGATTATATCTCGCTCTAATATACTCTTGTCTTAAGTAATAACACAAACAACTTTTCCTTTCGTTTAGGAAATTTATTATTAAAGGCAATAAGGCATCATTGATGAGCCTCAATTTTCCCCTTCTCAACTTTATTATTTATTTCAATGAATAAGTGATATTTCTGCGATGGCCACATACATGCTATATTTCTACGAGCAATGATTGAAAATTCTAATTCATCATCTCAATTAATTATTTTTCCAATATTTAAAAAGATAAAAATTTAAATTTATTATCTTTTGAAAATACAACAACAATAGCAACAAAGTCTTATCCCACTAAATGGGATCGGCTACATGAATCAAACGAAGTTATTGTGCTCTATCATGTATCATGTCTATAAAGAGACCATTTACATGTAGATCTCGTTTGACCACCTCATGAATGGTTTTTTTTAGATCTTCCTCTGCCTTTCGCCCCTTGTCCATTTTCTATCTCATCCACTCTCCTGACTGGATGTTCTATCAGTCTTCTTCTCACATGTCCAAACCAACTGAATCGCAATTCAACCATATTTTTCACAATGGGTGCTACTTCAATTCTCTCTCTTATATTTTCGTTCATTATTTTATTCAATCGCATATGACCACTCATCTATCTCAACATCTTCATCTCCGCCCAACACTCAGCTTATGTATATTATCTTTTGAAAATATATAAAAAATAAAAACTTCGAAACTTTCTTTTAGAAATTTAAAAAATAATTAAAAAGATGAATCATAGTCCTAAAATTTTTCATTTTCTACTCTCCTACTACTATAACATAATAACATCCTAGATAGTCCTAGTTTAAAAAGCACTTAGAAAGAAACTAAACGAGGTTGGTGAAATTTTCATTGCTACCTTTGTATCTTTCTATTTCTCTTATTATAATGCATGTACGTACAAATTAATTAGTTGAGATTTGTGAATTTTACCAGGGAACGAAATAATAATTGAAGGTAGATTCAAATCTTGAGAGATACATTGTTATACGGATGAATTGGATATATATGTAGGTATAAGATATAATTATAAGGAGTAACAATTATTTGAAAACGATGGATGGAAGGAGGCAGAGGCGCGCGGCATATTGGATCTATATATAAAATAAGTGGGTCACTTGGGAATTGAATTTGGAAACGATATTTTAAGATCTGGCCCAGAAGCATCAACATGTATATGTGGAGATGAACATTTTGTCTTTGGTGCGTGTAAGTATTCTGAGTAAATTTTGTGGTGGCAAGTATTTTGTTTGCACTTTAGATCCGTATATTGCAGACTTGTTTGTATGCATAATATACGTCTACATCTACATATATACATAATATATATCCGTATAAGTCTCGTGTGTGCCAAGCTAAGAACAACGACATAGTTGGCGCCATCACCGTTTACGGTTTATTTATGTATATAGCCAAATGTCGTTGTTAATTTTCTTGTGGGCCACAAACATGAGACGGGTCACAATTTTCCAGGGATTATTCCCTCTTGATCGCTGATCATTCACAAGAAACTATTTAGACAAAAAAACATGTGAACTATATATATATAGGCTAAATATCATTCCATATATATAAAGTAAGCTACTAAGCTTATTAATTTAGGGCGTTTTGCTAGTAGCATAATTTTTCCAAATAAATTGTGGTGAACCGGTGATCAATTAACTCTAAGCTGAAATTTAAATCATGATTAGTGCTAGTTGCACTATCTTTATGTTGCTCAAAGTTCAGACGCAATGACTAACTTAAAGTAACAAGGTAACTATTTTGCAAATATTTTCTATTGACTTTGGTCATCTCAAAGAGAAAAGACATGAGATGATTTAGGTCTTAGGGTTTCTTTTCTCACAGTATTCTTGCTGGTTATTATAGAGGGCTCTCTACTTTTGATTTTTTTTTCTTTTTAAATATATTTGTTTCTTGTCCTCGTTAAACGATGCTCAAATGCTATTGTGAACTCGGACTAGCAATAATAGAAAAAAGAGTGGAAACCAACTATTTTAAGTTAATAATCAGCTAATAATATTTATCTTCTCTTTTAAAATTTTCTTTTTGTTTTTCAACATTTACTTCTCCATTAATTTTATGGTTGATTGCTTATTGAAAAAAATTAATTAGTTCCTTAGCCAAAAAGGAACACAAATGAATTGATTTCTTTTTTATTTTTCGCGTTATTTCTAAACCCGAAAGCTAAGGACTAATTCATTGTGTTTAAGACTTTTTGCTGACTAATGAGTTATTACATGTACAAAATGGGATTGAACCTCTAACATTTGTTTAAATAAACTAGTAAGTTAATTACTATAAACCAACCTAAGTTGGTTGAATTGATTATTTTTATTCAAAAGAGTATATATTCAAGTAGGTCTCCGAAAAATTTTGCGTTGGACATTTTTGTCCCCAAAATAATTTTATTAACTTGAAATTTCTGAATTTTATAAAAGTAATACATATAAGTCCATATCTTAATCAGACTCGTTGTTAATAAATATATATAAGTTCCTATTTTAATTAGATTCTTTTTTATTTGGACAAATAAATTTTTAAAAGTGTAACAGAATAATCTATACATCTTATTTTTATAAAATTAAAACACATCAACATCATCGTAAGAAAATTTTTTTGAAGACAAAAATATCAAACTCAAAATTTTTAAGAGACCTATTTAATTATATATTCTTTTCAAAATTTAAAAAATTTTGGTCTTGGTAAAAGTATATATGGTTAGGGCCTGCGAGCAGGTCAAGGGCCAGAGCCCAAACATAAAAACCTGAGAACCCCACTCTTTCTCACATAGCAACTACACCTTAAAGTTATAGAACTTTCTTTGGTTAGGAGTGGTTACCAAAAACAACTAATTTTTGTTCTTATATATGTGGGCTTGGACCATGATTTACTTATTGGAAATTGAAAATCATCGTCGGGTGAGCCCATTATTTACTTGTTGAAAATAAAAAATGGACGAGTTGATGACCAAAAACAAATCAACGAGTTTACTAATTAAAGATATTTATTATACATTATTATTTTATTAGTCCTAATTTTTTAAAAAATTTAGTTATGTAAATAAAAAACTTTTTATACAAAATTAAAATAAAATAAAATTTATAAATATTTTTAAAATGTTTAACAAATTTAAAAAAAATATTTTATCCTATTTATTAAAAAACTAAAGATTTATACTAATAATAATCCTAACAAATATCTAATACGTAGTTTATGATGATACTAGTGGTGGTATTTAAGTCAAACATATTCATTTTATGGATTAATAATCAAATTATTTTTTAAAAGATGAATATTTTTTAAATTATTTTTTTAAAAAAATTTATTAATTAAATTAATTTTTTAAATATTATAAATTAATTATTTTTGTTATTTGGTTACTCAACTAATAGTTTAGAACGATAATTGATGATATAGAACGTTAATAGATAATAATTGAATATACTAGATATTACGTATGTAAATTAATATTTTATATTATTAATTATTAATAAAAGTATTAATTCAACGATTAAAAAATAAAATTTGTAATTTTTTAATAATTAATTTAATTAAAAAAATAATCTTTCAAAATTAATTTCACTATTAAGTATTAACCCACCATTTCACCGTCAAGAGAGACATGCGCAAATGAGAAAATCGAAATGATTATTGTGGAAACGCGTGAATGTGAATGTACTAAGTACTAACTCATTAAGAATGAAGCCAGTCAATGTCAGCAGACGGTGGCCAACTAACAACGAGTTCCATTAAGAGAAACATAGAAGGAAACTGCATCGCGAATTACCAATATTAACCTCCACCAACTAGATACTATGATTACTATCAAATTCGATAATGGTAGCCTCAAATATCAAAACAGAGGTGGCAGTAGCATGCAACAACTGAAAGTTATCACCACATAGGCACATACTATGGTAATTTTTAGTATTTAATAGGTAATTTAAATTTTTTATATTAGATATTTATTAAAATGATCTATTTTCAATTTAAATAAAATTAATATTTTTTTAAAATTAATTCAAAAAAATATTAGTTATCTTATTTTAAAATTAGTTTTAGTTTTTTCAGCAGCAATTATATTAATTAAAAAAAATTTCAATTATGAATATCAACCAGAGTTAACTTTTAAATTTTAATTGTATAAGAAGTAAATTTTTAAATAATTATTTAGTGATATATATAGAAAGAGAGATATTTCAATTGTATTGTTAAAAAAAATTACTCAATTTTTTAAAAATATAAAACCTAAAAAATTATTTAAATTACTATTTTTGTATTTTAATTTATAAATTAGATATTTTGAAATTAATATGTAGATAAAAAAAACCAATAGTATAGAATACATATTGAAATACAAAATATACATTAAAATATGTTAAATAATATATGTATTTATACACAAATATATAATAATTAATAGATAATTTAATAACTGATTTTTATATACACATAATAATTTTATTATAAAAATTATTATTATGTTATATATATTTTGTTTCTACTGTTAAAATTTTCTCTATCTGTTATTGTGTAGCGAATATTACAAAAATGAAAAAATAAAAAATTAATTTAAAATAGTCTAAAATTATTTTATTTTATATTTCTTAATTAATTATGCTTTATTTTATTTTATAATTTTTAGTTACTGTTAAAATAATTAAATATTTAAATATAATAAATATATAATTATAAATATTAAATTAAATAAAATAATTTTAAGATATTATCTCTTTAGTATTATTAGTAACAAATTGGATTAACTCATTTTCATGGATTTAAAGTCTCCTTCTGTTATATTTCCACCTGCGAGAGAATCAATTTTCCCTTTAACCAATAATTAGTTATATTTTATCAAAACGGTGAAAGGCTTTTCTATTTCATGGGATGAAAAATTAATTTAAGGTATATAAATCAATATAAATTAAAATCGTTAGCCTTCAATCTTTTCCCATAAATTGGATTAGATATGATTTAAGGTATATAATAAGATAAATATATAAGATTTGGGAATGAGGGCATTTCAGTCATGTTCCGTAGACAACAATTAAATTGTTACTATATATATAGGCGGTGTCTGCGTCATGCTATTGCCTATTATATATCATGCTTCTTGTTTAGAAAAAATCAACCCGTTTTGGTGCACCAAAAAAATTCAACACAACACGCTTTGTGCCTTCTATAAAGTCAATTTCCACTTCTCTGATTCTTCTTCTTATTCACATATTCAATTAAGATGGGAGATTATGATGAAGATGGATGCCAATGCCGGCCATTGGGTTTCTTGATCGGATTACCCTTTGCTCTATTGGCCTTGGTTTTGTCTGTTCTTGGTGCGATTATCTGGGTTCTTGGGTATGTAAATCTCTCTTCTAATATCTCTGTTTTATATTCATATATATGTAATTAAATTAAAGACAGAAAACATGTGTCGTTTTTATTTAATTTGTTTTTCTTGATTGGAATGTATGTAATGCAGAACAATACTGAGTTGTTTGTGCCCATGCTGCATCTGCTGCACCGGATTGGCCAATTTGGCAGTGAGTCTTGTGAAGCTTCCGGTTCGAATTATTAGGTGGTTCATTCACCAAATTCCTTGTTAGTGATAGTTTAGCTGTTCCTAGTCATTCTTTGATGCTTCATTCATTCACCAAATTCCTTATTGTTAATTACTTAGGCTCATTACTATGTAGTCATTACTAAAACTTTGATCCTTTTCATCATTGGATTCTTTATTGTTTTGTAATAGAAGGCAGTTTCAGACTTTCCTGCTTCATATTTGATATCATTCTTTTTCTTTTCTGTGATCTTTTTATAATGCATGACCGCTCTCCGTCTCCTCTTCTCTCTCAAAATGCTCATTTTTCTGTGACGTTCAAGTGCTTGTTCAAAATTATTACAATATCTACCCTTAGCATAAAAGTTTAACACATTTTGATTATGTATAGAAAATTAAAATTAAAATTTATTTTTAATCAAAAATAAATTTATTTAAAATGAAAATAGTGTGATTAAGAATAAAATTAAAAAATAAATTTATTCAGAATAAAAGTAATTGATATAAATAAGAGTAATTTATTAAAATATAATTAAAAATAATTAAATAATTATATCATAAAAAATTTGATATTATTAAAAAATTAAAATTTAAAATTTATTTTAAAGTTAAAAATAAAATTTAATTTAATTAAATATTAAAAAAATTGGTATATTAAAAATAAAAAAGATATAATTTATACTTTAACATATATATATATATATATAATTTTTTTATTAAAATTTATTATCATTTTAATTAATTTAATAATTCTTTTAAAAATAATATATTATTTTTATTCTTAATATTTTTATCTTATTTATATATCTAATATTTTAAAATTATCTTAATACATATTAAAATAATTTTAAAATATTAAAAATTTAAAAAAGACTATTTAAAAATTAAAAATAACTTTAAAATTTAACTCGGTTGAAAAAAAGAGAGATTATAGTCTAGATCATATAAGGAGTTTTTTTTATCTACAATGATAAAATTCGTCGTAATAAAGTAATAAAGTAATAAAGTAAAAATTCAAATGCACGTGAAATTAATAGATGAGAATCGTTAAATAATTTGACTGATTTGACTAAATTTTTATGTTAGGCTCGCAATTATCAACTTTATCTAAAGTGCAGTTTCCATCAAGTAATGATATACATTTGACTTGGATTTAATATCTACAACTCTGTAAAAAAACATGAAAATTGATTTTGTGAAAATTCTTCAATAATTAACTAACAAATGAAAATAATTAAAATTGAAGAGTAAAACTTGTGGATTTCAGATTTCTAGAACATTCCACAGCATTCTCAAACAATCGAACCATACTTCGAACACCTCCCTGAAATGTCACCATACCCATAAACCCACACGGAAACCAAGCGCTCTGAATCCCCCCACCGCAGAAAAACAGAGGAAGAAGAAAGAAAGAAAGAAAGAGAGAAAGAGAGAAGAACATCAACCGCCACCGAACATGGGCGTGGACTATTACAAGGTCTTGCAGGTTGATAGAAATGCCACCGAAGATGACCTCAAGAAAGCTTACAGAAAGCTCGCCATGAAATGGCACCCCGACAAGAACCCCAACAACAAAAAAGAAGCTGAAGCCAAGTTCAAGCAAATCTCCGAAGCATATGATGTAAGCTTTAGTTTTTTTCTTTATCAATGGGTATTTCAAAATCTCAATTTTTTTCTGTATTCAATCAACCCCAAATGATTTTTTTCCATCTGAGTAGGTGCTGAGTGATCCTCAGAAGAGAGCAATCTATGACCAATATGGGGAAGAAGGTTTGAAGGGTCAGGTTCCACCACCTGATGCTGGTTCTGGTGGCGGTGGATCCACCTTCTTTTCCACCAGTGACATCCCGGGGTCGTTTCGGTTCAATCCTCGAAACGCCGATGACATTTTTGCTGAGTTTTTTGGGTTTTCAAGCCCCTTTGGTGGCATGGGAAGGAGCAGTGGCGGTGGCATGAGATCAAGGTTCCCTAATGGGATGTTTGGTGATGACATGTTTGCATCTTTTGGTGAAGGAGGTGGTGGAGCAGGGGTGCACATGAGTCAAGGTGGTCCACGCAAGGCTCCCCCTATTGAGAACAAGCTTCCCTGCACCCTTGAGGAGATATATAAAGGCACCACTAAGAAGATGAAGATCTCCAGGGAAATTATTGATGCTAGTGGGTGAGTTTTTGATCTTGCTTCTAGTAGCTTTCATTCTTATAATGCTACATTTTGTGCTAGTTGTTTGCTTGGTTACTACTTTGTTATGATAGTACTCGATAGTAGACACAAGTAATTGAGTTCGTTGTTGGGTTTTTACTTTTGATTAGAAACAAATTGGCCTTATAGCATGACTTGCTTTTTCTTGCTCCTTGTTTGGTTAATTTATTCATTAACAAGATGCTCTTATGGCTGCTGTTTGTATCTGATATGTACCAAGTAATTTGTGTAAAATATACAGTTCAACTAATACTGCCGGTTGGATCTATTGTGTGGATAGTCTTTTTTAAGTGCTGAATTGTATACTCTTCATTATTTATTTGTCCCTTTGTTTGGCTTTTTGTTTTCTCAGGTGTGTTTTTTATGGTTTTCATGTGTTTTGGTTTGATGACTTAGGAATGTGGGATATAATATGCCCAACACTTATTCTAGCTTATATTGATCTAGAATTTGTCTCGTGTATGTTGCTATGTGCCATTTCTTTCTTTGTTTATAAAGTACTTTGCTAGATAATGAATAACCTAAAAGGATTCCTTCATTAGCCTTAGCATCAAATATACCAAGTTGAATTCTCTCATCATAGACATTTCAAACTTACTCTGCATAAGATTAGAAATAAACTCTTCGCATGCATCCAGTTCTCCTCACCAATTGTAGCCTTTTTGTTCAAAGAAAAAGTTTATGGATTGTAGGTATAGTTATGATATGTGACTAACGATTGATATATAAATGAATTATGCTTTACAAATTATGAATTATAAATTTTGGAATGCATTTGATGTCAATTTAGAATTTTTAATTTTATTGTTTTGAGTTATAATTCACGAAACAGGCTTTTCAAATAAGCTCGTGGGCTTGTTGGGCTTTAAACAGGCTGGGCTCGAGCTTGAAATAAAGCCTATGAGAAGTATCAGGCCTAGGTTTGAGCCATCTATTTACATGGACTAGGCTCGTTAAAGTTGAAGCTTGGCTTGGCTTGGCTCGGTCCATTTCCACCCCTACCAAGGTGTCAGAGATCTCCACTATATCAAGTTTCTAGGATGCTAGAGATTTCCACTATATCATCAAGTTTCTAGGATGCTTGATAAACCATTACAACAAACGAGCACTTGATGTAAAGTGCTTTTCTAAATGGTTTTCTTCAAGAAGTTTATGTTGAGCAACCACCGGTGTTGAAGAGACTTCAAAAAACCGGATCATATTTTTAATCGGAAAAAGAAAATATAGAGAAGAAAAGATAATGAAGGTTCTAGTAATTATTTAAACGTGCCACAATAACAGTACATTGTTCCCTGTTAAGCTGTGGAATAAGCAACTGCTGCATTTATTAGGTTAGGGTTTTAGGCAGCCTACATTACACCCTTCTTCTGCAGGCTCTTTCCCAGATCCTGCGTAGTGCAGGATGCAGGTGCGTGTGCACCAGGCTGCCCCTTTTTTAACTCTGAACATTTGACTTGGAGCCAAGTTGGTGGTTTCTGCATATAGTAGTATTATTGTTTCCCGGGTTGCAGTAGCCATCGTACTAGGAGTTTTGAAGTCTTTTTGGTGTTATAAATTTTCTACATTGGTTTGTATAATTGCATGTAGTTTAACCGTTGTATGGTAAATTAAGATGGCTTATCTGGTTGTGGAAATATGATCTCTTGTTGTGGAAATGCATAAGCTCTAGCTATTAGTAGTTTATAATCTAGAACTTGCAACATGTGCTGGAGTTCAATTCCCAGGGAATATGACATAATTACATAGTTTTTGTTGGAATTGAAACTACCAAACATGCTATCATGTAATGTTATACTTGTTTAAAGCATTATTAATTTCATGGTGCATTACAATTTCTATATTCATTACCTATACTCTTAAGAACCAGATTTTGTGGGATATATTTTTAAATCATGTAGCACAAACACTTCCTTAAGTTGCTGTATCTGTGTTTGACATATTTTGGACACGGCACTCCATTGACACTCGTATTGTATGTTTGTGTTCCCCGTGTTGTGTTGTGTTGTGTCTATATCCTTGTTTGTTTTAGTATCCATGCTTCATAGTTTTCGAGGCACTATCTGTTGTAACAATGTTTTTCATATGACTTGTTCTTGTATATTGCACATATGAGACCTTCCCAATCTCCTCTCAATCTAACTGGTATGGCATATTGCTTTGATGGATATATGACTGACGTTTAGTTATTATTTTACCTACTGAAAATATTGGAGCATCTTATGAAATATTGTACTTTTTTTTTGCTTTCCTTGCGAGTGCAGCAAAACCATGCCAGTGGAGGAGATCTTGACAATTAATGTCAAGCCTGGTTGGAAGAAAGGAACAAAGATCACCTTCCCGGAGAAAGGAAACGAACAACCAAATGTAACGCCTGCAGACCTTGTTTTCATTATCGATGAGAAACCACACAGCGTCTTCACTCGTGAAGGAAATGATCTGATCACAACTCAGAAGATTTCTCTCGTGGAGGCTCTAACCGGATACACGGTAAACCTTACGACGTTGGATGGTAGAAACTTAACCATACCCATCAACAGTGTCATCCATCCAGATTATGAGGAGGTCGTCCCAAG
Organism: Arachis hypogaea; assembly: GCF_003086295.3. NCBI lineage: Eukaryota > Viridiplantae > Streptophyta > Magnoliopsida > Fabales > Fabaceae > Arachis > Arachis hypogaea. The sequence continues at coordinate 34,444,038 of NC_092043.1, forward strand.
GGAAGGGATGCCGCTTCCAAAGGATCCGTCAAAGAAAGGAAACTTGAGGATTAAATTCAACATCAAGTTCCCAAGTCGGCTCAGTGCCGACCAGAAATCTGGAATCAAGAAACTCCTGGCTGGTTGAAGCATTCCGTACTTGGCAGTCCAGCGGCTTTAGTTTATGAAAATGTACATTAGTTACAACAATCTTGAGAGGAGGCAAATGGAAATAATTTGGTTTGGTTGGTTATCATCATATATGTATTCTGGAATTTGGAACATAGTATAGTGATTGAAATTTTTGGTAAGATGCTATCCTCTTCCTGTATGATTGCTTATTAGCTGCTGAAAAGAATAGCTTTCTATTATAACTAGCAACTAGCAGTTGATGTGGCATCAACTTAGAAAACGTTTTCCTTCCAAATTTGGATCAACAGTTGAACATTAACCACATTTGTGCAGGAAGATTTAGTTAGTTTAATTTTATTGCACTGTAAGTATAACAAAACATCAAATAAAATTCATTTACACCAATACACCATTAACTAATTATATTTTGGGCTTTTGCACCGAAAGAAAATTAAGGTCAGGTTTGGTAAAGTTGTTTTTCGAAGAGGTATTTGCCCTTTTCAAAAACGCAAATATTTTTATTTTGTATTTGATAAATAAAAAAGTTTATGTGTTTATATTTATAGTTTTTAAAAGTTAAGTGTGTTTTTGAAAGTATCTAAGAGAAAATTTTTTAAAGTTGGTTTGTTTTTATCAAAATTAAAATGTTTGATATAATTTCATATATTAATTAATAAATATCTAAATTTTAGAAGTTATAGTATTTTTAAATTTTAAATTTAAAAGCATCTAATGTTTATTATAGTATTTTTAAATTTTAAAAATTGTAGTGATCACATTTGTTGTTGTTTACGTTTATTAAAAGCCATTTATAATTTTTACCAAACACAGATGCTATCATTTTTAAAATGTTAACTTTTATAAGTGTTTTTTAAAAAATAAAAATTTTACCGAATTAAATCTAAGTCTAATCTTTTTTTTAACTTATGTCAATTTTTCTGTTTTAAAAAAAAGTAGAAAAATTGAACATCTAAAACTTAGAAGATATATATTCACAATCTATTTTTCAAGATTTTGAAAATCAATTATGAAACTCGAAGAATTAGAGCTAGAAGTTTAAATGTTTAAAAATTTAACAGAGGTTTAATCGAAATTGAATTGAATATAATAAATTAATATATTTATGCATTAAATATATAATTTAAATTTTTTAAAATTTTATTATTTTAAATTAGTTAACTATTAAAAAATTAGACCAATTCAATTGATTAACTATTTATTTGATTGATTTTTTGACCAATTCAATGCTGATTAATTTGTATCATGAATCGGATAAGTTTTGCGGCCAGTTTTGACTGACCGTTTTAATTCGATTCTTTTGGTTAGTGACTTTTTTTTTCTCAAAATTTATTCAAATGGAAGGACATGATAATGCTTTTACCAATGTCGTAATTAACAAATTGAATCATAATTATTACATCAAAATTGGGATAGTTGGGGCAAAATTGGCCAAACTACTCTAAACTCTAAGGTAGCGTTTGGTGGAGAGACAGAGACAGAAAGACTGAGATTGAGAGACAGAGACTGAGAGATAGGGATTGAAACAAATCTCAGTATTCTGTTTGGTGCAAAATGGGAGACGGGAATTGAAACAAGAATGAAACTCTAATTTAATTTGCACAAAGGGTAAAATTGGAATTAATTAATTGAAATGAAAGTATTTAAGGTATAAAATGTTATTAAAGTTTCAGTTTCCATCTCTAAAAATTTCAGTCCCCTGTGTCCCTACTTTTTGGAGGTACTGAAATACTGAAATTTTGGAGACAGAGACAGAAATTTTAGTACCAGTCTCTGAACTAACAAACATAATACTGAATTTCAGTCTCTCAGTCTCTGTCTCAGTACTTGAAAACAAACGCTACCTAAAGAAACTAAAATAAAATCATTTTTACATTTCATTTACCCAGCAATTACAATCATTGGCCTTTTTTTTTTGTCAGTGAATTGGAGAACCAATCATCAGCCTATTTATAGTATTTTCTATCACAATTAAGTCTACTTCTCTCAATTGGGCCTATTTGGGTTAATGTCATAACAAGTTAACAAACTATATCTATAGAAAGTTAGAAACGAAGAAACCTGGTCTAAAAGTGTTATTTATGGTGTTGATACTATATCATAAGAAGCACAAAAAGTAAAAAAATTGATTGCTTCATTTTTATTAGGCAAACCCTATACCTTTAAACCAAGTTGTGTTATTCTAGTAATTATCTTACTAGTCTATTTAAATAAGTGTTATGAGTTTAAATTTCGTTTTGTGTATACAGCAATTTATTGACCAGCAACAAACCCTTAAATGAAGCTCAGTACTACGACAAATTAGTCCTTGATTTACCAAATTAAAAAATACATTAAAAAACCAAAAAAAAACACTATTTTTTCTTGGACATTAACTTTTACTTGTTATAGTCATGTGCTGAGTATGTAGCGTTTGGTAGCATATACACATCATCAGTTAAATACTGATGGTTCAGTTCCGTATGCAATTTCATAAATAAATATAATTGTTTTGAAACTTAATTAAACAGCCCTATAATAGAAAAGATATTGAACAGGATCATGACAGAAAATACATGTTATTATTTTGTTATGTACAAAAAAAGAATTTACATTCTCATGACATTCATATTTAAAAAAATTATAAAATGCATTATGTTATTTACATCTTGATTTTTGGCGTATCAAATATATCTATTAAGTGCATAAAAGAATGACTATGACAAGTTTCTATCTTGATCCCTGCTTGAGAGACATTTGTTCATTTTAATTTTTGATTCCGTGGAAAGAATAGGCATAAGCTTCATGTTTTTATTGAATTTAAGTTGCACTTATGTTGAGCGTTGAAAATACTTAGTGTGATTTATACCTAATAAAAACAAGGCCTAATCAATAATTAACATATATAATGTATATGTGAATGTGCATTGAACCTGTCGTTCTCTTAGTTTAATTCTATGATTCTACAGTGATGTATGTTTGCTACATTTAATTTGTGATTTGCAACATGTTACATGCCAAGAAGCTAGCGTCAATCTGAATCGTATGCAAAATTCTAAGCTGTACTTTTCAATAATCAATATCATAGTGGCCTTTCTGGGCACCAAAGTCGAGTCAAAAAGAAAGAGTTGGACCTTGGAAATTTGTTTGTGATGCCTAATCATACATCAATAACAATCATTTGAAACTAAGAGTAATTTTGTCAATCCCATTATTCAATTTAATACTCATATATTCATTAATTATGTGCCTCCATTTAGTGCATCGCCAGTATTTGCAAAATTTCAACACTCTCCACTCTGGAAGAATTTGTCGTAAAGCATAAACATATTCATCATCATGAGCATCTTTATTTTGTGTGTGAAACGGATATAATTTAGGTACATTACTATTTATATTCATTTTGCAATTTATTCTAAAAAGAGACTCGCTAAATATCTTAACTATTCTTTTAAATATAAATTTTACATATATTTAAACGTTAAGAAACACAAAGGTTATATAGACCTGAAAATTACTAGTCCTATGCATAGACACTAGACAGCATCAGTTACACATATAGCTTCGAATTTTTTGATAAGATGTTTATTGATTTAGCAGTGCACCAACTCAACTGTTTAATCATATGACATGAAGACGTCTCAAAATTGAATACCTACTACGACAGGGTTTGGCATAATCACCTTTATCGCTTCAAGAACGTTTACTACACCAAATTAATTTTACTAGTAATTTATTTTGTCTTTAACAGTGATAACAAATATATAATTGTTACAAAACAGTAAAAAAATTAATGATTAGAAATTATTATTTTTCCGGGACTTACCTAGAACCGGACGGTGATCGGGCTTGTTTGTGAGGCCCAAGCGTTGGAGGAGTGTGATCTATGACTTGGTTTACGTCTGGGAGCCGCCTCCGAGTTGTGTATGTGAAAGAATGGGGGGGTGGTACCTGCAAAGACACTCCAATGCCTAAGTCAGCAAGAGTGTGAGCAGGTCTAGAGAGTATTGGGACTTAGAGATACCTGAGGAATGTCAGTGTATTTATAATGGTGAACCAATAACCACCGCTGAAGTAGTTCCGCCTTTTAAGGTGGATAACTGTTCCTTTATCTTATGGAGGTTGAGATATGGCTCCTAGAAGTGGGTAGAGAGATTTTAGGGGTAGTTACTCATTTGAATGAGTGATTATCTGCCAGCTAATCTTCGTCCCCGACTTCTTTAGGGTTAGTCGTGATAGGAACCGACTTCATAGGGAGGAGGTCGGTACAAGGCGAAGCTCAACCTTTTTGGGTTGGGCCTTTTGTTGGTACCTGGGCCTTATCGTTGGGTCAGGGTATGAACAGTGCCCCTACTCGAGCCCAATTTCCTTTAAGATTTGGGTTCGAGTATTCTACTCGGGGTCGTAACCGACTTGTGAGGGAACCGACGTGATTTGTTTGTAACCGACGTGAATTTTCGTGACTTTTGATTTTCACAGTTACATCTAATCAAACGTCGCGTCCATTAGGGGTGTGCGTAGGCATTAATTACCTTGGTAACGGTGCATTCATTAATGACCGCTTCCATTTCTACCATTATGCCCCTAACGTGCTTATAAATGCTTCCCTCTTCCTTCGTTGTTTCGTTTCTTCGATTTTTCAAAATTTTTTCCCTTTCATCTGTTCGTGGAACACTTTCGTATCTGTTCGTGGGATACTTTCGTTGAAGGCTTTCATCTTCCTCTACTCCTTTTCAGGCAAATTTTGGTTCTTTCTTCCTTTTTATTAAGTGCTTCTGCATGCCTTTTATTTTCTTTGGAGAGGGAGAAGGTGACGTCGTAGGTTGTTAGATTTCATGCCCCTTAGGAACTCTCGTTTTTTATTCTTTTTTCTTTTTCCTTTGTAGGTTTTCATCATACCCTAGGGAAAAATGTCTTCTGTAGAAGTTCTTGCTCAGTGGGTTGATGTTACGGTCCTGGGGGAGGAACCCTTGGTCAATGCCGAGTTCATCACCAACCTTCGCACTCATCACCGTATTTGTACTTCTGAGGAAGATGAGCCGAAGTATGAATTGGTAGTCCCGGGTCTGGAAGACCGGGTTTGTTTTAGGAGGGATACTGAGGAGGTCCCTCATTTTTTCTACATGTATGAAAGCATGATTACCCGTTTGGGTGTTTTTCTTCCATTTTCTGATTTTGAAATAGCTGTTTTGCGTCACTGCCGAGTTGCTCCTACCCAACTTCACCCCAATTCTTGGGGTTTTCTGAAAATTTACCAGTTTATCGGCCACGCCTTAGATTTTTCGACCTCTTTGAGGATTTTCTTCTATCTTTTCCATATGACCAAGCCCTTCAGTGGGCTAAATAACAAGCAGCAATGGGTGTCTTTCCGAGCCATACAAGGTCGGAGAGTTTTCACCCTTTTTGATGAATCCTTCCATGACTTTAAAAATTATTTTTTCAAAGTTCAAGGTATAGAGGGTCACCACCCCTTTTTCTGGATGAAAATTCTGTTCCTCGCTTTCCTCTGTATTGGTTGGAGGCCTCCCCCTGCCAGAAATATGGTTTGGATGACTTGGATGAGGTGGAGGCAGCCATTGTGGGGTTCCTCCGAGAAGTGTGGGGGAGGGCCCCATATCTGGATACCAAAAAATTTCTCCAGGGTTCGCCGTCCTTTGTCCAGGCACAATTAGGTAGCCTTTGTCTTTTATACTTTGTTTCCGACTTGTATCTTGTTTTTCTGACTTGTCTGAATTTTTTGGCTAATAATTGCTTTTACAGAGATGGCGAAGAAGAATTCCAGCGAATCTTACCAGAGAGTCCAGGAGGTCAGGGCAAGATCTCGCGCTAAGGCTGGCGGTGCCAGGGTAACTAGCTCCTCTCTTCCTCCTCCTCCTCCTCAAACTTTGGGGACCCCTTCTTGGCCTATTGTTATTTCCTCCTCGGCTTCTTCTCAGCCGCCCCCTCCCCCCGACCTTCTCCTGAGCCAGAGAAGAAGAAGCATAAGACTTTAGAGTCTTCCTCTTCTTTTGAAGGTGAGGCTAAGGTGGATGCTCCTGCATTTGCCCAGAAACACATCTATCCCCATACCCGTATAGGTATGGATGATGTTTCTGTCCGGAACCACCTCACTATTCTGGCTCAGGAGAGTGTCAGGGTGGCGGCGGTGTGTACCAAGTTTCTTGATGTTTTTGAGAAGACTCCTCTTAGCTCTCTGGGTTCAACTTCGAGGGTTGAAGAGTTGGAGGAAAGGCTTCTCATATATCAGAAACATGAGAAGGAGTTGAAGGAGGAGGTCGCTAAATTGAGGGAGGAGAGGGATGATCTTCGGGAGAAGGGGAGCAAGTTACAAGCCCAATGCAATATGGAGGAGGGCTTGAGGAAGAAGGCGCAGGAGAGTTATTCAAGCTTGTTCAAGGATCTCGTGGAGGTGAGGAAGGACTTGTTGAATTCTCGGACTGCTTACGCCGAGTTGGAGGACTCTATTGCTGAGCGAGCCGAGGAGGCTTGGAGGATTTTTAAGGAGCAGGTCGGCGTCCTTGCTCCCGATTTGGATCTCTCTCCTTTGGACCCTGACAAAATTGTCATTAATGGGGCCATTGTGTCTCCTCCCCGACCTGTATCTGAGTCTGAGTTGAAGACTCGGGGTCAGAGAATCATAAAGTCTCCTCCCCGTCCAGACAATGCTCCGAGTTCTTCCGAGACTCTCGAGACTTCTCTTCCAACTCCTGTAGGTGCCTCTCTCCCTGGTCCTGATGGCACTCCGACTCCTCTTCCTGATTCTGGTGGTGATCCTACTACTCCTGGTGGTGATACTTAAAAAATTTGTTGGCTATATAGGGGCCCGGCCTGTGGGTCCCCCCTTTTTTGAATTCTTTTTATATCTGTGGTAGTAATGGTACACTGACATTTCTCTTGGCCTTTTAAGGCCGTAAACAAAAAATATTTAAAAAACCCTTTTTTGGATAAGGGTAACAAAAAAATATTTATAAATACCCCTTTTTTGGATAAGGGTTTAAGTTATCTTTTATGTGCATGCTTTTCTATTTTTGTTTGATACTTTAGAAAATTTCTCCGACCTTTTTCTTGAAAAACCTTTTCTTTGGCTTGTCTGTCTTTATGAGCTTGACAGTCTTTTGGCCTTAGGTTTTTTCGATCTCTCTTTTTCACTATTCCTTTATACTCAACTTTGTGGTTTATTGAGCTTTTATGTCTTAGGTTATTTTTGCGATGCGTTTTTCTTCTACTCGGTTTTTCATTTCGATTTACGGGTCGAAATGTTTCCGAGCTTCTCTACTCGGGTTTTCATTTCGACTTATGAGTCGGAGTGTTTCTGAGTTTCTTACGATCAACTTATATAACCTCTTTACACCGACTTGTACCTCGTCGTTTTATCCTGACGACCATCTAGGTCAGTTCATGGGATTTTCACGTTTTGTCGAGCTTAAGTCGGCGCGTTTCGTAGAAAAGAAAATAAACGAGAAGGATTTTTTATGAGAGATATTTGAAAAAGATCTTTATTTATTTGAAAAGGTACTTTTTACTGCTACTAAGGGCTTTTAACAACTTATTCCCCTTAGGCTCTACTATGATGCCTCGTTAAAAACCCTTTCTTCAGAAAAAACCCTTTGTTTTTTGGAAAAAAATCATGAAGTAGGGAAAAGAGTGCATCAGGGAGTAGAGTTCGCTTTTAACTATAGTACCTTTTCATGTTGCAAGCATGCCACGACCTTGGTAACTCGGTGCCATTTAGGTCGGTCACCTTATAATAACCTCTTCCTAGGACTTCTCTAATCTTGTATGGTCCCTTCCAATTAGCAGCGAGTTTTTCTTCCCCTGATTTATTGACTCCAATGTCGTTTCTGATCAAGACCAAGTCGTTTGAGGTGAAGCTTCTTTGAATGACTTTTTTGTTGTACCTGGTGGTCATCCTTTGTTTCAACGCTGCTTCTCTTATCTGGGCTTGCTCTCGGACTTCGGGAGTAGTTCGAGCTCCTCTTTGTGCCCCTGTATGTTTCCGTCCTCATCATGGAGAATCACCCTTGGACTTTGTTCGCTGATTTCTACTGGTATCATGGCTTCTACGCCATAAACAAGTTGGAAAGGTGTTTCTCCAGTGGTAGATTGTGGCGTCGTTCGATAAGCCCATAATACTTGTGGGAGCTTTTCTGTCCAAGCTCCCTTTGCTCCTTGTAGTCTTTTCTTCAGCCCTGCCAGTATGAATTTGTTGGCTGCCTCGGCTTGTCCATTGGCTTGTGGATGTTCCACCGAAGTGAGCTGGTGTTTGATTTTCATGCTGGCCACTAGGCTTTTGAAGGTAGAGTCAGTGAACTGGGTTCCGTTGTCTGTAGTAATGGAATGGGGTATTCCAAACCTTGTGATGATATTTTTGTAGAGGAACCTCCGGCTTCTTTGGGCTGATATGGTGGCCAATGGTTCTGCTTCTATCCACTTTGTGAAGTAGTCTATTCCCACGATCAAGTATTTGACTTGTCCTGGGGCCTGGGGAAAAGGACCTAACAAATCCATTCCCCATTTTGCAAAGGGCCATGGAGAAGTGATACTGATGAGCTCTTCCGGGGGAGCCACATGGAAATTTGCATGCATCTGACATGGTTGACATTTTTTCACAAATTCTGTGGCATCTTTCTGCAAGGTCAGCCAGTAGAATCCAGCTCGGATCACTTTCCTGGCTAGTGACCTTGCTCCGAGATGATTTTCGCAGATCCCACTGTGAACTTCCTCTAACACCTCGGTGGTTCTTGAGGTCGGTACGCACTTTAACAATGGCGTTGATATCCCCCTTCTATAGAGAATATTTCTCACCAAAGTGTAATGTTGTGCTTCCCTCCGAATTTTCTTGGCCTCTTTTTCCTCTTTGGGAAGGATGTCGAATTTCATGTATTCGACCAAGGGGTTCATCCATCTGAGGTTTAAACCGGTTACCTCAAGGACCTCTTGTTTGTCTTCTATTTTTACCACGGAGGGTTCCTGGAGAGTTTTCTGGATCAGACTTCTGTTATTCCCTCCTGGCTTGGTACTTGCTAACTTGGATAGGGCGTCTGCTCTGCTATTCAGATCCCGAGCTATGTGTTTGACCTCGGTTTCTGCAAAGTGCCCAAGGTGTTCCAGAGTTTTTTCCAAGTACCTCTTCATATTTGGGTCCTTTGCCTGATACTCTCCACTTATCTGGGAGGTCACCACTTGTGAGTCGCTGTATATCATCACCTTTGTAGCACCGACTTCTTCTGCCAGCTTCAATCCAGCAATCAGGGCTTCATACTCGGCCTGATTATTTGAAGCTGGGAATTCAAATTTGAGGGAAACCTCTATTTGGGTTCCTCTTTCATCCACCAATATTATGCCTGCACCGCTTCCTGTTTTATTTGAGGATCCATCTACATAGAGTTCCCATGTAGTTGGCTTTTCCTCTTGATCTCCTGCGTATTCTGCAATGAAGTCGGTGAGGCACTGGGCTTTAATCGCCGTCCGAGTTTCATACCTCAAGTCGAACTCGGAGAGCTCTATTGCCCATTGAACCATTCTCCCTACGACATCCATTTTGTGGAGGATTTGCTTCATGGGTTGGTTCGTGCGGACTCTTACTGTATGAGCTTGAAAGTAAGGTCGTAGCCTTCGTGAGGCTACTACTAAGGAGTAGGCAAACTTCTCTAGTTTGTGGTATTTTAGCTCGGGTCATTGTAAAACTTTGCTGATGAAATACACTGGATGCTAGCCGACTTCGTCTTCTCTTATCAGGGCTAACGCGACAGCCTTGTCTGCTACAGATAGATATAGGACGAGGTCTTCTCCAGCTACAGGTCGGGTCAGAATCGGAGGTTGGCTCAAGAATCTTTTGAACTCCTGGAATGCCTCCTCGCATTCAGGAGTCCATTCGAACTGACATCCCTTTCTCAATAAGGAGAACAGTGGAAGGGATTTTAGTGCTGATCCTGCCAAGAATCTGCAGAGGGCTGCGAGTCGGCCATTTAGCTGCTGGACCTCTCTTAAACAGGTCGGGCTTTTCATTTCCAGGATAGCTCTACATTTATCGGGATTGGCTTCAATCCCTCTTTGTGTCAGCATGAACCCTAGAAATTTTCCCGCCTCTACCGCGAAGGCACACTTTGCGGGATTTAGTCTCATCCCGTGTAACCTTATGGTGTCAAAGACTCGCGAGAGGTCTAACAAGAGGTCGACTTCTTTCTTGGTTTTCACCAGCATGTCGTCGACGTATACTTCCATTAGGCTCCCAAGGGGGGAGCAAACACTTTGTTCATCAGCCTTTGGTATGTGGCCCCTGCATTTTTTAATCCAAATGGCATGACCACATAGCAAAAATTTGCTCTGGGTGTGATGAATGATGTCTTTTCCTGGTCTGGCTCATACATCGGGATTTGGTTATACCCCGAGTAGGTGTCCATGAACGACAAGTATTGATACCCCGAGCTGGAGTCTACTAGGGTATCAATACTTGGTAGTGGATAAGGGTCCTTAGGACAGGCCTTATTTAAGTCGGTATAGTCGACACACATTCTCCATTTGCCATTTTGTTTTTTGACTAGCACTACATTGGCTAGCCATGTTGGATACTTGACTTCTCTGATGAAGCCGGCTTCTAGGAGCGCCTGTACTTGTTCTTCTACTACTAGGGCTCGTTCTGGGCCGAGCTTGCGCCTTCTCTGTTGCATGGGTCGGGACCCCGGGTAGACCGAGAGTTTGTGGGACATGAGCTCGGGGTCTATCCCGGGCATGTCGGAGGCCTTCCAGGCAAAGAGATCGGAGTTGTCTCTTAGGAGCTTAGATAACCCTTGTTTTAGGGTTTCCCCTAGGTTGGCTCCTATGTGAGTATTTTTTCCTTCCTCTTCGCCTACCTGTATCTCCTCGGTTTTTCCTCCCGGCTATGGTCGCAGCTCTTCTCTAGCCCTTGCACCACCGAGTTCTATTGTGTGAATCTCTCTGCCTTTTCCTCTCAGGTTTAGACTTTCATTGTAGCATTTCCTTGCCAATTTCTGATCTCCCCTTACCGTTGCTATCCTCGCTGGGGTCGGGAATTTCATACAAAGGTGGGGAGTGGATACCACCACTCCGAGTCAATTAAGGGTAGCTCTGCCGATTAAATCATTATATGCTGACCCTACATCGATGACTATGAAGTCTACACTCAGAGTTTTTTATTTTTTCCCTTTTCCAAAAGTGGTGTGGAGGGGCAAAAATCCCAGTGGCTTTATTGGCGTGTCGCCTAATCCGTATATGGTGTCGGGGTAAGCTCTTAATTATTTCTCATCCAACCCTAGTTTGTCAAAAGCGGGCTTAAAAAGGATGTCCGCTGAGCTTCCTTGGTCTACTAGGGTTCTGTGGAGATGGGCATTTGCTAGGATCATAGTTATTACCACTGGATCATCGTGTCCAGGGATTATTCCTTGCCCATCTTCTTTTGTGAATGAAATGGTAGGGAGGTCGGATGATTCTCCTCCGACTTGGTAGACTCTCTTGAGATGCCTTTTACGAGAGGATTTGGCGAGTCACCCTCCCGCGAACCCTTCTGAGATCATATGGATATGTCTCTCCGGAGTCTGCGGTGATGGGTCTCTTCTATCCATATCGTCTCGTTTTCTCTTCCCATGACTGTCCGACCTTTCTATGAGATATCTGTCAAGCCGACCTTCTCTAGCCAGGTTTTCTATCACATTTTTAAGGTCGTAACAGTCATTTGTGGAGTGACCATATATTTTATGGTACTCGCAGTAGTCGCTGCGGCTCCCCCCTTTTTTATTTTTAATGGGTCTGGGAGGTGGCAGCCTTTCGGTATTGCAAATTTCTCTGTATACATCCACTATAGAAACCTTTAGAGGGGTATAAGAGTGATATTTCCTTGGTCTATCGAGGTCGAGTTCTTCCTTTTTCTTGGTTTCCCTCTCCCTCTCTTTTGTTGAGGGAAGGTGCCCAGGTTGCCAACTCAGATCTCTCAGCTTAGCATTTTCCTCCATGTTGATGTACTTTTCAGCTCTTTCCTGCACATCACTTAAGGAGATGGGGTGTCTTTTGGATATGGACTGTGAGAAGGGACCTTCTCTAAGCCCATTGACAAACCCCATTATGACTGCCTCGGTGGGCAGGTCTTAGATCTCTAAACATGCTTTGTTGAACCTTTCCATATAGGCTCGTAAGGATTCTCCGACCTCCTGCTTTATTCCCAGGAGGCTTGGCGCATGTTTCACTTTGTCTTTCTGGATAGAGAACCTCATCAAAAACTTTCTTGAGAGGTCTTCAAAATTGGTGACCGACCTCGGAGGGAGGCTGTCGAACCACTTCATCGCCGCTTTCGATAGGGTGGTCGGGAAAGCTTTGCATCACATAGCGTCGGAAGCATCAGCCAGGTACATCCGACTTTTGAAATTGCTTAAGTGATGCTTCGGATCCGTGGTTCCGTCATAGAGGTCCATATCGGGGCTTTTGAAGTTCCTCGAAACTTTTGCCCTCATTATGTCCTCGCTGAAAGGATCCTCCCCTCCTAGGGGCGGTTCTTCTCGTTCGTCACGGGAGTTCCGACCTTTGAGGAAGGATTCTAACTTCAAGAGTTTTCTTTCTAACTCTTTTCGTCGTTCCATCTCCTCCTTTAGGTTCTTCTCAGTCTCCCTTTGTCGCTCCCGTTCCTGTTCTAACTGTTCCAGGCGACTTTGGTGGACGTGGACTAATCCCATGAGTTCAGTTGCGTGGGATGGTCCATCTTTCTCCGATTCGCGCCCTTCTGAAGAATTCGCCTTCGGATTTTTGACTCCGGAGGTACCTTCTCTGTGCTGATCGTTGGTTTTCTGGTGAAGGGTCAAGTCTGCGTCATTGTTTCCGGCGTCCAGATTCTCTTGTTCAGAATCTGATTCTACATGACCCTCTTCGAGTGATCTGTCCGCCATCACTGGTTGATCTCTCGGGTCCCCGGGAACGGCGCCAATGTTCCGGGGCTTACCTAGAACCGGACAGTGATTGAGCTTGTTTGTGAGGCCCAAGCGTTGGAGGAGTGTGGTCTATGACTTGGTTTACGTCTGGGAGCCGCCTCCGAGTTGTGTATGTGAAAGAATGGGGGTTGGTACCTGCAAAGACACTCCAATGCCTAAGTCAGCAAGAGTGTGAGCAGGTCTAGAGAGTATTGAGACTTAGAGATACCTGAGGAATGTCAGTGTATTTATAATGGTGAACCAATAACCACCGCTGAAATAGTTCCGCCTTTTAAGGTGGATAACTGTTCCTTTATCTTAGGGAGGTTGAGATATGGCTCCTAGAAGTGGGTAGAGAGATTTTAGGGGCAGTTACTCATTTGAATGAGTGATTATCTGCCAGCTAATCTTCGTCCCCGACTTCTTTAGGGTTAGTGGTGATAGGAACCGACTTCATAGGGAGGAGGTCGGTACAAGGCGAAGCTCAACCTTTTTGGGTTGGGCCTTTTGTTGGTACCTGGGCCTTATCGTTGGGTCAGTGTATGAACAATTATCATTAAAATTTACCACTAAAACTAATTCTTTTTAGTAATTTTATAATACTATATATATAAGTAACTCATCTTTATACGAGTTTTACTAATTCCTATTAAACTTAGTTCATGCAATAATATTGTATACATAGCTATTTAAAAATGAAAAGAGTGGTATAAATATTTAGAAGAGCAACAGTGACTCGGTTAAAAACTTAAAATAGAAATCTAACTTGATTAGTTACTTATACTTTAATTAATGGCTAAGTTGATAAATTAGGAGACAGGTAGTGCTATTAATGGTAGGCCTCTATGAAGACTGAAGAGTCAAAAAAGTTGTTACCATAATTGAATAGTGATTTTCTGGTTTAATTAGTGAGAGGAGATTTTCAAAAGCTAGTCTAACAATATTTTCAAAGCTGTCTGCATTGGTTCAACGTTTTCAACTTCACATGCCTTTCCGAAGAAGTTCGAACCACTCTCCATTATTATTAACAACTACTCTTTTTATTGTTTTCCATTGTGGGTTGACCCAACAGATTAGACTAGACTCGCACTCTGCATCGTATCCATATATCTATGGCCTCAATCTTCTTTTCCCTCCAGTAATTCCTGTGTTTACTACTATTTTTGATTGCATGCATGCATGCGGTTGAAAATGTGTTCAGTCAGATAGCAACATCATTGATTTTTTGGTACCAGAACATAAAGACAAATTAAGGGGTATAATTGGAAAAAGAAAATTTTGCGGAAAAACTTTATTTGAACATATCATATAGATAGACTCGTATGAACCTGCAGCAACATCAATCTCAATCCATGCTCTTTCCGTATGTTTGTATAAAAATAGTTTGAAAAAAAATATAATTAAAAAAAAAGGACTAGAGAGATGTTACTATGTTAGTACAAAAATGTAGTAGCGTAGTGATAATTATAGTAGCATGATGGTGGTATGTCCCTCAGGTGGGTGATGAGAGCACTACTCGTAATTAAATCTCTCGTTTCCCTCTCTCTCTCTCTCTCTCTCTAAACTATAACCGCCATGCCTCTCTTATTCTTCTTCTTCTTCTTCTTTGTTACTCCCACTCTCTCACTCAACCAAGAAGGCCTGCTCCTTCTAGAAGCCAAGAAGCAACTACTTCCATCATCCTCCTCCTCCCTCGCCGACTGGAACCCCCGCGACCCCACCCCATGCAACTGGACCTGCGTCACATGCAACCCCAACACCTCCCACGTCATCTCCCTCTCCCTCTCCTCTCTCTCCCTCTCCGGCCCTATTCCCTCATCCCTCTGCCGCCTCCCCTCCCTCTCTACTCTCTATCTCGACGACAACTTCCTCATCTCCCCTCTACCCTCCACTCTCTCCCTCTGCACCTCCCTCACCCACCTTAACCTCTCTGGAAACCTCTTCACCGGACCCCTCCCTTCTTTTCTCTCCTCTCTCCCCTCCCTTCTCCACCTCGACCTCTCCTTCAACAACTTTTCCGCTTCTATTCCCCCATCCTTCTCTCTCTTCCCCAACCTCCGATCCCTCAACCTCGTCCAAAACCTCCTCAACGGAACCATCCCTTCGTTTCTCACCAACCTCACCACCTTAACCTCCCTCAACTTGTCCTACAACCCTTTTCTTCCTGCTCCGTTACCGAGTGAGTTCGGCAACATGACCAACCTCCAGGACTTGTTTCTTTCCGGCTGCAACCTCCTCGGTCCAATTCCCGCTTCATTGGGGAAGCTATCCAACCTTCGAAACCTTGCACTAACCTATAACAGCCTCCAGGGTGCCATACCGGAGTCTCTCATCTCCGGCCTCACCAGCATCGTGTTTCTCGAGCTCTATGAAAACTCGCTCTCTGGTTCATTGCCACGTGGCGCTGTGTGGAACAACCTCACACATTTGGAAGGATTCGACGCCTCCGGGAACGACTTGACGGGGACGATTCCCTCCGAGTTGACTCGGTTGAAGAAACTCGGTTCTCTCAACTTGTTCGATAACAACCTCGAAGGCTCTCTGCCGGAGAGTATCGTCGAGGCCGAGAGCTTGTACGAGCTTAAACTGTTCAACAACTCGCTCAATGGGTCGTTGCCGAGTCAACTCGGGAGCAACTCGCCCCTGCAGACACTCGACCTCTCGTACAACAACTTCTCCGGCGAGATTCCGGCAGGATTGTGCCGCCGGGGAGCGTTGCAGGAGATCATGCTAATTTACAACTCGTTCTCCGGCAGAATCCCCGAGAGTCTGGGGGATTGCAGGAGCTTGATGAGGGTTCGAATAAGGAACAATAACATTTCGGGAACTGTTCCCGAGGCTATGTGGGGACTGCCACACCTTTATCTTCTGGAGCTTGATGAGAATTCCCTTACTGGGTCGATTTCTACTTATATTTCTGGCGCAAGCAACATGTCAAGTTTGTCGCTTTCCTTCAACATGTTCTCTGGGTCTGTTCCCCAGGAAATTGGGAATTTGGACAACCTTGTTCAGTTTGTCGCCAGCCATAATAGGCTATCTGGTCGGATTCCGACGAGTGTTGTGAAATTGAGTCAGTTGGGGAAGCTTGTGATTAGTGATAATGAGCTTTCGGGTGAGATTCCTTTGGCGATTAGTGCTTTGGAAAAGCTTAATGATCTTGATTTGTCCAATAATAAGCTTGATGGTAACATTCCAAGTGAATTAGGAACCTTGCCGGTGCTTAATTATCTTGATCTTTCAGGGAATCTTTTCTCCGGTAGGATCCCAATTGAGCTGCAGAATTTGAATCTTAATTTGCTGAATTTGTCGAATAATCAGCTTTCAGGGGAGATCCCTAAAGAATTCGACAATGAGAATTACAAGAAGAGTTTTCTTGGAAATCCAGGGCTGTGTAGTTCTTCTTCAGTCTCTGGTCTCTGTCAAAATTTAGGTGAGAAGAAGAAGAACAAGATAAAGTATGATTGGGTTTTCAGGTTCATATTTGTGCTTGCTGGAATTGTGTTTGTTGTTGGGGTAACATGGTTTTGGTTCAAATTTAGGAGCATTAAGAAGATGAAGAAGAAAGTGAGGCCTAACATGTTAAAATGGAGATCTTTTCACAAACTTGGATTCAGTGAGTATGAGGTTGTGAAGTTGCTGAGTGAAGACAATGTCATTGGTAGCGGAGCATCCGGGAAAGTTTACAAGGTTGTACTGAGCAATGGTGAAGCTGTGGCAGTGAAGAAATTATGGGGACCAAAAAACAGGACTACTGTTTCTGAAAAAGATGGTTTTTTTGAAGCTGAGGTGGAAACATTGGGAAAAATCAGGCACAAGAATATTGTGAGGCTATGGTGTTGTTGTAACAGTGGTGATAGCAAGCTCTTAGTTTATGAGTACATGCCTAATGGAAGCCTTGCTGATTTGCTTCACAGTAGCAAGAGAAGCTTGTTGGATTGGCCAATTAGGTACAGAATTGCCATTGATGCTGCTGAGGGGCTTTCTTATTTGCATCACTATTGTGTTCCTCCTATTGTTCATAGGGATGTCAAATCCCACAATATATTACTTGATGAAGACTTTGGAGCAAAAGTTGCAGATTTTGGTGTGGCCAGAACTTTTAGCAGGGTTACCCAAGGTGCAGAATCTATGTCTGCAATTGCCGGATCTTATGGTTACATAGCACCAGGTAAAAAATTAACATCAAATTCACTTTTGTTTACCTTTGATTTTACTTTGGTATAACAATAAATTTATATATGGAAGGTTAATCACTTACTAACTATGTATACACCTATCTTTGATTTTATTAAATTGCATTTTAATGTATGTGATGCAGAATATGCTTACACTCTAAGAGTGAATGAGAAGAGTGACATCTATAGTTTTGGAGTGGTAATTTTAGAATTGGTAAGTGGGAGAGCTCCACTTGATCCAGCATATGGTGACAAAGATTTGGTGAAATGGGTTTCTTCCACATTGGAGCAGAGTGGAGAGGATCAAGTGATTGATCCAACTATGGATGTTAAGTACAAGGGAGAAATCATTAAGGTACTAAACATAGGGCTCCTTTGCACAAACCCTCTTCCCATAAACCGGCCTTCAATGCGCAAGGTGGTGACAATGCTGCATGAAATATCTGCAATTCCCAGAACAACAAGTGGAAAATTGTCCCCTTATTATCAAGAAGAGGCCTCTGATAATGAAAATCATCATGGAAACACGGTTTGATCCAGTTATCCATATATTTTAAGTATCATGTTTAGGGTGTATTTAGATTTAGGTAAAAAATTGTGTTTAGATACATCATCTAAAACATGATATTTAAAATTAGACAGAGTATTTGAAACATCTATTGTAAGATATGGTAAGAGATGGCATAACTAGGTTCAATTTTCATCACTATCACTTTTTTACATATAAAAAAGTTACTAAATGTAACAGTAACTGTAAGAAATATTAAGAGAGAGAGAGAGAGAGATGCCAATTTTAATGTTGCCATTTTTCTCAATTCTCATGAACTGGATATTGTATAATTGAAATTGCTATCATAGTTGGAACTAAAGTAATATTCTTGGATGAAATTTTTAATGGCAAGTGTTAGTCCCGGATTTATTGTCCATATCTTCTTGCCTTGTGTGTTCATCTATGCATCTGTTGCCATTTGCCACTGTTCATTTTAGGAATAGAATCTGATACCCTATATGGTTGACCTATATTCTGACAAATGTTTTGGTGAAACCAATTAGAATATGATTGTATTGTAAAAGTAATTTGAAGGTGTCACGCATCATTTTCATTGCCATAAGAATATGTCGTCACATAGTCTTATCCAGTGAGATGCATATTGCATGGGACTTGAGAATAATAAAGTGTTTTTGTTTGTCATGAATTGTGAACGAATATTCATAT
This sequence comes from Arachis hypogaea, assembly GCF_003086295.3. Classification (NCBI taxonomy): domain Eukaryota; kingdom Viridiplantae; phylum Streptophyta; class Magnoliopsida; order Fabales; family Fabaceae; genus Arachis; species Arachis hypogaea. The sequence continues at coordinate 34,462,451 of NC_092043.1, forward strand.
GGTTGATTAGATATCGTTTTAGATGAGATCATTTTATAATTGGAGTAAAGTTTTTAATATACATCATCCAAGTACGGGATCAAAATCTTCTTTAAAGCAAAAACAAATTCATGTCCCTTTCTGTATTGCATCATGCATATTTTATGTTTTGTCATTGTCCCCTCAGTTTTTAAAGTTGTACTGATAGTTGTTTTAATTTTTGTTTCCAAATACATATTTTCCAAGCAATAAGCAATATATTTGGATGAGGAAACAAGGTAATGCGACATTGTAACGGATATGCATAATTTAAATGAGTAAATAATTTTTTCGGTTTGTGACTATTTATTTGAAAAATAAAGTATAATCACTAATTATTTAAATAATTGGTTTAAGCACTCCTAACATATTAACAGGCCACTGTTTTTTTATAAGGACCTCTTCAACAAATTACTTTAATAATTAGAGACCAATAAATTTTTTTTAAATTATATAAAAATACTTTATTCAGGCCTGAGGTTCATTTAAGGGTCTGTCGCTGGCCAATAAATTGCTGTATGCACAAAGCAGTGTTCGAACTCCCGACACTTAAGCGAACAAGTGAGTTTACTATTCGACCAACCCAAGTTGGTTTACTCTAATTTTTGTTTTTGCTATGAGATTGTCATTTTGAAGGGCCAGGGACCCGTTTAGCTACTCAACGAAAGGAATAAATGCTGCGCTTAACCCTAGGATTTGGGTTTAATTAATTGGCCATTGCAATCAGATATGGGCTAATTTTGTAGCCCAATGTTTCGGTTGTGAAAATTTTCAATAATTTCTCTTCAAGGCCCAAAAAGATGAAAAAAGGAATTTTAGGAGTATTAATATTTCACGTCCAAAGACAAAAGGAGTGTTAATATTTCAGAGTTGTTGCAGCTTAATATGTTTGGTTTTGGCCTTTTGGGCAACACATAAGCCCCTTTGCTAATAAAAACAATTGTGTTTTAAGAACATCAGATCAGTTTACTGCTAGTGATAGTGGAATGTATTTCAAATGTTCTTGATATAAAGAGTTAAATATTATTTAAAAATTATTAGTTAATATTTTTAGAATATTCAATTTAATTTTATGTATTTTAATTTTGTTTATTTAGTTACTAGATTATGTTTTGTGTTTGTGGGTTTTAGGATTTTCTTTGTTTTAATCTAATAAGAAGTTGTAAATACTTCATAAATTATTGTAGTCGTAGTATTAAGTGATTAGAGGTGTCAAAACACTTTTTAGTTTTGTGATGAAATCATAGTGTAGACAAGTGAGATTGAGTGAGTCCCTTTTTTGTTGCATGAAAAATTTGGTAAAAGATTGGGAAGCCTCTTCAATTCAATTCTCAAATTATAGTGTGAAAAATTAGGTTGAGAAGTTCATTTTTTGTTAGGTCAAGAAATTGGATAAAAAGTAAAGTAATTATCTTTGTATCTAATTTCAATCTATCCCTTTTATTTTTTATTTCAATTTTAATATATCTTTTTTATTTAATTTCAATTCATGTTATTATATTTATCTTTTTTGGTCTGTATTAGTTAGTAAAATATTTTATTTTAATAAATACAAAATAAATAACTTAGATTTTTTGTATTTTTATTAAAAAATTTTGAATTTATAATTTTAACATGTGCATTTAAGACAAGATAATTATATCCTAAAAAAATATACTTTATATTTTTTACACACTAAAAAATGTACTAGTACCTAATTAAGTTGTTGAAACCCTAAGATGCCATCAATCAATTATAAAACCTATTAATTAGAACCCTAGCAATTGTGTTCTACAACTTCATTATTGTTATTAAACTCTATCGTATCCTTGTGCTAAGTAGAGAATTTGTAAGCCATCCAATTTGTAAACAATACTTCATTATATGTAAAGGTTAAAATTAAAACTTCTCGAATCAAACTTACTTGTATCTTTTCAATTGAATTAATTTAATCGACAATGTTTTTGCTAGTTTTCTATTTATATACATTAAATTTTATGGAATCTGATTACGTGCAGAGGACGTCATTACATCCAGGAGATTATATTCTGCAGTAATTTCCTCTTTTTAATTACCAAAAGTATATGCTGGCGCTTCTGATCTACGAGAATTCCGTGGCCAAACAAAATGACTCTAAGTAGAAGTACGTAACTAACGTAAGTACTATGTTAAGGACTTAGTACTTAGAATATTTATGCACGAGACGAAAAAGAGAGCTTAAAACAATTGCAATGAAATTGATAATCATTGAAATCTCATTTCACTTGAAATTATTACACGAAACAAAGAAGGAAATTTTGAACACAACCGCAGAGACATCATGTCATGAAAGAACAATATATTATATTGTGAAGCTTTACTCTTTACAACCGAAGATAATGATGATTCTGTGATATATATAGGGCTTTCCTAACAGCCTGGAAGTTAATGCTTTTATTTTATGCATGCATGAATGATATTCTCTATTTTAAGTAAGAAGCTAAAGAATGAAATTGAATGATCATAAACTTTATTTGGTAATACAGTAAAAAGTTCTATATATATATATCTTATGCATAGGTCCCATGTTTTAAGTGAGATACAGTGGAGTATGCAAGCCGGTCCTACTCAGAATATTTTATATAATTTTTTATTTACCCACATAATTACCTTTTAACTATTTGTTTTTTCTTTCATATTTCAAGGAGGAAAAAAAAATGTTATGAACGTATATGTTTCAATTATTTTCAACTGAACAGTTAGGTGAATAAATTATTAGTCAACTAAATTTCTAATTAAGTACCGAAAACCCTAAAAAGTAGGTCAGCCTTATTTTTTTTCATTCTTTCTTTTTTCTTTCATTTTTCCTCAATTCCTCTTTCTTCTCCTGCTGTTTCTTCTTTTGTTTTTTTGTTTCCGGTGTTGTTCATTTTTATTGTGTTTTTCTATAATTTATTTGTTAGTTATAAAAATTTGAGTAATTACTTAAATTAGTCTCCAAAAATTTTAAAAATAGATATTTTAGTCTTTAAAAAAAATTAATACACAGATCAATCTTTAAAGTTTATTTTTGACAGATAAATTAGTCTCTAATTTATTTTCTGACAAAGTAATTACCCAAATCAGTTCTCAAGAATTTTAAAAATAGACATTTTAATCTCTAAAAAAATTAATACACAATTGAATCTCTAAGATTTTACTTCGACAGACAAATCAGTTCTCCGTCCAAAAAAAAAGTAAAATAAAATTATTATTATTATTATTAATTACACACTAATATTGTATCATAATTTTTTGTACTTTTTAGACAAAAATAATAATAATAATTTATATATTAGATTCTTTTGTATGTATTTATAATATAAAAAGTATATATATATATACTCAATAATAATAATAATAATAAAATTATTAGAGATTATTTTACAAAAAATTTAAGGTTGAAACTATTTGATATTTTTGTATTTAATATAATCAAAAGATGTCTTATTTTAAAAAACATGTTTGTATTAAAAGAAAATGTTTTAATTTGGATTTCAAATCATCATTATTCACCTTAAATACTTGTTTCTAACGAAAAGAGTGTATTAATATGCTAGTGTCATCATCCACATCCACAAAGTTAAGTTAATAATAATAAAGGTTGACATATAGTAAAAGTAAAATGGACGGGAGACTGTTATATCTGACAAAAAAACCGTTGAAAATTGATCTGTGTATTAATTTTTCTTGGAGATTAAAATGTTCGCTTTTAAAATCCTTGAAGACTGATTTGGAAATTACTTTGCCGAAAAATAAATTGGAGATTGATTTGTCTACCAAAAAAAATTTTAAAAAATTGATCTATATATTAATTATTTTTAGGACTAAAATATCTATTTTTAAAATCGTTGGAGACTGATTTGAGTAATTACTCTAAAAATTTTTTGTGTTTGGTTTAGGATATTTCAAAATTATGTAAACAAAAATTAACTATTAAATCTATAATCACTTGTATAAATATAAAATATATATTAAAAATTAATTAAATAATATAAATACATATGACTATTTTTTGTGTGCATATAATATTTTTTATTTTAAAATATATGTTTATTTTATTTAAAAATAAAACCTAGTAACTTTTTGAAGAGTTCTGTAATAGAGATGACGATAGAAAAAGGCAGATCTATCACACTTGCTGTAAACATTAATAACTTCGCCTCAAACTTAAATCCGGGTGTACCTTACAAATTCACGCTCTCACCCTGTCCCATAATATCTGATTTTTTATTTTAATAAATAAATTAAATGTATTAATTATCGAATTAAATAATTTTAAAAATTATTATTAAAATTCGTTATTTTATTTTATTTTATTTATACTATAAATGAGATACATGTAAAGTCATCTTATTCACGATGTAAACGAGATATGGTTTGGAGACGGCTATATATATAACTTGTTTACAGCATTTGATCGGGCGCTAGTTTGAATTTTTCAACTACTTTTTCTTTTTATTTACCCATTTTTGAGCATATAATTGATACTTACGACGATGGCGCGTGCAGCTGATAACAACGAAGACATCAACAGGCTGAACAAGACTTCGTATTATGTTAGGGCAGCCGACTTTGCGGTTAGTTTTAATTTATTGTATTTTAAAAAATCCTATATAGATAAATGTGTGTATGTAGCTATGGTTAGGATAGTAGTGAAAAAGGAGAATATAGTTTGTATAGTTAGTATGCAATAGATTACTGGTAAAAATTTAAAACTCTCTTTTATTTCACTTGTCTAAGGTTGTTATTACATAATTATTAGTTTGGAACGCCATCTAATTTAGTTATTTTACCCTTTTTAATTTTATAATTAGAATTTTTTTATATCAAATATATTGAAACTTACAAAATAAATTTTTTCTAAAAAATATGAACTAAATATGTAATTACGTTGTTATTTATAAAATCTGTAATTTATGAAAAAATATCTATTTCGGTTTAATATTTTTTCTGAGAAAATCTAATAACAATAAAACAGCGTAAAAATTTAAAAAAAAATATAGGCACCTATCTAAAAAATTAGTGACATTGTAAGGACAGTTAAACTTAAAAGAATCAATAAAAGTTTTAAAATTACTTATTGATAATTATGAACATATATTTTTTCTTTAGAGGTCTCGCCTTCTACTTTTTCGCCGAGTGAGTCATACCCTTCCTCCACTGAACGCCATCGTCCCGTATCTGAAGGAGGTTGGATTTGGCGACACGGTGCCTTTCAGAGACTTCACATTCGACAATGCCCTGACTACACATTCGTGGAGCGATGACATCTGGAGACGCACACGTTTCATCTCCCATGGGGTGAGATTATTATCATTCTGCAGGACGTTGCGTACCACCTAGAGCTACGTGCCCACGGGGACCCTATTGGGGTGCCTCCGTGACTTTGGTAGGTGGTACTAGATGGAGATGTGGCAGTTGGTGGAGCAGCTGTTGGGTGCCAGGCCTTCGATGGCTCCACAGCAGGCAGCACAGAGGAATGAATCGTTCATGCTGAAGCTCGTATGGTTGCAGGATTGTGTCCGCCAGATGTCCGCTACGGACGACCCAGAGACCCTCCGACAATACACTAGATGCTACATCATATTACTGATCGGAGGATATCTGATGATGGATAAGTCAAACAACTTGGTCCACCTCCGATAGCTCCCACTTCTTCAGGACTTTGGGCGGTGTCAGACGTTATCTTGGGGCTCGACCGTGCTGGCTTGGACGTATTAGTCACTATGCTCGACAGCACACCAAGGTGTCACGGTCATTGCTGGCTACACTCCGCTGTTGATGTCCTGGATATACCAGAAATTTTCTCAGTGGTGTCTATCGGAGTGAGCGATCTACATGTATCCTATGGTGGCGAGGTAACAAATGTTTATGTCTTTATTTAGTTATGAGTTTTTAACTACCTACGAGCTTCTGCATAATGAACTGCTTTTATTGTTTCTATTAGTGTCAGATTTGTTGGATTGCAGCAGTAGAGCAGAGATCAGCATGAGGCCAAGGTACTGCATTAGAGAGTTTCGATCGACAGGTTATGATTTGACGAGGTTAGTACCATGCTTCACCTAACTGCAATTTCATTTTAGTCATTTATGTTGCATTTGTTTATAAGAACTAATTATTTGTTATGTCACAGTATCTCCATTGTTCACACGTTTGACACCAAGCCGATGCAGGAGTATTACAATTGATGGTGTGGGGCTTGCCGTGTTAGGTACCTGTCAGGTGAGGATGTACTGGAAGATTTGAGGCTTGTCGAGTTACCGCTGACGTATAGCCCACTGTCAGCCAGCTGAGAAATGATCTCTACCTTCTGCAGGGCGTAATCATCCTCTCCCATGCTGGAAAACGAAGTTCTCTCGTGCATGGCGTCCAGATCCAATGTATGATAGTGACTTGGTGCATCGGATAGCACCGGAATTGGGTGGGGGTGGGGGGAGGCAAAACATAGCGCACAGCTGCCTGAGCAGGTGTCTTCGGTAAAAACTCCTCGTCATCACCCCCTCGGAAGAATCACTGTCGCTACTATCAGCAACGTACTCCTCATCAGAGTCTTCCTCACCCACTTCCATGTCCTCCACTGGAATGGCGACATGAATGGGTGGTGGTGCGAGAGTCGATTGTCCTGTACGTAAGTCGAGTGAACAGAACTACCGCCACCAACATCTCCAACCTCGGCAAAAAGCTCCATCACTTGCTCCACCATGATTCTCTCATGGATGTCGAACATCAGTCGTGCATGCTCGTCCCCTATAAGCCAAATAGTCGAAATCGGAACACTCCATTACCCAGCGGTGCCAGTAACCTATAACCCACCCTTCCGACCTCCCTCGTTTCGGTGCCCCCAAGGTTGCTCAATATCAAACTCTTCAACTCGGACAATGAACTCACACGCTGAGTACGCAATAGAATTGGATTTTCACACTCAAATATCACCCCGTTGTCGCCATTTCTCATACGACAATTGGGGTAAACACACACAACTATGTATACGCTATTACTGGCCATTGTTGCCTTCTTTTTGTGAGAAAAACGGGACAGAAGAAGATATGAAATAAATATGGATAATTCCAAGGGTTAGACATCCTTTTATAACTGCTGAAAAATTGTTTACACGTATCTCGTTTACACGGTGAACGAAATGACTTTACACGTATCTTATTTACAGTGTGAACGAGATATACGCATGTCACGTTTATGTGTCTTATCTCGTTTACACTGTAAACAAAATACGTGTAAAGTCATCTCGTTCACAGTGTAAACGAGATAAGATAAGGTGACAAATTTCGGTAATAACTTTTAAAATTATTTAATTCGATAATTAATATATTTAATTTATTTATTAAAATAAAAAATTCCCATAATGCCTCGTATACGAAATAAAATTTATGACTTATTAAATAAAATTATAAAGTACTAAAAAGATTAGGTAAGTTTTAACGGTTTTGTTAGGTAGATAATAATGTTTGTGAATAATGTGAATAAAAATTCTAAAATTGGCTCAATAAAATAAAAAAATACTTCACTCTCAAATTACCCCCTAAATTCTAACATTAGGATAACCATCCGCACACCTAATATATTGAACATCCAGTCATTGTTAATTGTGCATGAATAAACTGAATCAAAAGGAATAATCATCCAATTAAGAATCAACATAACCATCTGCATACCTATTGAATATCAATCCAGCATATGTTACTAATAACTACTTAATCAAACCAGCCGCATAAGTATTAGACTAATCATCTGCATACCTAGTGTGGTTTATTATCCATTGGTGACTACGTGTGAATGAAAGGAATTGTCGTTGGTGAATGATGATGGGACATCACAAAGTGGTTCATCTAAATTGGATTCCATTTACGTGCATGTAACGGTTATGCACATATAAAAATGTAGCAATATATAGCAGCGAAAAGAAGGATGCATGGGGCTACGGCGCAATCTCACATCGCAACGGAGCACAAACGTACGGGACGAGGAGAGGATGGACAGCGTTAGCAGGAGGTTGGGCAGCGTCGGACCGGATAGCAGGAAATTACAGTGCCACTGGAGTGACTATGCGGACCGAAGATCACAAATAGAAAATGAAAAGTTAGTATAGTATTGGGAATAATTGTATATCAATTGTAATTTGGTTTAATTATAAATTCTTATTTTTTAAAATTAAAAATTTGAAATTAAAACTAATTAATTAATAATCCAATTTATGATTTTAATTTTAATTTCTTTTTTTATTTCATTATTCACATTATTTAGTATTCTCATTGTTTCTCTATACTTTTTCAAGTTCAATTTTAAATATAATTAAAGTTATCATATTATAAATTCTCAACAATCTTAAAAGGGTTAAATTCATCAAAGTCAATAATTTATCTCAAATATGTATTGGTGTATATTTTTACAGCAGATATAGGAATAAGACGAGTATAAACTCGGAACAACCAGAATCTAGCTACCCCATATCTAAATTATCACAAGATATTATCCTCACTTGCTCTAAATCCCAGTTAACCATTAAAAAACTCATCCCATTCGGAGCGAAACATGTCGGATCAACTCAAATTGTTATCCCTATTAGTTGGTTTAAAAAAAAAAAAACACTTATTCACTGGCTTATCATTTCTCTTCTCAATATCCCCCCTTTGCGTTTCCAATTTCATTTATCATTTTGTGTATTATTAGGATCAATTGTCACTTATGTCAATTTAAGTAAAACTATACCACTTATAACTTTTTGTAGGATGTATATATATTTTAGCGATCCAGTTATTAATAAATTACAATAATAACATATAATGAAGATTATTTGTATCAAATTTTATTAAAATTGGCCGTCAATGACCCTTTATTTAATATTTTTAACAAATATATTACGTTATATATATATATATATATATATATATATATATATATATATATATATAAAAGTTATAACAAAAGAATTTGGATTGTCATAAAAGTTTCTAAAGATCTATAACAAATAAACTTTTAATTCATAATTGATTTTTTTAAATTACACAAATAAAAATTATTAAATAAGATAACATTTACATAGATTGACACCCTGTCTGTTTTTCTAGCTAACTCTCATAATATACATCGCATTCTTCTATACGTGAATCTCTCCCATTGTTTCCCTTTTTTATTTTTATTTTTATTTTTTGAGAGGACGGGGTAACAAGAATTCCTTCCATCTTAATACACAAACGGAGCAGCGGCTAATGGATCGATCAAAATAATAAAAATGTAGGGACACTAAACTTCCAATTTAGGCAAAGTTCATTATTTTATGGAATCTTTGTGGCTTATATAAAATTTCTTTTATTTTTTTTATTTTTATCAAACAGATAGAAGACACCTCATAGGAGAATGAACTTAAGAAGTACGGATATTAATCATCCTTAACTAATGAACATAATATATTCTTTTTCAATATAATAAATAATATTATTTAAATATAATATATAATTGTAATTTTGTTTTGTGTTGACATGCATATTATCATTATAATAAAATACAATATAAACTCCATTTATATTTGGATACATTCTATATATTTATCTAATAATAAAAATACAAAAAAAGTATCTATACATTAAAAATTAGTCATCAATTTAATCATCGATATAAAATATATATTAAAATATAAAATAAATATTAAAAATAAATTAAATAATATATATTTATATCTAAATACATAATAGCACATTTGGTATCTGATATTTTATGTACATATAATATTTTGTGAGTATATTTAAGTAACAGAATTTTGCTATAATATTATATTACACATATAAGTTTTGTGTTTGCTTGAGATAGTGGCTGCTGGGTGGTGCATATCAGCAAATGGTTGACACAAGGTAGAGTTTGCTTTTGCCATATGGCAACAGATATAGTATGCAGCAGCCATCATTGATGTTGAGAAGAATAGAGCCCTTATTAGCTTCCTTGCTATGCATGAGAAGTCTACGTGAAGGAATGAAGTTATGGTTGGCACAAAAATCATATAAAATATATATATGTAGTTTTCAATTATTTTTCTTCTACTTGTTATGATTTTTATCATATACATTTTCATTTATTTTATAGCTTTATGTACACTCCAGGGTGACATTGGACCTAAGTTGATCTTACTCTTTGTGCTTAGACATTAGGTTGCCCCATTCCCACTCAACTCTTCCATCCCTTATTTAATAGTCTCTTTCTAAGTTAAAACTATGGTCTTAATTAATAAGATTTTAATTAAAGCTACCTTTAGTCAGAGTAGAAAGGACAAAAACTTGAATTTAGTCTTCTACAAGCTTTCATACAAATGATATATACAAAGCAAATAAACCACAAAACTTGAGATCAAAGCAACCTTATTATGCATTATTTCTCATGTGCAACTAACCCTATCTATCTCATCTTTCTAAATAGTTAGTAGTTTCATTCCTCCTCCATTTAGAATTTTCAGGGAAGGAGGGAGTACAATATTATTCACCTCATGCAAAAGAAAGAAAGCACCAAAAAAAGTGTGAGGAGAATTTAATTCCTTCCCAACCCTTAACAAGAACTTGCATGAGGGGAGCAACCTTTAGAAGAGACAACTTCTTCTTTATTATTTCCCCTTCTTATATACTGTACTCATCACTATTACTTTAAATATATTCATCTCTTAACTCAATCTACACATAAAATCACTCTATCTCCTTTGCTTGATGCATATATCTCTTTTTTTTCTTTATTTGTTTCTTATAGCAGCGTGAAGAAGGAAAAAGAAGATATGTATCCTGAAATGGAATGAGAGAGGAGAAGGGAAACATAGGGTAACACATGCAAGAGGAAATAATGACTCAGTGCAACAGTAATAATGATTACCCTGAAAACAATCATAGCACCATTGTGGAGAGGAACAAAGATAGCTTAATTAGTAGAACTTGTCCATCATGTGGTCATCATATCAAATGCCAACAAGACCACCAGGTTATTAATTCTTTTACATTTTTGTACTTCAATTTTGCATGTACAATTGGGGTGCTCATGATTATTATTTATTATGATATGATAATTAGGGTGCTGGAATTCACGATTTACCTGGGCTACCAGCTGGAGTGAAGTTTGATCCAACAGATCAGGAAATTCTAGAACATTTGGAAGCCAAGGTGAGGTCTGATATTCACAAGCTTCACCCCTTAATTGATGAGTTTATCCCTACTCTTGAAGGCGAGAATGGAATCTGCTGCACCCATCCAGAAAAGTTACCAGGTCTTCATCAATTTATTTAAAGTAAAAGCATTTCATAATTCATGTATCAAGACAAGTCTTTTTATCTTATTTCCTTCCTTATAATCTTTTTATCGCATATATATCTTTACATTAACTCCGATTCATATATGCATGTATGAATCAAGATATAGTTATTGGTCTAATAAATTGTAGAACTGCAGGAGTAGGCAAAGATGGGTTGATCCGTCACTTCTTTCACCGGCCATCGAAAGCATACACAACAGGAACAAGGAAAAGAAGAAAGGTTCACATTGATGCTGATGGCAGTGAAACAAGGTGGCACAAAACAGGTAAAACTAGACCAGTCTACATCAGTGGCAAGTTGAAAGGTTACAAGAAAATCCTTGTTCTTTACACCAACTACAAGAAGCAAAGGAAGCCTGAGAAAACAAACTGGGTCATGCACCAGTACCACCTTGGCAACAATGAAGAGGAGAAGGAAGGTGAGTTAGTTGTGTCTAAGGTTTTCTACCAGACACAACCTAGACAATGTGCAGGTTCACTACTCATCAAAGATTCATCATCATTCCCTGCTAAACTAAAGGATCAAAGTGGTGTTCATCATCATGAAGTGACTAATAATCATAAGAACAATGGGTTTGTGGAATACTACAATGCATCCTTTATAAGCTTTGCTCAAGGGGAACAACAACATAGGTCAAACAATCCCACATTGATTTCCCATTTTCCTGCTCATGATGGGGCTCCTTTCATTCCTTGATATATTTTATGTGAAGCATAACTTCTATTACTTGTACATTTTTATTATTGATTAGACATTCTCTGTGGGACCAAGTTTAGGGCTCACATTTTTATCAATAATAAAAATGTAAGTAAGATAAAGTTATGTAAAATTTCATATGAGAAAATCTATTCTTAAAGGATGAACAAAATACTAAATAGGACTTATTACAGTTATAAGCTAAGGCATAATTACAATTGTATTCTGCAATGAAGAAATAAGTTAATGACCAATTACAGTTAGGAGGGGAAAGAATAAGGAGAAGCTACTTCATTGTAAAGCTGGTGGTCAGATACTTCTATTTTGGGAAAAATTGGGCTAAGAAACTAAAAGAGAACGATGTAACTGTTGTTTCTTCTTCTTCTTGTTCTTTAATTTTTTATTTTTTATTTTTGTAAAAGTTTTGAAGGGTACGTAGCTTCTATCATGCTTTGTACTGTGACTGGAAACATACATGTCAAAGGCTTCATGTTCTTACTTGGATACATACTAACCTTCAATATGTACAAACATGACTTTACCTGAAGCAATATTAAACTACAGATTCTCTATGTGTTTCTTTTTCTTCGAGTTTTGGCTATATATATATATTTGCTGGTAAGGGTTAATGTTGTCAATGATTGACATTTCAACATCAAATAATATAATACTATTGCTATCATAGCAATATATAGTACGATCAATGCAACAAGCTGTGGAAGTATTCACTCAATTCAGTAATAATGGGTGAACATTGAACAAGAAAAGAAAACTCCAGCACAGAATATTGCTTTTACTCAATCATGAAATGTAAAGATCAACAACTTCAAGTACCAAACTAAAAAGTATTAGAAATGATGCGAGAAATGAACATTACTACTATTGGTTTATTACATGTTTCTAACTAGAAAGTGCAAATCATGTACATACTTGTGTCCAACCACAAAAAAAAAAAAAAAAAGGAAAGATAAGTAGTTAACTTCTCTTAATCACACTTGTTTTCTATCTCTTGAATTGCATTTTGGTGGCAGAACATTGTCAATCCTCCATGTCAACACTCAATACGGTTGGTGTAATTTACATGTACAACAATCGAGCCTATCATCGTCTTGAAGCCCTTACGCGCCAAATAGTCGCAATTCAGAACAATAATGCAGAGCCATCAACCTTCCACCATAGAAAATAGTATTTCAAGCTAAAAAGGAATACAGCAGTAAGGCTTAGGAAGTCTACAAAGATCTTTCTTTGACAAGCATTGGGTACACCGAACACAAACGCGAGCATGAACACAACTTTGTTACCCTGTTAAAAATAATCTATCTGCAATAAGTTTCTAATGTATACAAAACTTGAATTGTAAAACTCAACTAGTAAATTCGATTTGGAGGACATGGGAGTGAACAAGTTCAAGCATTTCTAAAAATTCATTTAGAAAGCTTACCGAAATCACTGCTTCTTCTTCTTCTTCCGCAAGAGAAAAACGTCAGTCTCCTCGTACGCATATTCAGGATGGAGGTGGTCACGAGGGACCTTCTCGATATCGAAAACCTCATCGCACATCTCCCAGAACTTCTTGTGTGCCTCCGGAGACCTCACCTGGTACCCGAGCAACACGACGCCGTCTTCGGACACCAGGGCTTCCATGGCGGAAATCAAGTGCTGCACCGACTCCTCGATATAAACCACGTCCGTCGCCAAAACCACGTCGAACGGCGGGTTAAGTGCCTGGATCTGATCCTTATTGTTCCAGTACAACACGGAGTGCTTGATATTCTTGCGTAACACGGGCTTGTTCACCTTCAGGTTGCGCTTCAGCGCCGGCATCACGGGCGAGATGTCAGTCAGGACGATGTCCGTCAGACCGAGGAGGTAGAACCCCATGCCGGCGACGCCGCAACCGGTGCCGAGCTCCACGGCGCGTTTGGAACGGAAATCCAGGAGGGGGGAGTAAGGGTTAGGGTCTGTGTTGGTGAGTGGGGACCAGCGATCGGCGAATTTGACGAGGACGAGGGAGCACGGCCAGACGGAGGTTCCTACGTGCATGGATCCGTTGTCTTGCTGGAGGGAGAGGACGGAGGTGCCGACCGGAAGCTCGATCACCGGTGAATCTGTGAACTTCATTTTCTGTCGCACTTCTCTCTGTCTCTCTCTCTACGCTTCGTTTAGCTATTCTTCTTTTTCTTGCTTTTTTTCGTATTTATTTTTGGGCTTAATGTGGGCTGAAAGAAAGGATTTAACTATTTTGGGCTTATTTATGCCATGGGTTTGGAAATTAGATGGGTTCAGTGGGGGCCCAAATATAAACAATTTGTGGCACTACGCAAGTATTACTGACCAAGAATTAATCCAAAACAGTATCCGAACATCAAAAAACACATAACACAATCATTAGTGTTAATCCAGAAACGGAAATATTTAATAACTAAAATAAATTAGCCAAAATCAACTAGAATTTATTTTATTTAATTTTTATTAATTATTATATAATAATTAATAAAAGTTAAATAAGATAATTTCTGGTTAATTTTTTTGTTTTCTTAGCATTGCCGTTTCAGAAATTAGGACTAGAACACAGGACAAATACGGAATTAACGTTGTGCAATGAGTATTTCGTATAACCAAAATATGTCTCCTTTGAAAATGTATAAAGTTTCAGCTATTTACTTTGTGTGCGCATGTGTTACTTGCGTAGTGACTCAGATTTTGATGTTTCATGTTGATCTAACTGAGTTCGCTACGTGAAATGGAAAGCTCTTACGATTTGACTACTACTTGGTGCATGGCATGCATACTTTCTCTATTCCGTAACATATATATCCTTTCCATACACAATAATAAATTGCATCATATTTACCAGAAAGACGACTATCAAATCATTTGGTATAATCGGGAACACACAATTTTGATAACATTGTGTCCCACCAACCCACGAGAGCTTGTAACCAAAAGTATAACAAAATCATATAGAGCGCCGAGTGCGGCAGTCAAAACTCAATAACATTGTTATCATCACTATCATTTCTCTTTTACTGTTTTACCTCTTTTTTTTTCTTTTTCCTTTTGATCCGTATGTTATCTTTCCCTTTTCATGGATATGATGCAACCGAGTCGGTAACACTCTCATGTAAGACAGTAACTACACTCATGCATATCTACATTGTCTTCCTATATCCTCCAAAAGTTGTTTTTCGTAGCCTAATTCATTATATAGTAGAGACTAGAGATTCCATTTTCCAAATATAAAAAGATCAAGTGGTGAAACAAAGAACAAGTTAGGCGCTAAGTGAGTTTATAAACCACTAAACATATATATTTATAGTTCGGATAAAATAATTAATTTAATTTTAATGCGGTATAAGACAGTTTTACATATTGATTACGTAAATCGTGATAAAAAAAAATAAATATAATTAAAAAATTATATAAAATATTTTATATTATTAGTATATTAAAATTAAATTATAAAATTAAAAAAAAGTCACATTGTTAACATAATATGTGAATGTTAATTAGATTTAAATTTATATTTGAATTTAAATCAAACCGTGATAAAAAAAAAAAACTTTGTGATTTCTAGCACATATTTCTTGGATTTTAATTTGGTGCAGTGTGTGTAGCTTTATGTCTAAACTTATAACTGTTGATACAAAAAAAAAAGAAGAAGTGCTAACTACATAATGATACATGAAAACAAGAGGAGGGATTGGCCAAAGGAAGAAAACTTGAAGCAGAAAGAAAATGAAGGAAAATATGTATATATGATCACTTAAAAAGTAAAAATTGATAAAAACCTGAAATGTCTCTACTTATTATAGCAACCTTATATAACTTGGTGGAGGAGTTAATGAAAAGGGCACAATAATTAATTTCATTTTAATAAGAAAGAATAGAATCATGGTTTTATTATGTGAATGAATGGAAATTGTATCTTTTGAGTGTAAGTTTGACAGGGAATAGCCATAACAACAGAGAGATGAAACTATAAGCAATAATGGAGTCCAAAAGCGGTTCTTATATCCTTTGCCCCCACAACTCCACAAACCCTCCCTATCCCCCTTTATTAAAAATTAAAAGCCACCATTTTTTAAAAAGGAGTCACTAGTTAGCTAGCTTTCAGGATTCAAAGGAATATGCATGGATCTCTCTACTTTAACCCCTCCAAAATGGTTTTATAACAACAAACTTTTCAGCCTTCATCATCCACATTTCACAACTTTTCCTCCTTGCATATCTATTCTATCTGAATTTTGTTATTGGTTGAGTGTTCTTTTAATTAAGTATACAAATAACATTTATATGAGATATACACTTAATCTTCATGCTGTGAGTCTCTGACTCCAACTCCATTATTCATCTCCAATATTCATGTTTATTATAATGATTCTTTTCCCTTCCATTGCGATAAAGTGAAAAACGGGACGATAAAAGTAATTAATTAACAAAAAGAAAAAAGAGCTTCACATTTGAATACAAGATAAAAATTTAATAATCAAATCCAGCCAGTGATAGATGAAGGGTGGCAAATGGTTTGCACGCCAACACCAAGAAAATCCCTAGTTTGTCCCCCTGCACTGCCATCTTCATTCTGCACACGCATTCTTTTTGTAGGGGGCATTTGTGTCAAATCACCAGTAGAGCTCTCTGGCTCACTCCAACTTGAACTGTAAATCCCACAAAATTTGTTATTCCCATCTTGCCCTTGGTTATTATTGTTACTGCATTTCAAACCTATGCTCCCAAGAAATGATGATGGATCAGTTGAAGAAGTTGATCCAATTTGAGCCGCTTTTTGCAATAAAGCTGTGGCTGACATGTTTGCTGCTGATGAAGATGTTGTTGCTGTTTGATCATGATCATGGGATTGGTGTTGGGTGCTATACAACGAAGGAACACTTACAAGCTGGTTTGCAACATGATTATTATTGTTATTATTATTACTATTATTGTTATTATTATTATTCTTGACAATGTTCATTAATGGAAGTGAATTAGCACTTGTAGTGCTAGTTATTATCTCTTGCTGGCTTCCATTGGAGGGATGTTTGTTTCCAAACATCCAAATTGATGGTGGAGGAGGGTTTGTAGCAAATCCAATTTGGTGATGAATATCATGCAAATTGTTGTGAGTAATTGGCATTATTGTTGTTGTGTCATGAGGGTGATGACCCATGTTCCAAAGGGATAAGGGTCTAGAAGATGTTTGGCTATTGCTGCTTATTTCATCAGTAGTGGATGAAGAAATTGGCTTGAAAATTGAAGAGAAATGGGTTGACATGTTATTAGGAACCAAAGGATGATGATTTTGCTGCTGCATGAGGGTGTAAGCAATGTTGTTAGCACCTAATAATGTGTGGTTTATGGTTGATGCTGCGTTTACCCTTGCTGTTTCTTCTGCTAAGGCATCACAGAAAGCCCTGTGTGTGATGAAACTGTCCCTCCTGCATCACCAAAATTCAAAAAAATGTTTAACATTCAAGATTATATTCATAATCTTCCAAAGGTATTCAAATTAAATAAGTATTTTATTTAGATATATTCATATTTCATACAGATATATAAAACAAGGAAAAGTATAGGTAGACAATGAAAATATTAAATAATATGAATAATAGATATATCGAAGGTTCATTTTATTAGGCGTACGGAAACAAAGTCCAATACACAAATATCTCGAATTAATGTAAGTTTGAAGAAAAATTACACTGAAAAAAATGTAAGGCAAACCGTTTAATTAACCTAATAAAAGTTTTAATCTGGCACAAATATAAATCTCAGAAATTCTTTTTTTTTTTTGGTGACTATCTCTGAAGTTCATTATTATACATGAACTATTATACAACTATAAAATGTAATTAAAGAAACAGGTGCATATTTATATATAACAGAAATGAAATTTGCATCTCTTTCATAATTATTTTGATGATATAAAAGATAAAAAAATTATTTTTTCTCACTTTCTATAATTACTTTAAGATAAAGTATAAAAAATTAATTTATTTAAAATTATAATTCAGAATTTAAGATTAAAGTTGTATAATTTGGAGTCTAAAACTCATAATGATAAAATTAATACTAACCGAAAAAAAATTACTAATATTAACAAAAAAAGTTAGTTTCTATCATTATTCTTAATTTAATAATAAAAGTGTAAAGTATACAAATTACATGCTAGAAAGTAAGAATTTCTTATTAACTAGTAAAGACTCTCTAGGAAGATACTGGAGCACTAATAAATATGATGACATGTTCATATATCTTAGCTTATAGATCTTAGGTTAGTCAAAGGGAAAAAAGAAGAAGAAAGAAGGAGATAATCAGGTACATATATAAGGAAAGGTTGATTCAGTAATTAAATCATAAATAATCCAAACTCAACAAGTTATGAATGAAAACATGTGTTGTGTGAGTTATGTGAATCTTGATCTCTATCCGATCTTTTATCTGCACTAAGATGGATCGACCCCATTATATTCACCTTTTAGTCCTAAAAGCCAAAAACACTAAGCAGCAGCACGCGCAAACACAGCCACTAACTCCATCTATCTTTTTCTCTTCTCTCTTTATATTCATACATATGAGGATACCATTTATTTACCTCTCTTGTTTCAATCCATTTCCTTTATCTTTTTACATACACTAGACAAGTTACTACTTTTTGCATCAAATTTGTGATTAATGGATGAGATATTAGTTACCGTGAAAAGATGGTTCCACAGTCACATTTGTATTCCCTGGTACCACAGGTTTTGGAGTGTGCTTTCCAATCTGATTGTACAGCATAACGCTTTGAGCACTTGTCACACTTCCACTTCTTCTCCCCATGCTTTCTGCAAAAGTGCTTCTTGATCCCTGTTAAGTCTCCTAAGGCCCTTGAAGGGTGGTTATGGACGCAGCTTTTCTCCGGGCACACGTACACTCTCTTCCTTACTTCTTTTGTTGTTCTCTGCTTCAGCTTCCATGGAAGGTTGTGTCCTCTTCTATGGAGTTGAAGATTCTGATCCCTTTGGAAACCCTTTAGGCAAATCTCACACACGAACCTGTTTGTCGCCATCAGAGTCTTGGGTGATAAGGCTATCACTTCAGCTTCAGGATCTGTATGCAATCATAAAATACTCGTCACGACGATGATTGAAAAAGAAAAAAAAAAGAGAGAAAAAAGATTAATACCTGGGTTTCCAGGTAGGTTTCTCTTCCTTTTCAAAGGTGGAGGATTGTTAGAAGTTGGATGATGAGTTTGGTTGTTGTGATGAAGAGGGAAAGCAGCATTTGAAACTTCTCCATCATCCATGGTTTAAATTGGAAGATAGAGAAAATAGAAGAGAATAGGAGAAAGAGAATATGATGAAGAAATAGGTAGGTAACCCTAAAGAAGAGGATGGTGATAATATATGGTGGTGGATGTGGATGTGTATGTATGTATGGATGTTACAGTGAATTTGATTATCTACTTTTGAGGTGGAATAAAATATTAAGATGCTATGGGAGGCGGTGAAAAGCTACCTAGCTAGCTAATTAAAGAGGCTATGTACAGTGAAGAACCAAATTAATTAAAGGTGTATCATGACACATATCATGAGCTCTCAGAGGAAAGTTAAATCTTCATTTCGAATCATTATCCCATTATGATTTGCTTTTTCCTTCTCTCATTTTTCCCTCCTTCAATCACCTTTTTCCTTCATCATAATAATCGAAATTTAATTTCTTTCTAGTTAATTATCTAAATATTGCAAGGATTAGCCTAGCTCAGCCCCATCATATATAATAACATCAAATGAAATTGTATTTATGTAAAAAATAATAATTTAATAAAAAATATCAAACTATTTTTGTATGAAAATAATTTTATATACATGAGCAGTTACTTTTTTAAATACATATATAAGGTATTTATTATGATATTTAAAATTTGATTTTTAATTAATACAAATTTAAATAATTAATATTTAATTTAAAATATAAAATTATTATAAAAAATAAATCAAATAAAAATTAGAGATCAAATTAAAAGCCCTATAGAATTTAGCCTAAATTTTTATTACATGGTTATCCTGCAGAGCAGTAGTAATATAATACACAATTCTCTTTCAGAAAATTAAAGAAAATTTGTTGCATTTTGTGCATACGTATAGCTACCTAGCTAGCTAGCAAGTTGCTATAGAAACATGAAAATAATACTGGTCCTTCATCTAGCTAGATAGATTATTATTTTTTAGATAAAATACTATTTTAGTTTTGAATGTTTGAGTTAAATTTTAATTTAATTTTTAATATTTTAAATATTTTATTTTTGTCTTAAAATATTTTAACTAATTTAATGTTGTTCTATCATTATATTTGACATAAATAGTTAACAAGTGAATGGACGTTAATAACATTATTAATTAAGTCATATATTCTTTCATGTATTAGAGAAATATAATTCAAATTTTTTTGTAATACTTCTTCTCTTTAATTTTCTTCTTGTATAAAATCTCAAATTCTAACCATCAATCATTAACGTTCTAAAATTAAATAAAAAATTTATATTGGTAATTATTGGTAAATCAATTTTACTTACATACTGAAATTAAACACTATTAACTTTTCAATATATGAATTATTTATGTCAAATTTAACGATGAGATGATATTAAACTTGTTTATTTATTTTGGAATTAAAATAGAATATTTAAAAGCTTTTAAAATTGAAATAAAATATTTAAAATAAGTAATTACTATAGTGCCTAAAAATATTTATCTAATTTATTAAAAAGAATTAAAAATTAATATTTAATTTAAAAAATATAAAAAAATAATTATTAAATATTCACAATTTATCATAAAAAAATAAATTAAATAAAATTAAACACTAAATTATAAACATCATAAAATTCATCTTAAAATATTAGTAACCAAATTATAATACAAATAATAAGAACTAAAATAATATTTTAGTCTATTTTTTTTCACTTGAATCACTATGGAGCTACCAGCTACCAAAGCAAGCAGCCATCTAAATCAAAATAAAGAAAAACGCTGTTTCTGTCAAAAGTGAAAATCATTTGTGTATGCATGTGTGTGTGAGTGTGAGACTGTGAGTGTGACTATCACATATGTATTATATGCAGGCAAGCAAGTTCTTTATTAATCTTCATTTTCCACGAAAAGCAAACCCTTTCTTTGTCTTTTGGACATAGTCAAAGTGAAAGTGCAGGTCATTTCCCAAACAACATCCATACATGACAAAAATGTTACTAGATTGTTATTATTGCATGCCCTATATATAATCAATCTTCTATCATTTAATTCATTCAAATTATTAAGATCAAATAATTAATAATAATGGGTTTAATTAATATAGCTAGCACGTGTGTCCACACATTCAACAAACTTTGAAGGAAGGTAAAATCCAAAGGAAACGACCAAAATACATAGAAAAGGGAATAATCGTCCTAATGAAAACAAGACCATATGTTCTCATATTGACTGGATTCAAGCCCACTTGGATTTTAATTTTATATATATGTACATATCAAACTAACTGTTGTTTCTTGTTCTTATATATTTTATTAATTCGCCTTAATTATGCATATATTATTAGCTATATATATATATTAATAATAAGATATCACATCTTGGTGATGAGTATTGTGATGCAACTAGCAGCAGTCAAACAAAACAAATTAAACTTTTAATTTCCCTCCTAACTAGCACAAGTTGAAGGTCTGATCTGTGAAGAAGATCCTAATTGGATGGTCAATTTTTTTAGTGGTAGACATAATATATATATAAATGTGAACTTTAATTTGTTAATTACCTTTATGTAGTTTTTGGTTAGTTAATATGTTTACTTTTTATAACCTTTACAAAACCCTCTATGTAGATACTCCTTTTTTTCTTTTTAAAGATTTCATTTCGATAAAAAAAATTAAACAGTGGGTTATTCATGGAATATGCATGATCTATACCAATTTGATGATGATGATCAAATTAAACAGCAAAAAATAAATTGTTTTCTTACTAATTATTGTATGAGGCATATACTATTGTATTGATCAAAGAATGAAGGCAGAATCTTCCCCACCATCATTCACGCACCAAACTGAAAAGATATTTAAAAAAATAGAAAAAGGAGAAAAAGAAGTGAAAAAGTTTGCTTAACCTCAACGCTATAGATTCTATTAGGTTGTTAAAAAAGAGACTCACTTACATTGGCTAATCCATGAAATATGTTAATTAATTAATTAATGGAGATTAGTTTAGAGCAAAAAATAAATAATAATTAAGATTAAATATTTAAAAGAGAGAATATGTTAAAAGACAGCGAGCTGACAAAGGCAGTGAATTTTTGGAAGTTTGAGATAGTCGTCTCCTTGTGAGCTGACTTTTCCCTGCAAAATTAGCTAATCACTTAATCATAATCTAATTATGTTTTCCCTTTCTAACTTTGTTTAATGCAAACTTTTGGAGTTTAGCTGTTGAACTTTGGTGGCCATAGAATATTCTCTCTCCCCTCTCCAACACACACATACCCCAATGGCTTCAACTTTCAATGCAAGCTAGCTATAAGTCCCTTATTATTATTTTTATTGTTGCTCAATGTATCTTCTAATTCAACAAGTTAAAAATTAATCTGTTACACATCAGAATTTTATTTAAAAGTTTGTTGTTGGCTAATTTTATTTAAGATTTTGTTGTTAGCTAATGAATTACTATCTATACCAAGTAGAATTCAAACTCTTGACTTTTACTTAAACGAATTAGTAAGCTCATTATTTAACCAACTCAATTTTATTATTATTATTATTATTATTGTATAATCCTACATAATATATGTTTTGTTTTTGTGAGATTCCTATTCAAAGTCCACATTGAACGCCCCTTTGACACAGTTAGTGATGAAAACAATCATACATATATACGTACATTGCCATTTGTATTAACAGTTTTGGAAAAAGCAAATTGTTGTCACCAAGGGTATGTATGTTTCTTTCTTTGTCCTCTTTGACAAAAAAAATACTACTCCTAATGGGAAATTAAACCATATTATTTTAGGACGCATTTTATGTAATTTGACTATACAAAGAAAATTATTCCCCTAATGTCAAGACATGTACAGTATAATAATATTTAATTTGTTTTGAGACTATATATATTAAAAGGATTTTGTTAACATATCTCCTAAAAGCACATTTTAAGATTATCAATTAAAAAAGTTTGTATAAAAAATACAAAATTTAAAATTTTTAATGTGTTTATTGTTTATTTATTAAAGTGAAAAGTTTTAAAATTTTTACTAATAATAACCTTAACTGTGTTCTTAGAAAATAAATTACCTAAACTCATATTTAAATATTTTGATAATTAGTATTTTTCTTAAATTAGTTTTTACGTTGCTCCGATATTAAAACAAGTTATCAACCGTAAAAAAAAAAAAAGAAAAATATATTAAAAATTATTTAACATAATGCCTTAAAATTGGTGCACGTCTATGTTAACTATAAGTTAAGCTCTAATTACTAGAAAGGTAATCTTTTGAAGTGCAAAATTTCAAATTTACAAACGATTATTAGCAGATGATTTAGCATAGGAAAGTAGAACAGATTTAGATCTGGGCCAGGATTCCATTACAGAAACCCACATGCTTGTATGTGATTAATTATCAAAAGCTGGAGAATGTGGCTTTCTTTTAATATTAAGCAAATAACAATAATTCGTTTCTTTAAATATATATGATCTGCTGTCTCATTATTTTATTATTTTAATAAAATAAAATTGATAATTTGCTGTACAAATGGCATGATGGTGCTGCAAGATCTTATGTATATTGCAATTTAGCAAAACCAACTTTACGGACACACGAAAAAACAGCACTTTGACATGAATATTCTTTTAATGGATTTGTATTTTGTACTTCACCTTTTTCCAGAGATATGCGCAGTTTCTTTATAATGCATGATTGCAACATTATGTATGTATGTGTTCCATGATAAGAATATGAACTACCAAACTTGCATGGAAAACATCTCAATTACCGCTATGCTTTAATTTGTATTAGCGTGTATTTCGACACTATTTTTTTTGAAACTTAAATACATGTAATTTAAAAATATATATCTTATCTGTATATACAACAACAGAAAATAAAAAATTAGATAATCCTTATAAATATAAGAGACATGGCTTGCCTTTTAAATTAATTTTTGAAATTATATCTACTTAATTTTTAATATAGTATCAAAATACAAATAAAAATTTTTTATTAGGTTACCCTCGCACTACTCCAAATTTTTATCACAGTCCTTATAAATAAGAGGCATCGCTTACTTTTCAAATTAGTTTTTAAGCTAGATCCCTTAATTTATCTAATAACAAGTTTAATTATAAATTATTTTCTTTTCTTTTCTTTATTTTCAATTATATAAAATGCTCTATAAAAATATTTGAAATTTATATAAAAAAAATCAATTAAAATACCCTTAAAAAAGCATTTCCTCCTCCAAACACATTATTTGAGTTAATGTTACAGTTCCATAAAGAGTGCATTGTGAACTGGGTAATTCATTATTGTCACCATATTCTCTTAACAAAAAAGTGAAGAAGCTTTGAAATCAACCAAACAAGGCAAGATAAACATGAATACTATATCAAAGATTACCTTAGGTTAGAGGAGCATCAGGTTACTGTGCGAAAATATTTTATTTTATTTTTCTTTTCAGTTTTATATGCTGCCATTATGAGTTTGGTCTTTAAGACTGAATTGATTCTTTATATTTTAATAAAACCCGAATTTGAGGATTAGGGTTTTCATCTGAGGGGACAAGATTTGAGTTTGAGTAGTATATATGATGATGCTAGTAGCATATTATTGAAGTGTGTTCCAATAAATTCCAAGTTCGAGATCTCATCACAACAACTAACGACCGCATATATTGTTGGGCACTATATATAGATCAATGTCAAAAATAATAATTCTGATACTATATATTTTTCATGTTATGATGAAGTCTATTTTTGTGACACCGCCGGATTAGTAATATAGTTTTGTATAGTCCAATTTTATTAAAGATCAGATCATGTGTATGGTATATTATTTATTATACCTGATCTGATCTAATATTAGTTTAAATTTTAAAGTTTTTTAAAGTGTATAATTTCAAGACAAAATAGTAATAAAATCGTAAATTCGGGGGTTAGGGTTCAATTCTCGTATGTATGTGGGGGACAAGATTTGGGTGTCACGAGTTATTTTTTTGTTTTCATGATTCGCAAAGTTTTGGTAAGTTTGATGCATTCTGCTAAAATGATGATATTCTAGTATTTTTATCTGTAATTATATTGTGGGAATATAAATTTTTTAAAATGACATCGATTTTGTCTTAATGTTATAAATTATGATAAAAAAATTATAAAATTAAACTATTTTTATAAAAAAGATTGTAGGATAAAGTTTTGTCGGCTAAGAAAATTAGTGTCTCCGTGACTCTATAGATAAAAATCAAATAATAAGATTTTTAATTATTATTTTTATGTGAAAGAGTTTAATTTATTACTAATAATTAATTTTAATATTTATTATCTAAAATTTAAAACGATTTAACTTGTATACTTTTGATTAGGTGTTAACTCTGTTGTACAAATAGAAACAATTAATTTTAAACTTATTATTTAAAAATAATATTTTTTTCTCTCTATGTATATAAAAATATAATTAGATATTAGCATAAAAAATTATATTGATAGTTATAAAATTAATTTAAAATTAATTTTTTTAAAATAATTGAATCTTGATTTTAACTTTTAATTATAACATTAGTATTTTTTAAATTATATTTAATAAATATTTAAAAAAAGAGAAATAAAAATATAGATTAAAAAATAAGCAGTAAAAATTTAAAACTAAATAAAAAAACTTAAAAAATATGTATATAATAATAATAATTTTTTATTTAAATTATATTATTTTGTTAATTTTATTTTTCGTGGAACAAAAATATAGAAAAAATAGAGGATGAGAGGAAATAAAGATAAAGATAAAGATAAAGATTGAACGAGAAAATTCGTTAATTTTTAACAAAAGTTTTATTTTAATTATAATAAAAAAATATCGTATGAAACATTTTGATTTGTCAAATTATTAATATAAAATATAAATTTTAAATTATATGTAGAATGGGAAGGGTAGAAAGAAATAGAAAGAGAGAGAGATATGAGAGAATTTTGGAAGGGGGTTTATTAATTTTGAAGAAAAATATTTCCTTTCAATTTTAATAAGAGAATGTCATGTGACATATTTGGTTATTAAATTAGATAATAATATATAAATATATAAAATTATATATAGAGTGAGAAAGGTAGACTGGTAGAGTGAAATAGAAAAAAGGAAGGGAGATAGATGAGAGAATTTAAGAAGGAAATTTATTAATTTTAAAAGAAAATATTTTCTCTCAAATTTAATAAGAGTCTCATGTGACACATTTTGTTATTAAATTCGTAATATATAATATAATATAATATAATATAATATATAGCTATATTTCTATTTTAATATTTTAATTTTAATACAATTAAAAAATATCATACATGTTGCATATTTTAATTGTTAAAATTGTAATTAGTTATATATATATATGCATATTTTAATTGTTAAAATTGTAATTAGTTATATATATATATATATATATATATATATATATATATAAAAGGGAGATAGATAAAGGGAGAGGAAGAAAAAGAGTTAAAAAGTTTTAATTTTGAACGAAAAGATTTGATTTTGTTTATAATGAAAAAATTATATGTAACATATTTTAGTTAAAAAATTAATAAAAATTCTTTAATTTTAAAAAAATTAATTTTAATTATAATAAAAAATGATATATAACGTTTTTTAATTATAAAATTAATAATATATAATTGAATAATAGATTTTCATGAAAGTTAATTTCAAATCATCCGCCAAAGTACTCCTTGTATTGTGTCAGTAAAAATTGAATCCAAATCTTTATAACATTCAAGTCTGTTTCCTATTAGCTTGTCGACTATATGTCAAGACAATGGCTTATTAGCTTGTCCACTGTATGAGTTACAAAATAAATATTTTTTGTACTATTTAGAATAATTATTCGAATATTAAGATAATAAATATTTTTAAAAAATTTAAATTAATTTTTAAGTTTATTAAGGATTGAATTCTTGATCTTTTAGATCTAGAATTTTAATATTATATCATAATATCACTCATCCCAAAAGTTTCAACTAATAAAAAAAATAATACTAATAATTATATTTCTAATATTTCTTAAATCTCCATTATACACATTATATAAATCTTCCATTTGCTCATCGTACTTTTCTATTTTTAATTGATAAATATGTTTATGTTCATCAACACATATTGAAACTATGTTTCAATAAGTTCCAAGTCAATGATATGATAATAACTATTCGGTTCCACTAGATAGCTAATTGATAATCAATTAGCCAACAAATAATCAATAAATATATTAAAAATTATCATCGTTAAGAACGAAATTCAATAGAAGGACTAATATAATATGATAAGCACAACTATTATAAGGTACATAATTAAATATTTTAAATAATATTATTTTAATATATAATATTTTAAATAATAATAAAATCTTTTATTTTTAAATAATTAAATATAAAATATATAAGTATTTTTTATTTATTAAAATTAATTATTATAAAAAAAATTTATAATATCAACAAATTATATTAAAATAATAATTTAAATTGTAACATAAAAATATAAAATAATTAAAATTTTATTTTATATTACTTGATAAATAATTAAATTATTATATTCAAAATTTATTAACTAATTACTTTTGTTAAAAATATTATTATATAATATATTTTTTTATGAAAATATTTTAAAATTAAAATTTATTTAAAATATTATATATAATACATAAATATATTAACTTTTTCATTTTTCAATTTTATTTAAAAAAACAGAATAAATAATATAATTCTAAATACATGCCCATCATATTATATATTTACTTATAATAGTAAAATCTAAACTAATCAAACTTACGTAATTAAAAATATAAACATATAAATATTTTTTATTCATTAAAATTAATTATTATGCAAAAAATTTTCTATAATATTAAAAAATTATATTAAAATAATATTTTAAATTACAAAATATAAAATAATTAAATTTTATTTTATATTACTTGATAAATAATTAAATTATTATATTCAATACTTAACTAATTATTTTTGCTAAAAATATTATTATATAATATAATTTTTTATCAAATATTTGTTTAAATATAGTTTATTTAAAATGGTATATATAATACATGAAAATATTTTTTTTTTATAAAAACTGAATAAATAATATGTATCAACTACGTATATATATTATATGTGTGTACGTAATAGTGACTGATATAAGATTGATATATATTCTTTTATTTTTTAAATTCTCTAATATATATGCCGCCTCATGATTCTTTCTCTTCTAATTTTTTTATTCATATTTCTTTTGTTATAATATTAAGTAGATAATAATTTAAAATTATTTTTTAAATTTAAAATTTATAGTTTCATATATATATAATATTTATAATTATATATTTATAATAAGATTATTTTTTTATTTTTTATTATTTTTAAATTTTTTTATTTTTCTAGTTAATTTTTTTATTCTCTAACTCGACAAGACTTTTATATATATATGAGAATATTACATGTTTATTGTGATATATAATACATAAAAATATTATACGTTTAATATTTTCAAAACTACTTTTGTCAAAATATTTTTTTAAATTATATATAAAAGATGAAAATATTACACATTTTTTCAAATATTATATAATAATTAATTTTGTTAAAATAATATTATATATACTATTTTGAATAAAATATATTTTTACAAATATTTGAATAAAAAATTATGTTATATAATAATATATTTTTAATAAATTTAATTATTAATAAATATTTTTTAATGAATAATTTAATTATTTTTTAATAATATAAAATAATTTAATTATTTTTAAGTAATATAAAATAATTTAATTTTTTATATTATGTAATTAAAATTAGTACTGTATAATAATTAATCTTAATAAATAAAAAATATTTTTGTATGTATTTATATGTTTTATATTTATTTTAAAGTAAAAGATTATACTTGTTATTTTTAAAATAATTTATATTAAAATGTATTTATGTATGTATATACTAATGTATTCTATATTTATAAAGTTTATTAATACTCCTCTTTTATAATATTCTTTGATTTTTATTTACTAAAATCTAATAGTTCATAAAAAGTGACGCATCTAATGCACACAAAATAGTTGAACTGATTTTAAACATACCCAATATGATATATAATTTGAAATGGAAGGGTAATTTTTTTTGGAAAAAAAAAAAGGATACAGGTTAATATTTAAATTGGTCTCTAACATTATATTTGCACTTTAATTTATTTAATTTTAATTTTTTAACTTAACATATGTGGCTCCTGTTAATTTTTAATTATATTTCTGTTACAAAATTATAAATAATTTATTGAGATAAATTGATATCTATCATATTAGACTCTCTAATAACTATATGTGATAAAATGATAATATTAAAAACAAAAAAATAATTCAAATAGTCTAAATTTATTTCTTGAAATTTTTCGGTGTTCAAACCAATGTCAAAAAATTTTTTTGAAATAAAGAAGCTCTATATAAAAGTGGAGCGAATAAGTTGTAAAATAATAAAACATCTATTTTAAACACCTAATAATTTATCCTAATGTTATTTTCAATATTACTATCAACAACTAAAGAGATTTTACACATCCATTCCTTGTAATTAAGAAGTGTCATATTAATGATTTTTTCTACACATTTTATTTTGTTATGAAATAACTTCCTGTTTCTTTTTAACCAGATGTTTTAAACTATTGCAAAAAAAATTATGAACCACTTCTTACACTCTTCTTTTCTAAAAGTTACACCTGTCCAGTTTAAAAAGTGTTCCTTCACCGTACTCGGGAAGGACCATTGTCTGCCAAAATTAGATAACCAAGCACACCACACCTGCCGAGCAAAGTCACAGCCAAGAAATAAGTGGTGACCATATTCAACATCCATATTACACAAAAAACACATTATCACTCGGATTTATAATTCCGAGACGACCTAATCTTTCCTTTGTATTCACTCTGCCTATTAAGACAAATCATGCAAACGGCTCAACTCTTGGAGGAACTAACCCTCTCCAAATAGTCTTAGTGAAACTATAACTTATTACGTTATCCGGAAGCGTTTCTGCCTGCAACACCTACACAAAAGAGTTAGTAGAAAATACACTTTATTTGTGAAACTTTCAGACCACTCTGTCATCTCTGTCAATAGCTAGTTTAACCAGCCTTAGAGTATCGTGTAACTGGTTTACAAGTTCCAACTCCCATTGAAAAAACTCACGTCTCCATTGAAAGTTCCAAATCCACTCTAACCCATCCCAAAAGTCACACACCCCTAGACTGATCCTTTTTGGATTGAAATCGAGAAGACCTTGGAAACCTATCCTTTAGAGGGGCACAACTTAGCCAAATATCTTCTCAAAACTGAGTTCTTCTTCTATCACCAATCTCCATGGACAAGTCAGTTATCATTTTGTCTCTTATATGTTGCTCCTTTATCTGTAGCTGACATATGTCCTTTCATGGACCCTCTCTGGTAAGTAACGTCTGAGTTGATAATAGCGCATTAGGAGACAGATTGTTACAAGAACATATCACCTTCTTCCACAATAGACACTCCTCTTTTGAGAACCTGGCCTCTACCACCACTTAAATAGTAGTGTTGTGTTACAAATCATCGCATCTCTGACACCTAATCCATCCAATTTTTTTGGGACTTGAACCACTTTTCAACTAACCGTAGTCATACCATTCTTGCCATCCTCCTTACTACTCCACAAAAATTTTCTCTATAATGAAATTAACTTTTCCATATCATCCTTGGATATCTTATATAAGTTTAAGTAATATACCGACAAACTATTTAATACTGTTTTAATGAACATCAACTTTCTAATTTTATTCAATACCTTAAATTTTCACAAGTTAAACTTCTCCTTCACTTTATCTATAATTAGTTTCTAAGTCTTAAAACATTAATTTAAGTACTTTATTTATACCTTAAAACATTAATTTAAGGCCTAAATTGACTAAATACTACTATGCATAATAATATATATTATACATATCTTAGCATTTTTTTTATGCAATCATATATAATCAGGAATCTGTATGTCTACTGTCGTGTATGAACTCAAATTATTTCACTTAAAAAGTGTATATATATCATAATCAACATCATACGATTTCAACTCTACACGGATTGGATATATTATCATGAATTAATCACGCTTTGTACTGTTGATGCTTAGTGGCCGATGAGTGCTGTGGGCTCTCTTTATCATTGCTAACTTTTTGGTCAAAAATGAAAAGAAAAACATCAAAAAGAAGAACACAGTTTAATTTTATATAGGAGATAATCAATTTATTAAAATGAAGTAGCTATCACATATTGGATGCAAAGTCTTGCAATGTGTCATTTTAGAAATATCATCAAGAGAAAGTTAAGCGCATTTACTTGCAAAAATATTAAATCCCCAATATATGTTCACAACCGGATAGGGTGCCCCTACTCCACTAAATTTAATATAAATAATTAAATATTGCAATCAGATTTGTCATCAAATTATTTATTTTAAAAGTTATAAATTGATAGAAGTAAAATTAAAATTATGATGAATAATTATATATTTGATATATTCTTTATTCAAAAGTCTTTTTTTAGGAGTTTGCATAAATTTTACATAGATTATTTTTTTATGAAATTATTTTTTCAAAAATTTAAGGTGATTAAAAAAATATATAAATAGTTATATTTTTTACTTGTTCTCTTAAGTGAGAGTCTTTTTTATGGATTTATTTAAATTTTTGTATAGATATTTTTTTTTATTTATCTTATCTTTTTTTTCTTTTGGAAATAACAAAGATCAAATTTTAAACATTTTTATTATAAAAGTTTGGATATTATATCATTAAATTACTTTTTTTAAAAGTTTAAATTAATAGAAAGAAATACATGAATGATTGTATCTTTAACATGTCATTTCAAGTAAGTTTTTTTTTAGTCTGCTGAAATTTTTGTATAAGTCTCTTTTTTTTTATTTGTCTTGTACAATTTTTTTTTCTTTTAGAGGATAACAAGGATTAAACTCTAAAATTTTCGGTCATAAAAATTCTAGTATTATATTATGAAATCATTTCTTCTAAAAGTTTAAACTAATAGAAAAATGCATATAAATAGTTATAACATGCAAATAGAAGAAAAAAAGCTTATGCAAAAACAAATCTAAAAGAAGCTCTTATTTATAAATATGTATTAGAAATATAATTATTCATATACCTTTTCGTATCAATTTAAATTTTTAGTAGAAATAATTTTATAATATTTTTTATTTATCTTATGTTAAAATTTGTTATTTGAAATTTAATAAAAATTAAATTCTATTTTTTTCTAAATCATAAAAGCTCTTACATCGTATTATTCTAATGTGTTTTAGCTTTACAGCATGTGAAATTCTCAACCAGCGGCAAGGCCTTATTGTTGAAAAATTGAGAAGGCTCAAGACTTGTTTACTAATAAGAAAAGGAAACACAAGAGTATCTTGTAAAAGCATCGACAAAACGGTAGAATTTGAGCATGACGATTGATGCATTTTTTTAAAAAGACAGATTTAATTTCACAAGCAATTCACATAATACAGGGCATAGAACATGTTACAATTTTAACAATCTTGGAGGCAGCATGGCCAAGCCTCTTACCCCACAAGAGAAATGCAGTATTGGTATTATTTACAAGTAGCAGAAAACATTAAAAGTTTTTTAGCAAAATTTTTGAAAAACTAGAATTAGTCTCTTGGGCAAGGATTTCGGAACATAAAGTTGGTCAAAGTGAAACGCATGGATCCCTCCTTTAGCTATTTTTTGGAGAGTAATATCCCAAATAGGTCCCCAAAAAATTTACCATCCGACAGTTTTGTCTCCCACAAAATTTAACTAAGATTTTGACCCTGAGGTTCTCAAATATCCCCCAAATACGTCCCCAAAACCGTTTGATCCGGTTAAAGTGGTGACGTGTCAGGTCAATTGTGACATGTCACCTTTAGGACATTTTGGTCCCCATCCACGCTGGACAAAACGACGTCGTATTGGAACCAGTGGCAAAACGACGTCGTTTCGGGAAGGACAAATTCGTCCCCACTTAGACAGAGAATGCAAACGGCGTCGTTTTCATGTTGGGGACCTATTTGTCTTATAATAGTATCTTAGGGGACCTATTTGACCTATAATTTGTGATGTTAAAAGAAGCTATATTTACTTCAACGCAAACTTTAAAAACACATTGACATTGGTCTGTTCATTTATCAAAATGGAAACATAAATCTGAGAACTCAAACATGTTAACCACACAAATATTTGGCTTCAATAGCAACACAAACCAAATCAAGTCAAAGAAGGTTTATTTTCTTTAACACAAACTAAACGAAACCATTCTAAATAACATAACGTCTTCTTCCTCCAACATAACAAAAGGTGGTAACATAACTAAGACAATAACTTTCACACTAATTCTTAGAAGTATCATTTCTTGAAAGACTGGTTCAACCCTCGTGTGCAACAAGTGGCACAGTATCTAAGTTGTTCAAATTCATTCCAATACGAGGGTTGAACCAGTCTTTCAAAAAATGATGCTTGTAACAGCCCAGACCACCCGCTAGCACGATATTGTCCGCTTTAGCCCACAAAGCCTCACGATTTTACCTTTGACGATAGGGATGCTAGTCGAAACCCCCCATACTCACTCGTCAAAACGCGTTATGCTAGGGAGAGGTATCCGCATCCTTATAAGGCATGCTTCATTCCCCTCCCCAACCGATGTGGGACCTTACAATCCACCCCCCTAAGGGAGCCCAGTGCCCTCGCTGGCACATCGATTCGGGCTCTGACTCTGATACCATCTGTAACAGCCCAAACCACTCGCTAGCACGATATTGTCCGCTTTGGCACACAAGGCCTCACGGTTTTGTCTTTGACGATAGGGATGCTAGCCGAAGACCCCCACACTCACTCGTCAAAACGCGTCATGCTAGAGAGAGGTATCCACACCCTTATAAGGCATGCTTCGTTCCCTTCCCCAACCAATATGGGACCTTACAATGCTTCTAAGCATTAGTGTGAAAGTTGTTGTCTTAGTTATGTTACCACCTTTTGTTATGTTGGAGGAAAAAGACGTTATGTTATTTGAAATGGTTTCGTTTAGTTTGTGTTGAAGAAAATAAACCTTCTTTTAACTTGATTTGGTTTGTGTTGCTATTGAAGCCAAATATTTGTGTGGTTAACATGTTTGAGTTCTCAGGTTTACGTTACTATTTTGATAAATGAACAGACCAATGTCAATGTGTTTTTAAGGGATTTGCGTTGAAGTAAATATAACTTTTTTTAACATCACGAATTATGGGTCAAATAGGTCCCCTAAGATACTATTATAAGACAAATAGGTCCCTAACATGAAAACGACGCCGTTTGCATTCTCTGTCTAAGTGGGGACGAATTTGTCCTCCCCGAAACGACGTCGTTTTGCCACTGGTTCCAATACGACGTCGTTTTGTCCAGCGTGGATGGGGACCAAAATGTCCTAAAGGTGACATGTCACAATTGACCTGACACGTCACCACTTTAACCGGATCAAACGGTTTTGGGGACGTATTTGGGGGATATCTGAGAACTTCAGGGTCAAAATCTTAGTTAAATTTTGTGGGGGACAAAACTGTTGGATGGTAAATTTCTTGGGGACCTATTTGGGGTATTACTCTTTTTTGGAGAAGCAAATCCTTTCTAACCTGTCATTTTATATAATAATAAGAGAAAAAGACAAATTGATCCCTAACTTTTTTATCTGTAAACATTTAAATTTTTGAGAATTTAAAAATATATTTAAGTTTTTGATCTCTTTACAATCTAGATACATCGATTCTTGAGTCTAATTTGTACCATTTTAAAAATTCTCTCGATGTGTATCCGTAGTACAACGGAAGTTATATTTAATTTTTTTTTTTGTCTGACAAACCCAAGTGAACACGAAGGATCAATATGTCCAAATTTTTAAAAGATCAAAAATTTAAATATATTTCAAATTTTCGAAAACTTAAATGTTTGCAAATCAAAAGGTCAAGGACCTATTTATCTTTTTCTCTAATAAAAATTAGGCCAAAACTAAAAATAAAAACACTACATTGAAGAGATTATGAGCAATATTATTAGAGTAGAGTGCTGCCATGTAGTGAAGTACTAGTTGTTGTCTTCGAATCAATCCTTTTGTGAATAGAGTAGAGGTTAGCCATTTTTTATTGATGAAAATAAAAGAATTTCGAGGGAAAGAAAGGAAGGAAAGATGGGTTATAATTAAATTTTTGATATTATATCATGAAATAAATTATCATTAAAGTTTAAATTGATAAATAAATTCTATGAATAGTTATATGAATAATGTTATATGGTCAAT
Source organism: Arachis hypogaea (assembly GCF_003086295.3). NCBI lineage: Eukaryota > Viridiplantae > Streptophyta > Magnoliopsida > Fabales > Fabaceae > Arachis > Arachis hypogaea. The sequence goes on from NC_092043.1 coordinate 34,498,063, forward strand.
AAATATTATTATTTTTTTATAGTACTTGATTAATAATAATTTGTATTCATATTTACAAAAATTTTATTTAAAAAAAGTGAATAATTTGTATTTATATTTTATCAGAACTTATATATATAAATCAATACAATTTATATCTATATTTTTTAGAATTTACACACATAAATTAATAAAATTTATTTGTTAAAAATAATTTAGTATTTATACTTATTAAATAATAACAAAAAATGCTAAACATTGTTATTCCAAAAAATTTCTCTAATTATATATCTAATAAAATTAATAGTTTTTTTCTAAAATGTTTTAGTCTTATTTTTAGAAATTTGATTAATTTAATTTCCTCAATTAAAGTCTTATAAAGATAATAGGTTAACAAATAAAGTTTTTTTTCTCTATTTGTAGTACCCAAACTTGAGAATTAAGATCACTAATAATAATTAAAGAATTGAGATAATTACTATTCTAATAGATTTTTTAACGGTATTTTTTAATTTGACAAATCAAGGACTAACGTATTGCGTATTTAAATTCTATTATATTTAAAAATTTGTTGTTATCCAATGAATTACTGCCTATAAAAAGCAAAATTCAAATTCCCAACATTTGTTCAAACAAATAAGTGAGTTAACCATTCAACTAATCCAAATTGAAATTGTATAAATATTTCATATTTCTTAATTTAAAAAGAAATGCATGAAGAAGAGTTTTGTAAATGGGTTTGATATCCATGATAATTTGTGAAACACGCTTAAGGGATGAAGAGGCAAGCACTTTGTCCTTCATGGACATGGAATTGACCTCCACTATGGGCTTTAATCAACCAATTATGATATTGCCATGCAACATAATCAAACATTAGAGAAGGGGTTCTCTTTCATACCCAAAAGCTAAAATTATAAAATTAAAGCAACCACTGCACTAGCTACTATTATTCTCTCTCTTTTCTTTTCTTTCCTTTTCTTTTCAAAGTGAATCAAGCAGGCCTTACCTATTAATTATTAATTAATTAGTTAATAAATTAATTATATTTCCCCCTTTTAATAGAGTAGCAGGTAGGGACCAAGCGTGTGTTAGAGAGAGAGCAAATAATGCCCAAACCTTGAAATTATTTAGTCATGAAAATCAAGGCATGCTGTATTATTTTGGCAAAAACATAGGTCACTATCTATCTATCTGATTGTTTGTGGGGAATGTCACTTTCAAATGTTATTATCAAATTATGTTTCTGAGTAAGCATTAGCGAAGAAGTGGCAGCACTACTATGGATTAAAATCTAAAATAAAAATGATAAAAAGAACAATGTTATAATACGTTATAAGAAATCAATATGTTACACTGTCTTTGTAATTTTATTATTATTATTGAATTATTATTGGAAAATTTGGGATGAGGGAAAGAGCACAAGAAGACAGATTTTGAAGACTCCCTTGCTTGTAGGAATTTCGAGGAAAAAGGAGACCCAGCCTCCACACCCATGATTGATATATTTAATATCACAGCGAGAAAATAATATTGGTCACGGAATAAAAAGTTGTACGTGTATAAAAAGTGATATTTGTTATCTACCCTTGTGTCTAAATCCATGGTGGCCTCTAATAAATGAAGCAAATATTATTATTTTTAATTGATCTTTGTCTAACAAATAATTTACGCTTGTATTTATAAAAATTTTACAAAAAAGAAAAATCATATAATTTACATTTATATTTACACGCATAAATCAATATAGTTTATATAGATGAATTAATACAGTTTACACTTATATTTTTTAAAATTTGTATACATAAATTAATATAATTTATTTCTTAAAAATAATTTAATATTTATATTGATTAAATAATTATTAAAAATACTAAAAATAAATTGCTAACCTAAAAAAATTTTACTAATAAATTATTATTGGTGGACGACAATCTTTCAAGGTAACTCCAAAACCAGAATGACATGTTAATTGCAAAAGATATATTTGAATTAGACAAGAAGATATATTTGCAACAACTAGAAACAAAATATTTAATTTATATGCAAGCTAAATGTACTTAAAGATATAGTTATAAGTTCTTATAGAAAAAGAAAATAAAACTAATTTTTCTCCACAAACATTCTATCAATTTTGTCATATATATTCTCCCTTCCTCTCTCCAGAAAATACATAATATAATGTCATTTTAAAACTTATTTACTTTTGGAGTACATAACAGTTAAATTTAAAGGAGTAAAACATACTTCTTTTCTCTAGAATTTTTAGAGTTTTAAAAAATACTATTAACATTTAGTTTTAAATTTTTTTTAATATTTAAAATAAATTTTAACTATATTCCTATCATAATGTTTAAGGAAAAGTATAGGATATCAATATATTATCTACTAACTTATTGCTAATAATAATTAATTATTATATTTTAAATACATGTATAAAGAAAAACATTTAGAAAATATAATTATAAATACACTTTTATTAGATACTGCCATAAAAATGACATTTTTATTAGACACATCTACAAAGATATTTTTATTAAACACAGTTATAAATAAAAGTTTGCAGAAATTGACAGAAAATACTATTAATAACGTAACAAAATTAAATGTTTAAAGATCAATGGTTAATCAATTCCTTTTTTAAAGTTTTTTTCTCTGATCCTAACTCTAAATCTCATCTCTAATCCTAAAATCACCTCAATAATTCTAATTCCTACCATCATTCCCGCTATTGCTATCCCAACCCCAATAAACCATCTCTCATTCAACTGTCATTACCTCTCACCTCCAACTAATTTCCTTGCCACCATAATTCTAAATCATGTTCGCCGCCACCATCATCACCAACATAGAATCAGTTACATAAAAAAAAGTTTATCAAAATAGTTTCTGGAAGGTAGGACAAAGCAGCGAAAGAGACGGATAAGAGAGAGATATGGCAGTGTTAGGACTCGCAATCACACCTGCACTTGCGGATATCCAACTCGTTTTCAATCGGAGTGGGTTGGTTACGTACCGAATCAATCCTATTTAATCGACCTGCACTCTTAATTAATATGTAATGTATATGTTCATAAAAATATATACATATGATAAATAAGTAAAAATTTGAATCTAAATTCTATTTTTTTTATGAGAATTTAGTGTCCCTAAGTTAATAATTAAACTTGCAAATAATATGACATAAAATATTATTTGATATTAAAAAAATGTGTAAGAATTATATTGTGTAAAAATAAATTTATTTTATGCTGCTGGTCGAGTTAGATAGGGTTAAATTGAGAAATTTATGATGCAGATATAATTTGAGTTGAGAAATTTAAACTCATAAATAAAATTAAAGTAAAGTTAATTAAATTTTACTCTATTCATTACTATCCTTAAATAATGCGAAGTAACAACAAACCAAAATTGCGAAACTGAGGCTACATGAGCTAAGAAAAGGCGGCAGGCTAGAGAGATGCGAAACAGAGTTTGTCATGGTGATGCAAGGGAGGTAGAAAAATGGCTGTGTGAAGAGCGAAAAGGGGAAAGGCTAGAAAAATGCGAAGAGTAGGATTAAAATTTATTTCAAATATTACACATAAAATTAAATCAAATTAAATATTAAAAGTATATTTAGAATTTTTCAAAATCTTAAAAAATAAAATGGAAAAGTATAGATAGAGAATAAGAATATTAAACAATGTGAATAATGGATATATCGAATGTTCAATTCAATAGGTATGTAAATGATTATGTTCATTATTTTTAATTGGATGGTTATTTCTTTTGATTCGATTTACTCATGCACAATTAATAATGACTGGATGTTCAATTCATTAGATGTGCAGATAGTTATTCTAATGTTAAGGTTTAGGAGGTAATTTGGAGATGGAATGTTTTTTTATTTTATTCGATCAATTCTAGAGCCTATTGTTTACAGTGTTTACAAAAGTCATTGTCTACCTAACAAAATCGGAATAAAAAATATATCTAGGAATGAATGTGAACGGATCGGATCGGATCGGATAGAAATTAATGACCAAAATTTCGATCCGATTCGCACTAAAATCATCGGATCCAATATCTGCAGTTTTTAAACTTGTATTCGATTCTATCAAATTCGCATTTTTGCCGATCAGATATAAAAAATATTTTAAAAAGCTTATTTTTATTAAAAAATATCAAATAAAATCTTTTTCTTCTACTTTTTTAAACATGTTTACTTTTAAAATATTATTAAACACATTTTTCTCAAATAATAAAAATAAAATAATACAAGATACATGATAATTATTAGTTAGTTGAAATAAAATATAAAAAACATTTATTTATTTATTTATTTATTTAAAAGAATATGCAGATATCTACATAAAATCCGCAATTTGATCCTATTAGTGTGTGGATCGAATCGGATCAATATCCATACTTTTCAGATCGAATTTAAATAAACACTACAGATATATATATTTGATCCGATTTCATGAATACTCCTAAATATATCCATTTGAAAAAAAAAAGGTATAATTCTTGCCATTTTACTTGTGAAAGTTGTTTTTCCTCTCTTCTTTTCTCCCTGTCGGTCCCCAAAATGTCTTCAAAAGAAGTCAATAAGATATAAGAATTGTTGTGTTTTGTTATTTTCTTATAACTACACATACTAGTATATGGGTTCATATACAACTGGGAATCTGTGATATACCCATCTCGAATCGTTGATGCACTTCTGCAAGGACCAACATCAACACCACTTGAACAAGCCTTGCAGTACCAAGAAATTAGAATTTGGAAATGGAACTATACTTTTTACTTATTTAAAAAGTGGGATTTTTGGTGTTTAAAGAAGTTTTTGTTTTCTCGTAAAAAATAGAACAATGTTGTTACATTTTCTTTTTATGGGTATGACCCTAAATAGTAAATAGTTTCTTATTGTGATTGATTAAGCCTGAACCTTTCTTGGTCTCAACTGGCCAAAATTTATTAATTCGGGCCTAGAGTTCGCTTAGATACCCAAAAAGGCTCATATTTTGACCCAAAGGAGGGCAAAACAAAGACATACGTACAAGATTTTTTTTTTACTTTAGTATATAATATATGCCTTTAATTTTGATACACTAACAGCGTAAAATATTTTACACAGTTATACAATTACATCTATTTTTTTAGATGACTATTCACGCGATTAATGTAAAAAATAGTTATTTTTGTTAATGCGGTATTGCGTAATTGGATGCACGTGTAAAACTACTTTACAATGACAATGCATTAAAATTAAATTCATAATATATAGAGAAATTTTCGATGAAGTTTTTTAGGATAAACCACCAAAAATACACCCGAATTATTTTGTCGCTGATGACAAAAATACACCTAAATTTTGTTATTGACAAAAATGCCTTAAAAAAATTTAAAATTTTAACAAAAATGCACAAATGTTAACGACTCCATTCAAGGTTAACCAAAAAGAGTGATGTGACAAATAGAGATTCCTTACGTGGACAGTGACAGGCTGACATGGCCAATGAGAGTATATTAGTTGTTTTAATTTAATTGATCCCAAATTAAAACCCTAATTAGCCCCAAATTAAAACCCTAAGTATGATAAAGTTAAAACGTAATACTTTTTCATCTAAGTAAGAGTGAAGTCAGTAAGAAAAGAGAGATTCATGGAGAGAACATTGCTCACACACAGGAAAGGAGTCGTCATCGCTGGTCTTCACCGTTCGAAGCTTGCCGCTGCAACCACTGGTTTCGCTGTGAGCCCATCATTCTCTGTTTGTTGACGTCATTCTTAAAGATATGTTTCACCATCATATCCATTTGTTTTCAATGTTCTTTATCCTTTGTTTTCACTGCTCCTTATGCTTGAATGTGCAAGCATGGTAGTCTTTGACGGTGATAATGTTGGGGTTAAAGTGATTGATTTTGGTGAATTATTGTTTCTATAAATTCTATATTTAGGTTTTCATGTTTATCAGTGAATTAGTTCATTTTCTTTCACTAATTGCATAACTAAATCAATAATGTTTTTTCCTTTTTTGATGTAGATGTCAACTCACGTTACATTTGTATATCACCACATGGGTAGGTTAGAGAGAATTGGACAAGGTGGGGTCAAGTATATTGGAGGTTTATTTAGTAATATTGACAGGGTTAAGGTTGAGACTTGCAATATTTTTCTGGTTGAAGGGTTATTTTTAGATTTGGGATATGCTGGATATAAGGAGATTTATTGGTGTTAAGTTTGGAAGACTAATGTTTAATTAAAATGATGAAAAAACATTATTAGAGAATTATAAATTATTTATATGATTATGTTGTGCTTGTGTGCAGGAAAATAATTTTGGAAACATGGCCCAAGGAACTAACAATCAAGTCCATACACTGTGATCCATAAAAATTAAGCCAAGCCCAATCACAAATCAATAAACCAAATATGAGAAAATAAAGAAATGAGCCAAAAATTCACAAGTCTTATACAGTTACCCACTCCCACTCTTAGATACTTGAATCCCAAATTCATTTCAATTTATTTCATTGAAACTTTCACCGTAAGCCAAAAATCTTCTCTTTTCTCTCTTCTCTTCACTTCAGAAGAAAGAAAGAAAAAAAAAGTGCAGTAGCTTTGGGGATTGAAGAACAAAAGGAGTGTTTCCAAATCCAAACAAGAAAAAAAAGACTACAACCAAGAAGCTAGTATTGGTCAAAACACATAAAAAAGCATCTTTCCTCATTTGTGCTACACTAAGGAATCAAGAAAAAATCAACAAAGTCTCAAGCACAAATCAAGCAACCATGGAGAAATCAAAGTCAAAACTGAAAAGCAGAAGATCCACGGTCCAAATCAAAACTTGGAGCCAAAACAAAACTCAATGGTCAATATTGAAAAAGTTTGAAGAAAAAAGATGAGAGATAATAGATTAGTTGCATGCAACAGATTTTGATTTCTTTCTCCTCACTGACGAAGTCGCTGCAAACTCTGTGAAGGTAAAGAAGACAATGTGAACCTTGAACTAAGTCTCAACCTTGGAAGCTTCACTCTTCTATAATAAGAGTGAATTGCCAAAGGTTGAAGGCAAGAGAGAAAGAACAAAGCATAGAGTTCGGTTCTCATAACTTCCTAAGCTTTTGAGTTCTTCTCCTTCATAGTTTTCATTTAGTATTTCTTTTTTTCTATTTAATCTGTCTGAGTTTCATTGAAAAAGGCAAACATGGTGAGGTTTGTAAGAAAAAACCAATGAGAGGTAAAAGGTAGTGAGTTAAACTAGGAAAAAAAGCCATAAGATGTCATTGATTTTCTTTGTACGTCTTTCTATTTTGTGTCATGATCTTGTGAGGATTTTTTTCAAGTTGGGTTAGCACTTTTCTGTTGAAAGCTAGATTGAGGTCTAGTCAAGTTCAGATTGGGTTAGAATCTGGATTTGTCCCAGATAGGATTGGGTAGATCCTAGGAAAAATATTGGTGTATGTAATGTGTTGAAAAGTTAGTAAACTTCCATCATAATTGTGATGGAGACTGGATGTAGACTACATTGTACTAAGTAGCTGAACCAAGATACATCTGGGTGTTACTCCTTCTTCTCTACTTCACTTCTGTTTTTGTTACTCAAGAGACAAAAGTAAAAATATCTCCTAAATTTCTTTGAAAAAGTAAAAGTAATATTCAGCAGAAAAAAGAAGCTAAGATTCAACTCCCCTCTCTTAGCCACTGATAACCATCAATTGGTTAGAACCTGGATTAGACTTGTCAAATTGGTTAAGATTGATGAGAAGGGATGATGATAGGATGTGTGACGCAGCTTTAAAAAAAGGAAATATGATACATTTGTACTTTGAGCACCCTGTTGTAAAGAACCCACCTATCCTTGATGAAGTAGAGATTTCTAAGGACATTTATGATGAAAAGGTAGAAGTTATAGATGTGGATGATGCTGAGGTTGGGGTCCAGGGTGTTGACAAGAATTTTACTGCTGAAAATGATGAGATTAATTAGGGACTTGAGACTGATGATGTAGTAGTTGAGGAGGAACAAAATGGTGTCCAAACCGAAAAGCTTCGTCCTGATGAGGTCCATACTGATCAAAGACATGGTTCACCACTAAAAGATCCTAATTTGAATCAACCTCAAGCTCCAAATTCTACTGTACATGAGACAGACAATACAAATGATGCTGCAACTACTGACGGAACCCAGAACGAACAAGATAGTAACACACCAGCTAGGCGTGGGAGGAAGAGCGATTGGAAGAAGCATGCAAGGCCCCAACCAAGTGGGATAGCAAGATCTGCAGAGGACAACCAAATGAAAAATGTTAGCCAACAAGTTAATAGGGCACCCAAAGGTAAAAATTTATGGTTAATTCTACTTTATGGTCAATTGAAAAGTAGTTAATTCTGAATTATTGACTTTGATTTTTCAAATTTGGTTTGAGAAGCAGTTAATTTAACTTTACTTTGATTTATTAAATTTAGTTTGAGAAGTAGTTAATTCTGATTTATTGATTTTACTTTGATTTCTTGAATTTAGTTTGAGAAGTAGTTAATTTTTGATGGAACATAACTTCAGCTTATGTTCATTAAAAGATGTAATCAATTAATAGTAAGTGTGATAATTATGTTGGTGAATTTATAAGTTGTTGTATATGTATTAGTTGTTTGGTTTTATTGAATTCGTAGGTGACGGGCAAGACAATGTTCAGGTTCAAGAGAATGTTGAGGTTGAAGACACTATTGATGAAGGGAGGCCAAGACAACCACGTAGAAGAAAAAAGCATGCTCGGCCAAGACCTTCTGGGCAGAAGATAATTACTTCTAGTGACAATCAAGCTCCAATAATAGTAGTATCCGGTCATAATTCAAATACAGATGGGCATGGTGGGCAGGAAGAACAAGAATTTCAACAGGAGTCTGAAGATTACCATAGTCTCCCTAATTCTGACAACGAGAAATAAGTTCCAATGTTTCCCAATACAACCCTAATGCACCATACAATCAAGTAACATTGGAATTGGGAATGGAGTTCGCAACAATAGAGGAGTTCAAAATAGCAATGAGACAAATATAATGTTAAGATGGACAGGAAAATCTTTTTTTTTTATAATAGAGCCACTGAGGTACAGAGTAATTTTCTATGACAATGAATTTTCATGGGAGGTGTATTATGCATAGAGAAATTTTTCAAAGAGTTTTCAAATCAAAACTCTAATTGATGAACATAATTGTCCAAGGAGTAACAAGAGTAGATCAATAATATATAAGTGGGTTGCTTTATAGTTAGTAAACAAGATTAAACTTTCTCCACATCTGTTACAAAGAGAGGCACAAGAGTGGTTTCGACTTGAATATGACATAGTGGTTGGAAAGCGAATGATGTATCGGGCCATAGAGAAGGCTAAGGATACCATTGAAGGGATGGAAAAGGAGCAATATTCTAAGCTGCGCTGCATGCAAATTTGGGGGAGTTACTCAAAGCAAATCCCAGTTCAACATTCCAAATGAGCACATATCCACAACTAGAAGGGTTACCTAAATTTAGGAGACTATACATATACTTGGCAGCTTGGAAGAAGGGATTTAAGGCAGGTTGTAGGCCTTTTCTATGTCTTGATGGACCCTTTCTGAAGGGATGTTTTGGGGGGCAATTGTTAACTGCGGTAGGTCAAGACGCAAATAATCATTTGTTTCCAATAGCGTACGGAGTAGCTGATGCCAAGACAGGATGATTGAAAATGGTTTTTGGAGAATCTTCATGAAGACCTAGCTGATCATAACGAGTTCGGCTGAAATTTCATGTCCGACCAGCAAAAAGTAATGAATTAAGTAATATTATTATTTTTAATAGTGGATGATAGTGTCTTATTTAAATTAATTTTACTGCATCTTAATTTATTAATGCTTAGTTATGTTGTTGACTTGGTTCAGGGATTCATGCCAGCCCTAAAGCAAGTGATGCCCGATACTCCTCATAGGCTCTGCACAATGTACATGTGGAGGAATTTGACTAAGCGATGGAAGGATAAGGAATGAAAGACACAATATGGCAATTTGTAAGGGCATTGACTAATCAAGAATCAACAGTGCAATGACAAAGATGAGGAGGATCAATCCAGCAGCATCAGATTATTTGAATAAGTTTGAGCAATCATCACGGTCAAGGTCCGAATTCTCTGATCGGTGCAAGGTAGACAACGTCACTAACAACAATTGTGAGTCCTTTAACGTAACAATAGTTGGTATGAGAGGTAAAAGTATCCTGACTATACTAGAAGATATGAGATATTATATCATGAGGGTGATCACATTGCACAAGGATGATCTTCTCACATACACAGGAAAACTAGCTCCTATCCAACTGAGTAGGTTAGAGAAAGTGAAAAAAGAAGGTAATTATTGGGAGGCACAATGGGTTGGAGATGATTATCATAATAATTTTGAGGTTAAGAGATCTGGAAGCAGAGTTAGTGTCAATATTTATGAGAGAGAACTTGTAGCTGTAGAAAGTAACAATTAACTGGATTCCCTTGCTTCCATGGAGTTATTGCAATCCAGAAAAAGAATTAAAGACCAGAAGATTATGTGCATCACTGGCTGCTTATAGAATCCTATAACCGGGCATACCAATTTCACATCAACTCCATTCCAAGTGAAGAATATTGGAAACAACATGAGGGGTATCCAGTGCTTCTTCCACCATACAAAAGACCCATAGGTAGACTAACTAAGAGATGAAAATGTGATGAGTCCGAGCGTTACAGTGGCAACCAGTACAACATAAGGAGGAAGTATGGCCAAACCACTTGCAAGTGGGGCAATAAGGTAATTGTAATGTTGTATACATCTTAGCTCATATATGATTTTTGCTAAACCCATGGATATTGTTGTCTGTTGTAAATTATACTTGTAGGAAGGCCATAATTCAAAAACATGTGAGGAGAAAAAGAAAGCCCAAATTGAATAGCCAAGCAGTGCAGCAAAAGTAGGAGAAACTGATCAACAATCAGATAGAGAGAAAGAAATATTTTGGAAAGAAACTATGGAGGTACAGAGTCACCTACACATTCAATTTGAGCAAGAGTTAAGCAAAAAACACAAAAAGTACTATTTTTTCTACACCTTACATGTTGGTAGAGATACTCACTAAAGCTGATTTGTTGACTTTGTCCAGCAGCCTCAAAATGTAGAACCAAATGAAAATAATGATACAATAGCATCATCAAATTCAACAGTTTCACCATCACCACCATCCAAATCTGATAGGCCATTAGCTCCTTCAAAAAAAAATCTGTCTCAAATACTACTACGGGTACAAAGGTTGATGCACCAAGAAATATGGGGAGAGGGACATGTGCTGCTAGGACAAAAAAATGCTACAGTAAAGCCTGTAGCAGCTTTTTTGAGATATGCTCCAACAAGAGGAAGATGTGCACATACACTTATTAGAACTGGTTCATTGAATGTTGTACTTTCAAGTACAATGGGTGTTGTAGTTAGGCTAAATGCACCATTTAGCGCTCCATATGTCAGGCTCAATGTCAATGACCAAGGAGTTATTGATAGTTCATAAATCAAAAGGCCACCTGTAGTTTTTCAAGAAACAATGAGTGCAGCAAGCCAAGCCACAACTACAAGGTTAATGAATTTTATGTCAACACTTGAATTTGTTAGGAATTTTGCTTCTGAACCAACATCTTCACAGCTAATAAAAAAATCAGAAGTTATGACCACTATTATCTTTTTTGTATTTATTTTGAACATATGATGTTTTGGTATCTTTAGGAGTTGCTTTTGTGTTTATTGGAAACTTAGGATATTTTAGACATGTTGTTCAGGTTGAAAGAAGTATTTAGCAAGTAGCAGTTGTTTTTTTATTAAAATACAAGATTAGTTATTAAGAGATTAGAAACTCTTATAACATGAATTTGTACATATTTGGTGTAATATTTATTCCGATGGATTAAAATAGTTTATTTTATTGATGTTAATGATATAGAACAGGTTATTTTCTTGAATTTGTTAATGATATTATTGAACAGGTTATTTATCTAATTATATTATAATTTATATTAGTGCACTTTCAATAATAATTATGCCGCATATTCTCATTCAAGTTTTGAAATTGTATTAATTTCTTCAACCACATAACATATACTAAAAACTCTAAAACACTGCTAACCATACAACATGTGAATTTGACTCTAAATCTATAATTGTACTATTTCAATTCTTCAACTCTTAAACGAAACTTGGTATACAGCATTTACTTTAACAGAGAAACCAAGTTGATAATTATCCGAATTCCCATCCCAACGGCTATCATCAACAAAAGTATTTCAACTCTCTTCAACTTCTCCTTCGATTCTTTCTTTAGAATATGCAACATCTGCAACACTAGCTCATCACATTCTAAAGAATATCCTAACCTTCCCTTGCTTTTAGCCTTTGAAATTTTTATCTGCAAGTCCCATGACCTGCTATTTCCAGAACAATTCTCTCCATCAATGTATTCCTCTTACAATTCATCAATCCACTGAAAATATTTATAGTGCATATTCTTGTTCTGCTGTGTAACAATAATAAAGAATAACGAGGAGAAGAATCATGAAAAACCCAAAAATATTACTAAATTACCCAATAATAAATTCATACTCACCTTTCACATAGGCATCGAAAGAACCATCTTCCTGCTAAGTTGGTCCTAGTATTCGACTTCAGTATAACAAGATGAAGAGAGCAGAAACATGTTCTGTCGTATGACTTGCTACTATATTCATCGCACGTATTTTCTATCATTGACAACGTCCTTTGATTCATTCTGCCTCTACCTATGGAAGAACCACGCATCTTTCTGATGAAATTCCAATTTGAAAATTAGAGTTCTATGTTAGGGTTTTCAATTTTATAAGTTTGGCATGTCAGCATGCCATTGTCTATGCAAGAAATTTTTGTTTGCTACCTCACTCTTTTTCGTTAATCTTGAACAGAGCAGTTAACATTTGTGCATTTTTGTCAAAATTTTAAATTTTTCAGGATATTTTTGTTGATAATTAAAATTTAGGTATATTTTTGCCAACAACAAAATAATTTGGGTGTATTTTTTGGTAGTTTATCCAGTTTTTATTTAAATTATGGTGGAGACTACGTGCAGTTAACTTTCTGTGAAGTTAATAACTGAAAGTTGTCAAATGATAATTTAGTCAACCCTATTAAATTATTTAAGGACTCTGAGTTATTAACTTTATATGAAATTAACAGCGTCTAAGTTTTTACCTTAAATTATATATTAACTAAGCTTCTAAGTTCTAACTTGATATAGTTGATACAACTGTTTTTCTTTTCCCTGCGTATGTCACGGGTATGACATTCAATTTAGGGATGTCAATGGGGCGGGGCGGGACAGGGGCAGGGGATGCCTCCCTGCTCCCCGTCTCCGCCTCCAGAATTAATCCCCGTTCCCGTTCCGTTTCCCAATAATTGTCCCCATCCTCGTTCTCCGCAGGACCCCATTCTCCATCTCCCTATATTTAACATTCATATAGAAATTATAATAAAAATATAAAAAAAATCAAAAACAAACTACAAAATATTATTACAAATACACAAACATATCTTATCCAAAATTATAAGTCCAGAAATATAACATAGTAAATCATAATCCATAAAATAAAATCTTGAACAATAAGATTAGGGTTTTTCAACGAGTAAAATTACTAAAAAAAACCCCTATATTAGAAATAAAGTAAGGATTATTAAGTAAGTTAAAAAATTTGGAAAATTATCGGGAATGGGACAGGGATTCCCGCTCGAGTTCCCGCGCTTGTCTTAGAAAAAATTCGCTCCCATCTCTATTCCCATGAAAAAAATTTCAAACCATTAGAGCCCCATTCAAAACGATTTCCATGGAGATTCCCACTTTTTGAAAATTTTTGACACCCCTATTTCATCCCTTGACTTTAAGCTCCGTTTGATTAGTGTCTCAAAATTTTGAGACAGAGACATACAAATATATATATATATATATATATATATATATATATATATATATATATATATATATAGACATAGATATAAAAGGACAGTTTAATATTAGATTTGTTTAATTGAAAAGACATTGATTAAGAAACATAAATACTCTTTGCATAAAAAATCAGTTTTGTCCCTCTTCTTTTTTTTTTTTTTTCTTCTTCTTCGGCAACAAAAAATTATATGAAGCAAACCAATTTTATCTTCCTTCTTCTTGTTTAACATAAAGCAATCAATCCAACAAAAAATGTCAATAATCAAATCTAATTGAAAATTTAATATTATTTCTCATCAATATGCAAGTTTTATATTTTCTTCTTATAAAAATCAAATTGTATAATCAGTACTCTAGAACTTTCAATTCTTTTCTTTCTTAAAACTTAAAAATTTAAATTCATATTATATTTTTTCTAATAAAAATTTGCAAACCTAGAATATCTTAAAATTTTTTTCTTTATAAAAAATAGAAAACCCAAAAACCTAAATTTTATACATCCAATAGTTGAGAGAAGAATAAAAAGAGAAGAGATACTGAGAGGAATATGGGTCATAAGCTTTATCACGATGGGATTCTAATCTTTTTAGTTGAAGCTGTCATGTATGAATAGAGAGGAGAAGGAGTTGGTGGCATTGCAGAAAATGAAGAGAAAGTAGTAACAGGAATTTTAAATTGTTATCAACGTAACAAAGAAGCTATGGTGATGGAAGGAGTGGTCTGCTCGCAATGTTGAAGAAAAAATGTAGAAGAGAATAGTCAATAAAGAGAATAAAGACCAAAGAAAAGAAAAAAGAAGAATTAGATTAAAATTAAGAAGGTTAATTTTAAAAATAAAAAAAAGACAAAAAATTATCATAAAAATTAGTGTTTATATTTTTTTTGTATCTCAATTTTTTTAAAAAATATTAAATATATCTCTATTATATCTATTTGTGTGTAAATATGTCTTTAAAAAATTATATCTTAATAATCAAATAATAAATAGATATTACTGTGTTCATGTCTCTGATGGAAATAGACCAGAAACAAACACGGACTTGGGGCCATTTCTATACAAATACAATTAATACGCTCATATAAAAATTCTATGAAATGTGGAAGGATCAAAATTATTTATTATAACTTAAAAAAAAAAAAATTATTTCTTATAAAGGACGAATACGGAAGAAAGTTGTTGTTTATTAGTATCTGACAACTATGCCTTGGTTTTCCATTGTCGGCGACGCACATAGTTAAGTAAAATCTGCACGCAACGCAACGGTACGCGCCACCAAGTCCATGAGTACGTTGTACCCTAATTATCAGTGTTTTACTGATTTTTTTTTGTTTTTATTTTTTGTCTAATGTCTATTGTCTGAAAGTAAAATGTGGTGTATCTTTGTTTCGAACAGTTATTAATCCCTACAAAACTCCTAAAATATTAAAGTTATAGTTTTTTTTTACATCGGATATATATCAAAATTGAATGAAAAATAAATAAGTGAAACAAGAATTTTAAGACAAGAATATATAAGTAAAATGTAAAATATAAAATTAATGAAAATGATACTGAAATAATGATGGTAGCTAGAAAGAATAACATTATTGAGAAAACCAACTTATATATTATTTAGAATTTGATTTGGTAAAATTTTTTAACGAAGTGTTTGCGTAAGTTCTCCCTTTTATATTTGGTAAATTAAGAAAAAGAATATGTTTAAAATGAGCACCATAATTCTATACGTATTAGATATACTATATTTATATAAATCATCAGATTTTATTAAATAAAAATTAAAAGTTAATATAAAAGAAGGATATTAATAAACTCTAATAAATACAAAATATTCTAATATATGAATAAATATATATTAATACACAATACTTTAAATGAAAACATAGTTTTTTTTAAATAAATAAATATAAAACATATTAATACAAAAATATAAGTATTTTTTATTTATTAAATTAATCATTATGCAATAAAATTTGTATAATATTAAAAAATTATATTAAAATAATATTTTAAACTTCAATATAAAACTATAAAATAATTAAATTTTATTTTATATTATTTGATAAATAATTAAATTACTATCTTTAAAATTGGTTAACTATTAACTATTTTTATTAAAAATATTATTATATAATATAATTTATTCTCAAATATTTGTGAAATTTAATTTTTACTTTCATTTAATTTAATTTATGGATATATATATATATAACTAATGAATAAGTATTTATCTTTCTCTTTATTTATTAAAAATATAATTATTTATATGTCTTTTTTTATCAATTTAATTTTTTTAAAAAAGTAATTTCATGACATGATATCAAAATTTTTATAATTGAAAAATCTAAAATTTAATTTTGTTAAACAAAAAAAATAGCATAAGAAAAATTTTAAAAAATTATACAAAAAATACAAACTAACTAAAAAAAATACTCATTTGAGATAACTTATAGAAATATAATTATATAATTATTTGTGCTCCTCTTACTAATTTAAATTTTTTGAACTAGTAATTTCATGATATGATAAATTTAAATGGTGTTAATTATCAATTTAGTATTTAAGAGATCCAAGCATTGAACAAAAAAACTTGCAAATATATTATTGACAAAAAAATTTTTTGATTAATTTTAAAATTTGTCAAAAGTGATGTTGCCTTTAAATCTTTTGGATACCAATTTTATTGTTAACAGATCATTTTATCAAAACATAATCGAAGAATAATGTTAGTGTGTCTCTGAAATCTGATTCTATAACCGTGGATAATACGGTAGCAAATAGCTAGCAATGGGTAAGCTATTTAACGCAGCTTTTATATCATATAATTCTTCTTCTTCTTCTTCTTCTTCTTCGTTAAATGACAACAATATATACATCGGAGTTAATTTACGTTTTCAAAATAACCAAATTGAGAGCTTCACGTTGTGATGATTTCAATCAATTACAGTTTGCAAAATACAAGTAGGGAAATAAATTAAGCAGCAGCGAAAAAAATACTAATGGAGAATGAGGCCTCAATGATCATAGCCATAGGGCCCCAGCTTGTTTGAGAATGGGAACCAATTCACCAGAAATATGAGTGGCCATGATACGATCCAACCCTCCAAACAACTTTCCACCTATAAACACAGCTGGAAACTGAACCTTGTTGTTATCGCCGCCGCCGCCGATTGCTTCGAGTTCTCTTGCCACGCCTTCTTCGTCTTTCTCTTCCACCTCGTAAACCGCCGGGTTGACGCCGAGCCCCAAAAGCAAGCGCTTCACCACATGACTCATGCAGCATCCCCGCCTCCCGAATACTATCACCGCATTTTCTGACACCATGTCATGAACCATCTTCTCGGAATCTTTACTAGCGAGATCCTTTTTGGGAGAGAAGAGAAAAGAGAGGGTATTATTATTGTTGTTGTTGTTATCAATGGGTTGGGAATGGATGATATTTAATGGCTGTGGGGTGAAGTGGGTAGTCCATGACCTGTATGGAATTGCTTGATGCATGACGAAATTGATAATATGGGCTTTAAATTTGGATGATGAGTACACAAATTAAATGTGATGATGAGAAGAAGCAAGCAGATATGAATGTGTATGTATGTGGTTATGAAGTGGGTAGGTTTTGGTTATGGTTATGGTTTTATGGTACTTATATGGCTATGCTTTATGGAATTCAATAATTTGGTTACAAGGGTATTTATATATGAGGTATTGTAAAGGGTGATGATGAACATGATTTTGAAAGGGTCATGGTTCACTATTACGTCAACGGCCAAATTAGGCATAAATTATTTATTTTAATATTAATTAACGCGGTGGTATTTGGTCATATACTTCATACTTGTTGTGGCTGACGTTTTGGATTGTGTCACTCCCTCGCTTCCCACAGCTTTGCGTTTTGTGTACAATTGATTTGGACGGCGCCCAACTTGTTTTCCGACTCTTTATTTTTTATTTAATAATTTAATTTTGATATATTGTTGTAATGTAAAATAATTTTATATGCATATTTAATTATATAATATTATAACAATAAAAATAATTATTTTTTATATTAATTATGTAAATAATTATAAAAAATAAATATAATTGTATAATTATATAAAATATTTTATACAATGAACACATTAAAATTAATTTTTTTATTTAATACAACAAAAGTGGATAAAAATATAAGTTTTCTTTTAAATTATTTTTCCAATTCTATGATTCTATCCATTTGGTGCCCAATCTCAGAGGGCCAAACAGATATTTGTCTACGTCATTTTCTTATTTATGATGCACATGGTGGAGTTACACTTCCCCACATATATTCTAGTTTTTCTTTTTCTTTTTTTTTTTTCTATAGCATTTATATGCATGCTTTGTGGTGTACAATCAACGAACGTTTGCTCTTCTGCTAATCTTTTTGGCGTTCTAGAACTAGCATTTTCAATGTCAAAATTTGCTGAAATAAAACGTGGTGTAATTTTCGGGTAAGATTTTATAAATTCATAGTGGATATATCAACATTAAAAGATTGATTTGAAATTGAAAAGTACCTTGAAATATATTTTTGAATAATGTAATAAAGTTCATATTTGATATATTGATAAAAGTTATAATATTAATGAGAATTAAATAATTTTTTATTTTAAGAAGGAAATCGTTTTCAAATTGAAAAGTAGAGACAATAGATAACTCCTATGCTACATTGCTATCTAACAATTTTTTGTGATGCATATAATTTTGGCACTTTAACTAACAAATCTAACTTTGTTGGTGAATTAAAAGGAAGAGTACAAAATTGTGTTCATAAGAGAGCCATAACCCCAACGGCAATAACATTAGTGAGGTGCAGTGCAAGTGACACACGCCGAAGCGTTGACGGAGGAGCAACATATGACGTCATCCTATGTCAGATACGGTGCCCGCCACGTGGCAAGATAAAACTGCATGTAATTCGTGACGTCAGCACGTTTGGATGTTGGAACCAACCAACTAGGGGGCTGTCATGTTGTGCCACGTAAGCAGTCAAGCTTTCCGAGTGATTTCCGTCATGGCTGCGTTGGAATTTGGAGCACACTAGTTCCACCTAATAGGCGGTAAATTCAGTTATAATTATCAATTAGATTTTGTTAGACAATTAACTTGGATATAGTGAATTATAATTAACTAATTAAAAAATATGCTAATAAAATAAAAAATAAAACAATTGTTTACTATTTTATTTTTTAGAATTTTAAAATTAAAAATAAAAAAATTAATTAAGTTGATTTATGTTAGAATTAATTTTTAAAATTTTTCTTATCAAAGTCATTAATCATTTAAATAATATTATATTATTGAACTATTGGTTCAACTATTAATTTATTTATGGAAACACATGTATTAAATATAATTTTATAATTATTAATAATGTAATTGTTGTCAAAAAACAATTTAAATTCAGTTAAAACATTATATGTATAATTATTAAAAATATTGAAGATAAAGTGGTCCGATTATATATATTGAGCATTCATATTCTTCCACGATTACATATCATCACCAATCGAATTCGGTTCCTTTCGTTACGAAAGCAAATACGCTGTACATACCCCATTAAAGTAATCAAGGTTCAAAGAGTAGTTATTTTCCTTTCTTATTCTGGACTAGGTTAAACCTATAAGATATAAAATGCATAACATGAAGTCCATATGGCGTATAGTATAATGTAACATGATTATCAAATTAAAATTTAATACGTCAAGCATGACATGGTGTAACTATATCTAATTGCGCATATTATACTAACACTGTCAGCTTAAAAAACAAGAAGAGAACAATTGAAACTTCGTTTTCTATATGAGGTATGAGATGATGAGTATGCAATGAACGAAACAAAACAAAAAGCGGCATCTAGTTTTATAATTGTATAGTTTTGCTGATCATATTCCTATTTGAACCGATTATGTATCAGCTAAAATTATCATGTAGCATGTGGGTGGAACCCATCGTCGGTAGAGAAGTGTTCTAAATTGGTGACAATGACATGGAAAGCTTATTCTCAATAATCCTCAACGTTTATTCCATGAATCTATGGTAATAAAAAATTACAATAACCTATTCAAGTTTATTGATCATTTATATTAAATTTTGTCAAAATTGAACATTAATATGCAATCATTCCAAGTCTTATAATTAGTAGAACTATTATCTCAAAAAGTAATCATAACTAAAATGCTTTGGGGGAAAAATAAAACAAATTTATAATAGCTCTTGTTTATATACATTTAGAAATCTGTATTGCTTAAATTTTAATTCATTAATCCAATAATGTGTTTTGTTAAAAATTATCCAAATAAAAGTTTGATTTAACTAGTATATATCTCTAATTAAGCACAAATGTTTTTGATAGTCATTAAATTGGTAACGAAGGTGTCGATTACAAGTAAAAAATAATAATAATTAAGGCCGAGTTATGACTCATAATACACAATAAAGACCAAGTTAAAAGGTGACAGATCACAGCCCCGAATCTTTGTCTGCTGATCATATGATCCAGGCTAAACTTACAAAATAAAATGAATCATAACTCGATTAAAAGATAAGTGAATAATGATATGGTGAGCCCCCAAGCTTAGCCGGATTATTATGTCGGCACTTATTCAAAAAATAATTGAGTGGTAAGAGTTATTCAATCAAAATAGTTGTGTGGGGATACTTTTCCACTTAAGAACAATTTTAGCATTTGATTGTATGTGAACTGAAAAGTTCAGAAATAGATATCCATTGATAGAATCGATTGTATGATCCGAGGATATAATGGTTAATATGTCTTGGAAATTTTTTCGGCCCACAACAGCTTACTGATGAATTTCTTGCTCAAAGCAATTAATTATTGAATATTTATAATTTATAGTGAAGGTCATATGACATGAATAAGATAAATTGAGAAAATGAATATGTACAAAATAACAACATATATTGAATAATTTATATTGTAAAAATAAAAGAGTTCAAAGTAGAAAAATATATCTTGAAAGTTGATAATTGTAGAGAAAAAAACAATATATATAAATGTTATACATGTCAAATGTAAATTATTTAATTTTATTTGTTAATATTTAAACTTTATTTCATAGAATTTGTTAATAAAGTAATAAAATAATTAATCATTTAATGATATAATAAATTTTGATTAACTATGAAGTATATTTCTTGTGCAAAAATAGCAAATTTGCATGTTTGTAACTACTTTTTGCTTAACTTTTTGCATTAAACAAATAGTAACATAAAATTTAATAGCATAAAGTAAATAGTATAATAGTTATATACAATTAATTCTTTTATGGAATCCGATTTTAAGATTTGAACTCATCATTACTGTCATTTAATTGTATAAATGAAATCATTAAGCAATAAGAATATAGTACATAATGAAATAAAAATTCAATTGACATAGTTGTTATATGTCATTATTGTATAGAACATATATATATTGAGGTTTGAATATAACTAATATAAATCAGTAAGTATTAATTACACAAAATATAAATACAAAAATATGAATAAAATATATAATTTTATTTGTATAAGTAGGCAACTTTAAAAAAGTTAGCAAAATTGATAGGCGGGTTTGTATTCGAATTGATTAAAAATTGAGTTTTTTTTCTTAGATTGATTGAAAGTCGAATTTGTTATCGAATTGGTTGAAAGTCGAGTTTGTTCTCGGATTGGTTGAAGGCCGAGTTTGTTCTTGGATTGGTTCATCGATCAATTATGATATGTGAAATATTATGATATGTAAAGTGAAGTAATTCAAATGTATAAAGCACATACTTTATAAAAAATTACGATAGATTAAAATTTGATAAAATGTATTAAATAAAATCTTAAACAAAATTGTTGAAATTGGTTAAAAAATTTGAATGTAATTCAAGTTTTATGAACTTGAGGGGAGTAGAAATTATTTTACTCGTTCCCACAAACGGTGCCAATTGTTCTTGTGTGGATGAACTTTCGAGGTATAACTTGCCTTAGAGAAAATTGAACTTGTCTCTTCGCCTCCAAATAATGTATATCTAGGCAATAAGAACACGGAGGGTGGGTACCTGCAAAAGACACGCCAACGGTCAAGTCAGTAAGTGTTTAAGAGGTATAAGAATTCTATGATTATAGAATGTTAAATATGAAATAAAACTTATCATGTGTGTGTCATTATGTGTTGTTTTTGAGATTAGATATAGAAGGTTCCTTTTATAGGCATAGAATTGATGAATGATATTCATGTTATGACCGTTTGGTAATTAAGATGGAAATGATAGTCATTAAGTTGGTAACGAAGGTGTCGGTTACAAGCAAAGAATGAACAATAAATAAGGCCGAGTTATGACTCATAATACACAATAAAGATCGAATTTAAGGTGACCGATCAATGTTTATGATGTTACTTGAAACCAAAGTGAAAATGGACCTGGATACGAGGTCCAAATGCTATTGGATAACAGTTTTTATTTATTTTCTAAGACAATGATAAGAATACGATACCTGCAAAAAATTTTGACGTCTAACTCAGTAAGAATTTAAGCAGATTTTATAGAATATTTAAGTATTTATAGATTGTAGATGTGACTCTATTCATTCTTTGGAGATGACTTTAAGAGTGTGTGTGGTTGGAGGAATTATAAATAATTCCTAAAAATTTTAAGATGGAAATATCATATGTCCATATTTAGTTCAAAGTTTGAAAAGCTATTTTCAAGCAAGTTTGATTACAAAGAATCAAAATACCATCATTTCAATTCTTACCTTTTTCTTGAGTATATTTGATTCCTATGAGAATAAAATCTTTATAACAAAGTAATACTTAAACTACACACATCTTAAATGATTATAGATGGTTATTCTTTTATAGAGTAAAAAATTACCCCATATATTGGGTTGGTTATCATCTTGGCTTGCTTTCCAAATTAAGTCAAATACAGATTATAGAGATCCGTATCCAAGCTAGTCCGACCCATGTGAAAAGGCTACATGGATTGAGTTCGACATTATTAGGCCGACTTTGTACGACCCAATTTTAAAGATAGCTTGTCTTGTTAGTGAAAGTCTAATAATATTGAACCCAATTCATGTGGTCTCTTTTACATTATGAATTAGACTGATTTTATGTGCTTAATTTTAAAAGTTATTTGTCTGTTAGTAAAAATGTGAATTGAACTTATGTTTAATAAGCTAAGTTTAAGTATGAACAGACAGTAATATTAATAAAAACACTTGTCAATTAAATTAATTTGAGTTGATTGGGTGATCAATTTATTTATCTGTTTAAATAAAAATTGGAGTTTAAATTTTGTTTTGTATATGTAATAATTTATTAGCTAAGTTTAGTCTCTTAAATAAAATTTAAATTCGTATCGGATTAAAAAATATCTTAGATAAAAAAATACTTATAACCAAAATCCATTAAAATTTAATACAGTATAACGATTCCTTTAAGTCTACTTTTTCTGGGGATACGAATAAATAACTAAATTTATTCCATTGTTACAGAGTGAAAAGGATAATATCAAGAGTATTCTTCAGATAAGAAATTACTCTGAAATGGTCAGTGGTGAAAATGCTGGTGCATGCGTTAACGGGGGACCGAACAATATTATAGTCCCTAAAAAATGCATTAGAAAAAGGACAAAAAATATGTGAAAATAATTAATGAAAAATGATAGGAGATTATTATAATTTATTTTTTTGTTATTATTTAATTATTAATTAAATTTTTTTAGTTTAATAATTAAAAAATATATTTTATTTTATATTTTTAAATATTAATGATTAATTAAAAAAATTTGATAATTTTTTAGTATTTTTCGTAATTAATATCATATCACTATTGTGCATGAAGAGCTACGTTGTGAACTAAAACCATGGATGGGGCCGGGAGTCCCGGAGTGCGCGAAATTGCCGATGGTATTGAGAAGAAGAATCCTAAACAATTATTATAACTTACCATCCATGCTCCATACAATTATTTCATGCGCTAAGCTTGCAGCTTAAAATAGCCGCCACACAGTCATTGGAAAAATGACTAGGAAATTCGAATGACGGCACATATTGTAAGCAGTAGCCTTTTTTTTCGCATTTAATTTTTCACCAAAATGACGACGCTTGCAAATTTCGTAGCCAATAAAAATACACAAATGACTATATTTTCAGGAATCAAATGTAAAACGAACAGGTTGGTGATCAAACGCTGAAACCAGAGTAAATAACTGAAATGGAAAAATGTGAATTTATTTTTGGAAAATTTCTGATGAACAAGTAGAAACGAAAAGTAGTGTCCGCCCGTTATCAAAAGAAGAAAGCGTGGTAATCATAATATTTATTTGGAAATCCAGTGATTTTAGTGGGAAACAAACACAGAATGAGAAAAAAATCGAATTATGGTCGTCAAGCTCTTTGCTGAAAAAGTTATAAATTTAACGATAATCATTTTTATTTTTTATTTTACTAATATTTTTGTTTTACATGTTTTTTTTAACAAAATTTTTTTAGTTAAGTGAATTAGAAGACTTTCAATCTTATACATTACACTTATGTATCAGACATTCCCACAACATACTTACACATACTGCATGAATATATACTATAAATTTTTAAACAATATCCAATCTTAATTAGAACTCGAATCCGAATACAACTTGAAAGAGACATATAAATATAAACAATCTTGAAGAAGAGGATGGAAACTAAAAAGAATGGTTTGTGGGCTCAGGATTCGGTAATCTCAGAACTTTTGGATTACTTAATGTTGGCAAAAAATTCAATTTCATCACCTTCCAATCGATTGGATTACATTACCAATCGATTGAATTTGGCTAAAACTTCAATGTCATCACTTTCCAATCGATTGTATTTGGCAAATCCATGTTGTTTTCGTGAATTCAATCGATTGAGTAACAAAAACAATCGATTGTTTTTAGGTATTCATTTGATTGGAAAGTATAAGCAATCGATTGGTTTAAGCGAAAACCATTCTACCTTACAACTTTCAATCGATTGTTTTGTGATACAATGTAATTCAATCGATTGAGTTACAATTCAATTGATTGTTTTGATAAACTAATCGATTGAATTTTAAGGAAACACGATTTGGAAGCCATGAACGAACGTCACGAGATCAAATTTAATATTTTAATCGATTGGAATGGCCAAAAGCTTTATTAGGATCAATGGAGGATATAATTGGTTGTTGTTTTTGTATTTGATTGTTAATAAATATAATAGATAATTGATAAAATAATAATTTATAAAATAAAAAATAGTTTTTATAATTAAATAAAATATATAGGGTTAATTTATAATTAAAATTAATTCAAAAACTATGTAACAATTGTTAAAAACACTCTAAAAATATGTTTTTTAATAGGACCATTAAGTAGTCCAAAAGTTCTGGAACCACCGAATCCTTAGCCTGGTTTGTGGGTGTTTTTATTTATAGTTGATTCATTTGATTGTTTGGGAGGGATATGATATACCATTTTTTTTGTCATGGATATGATATACCATTTGAACCAAGCCTTCAACTACGATTGTGGGGGTTGTTCTTTTTTCTAATACACTTGCACTATACACTCGCTCACACAACAGAATTTATGGGCCTATTGTTTTGCAGGCCGTAATGGGCTCACAGCCCAATGAAAAGTTCAGGAAGATATTTATATATTTTTTGTGTATGGCCAGTTAAAAACCTTTTGTAAGATTCATGAGCAAAAGAAAAAAAATTATTGGTAAAATAAAATGTTGTCAAACCAACTTAGATTGGTTGAATGGTCAGCTAACTCGTCCGCTTAAGCAAATGTCGGGAGTTTAAATCCCACTTTGTGCATGCAGCAACTCATTGGCCAACGGCAGCTTCTTAAATGGAGCTCAGATTCGCAACAGATTAGTCCTTAACCTATCGGGTAAACCAAAAAAAAGTAAAATGTTGTCATGTATTCTATTTTATTAGTGTGATGATCCGTGCAATTGCATCAAATCAATGTATTTTCAAAATTTTTAAATAAAGAATATTAGAATATAATTAAAATATATTGGATAAAAATACATATATTTTATTAATATTTAAATAATAAAAAAATAATCAGTATCATAAAATATAATAATCATTCAACATGTTAATTAATATTATAACATAAAATTTAGAGAACACGATAAATATATAAACATATAATAAAATAATAGACTAAACTTACTGCATACAATATATATACATAGGGTATAATAAAATAAATTTATTAAGAATAAGTATGAAAAATTTTAGATAAAAAATAAGAATTTAAAGAATCATAATTTAATAAAAATAGATTTATAAAATTATGAATAAATAAAGTAAAACTTAAAAAGCACACGATTAACTTTAAATATATTACTGTTTAATAATAACAATATTCATACTATAAACTCCGCTAAATTAGCGAATAATTAGTCAATAAATTAATTTTTTTAAAAAAATTAGGACTGTGAATTTAATAGTAAAATAGTATAGAGCTAATTAAAACGAGAATTTTGACACCAATTTTAAAGGATATGGCCTAAGATTGGGTCGAATGGACCGAATCGGACCCAAAATGGACCCAAACCCAACCCAACGGCCAAATTCACTTTAGAATAAGCATTCTTCTTCCTTCCATTCAGCATAAATGCTGAAACAACACCAAGAAAGGGGAAGAACACATACAAACTCACAAACCGTCACCAAAAATTCAAATCCACATAACTTTTGATCTGGAGCTCCGATCGTCGCACCGTTTGCGGCCACGCGACCTCAGTGACGAGCTCTACAAAGCCCAATACCAATCAAGGTGAGAAAATCAAAATCCTAACTTCTATTCTCTCTTCTTCAATTCGGGAATAGTAAGATTTTTGGGTGTTAAGATTTTGAATAAATTGATGTTATAGGATCAAAATGAGTTGAGGAATGAGTGGGCTTTGGTTTGATTGAGACACATACAAGGTAAGGTTCATAAACCCTAGCCAATTTCAGTTCTAGTATGTTAAATGTGAATTTTGAGTATGTATGGTGATATATGTGAAATTAGGTGTATAAGTGTATATGTTGGAGGCTTGGTGGTCATTGGAGCTAAGATTTTGGTGGGTTTCTCTAAGCTTGAGGGGTTATGTGGTGACTTGGGGGTTGCCTTGGACTAAATATAGTAATCGGCCAAGGTATGGTTTAGGTTTTGCGTGTTTAATATGTAAGATTTTGTGAAAACTTGGACTAGAGCACTATAGGATAAGTTGAAACGATTAATTGTGTTAAATTATTAGTCTTTATGGTATTGATGGACAAGTTGATGTGGGCATATGTTGAGTAATTGGTAATGTGGGTTGAATGCAAATATATATATATATATATATATATATATATATAGTTTCTCCTCTTGTATGTAAGAATACTTTGTTTATGTACCTCTTAGAGGTTTTATGGAGAACTAGCTAAGGGTTTTGAACATGTTCTTTTGGGTTATTATTCTGTATATATATGTACGTATATGTTCTCCGACCAGCCTTGCCTTCACAGGCTAAGTCAGGAGCTAGTTATGCTGTGTTCTTGGCCCTCTACTCGTATCATCTGTACATACATGTTATTAAACTTTAGTTTTCTTCTCATGCAAGTAACCACGTTTTCTGAGGGTTGTGCTTTTGAATTTTTTCTGTTTTTCAAGGCTCCTAGTTAAGTATCTCTTTATATATATAGAGGTTGTAATACCTTACTATCTCGGTCTTATGACTTAAGCATAAGATTAAGTATGGTAGGGTGTTACATTATGGTATCAGAGCAGTTCATTCTTATAAAGCCTGAGGATGGACTGAATATGCCTTTGTGCATTCTCTGTGTATGTGTCTATGTGCTATTAGGATATCTAGCTGATATATGTGGCATAAACGTTCATGAGCATGCATTTGGAACTTAAAGTACTAGAGTTGCGATATTGAGACTGATCAACTTAATATCACTTGTTTGGTGTGTATAGGAACCAAATGTTGACTCGCAGACGCAGACGCAGGCGAGGTAGAGGCAGACTAGGCAATGCTACGCCTGAAGCGACAGGGAATATTCCTAATCCTGTAGACTTCATGGCTGCTCTAGGGAATATGGCCGCGGCGATGCAAGTGACAGCCGAAGCCCTGGGAAACCAAATAAATAATGGTAACAATGGCAACAACGGCGATGATGGTCCTATGACGCTTTCCTCCTTCCTAAAGGTTCAACCTCCGACCTTCAGAGGAACCTCGGACCCTACTGATGCGGATAACTGGATACAAGCTATTGAGCAAGCATTACAGGCTCAGCAGGTTAATATAGAACAGTAGATTGAGTTTGGGACCTACCAGTTGCAAGGTGAAGCTCAGCATTGGTGGCAGGGCATGAGGCGCATTCTGTAGCCTGATGGGATTGTGATCTCTTGGGAGTTGTTTCGAGAAGAATTCTATAAGAAATACTTTTCCAGTTCAGCCAGAAATGTTAAGGAACTTGAACTGCTTTATCTGAAACAAGGCCAGATGACCATTACTGAGTACACTAGCAGGTTTGAGAAGCTGTGCCATTTCTCACGGATTTGTCAGGGAGCTCCTGAGGACTTTACTGAGTGGAAGTGTATCAAGTATGAGGGAGGCCTTAGGAGCGATATTCTGAGTTTCGTTGCACCGATGGAGATCCAAACCTTCTCTGAACTGGTAAACAAAACTAGAGTTGTTGAAGAATGTCTGAGAAAGACGACATCAAACAAGAGTGATCACCGAAGCTTTGTTAGGGAAGATCACGGAAGAAATTTAGCGCCTAGAGGTCAAGATTTCAAGCAAGGCGGAAATACTCCACAGCAACATTAAGGATAGAGTAGCTTCCGGAGGTTCAATAATAACAATAACCACGGAAAAGGACGCGGAAAACAGGCTCAGTTTTCGCAGGATGACTTGACTTGCAAGAGGTGTGGAAGGTACCACCCGAACACTCAGTATAGGGCCAGTTGGGATGTCTGTTATTACTGTGGAGGAGCTGGGCATATGTCCTGGAATTTCCCAGAAAAGAAGAGTCAGGATGCTAGGAGAGCTCTGCAGGCAGGACGAGCGTACACTATGAGGGTGGATGGTGCTGAGGGCACAGATGCTCCAATTAGAGATAATGATGAACTAGTAATTAAAATTTGGACTGCTTTACATGATGATGCTCTGTAACACTTATTATAATCCTCCACCCAGCTGTGAGAATTGTGACTTCCAAAGGATTGATCGAAAGATGACTTTTAGTTATTGAAACAAAACGGCATTTGGTTAACCTTGAGGGAGTGGCTAGGTTCTTGAAGAATAATAACTAGAGTTATGTAGTAAAAGAGGATTGGGAGAGTAGACATACAACTTGAGTCATAGGTTAGGGATAGAGAGTGTTGAGAATGGTATGATGACACTGTTGGAATCGAAGGAACTCAGAAGCTTGAGGGATTATAAAATAGACAACGAGATCCGTTCAATAAAGTGTTTTCGGTATGAAATACCAATTGGACCAGAGAGCACGTTAATGAATCCTTCCGAGTCGACCTGACCTTCTTTTGTAGCTTACAATAGAATTCTTCCCCGAACTTCTTCTTAAATAATAACAAATGGATCAACTCCTAATCGTATCCCTGACTTGTACGAATCTTGCTCCTTCCAAATGAATCCGACATTGTCTTGTCATAATAATGTAAATTCGTGAATCTTAGAAACTTGCCGCAAATGGAATTGCCCTCTTTCGTAAAACAGGTAATCTGTTGACATCAGCTAAGATTTATTTAATTTGGTGCGCTATATCTTGTCCTCAACCAGCTCAAATCTCAATTATTCTCTGAGAGTGCACCTTAACTCCTTCTTGTATATCTTGCTAATCTCTAGAACTTGCTGTACCCACCATATAGGGCATCCCTTTACTCTACAATAAATACCGTTTCAATAATTCAATTACCTCTGGATTTATTATCTTTACAAGCTTGAATTAGCATCACGTATAACGCCTAACCATAAGATTAAAGAAATGGCGGTCCCTTAATATTCTTCCACACATTAGAAAGCATTACTGTTTAGACGCTTGAGAGCGGAAACGGCTTTGAACTTCCTCAAGAGAAATTAGTTACGTATTCTTAAATGTTACTTTAACAAAATAAAAATCAGTGCACAATTAAGGTTAAAGGATTAAATCAGGATGTATTGAACTGTTTATGATATTAGTATGGATTAAGAATCAGAATGAGAAAACACACCGGAGAACTTGAACCCAAGAAGAGAAACGACCAATGTGCCTATCTCAAATTACTAAATTTGAATTTTGGGGGCAAAATTCCTAATTAGGTGGGTAGGATGTAAACCCCGCTAAATTAGCGAATAATTAGTCAATAAATTAATTTTAATAAAAGAAAATTAGAACTGCAAATTTAATAGTAAAATAGTATAGAGCTAATTAAAATGAGAAATTTGACACTAATTTTAAAGGATTTGGCCTAAGATTGAGCCGAATGGGTCGAATCGGACCCAAAATGGGCCAAAGCCCAACCCAACAGCCCAAATTCACTTTAGAAGAAGCATTCTTCTTCCTTCCATTCAGCATAAATGCTAAAACAACACCAAGGAAGGGGAAAAAATCATAACATAAAATAAGAATTCCCCGGAGAATGAACTCCGGGAAGGTAGTAGAGTAGGGATTTGTATGATAAAATAGAATTCATATGATAAAGTCATCAAAATGAACAAGCACGACTCAATAAAAAAAAGATTGATTCTTCGTTATAGATTATCTTTTTTCTTACAAGACAACAATCAAAATTTGATTGTCATAGTTTTCGTTTTCGAACAAAACATCAATCCACATTTGATTTGTGTTTCAATTTCAATTTGAATTCACTTGAACAATAACTCTAATTTTTTTTAACCGGTAGTAGTAGTTCTAGCGGTTAACTGAAAAATAAGATTAGTAAAGAATATTCTTTGAATGCTAAATTTACGTATTGAATTCTTTTTCTTGTCCCCATAATTCAAAAAGTTTTTTTTATTATTTCCGAAGAAATGAAATAAAAGATAGGGTAGAGGTATGACAGTTATTATATGAGGTCTACCCAATGCTAGATGCAAAGGTGCATAATAGATCGATATGAACATGATGAGCTGTCCCGTAATAAACCCAGCTGTTGCTGATAGTTTCTTCTCGGTCCCTTCTTGCATAATCCGAGCTCGAAGAAGGAAGAGATAAGAGGGCCCTATGGAGAATGTGCTCAGAAATCCATAATAGAGTCCGACCACAACGACCGAATTTATTATCTTCATGCATAAGTATACTAGATTATCCAGTATAAAAGATTGAAAAATCATCGCAAACCTCTGTTTTTTATTATCTATTGCAATCTCCGGATTATTATCTAATTTTCAATCCATATATTTATATAATGATTTTTCAACCTTCCATATTTCTATATAGAAATAGAAAGAGATAGACTAGAAACGACATCTCTTATCTCACTGACACCAAAGAGGGGGATCTAAAATGAGTGGAATTTTGATATGGGTGGAATATAATGAAATAGAGCCACTTTGAGGTTCCCTTTAAAATGAGGCATGGAACGGAGCCATTGCGAAGAAGTTCCACGAGTTACGAAGGAAACTTCGAGCTCATATTGGTCATGGGTTGAGAACGGGAATTGAACTCTATGAGATCAAATTTCCCGTTGTTCCTCAGTAGCTCAGTGGTAGAGCGGTCGGCTGTTAACTGACTGGTCGTAGGTTCGAATCCTACTTGGGGAGGTTTGGTTCATTCCGAATTCTTGAATTCGAAATGAAAGGGTTGGGTTCGCTTTGACCGTTAAAAGTAGGTAACCCGTTCCCCCTGTCTTTTGTTTGTCTCTATTGCATTCTATCTCATCGTATCCCGTTCGGTTCTGCGATATTTGAGAATCACCGTCAATATCTCGGTGTAGGTTCGGGATACTCCCTTGTTCCACAGTCCGGGGCTATTTAAACTAACAAATTCAGAATTCTCCGATGTACTAATATTAGCAATAGCAAGTGCATCTTTGATGCAGTCATCAATTCTCCCGAGAGGCTACAATTGCCGCGAGCAAACATATTAATGACGAGGAAGGCATTTTTGCTATGCTACAAATACTTTACTTGTTCTGCTATTCTGCACAAGCCTGGTTGAGGAAGAATTACGAAGGGTAAAAATATGCGGATTAAAAGCTAAAGCTTAGGACATACTTTTTTTATTTAGAAATATCCACCATTTACGAAAATTTTGTTTATTTTTTAAGAAAACAGTAAGGTAAGGCCATTCCATTTCGACAAAATACCCACACTCAAGTTCCATAGCTTTGGGTCCGCTAGCCCGATCATGATTTTCTTACCCCCAGAGGTAAGGGTCCTTACCTTTTTGGCCGGTTGTGGGCGAGGAGGGATTCGAACCCCCGACACCGTGGTTCGTAGCCACGTGCTCTAATCCTCTGAGCTACAGGCCCCATCCCGTCTCCACTGGATCTGTTTCCCGGAGTACCCTAAAACTAAAAAAGGGAACCTTCCCTCTCCCCAGCCATTTCATTTCGGATTAAGAAGATGTGAAAGCGCCTCTCTCTCTCTATAAGAACGGTGCGTTCCGAGGTGTGAAGTGGGCGAGAAGGGATTTCATGAAAACTCACAAACCCTCACCACAAATTCAAATCCACATAACTTTTGATTCGGAGCTCCGATCGCCGCACCATTTACGGCCACGCAACTGCAGTGATGAGCTCTACAAAGCCCAATACCATTCAAGGTAAGGAAATCAAAATCCCAGCTTCTATTCTCTCTTCAATTTGGGAATAGTAAGATTTTTGGGTGTTAAGATTTTGAATAAATTGATGTTATAGGATCAAAATGAGTTGAGGAATGAGTGGGCTTTGGTTTGATTGAGACACATACAAGGTAAGGTTCATAAATCCTAGCCAATTTCAGTTCTAGTATGTTAAATGTGAATTTTGAGTATGTATGGTGATATATGTAAAATTAGGTGTATAAGTGTATATGTTGGAGGCTTGGTGGTGATTGGAGGTAAGATTTTGGTGGGTTTCTCTAAGCTTGAGGGGCTGTGTGGTGACTTGGGGGGATGCCTTGGACTAAATATAGTAATCGGCCAAGGTATGATTTAGGTTTCGTGTGTTTAATATGTAAGATTTTGTGAAAACTTGGGCTAGAGCACTATAGGATAAGTTGAAACGATTAATTGTGTTAAATTATTAGTCTTTATGGTATTAATGGAGAAGTTGATGTGGGCATGTGTTGAGTAATTGGTAATGTGGGTTGAATGCAAATATATATATATATATATATATATATATATATATATATATATATATATATATATATATATATATATATATATATATATATATATATATATATATATATATATATGTATATTAGTATAATGATGATGGATGAAGGATTGATGATTATGGCAATTTAATGATATGGTTGAGATTTAGTGGTGTTTATGTGAAATTGTTGGTATGGTTATTTTGATTAATGTTGTGGTGATGAGTTAATAAGATTGTTGTTGTTGCTGAAATTCTGTTGATTGGTTGGTTTATTATTGTTAAAAAAAGTGCATAATTTTAATGCTTTAAAGTGAGCTTGTATGATATAAATCATGGTGATTTCTGATAGGTACATGGAACTGAGGTTTCGAGATAAGGTTGTGATATAATTTTAGATAAGGTGATGAATAAGAGGAATGGTGTATTAGTATAAGTTAGAAACCTAGAGGACTAAATTTGGTGAGTGAAATTGAGAAGTCTTGCTGCAGAAATTTCTAAACTATTTGGACAGCAACTTAAAACGAAAACTGCGAATAATTTGGGCATGATTTTCAAACCAACCCATTTTTCTAACAAATTCCTATAAGTCAAGATTACCCTATAAAAATTTCATGGAATTTGGCCAAGTGTTTTGGAAGATATGAGTTTTTGAAGTTTAGTGATTGCTGCAAAATTTTCTGGTTCTGCAGTACCAACTTCCAGACGCTATAACTTTTGATTTAAATGAAATTTTGAGTTGCTTCCAAAGGTATTTTAAATATCTGTGAGTCTACTTTAATTGAGCACCAATTTCATGTACATAGCTACTTTGTAGAGTTAGTTATGTCTCTTGGAAGCTGGGCTGTTCGCAGAAAATTCAGAACCAATTACAAGAAACAGGGCAGCAATTCCAATTGATATTTAATTAACCAAACAAAGTTCTATGAGCCTAAAACTTATTTTTCCTAAAACTTAGGGGTGTAAAGTGTATCCTCGCCAAAATCTAGGAGTAACGGATTAGAATTGAATTTGTTATAGATTTTGCAAAAACAAAGCTGCCCGCTGTATTTTTCTGAATCTTCTTAAGTGCAGCAGTAGATTTTTATTGAATTTGTTATAAAATTTAATTCTAATCCAAACGCGGTAAAAATTTGATTTAGATCCAAAGGGTATGTCCAAATTTGACTGTATACATGAACGTAGGTAAGTAAAAGTGTGTAAGTTATCTCTAGGACACATTTAAAGTTAAACGGTAGTAACTTAGAGATGAAGAAAGATAACTAATAGTTGGAGAATATAGTATTTGATTTGATAAGATGAAGGAAGAGAGTAATGTAAGAAATTGAGACTTGATGATATTAATTAGTCAAGAATAATAAAATGTATGAGCAATGAGTTGAGTGAAATGGAGAATGACGAGATTGAGACATGAATTAGTATTGAGAATGAAAATGATAAATTGTAAGACATGATTGAATAACCTGAGCTTGGGGTGTTTTCCCCATGTCATCCGGGATTTTCCCGTGGTATTTATTGAGAAAGTGCAATAATGTCACGAGTATGCCGGAGTTGCATATATACGCTAATGATTGAACATTATTGAGCTTGGGGTATTCCTTCCCCATGTCAGCTTGGGGTGTTGTCTCCTCTCCCCATATCAGTTTGGGATTCGTTCCATGGATATTATTGAGCTTGGGGTGTTCTTTTCCCTATGTCAGCTTGGGGGGTCCTCCCCATAGTGTATTTTGACCTTGAGAACATGTCGGGATGGTTACGTAACCGACAGTTGATATCAACAGCCATAGGACAGGCATGCATCATGCGCATTTGTTTGTTTTGATTGCTATGTATTATCTGAGATTGCCTAACTGAATATATATCCTGCTACCTGCTATACTTGCTACTTGCTCTATCTGCTTCTTCTTGTATGTGAATTTGTCTGGTTACTTGTCTCTGCATGATTTATGGATGACGGAGGAGCGGAGGAAGGGTAAAATGGGTTGGCGTTGATGTTAGGTTTAAAAGTGAGTAAGTCTAGGAGTGTTTTAGATTACCTACCTCTTTTTATGGCTTCTGCTTAGAAATTAAGTTTTATAACTGTATGTTGGAGTTCTAGAATTGCCTTTGGCATTCCTAGGACCTTATATATTACATGTGTGGCACCTTTACCATGCTGAGAACCTTTGGTTCTCACCCCATACTGTCTTGTTATTTTCAGATGCAGGTCGAGTGGCTCCTCGGTAGGCGTCTGAAGGTTCTGCGGCGAAGTGGTTTACTTTGGGGTCTCCTTTTATTATTTTGATGTATATATATGTATACACTACAAGAGGCACGGGAAATTGCGGTGGTTTTTTTGGGGATTTGCGGCGGTTTTTAGCCGGCGCAAAAATAAATTCCAGCGATTCTAAAAGCGTCGTCTATTAGGTGGTGGAGATTTGATTTTGCGGTGGTTTTGAAAAACCGCTGGCACAACTGCAGCAAAACCAAGGCTTAGCGTCGTTTGATTTACCGGTGGTTTAAAATTGCCGCAATTTCAGTGATTGGATTTTAAAAAAAATTGCAGCGGTTTCAAAACCGCCACAAAATTATGGGTGGTTTTTTTAAAAAATCAAGACGGTTCAAAACTGTCACAATTTCATAAACAAGCTTAAAAAAAACTAATTAGTTACATTAATGTATACCATTTTTCTTTACTATAATCTATTTTCTTTACATCATATTTATTAAACTTGAGATATTAATATAAAAAAACACTAAATAAACAATATTAAAATCATAGATAAATTCAAAATGTTAACTAAAAATATCCTTATTTGTAAAATAAAAAAACATGATATTCGAGCACTACTTATGCACATACTAGCATATATATATATATATATATATATATATATATATAGGAAGGTGTTCCCGTATGGCAACGTACGAAGACGGAATTTGGTATGGCAAGCATGTGAATCGTGCATATATAAATTAAAATATGTTAATGGTTCAGATGGAGGCGTTGGTTAATAATGTAGAATAGAGCGTGTAGGATCTATGATACAGGATCAACCATTTGGTATGGTAATTCATTGTGGCACTTACGTGATTTGGCTGGATTCCAGAGCTGGATATAATGTAGGCTAGAGTTGGTGTTGCATTTGTTGGAGCCGCCTAGCTTCGTGTTGTTGGGCTCAGCTGAAAAAATTTTTTGTAGCCATACAAGCCTGATGTTGGGCTGATTAGAAAAAAAATGATGTTATCTAATTTGTTTTTTAAAATATGTAACTTGTATTTTTTTTTGTTCTAATTTTTTCTTTTGTTGCGATTAATTCTGTTTTTATGATGAAAAATAAATAATGTGGAGAGGCAAAATGTTGAGGATTGATACAACAGTAGAAAAAGAGTTGTCTTTATTGATTAACATAACTATTTTATATTAATTATGTATTTTATTTTTTGTGGTCATAAAAAAAATTATGGATATAAAAACATTTTTGTTAAATAAAATTAATTTTTAATGAATGAATGATATTTTATATATGAGATAATAGTATTAAATGAAGTGTTATTATTTCTTTGATTCAAAGTAATTGTCTATTTTTAATATACGTGTAAATTAAAAAAATGAATACAAATATTGTTTGTATAGAAGAAAAGTGTTTTCTGTTCCAAATATTCTATTCCAAAGTCTGCTTCTTCTATGCCAATGTCCAATGACCCTTTTTGCATGGACAAACGTAGACTAATTATTTAGGGGCTATAATTCAAGTGACCAAATAATTTTTTATAATTGATGATGTATTTAACAAGAAGTACAAATTATATTACACTCTATGATCCTTATCAAATATAAAAGTAATATTTTAATTCAAAATAAGATATTTAAAATTTAGAACCATAATACTAACATTGTAGTATCAATAATACAAAATCATAATTTAATATTTAAATAACAAAAAACTAAACAAAATAACATATAATTACATACACATATAACAAATACTATTAAACTCAGTAAGTGATCAAATACATAAAAAAATATATAAAAAACACCATCAAGCAGGACTAACAGAAAATTAAATTTATTTTATTTAATTTAACAAAAAAAAGTAAAAGTAAAAGTTAGTGCTGCTTGAGTTGCAACAATAAAAATGCTTCTTTCAGTACAAGAATGCATTAGGAATATAATAGGATTTATATTTTACTTTCTAAATCAATTCAGCGACAATATTTTCTCAAAACAACACAATACACATTTGGACATTTTATTTTATCGGCTTACACTAAATTATTAATGAATTGCATCCATTATTTAACAACGAGGCTATTTTCTTTTCTTAATACGATAGCTATGTAATGTAATTTACAGGGCTATATCTAAAAATTTCTTTTTTGTTACTAAAAGTTACAATTTGATGAGGCCACTACCCCCTTTCTCATACAGAGTCTTCTCCCATGCTTACCTGCACATAGTCAAAGTCACAGGCCAGCTTAATCCACATCGCATGGATTCTCTAAATTAATCTAATGCCAAGATTAGTGAGAATCATACCCCACAACATAACTTAGGCGTAAACCAATAAAGTAATCATACATTTTCGTCACTGTCACTGCCATTGATTCTGCACGCATTTTCAAAGGAATCATTTACATTGTCCCCATTTAAATTGCCATATCTGTTGCTTGAAGCCATGTTTATAATAAAAAGCCTTTGTTGCTCACACAACAACACTACAATCTCTTATAATATCACGCAATCCATGCTTCCTACGTCACTGCACATAGCGATAGGAAATCTTTGGGTTAATTTCTGCATGAAGGAAACACAGAAAGATCCGGAATTGAGAAATACATATGGCCACAAGTTAAACTATATAAGTGTTTCAGTAAAAGGTTCCACGTTCCATATATTCACGAATGCAATCTCAAACTACTTTCATTCACTGCCTCTAAGATTTCTGCCTACATAACTACTGCATGCTAATCTTCCCATATTGCTCTACAACTTTTTTTAGACGCCTAAAATCTGTTGTTAACACAACTATCTTCATGCGCCTAAAAGACCAACCTCACCATAAAAAAAAATAAGCAACAATTCAACAACCTCAACTCGCACTGCCATAGCTGCAGCAGAACACCTCATTGTCTAAACAACTAGCTTACCATGAACATCTCACAACCGTCACAAACCACAAAAACACTCTCTACCAAACTGCATAATTCCTAGCAAAAACAAATCCCACCTATCGTATTAGGTCAACAACATTCAAATCCCATCGCCCATCCTAAATTAAATCCCAAAATCTAATTGCGTACACATTATGAATCAACAAACCTTCTATCCCCAACCCCAAAATAAACCCTTTCAGAACCCACTACTTCATTCCCCTATCCACCATCTCCATTCTACCCTTTCACACTATCATGTTTTGTTCTTACGGTTTGAACATATAAAAACTCAATTATTGTGATATGCAAATCTCCCACTTATTAAATGCATTCGACCAAATCCATCAAAAGAAACACAATTATAACCCCCATTACACAGATCAACGCAGACGTACCTTGTATAGCTTCGCATTCGTCTTCAACATCACCAAAAGCCGAGAAGATAAGATGTTCTAAAACTTTCAGATCTGACCACCTAACACGGTAACCAACCGATTCGTGCACACAAGATCAATGGAGGCTAGACAATTTATTTGTTCACCTTTGCCTCCACTTATTGCAAGTGAAGAAGCGACGACACACTCACTCCTTTCTTCCCACAAACAACTAACAATTTCAGCCTCACTTCCCAAGTTCCCAACACAAGTCTCCAAGCCGAAGCCCTGTTTTGCCATTCGATTTTAGCCACCGCCAATTTGTCATTCTAAGTAGGAGATTTATGACATTTCAAGTGTTTTGTCAGGGTTATTTTTGTCTATTCAACATTCACTAATAGACAATTTTTTTATTGGCTACCTATTCGTACAAGTCATACCATATGCCTCTTTTTTCGTTTGCCTTACGTGATAACTTTCCATATATATATATATATGGAAAAACAAAACTAAGGTGGTAAAAACCTTAGAATTAGAAAAATCCTAAATATTGAAGCAAATATAAACCTCAAGGGATCATTGACCTCCACTTAATTCAGATAATGACTATTTCCAAACACCTCCAAATGCAACCCAAACCTCAAGACTATCAAGAAAACTACATCCTTCTGGAGGTTCTAACTTAGCCATCGTACCTGGTAGTACTGTAGAAAATATGGATCCAAAATCAATGGAAAAAAAAGGTATTGCCAAATTGAAAAGCATGTAAAATAGATAGAGTAAAGGGCATATATGAAGTGGTGAAAAACACTCACTTGTTTACTTTGACTCAGATCACATTTAGTGTATCCTTTTTTCTCATCCAGTTCTTTGATCACTTTCTTGATTTTAGACTTGTCATTCTACACAACACAAGGATAGAATAACCAGTCATGCAAGAAATGTGGCAAATTATTGAAATAGATGGGCAAAAAGAAACTTCAATTATGTCTTTCTCTGACATTAAATCATTGTACTCATCCTCAAGCCTAAGAGAAAAATTACATGAAATCCTTTAACAATATAATAATCATAGTTGCACAAAATATTTATTATTATTATAACAGTTAGTCAGTTTCTCACGTCAACACACATAAACTGTTCAGCTTGAAGTTTAGACAAAACTTTTGCATCATATCACCGGGGAGTATGTGAGAATTGAGAAGTGTTTGTATCATTAGTCTACCAAGAATTAGAACAACTATGCAACTAAACTGATTAAGATGTAAAAACAAGAAAAAAGGACAACTATATCCTATGTGTCTCACGTTTCAATGGTAGGAACTTTGAAAAATCAAGTTTTGTAGAAGAAAGTATATGCTATTTGAACAAATAAAAACTACTTTTTGATCAAATAGCAATAAAATTACAGAACCAATTTATGACCATGCTTTTTCACTTTCTTACTATTCAGTTAACTAGTAGCATAAAAATTGTCATACAATATTAAGTTCCTAGAAACTAATCTCATAAGATTATAAGAACATATACTCACCAATATAAGATCAACAGCAGGTAAGAACTCTACTTGATGAGTAACATACTACTGTCTTTGAACTCAAATGGCCTAACAAACATTCCTGTCAATCCACAAATAAATTAGAAAAAGATCCGTTAAAAAAATTAATTAAAGCAGGAACAATAAATAACTGAAACTGTAGTATAAATTAAGAAAGTAAACTAATAACAAGGTTAATAGAGTTATTCAATTTATCTTTTTAGTGTATATATTTTAGTCTTTGATTTTCAATTATTTCATTGTAGACCCATAATTACAAATAAACTATGGTGTTTTACTATTGTTATCATAGCAACCTT
Source organism: Arachis hypogaea (assembly GCF_003086295.3). Classification (NCBI taxonomy): domain Eukaryota; kingdom Viridiplantae; phylum Streptophyta; class Magnoliopsida; order Fabales; family Fabaceae; genus Arachis; species Arachis hypogaea. The sequence continues at coordinate 34,538,725 of NC_092043.1, forward strand.
TCACGTAAATTATGTCACCAAGCGATAGATCACAATGAAAATATGTTAATAAATAATCAAGTTAATTTGAATGGCTTTAATTATTTCAAGCAAGTCTCTTGTCATACTATTCCCACCCATAAGCAGTATTCATAAGACAAAATTAATTGAGATCTTAAGCTGTCTAATGAATAATATTATAGTTCACTACATAGAGATCAGTTTAAACAAAAAAATAGTGTAAAATAAAGCTAACTTTGTAAATTAGTTAATAAATTAAATTTATGAATAAAGACACAAAAATTAATTTCTTAATGTGAACTTTGTGCCTCTGGAAATTGAGAAGCAATTTAGTGGGTTACAAGCAAGTGGAACAATGCAAAACACCTTTACACACATTATTTGCACCATGTAATAATGCATAAATTAGATAAGTACTATAAAAAGTTAATTCAAAATCTTTGAATGGTATAACAACGTTAAAGATGGGTAAAAAGATGTATTGCACAGGATCAGTTGTTACCTATCATATACACTCAAAAGTACTCCACATATGTCACATACACATAGCTTCTGATAAGCCTGAGTAGTTATATATGAATAAGAAAACATAAAAATCAATTGATATAATATAAGAAAAGTCATTCACACTGAAAAAAAAAAATGCTCATGAGTGCCAACATACATGTGTATTTTGCTCTCAAAAAGGCACAAGTTGCAGTGAAATAATGGTTGGATGCAAGAATATGGAAAAAGACTTGACATTACACATTTCATTTATTTTGATGCATCATTTGAAATGTAGTCGAAATATGAGTGCATATTTTCTCATTAAAGTTATAGAACACAGGAAATCTACTCACAATTCGCATATTAGCAGCTGTATATTTTGAAGAATTGAATTATCCACTACAGGCTCCTGCCTGGTCGGAAGCTGACACTAAATTAGATTATTAACACACAGATCAAAATTAACAAGAAAAAATCACAGCAGGTATATATGAACTCTTCGATTTAAATAAGCAAACAGTACCCAAAATAATTTCAATAACAAGACAAACAAAATCATATTATAAAAAGTGAAGGACCTTCTTAAGTACTTCGGCTTCTTCCAATGCTTTTTGCGCCTCATCAACCTTTCCTTGCTCGCCTGTTCATCAATCCAAACTTATATATTGAATATAAATTAAAGGGCTTTTTCCTTAAAGAGGGCATCTCTCCTTAGTCTTCCAATGAGCTAAAGAATATCAGATCAGTGGCTTACCAAGGTCCTCGGCTTTCTTCAACTTCTCATTTATCATCTCTTGTGTTCGAGGGTCAGGAGCAGCAACAGGAATGGGAGCCAAAGGAGGTGGATTTGGCAGAGGTTGAGGTAAAGATGCCCTGTCTTTGTTAAAGGCATCTAACAGGAGCATGGACTGTTTGGAAATTGTTAGAAAGTCAAAAGAATTGTTAGCATGCTCCTCTAAAATAGTGATCAGACAACTATCTTAATAGTTTAATGACAAAGGGAAAACAACAAAAGGAAAAAGGTCAAACAATGATCCAGAGTTTACAACACTGACAACGACACATGGATCTTAGCATTCAAGGGTGATAAGTTTGCTTTTAGTTCTAAGTTCTTCCACAACCTCTAAAGCACGAATCTTGAGATCTGTCTTGCCTTCAAGATCTGCATCCAAATTTTTTTACATGCTGGAAAGATAAATAAAAACTTAAGTTTTCATGATGGAATACACGTATCAAAATATAACATCTCAAATAACTCCATGCTCATCAAAAGGGGGGAATATAAAAATATCACGCGTACAAACACTACAAATGTTTTTAAAGTCTTATAACCAGCTTTGGTGAAAGGAATAAACCCTTTCAACTGATGCGGTTTTACATGTAATTAAACTTGAAAATATATGTTATGAATAGATGTAGGCTACATAGCCATATTAAACAGGATGAAGGTAAATAAGTTTCATAAACAAACCTCCTAAATATACCACCAAGGATGAAATGGCAAATGACACCATGGCAATAAAATAAACTTGTTTCGTCCAATAACTATGTGGAATTACTAAAAGCAATTCAATTAGGCAAACCTGGGAAGAAGAAAAGCTACCACAGGGAGGCCAGGTACGAGTAAGATCACTAACACAAAACAAACACAAATGACAAGACAAAACTCAGTAACAGCAAATAGAAAATGGACAAAAGAAATTACAATAACAGAAATTGACAGATATATTGCACGAACAGAGGGCTAGGTTGGAACACAATCAATGTTTCTGGACCAAGAATAGGGATTGAAACAGAATAGTTGTTGAATCAGGATAAAGTCGAACAAAAGGCAGAAGATAAAAGGATGAAATTGGAGCAAAATTAGTAGAACAACAAGCAAATAAATTAAATTGGGACAAAGAGATGAAATTAGAACAACAGGACAAGGGGAAGAACGAACCAGTGAAAAGGAAAGGGGTGATTGAGTAGCGCACAATAGGGCAAGGGGGAAGGATGACGAGGACAATGACCACAACACCAAGACGAATGGGCAGCCATGCGACTTCACGACGACACAGATGAGCATGGAGGAGGGAAGAACGATGGTTTTGTGCCCTTCCAGTTCTCTTTCGCACTCGGGAGCTAAACGGCGGAGAAGCAGATCGGTGATGGGGAAAGACGTAGCAGCTGAAGGAGAGCTACATGCCGGCAAGGATTCGAGAGTGAGATTCACGCCTTTGCTCCCTTTGGGTTCGCATGAAACGAGAAGACTGGCTCCCGAATATTGAAGGCGAGGGGTTTTTATTCAAATCGACAAAATGTTATTTGCTGCTGTTGGAATACCAAACAAGCGCTATTGTGACTGATTTACAACGGAGCTTAAAAATGCTAATAGAACCGCTGGTATCCCACCAATTCACAGCGGTTCAAGAAATGACTGGCAATTTTCGGCTGCAATTTCCCGTGTGTGTTGTAGTGATAGTTTTTCCTCTTGTATGTAAGAATATTTTGTTTATGTACCTCTTAGAGGTTTTATGGAGAACTAGGATTTTGAACATGTTCTTTTGGGTTATTATTATGTATATATATGTACGTATATATTCTCCGACCAGCCTTGGCTTCGCAGGCTGAGTCAGGAGCTAGTTATGTTGTGTTCTTGGCCCTCTACTCGTATCATCTGTACATACATGTTATTAAACTTTAGTTTTCTTCTCACGCAAGTAACCACGTTTTCTGAGGGTTGCGCTTTTGAATTTTGCGATCTTGTTTTACCCGTTTTTCAAGGCTCCTAGTTAAGTATATCTTTCTCTATTATTATATATATTTTTATTTTTAGAAGTCGTAATACCTTACTATCTCAGTTTTATGACTTAAGCATAAGATTAAGTGTCAATGAAAGGGCGAATGAGAAGCGAACATGTGTACCATTCAAAAGGAGATTTCATAAGCAAAGGAAAATTCCAGTTAGAATATGAATCGATGTGAGATATAAGGAGGTTTTAGCTCGGAGATAAAACCACGCGAATTCTATTATTTATAGATATTTTCTTTGGTGGGGGTTTAAAATACCTTAGGAGGAGAACTTCATACAGAAACAAAGCCGAAAAACCAAAAACAAAACCGGAAAACTTGAGGTAAAACCTCTCAAATTTTGGGACTCACCTAAGAGAGGTAACTAGATTTCTAGTTGACGATGAACAAACAAGATATTACCTTAGCTTATCCCCTCTAATTTGTAATTAGTTTCTTTTTATTTGTGCATTTCTTCCTTTTTGATGTAGACACTTTCGTATTGATTTCCCATGTCTATTCCATCAAGCTGTAATGCTGAATGCTGAGACTTTATTATTACTTATTAGTAGTTTTTGTTTTCCTCCCATCAGCGATTACAACACCAAGCAGTATCGCTTTTGCACCATTTTTCTATATTCTTTTATTTAAAATTAAAATGTTTTAGAACATATATAAGTCATATTTCCGAAAGGAAAAAAAAAAAGAAAAGAAAAATGCTCCTTGAAAAAAAATTAAGATCCGTAATTTTAATTTATATTAACTAACCCTTTTAGTCGGCATTTCAATCCCTTAAACTTAATAGTTCAATATTATACTTTTAGTTAATATTTTTAACAAAAATATTATTTATATACTAAAATTAGTTACTAAAATTAGTCACTAATATATTTATGTATAAATATATATATTATTAAATTTATTTTTATATTAATATATATTTATATTTTAATATATATTTTATATTAATAACTGATTGTCTTTTTAATTATTATTGATTAATTATTAACCAAAAATAATAAATTTTGTGTTGATCCTAAGCATTACTCATGTTAGTTTTAAGGTGTTGTTTGAACATGATACTTTTTTTTTCCTTCCTTTTTTTGCTTCTTTGTTTTGGGAGAAGTTTTCACGTCAATGAGTGAGTTCAACAACTCAGGAATACAAAACATTTCTTCGACGATTTTAACCACTCCTTGCCCCCTCCGTTTTTTAGTAAGACGAATTGAGGGTTGGGTTGGAAAAATTATTCCTTTTATTTTGTCGTTCATTCAATAGTTTAATAGAAAAAGGAGAAAAGACTAATAAAATGATACAAGAGTATGGAAGAATAACTTTAAATCTACTGTATATTAGTTTCAACCAAAAAAAATAATTAAATTAATTATTCTAAGTGAATACGAAAATCAATTATTAAAATTAGTTATCAGCGTAAAATATATATTAAAATATAAAATATATATTAAAAATAAATTAAATTATACGTATCTTTATACATAAATATATAGTAATTAATTTTGTACCTATACATAATATTTTTGCAATACCATATATAAAATTTGTAGCAAAAGTGAAAATTTCAACCCACCACAATCCATCTTACAACTATAAAGCAAGTGAAAGCATGAGAGAATAATTAATAGCTAAATTGTATATACATATTAATATTTGTCTAGAAGAGAAAGTAAAACTGAAACATAAAGGTGTTATTATAAAATTTTATGTACTATCATATGATCTTACTCATGCATGTGATCCAAAATAGTTAAAGAAAAGAAAAGAAAATGTGCATTAAATACACCAAAGAATAAGGTACATTATTATTTAAAAAAAATGGCCACAAATTTGCCTTGCAGAAAAGAAGAAGAAGAAGAAGAATGATAGAATTACAAGAAACACATACATAGTTCCTCATGATGATGCCATCAAGAAAGAACACGCATGCAAAGCAAAACAAACCCAAGAACCATGCCAAAACCCACATTATTCTTCATCCCAGCTACACCATTGCTATCATTCTTGCTGTCAGCAGATGGTGAAGGCGCATCATCGGCGGCAGCACTTGTTGGGGTGGCAGTACCCTTATTAGAACCCTTCTTCTTGGGAGCCGGAGCCGGAGACGGAGAGTTAGCGTCGGCAGAGAATGCCTTGGGCCACAAGACCTTGTCGACTTGGTAAACAGCAAGCGGGAACTGTTGCCTCAGAGCGTTGTTAATTTGGACTTCAACAACGCCGGTGGAAACGTTGACTTGGTTGCCTTGTCCGCCGGTGAAGTTGAGACCCCAAGGAGATTGCGTCCTGACAGGGTTGCTAACGGTTAAGAGATCGCTGAGTGAGTAGTATTTTGGTGCGGAGTGGTAGAGGATGAGCTGGACTTTTTGGTCGTCGGAGAGGCCGTTGAGTGCGCCCGATGGAAGGTTCTGGAAGGCGTTGTCGGTGGGGGCGAAGACGGTGAACCCTTGAGAGTTGGTTTTGAATTGGTTTTGGATTTGAGAGAGTTGTTGTGTGTCCTTTAGGAGTTTAAGGAGGGTGGTGTATTGGCTGCCTTTCTCCAGGATGGCTGTCAGGTTGAGTTGGCCCGATGGGGCCGGGGCTGGGGCTTGGGCTTGGGCTTGGGGGTTTAGGAGGAGGAGGATGGGGAGGAGAAGAATGAATGTAGTGGAGGCCATGTTAGTTGTTTGGAAGAAGAGATAGTTAGCGAGTGATGTATGTGGTGTGAAGAAGTGAAGAGTGGCAAGGTGGGGTTTTATTCTTGGAATAGAATGAAGTTTGTCAAGGTTGATGAGACTTATTTGTTGGCATGAGCTGGCTCAAGCCTTGCAAAAATAATTCTTTTTAGACTTGTTACAATATATATATATATATATATTGTAACAAAAATTTTAGTCATTATTTAATTATTATAAATATTAAATTTTTATTTTGATAAATATAATTACAAAATTTTTTTTTTACTAAAGATAGGAGACTCTGAACCTGCAGCTTCTTAATTAAGTATAGAGAGATTATGCCATTTGAGTTATAATTTATTGACATATAACTACAAATTATTATTGATCAAATAATAATTAAAAATAATAAATTTTGATAATCATGTGTTATTGCATTATAAATATATAATCAAATTAAGTTAGGTTGATTTTAATTAACTCATGAGTTCATTTATTAAGAATTCGAATCATGTCTCGTACATATAACAATTCATTAATTTTAAATAGAATTTCAATTCATAACAAATTAATTTTTAATTTATCAAATTAAAAGATATATAAAAAATAATATATATATATATATAATAAAAACTATTTTCATATTAAAAATAACTATTAAAATTAATTATTATATATTTATATATAAATTTATATAATTTAATTATTTTTAATATGTATTTTATATTCTAATATATATTCTATTTTAATAATTAATTTTAATATACAACTGCATAATTGATATATATTAAGACAGAGAGATTTAATCATTATATTTGGAACAAAAACCTAAACATCCAATCAGAATAACTTTGAAGATGATGTGCCGACAACATGAACTTTTCTCTATCTAGAAATAAATTTAACATTAACTACATGTAAAATAAAAAAATTAACATTGTGTGATTTATTTTATATATGTTGAGCGTTATTTGATATTATTAAGGTGATCAATTCGAAATTTATACATAATGTATAAAATATTTTATATATTATTATCTATGAAAATGTCATTCTACTTTAAACAAAAATATAAATATGACTATATAGAAGTAAGATAAGTATATTATTAAATCTAAATGTATAATTTAAAATAGATGTCTCTTTCAATTTTAATATAATTATTAAATATAACAGTAAAAATCAATTATTTATATAATTTTTCTTACATTAAAACATGAATAAGTGAAGGTGAATTATATGATAAAGATGTAAGTTTACAGATTTTTTCTTTAATAAAATGAAAGAGAGATTAGTAAAGGTAGAAACCACATTTTGAATAATAATAAAATAATAAAAATTAATTATAAAAGAAATTATATTCTCTCTTTATACCACTCCAATCTGTACAGTAGAGTGCCCCGTGAATAAAAAATCGGATTAGATTATCTTATCGCTTCCACAATAGATGAACTCAAATTAAACTACCTTATTAGCCTCTATAATTTACATTGTCAAGAGAGATGAAGTCAAATCTCTTGGCTTATACAATTTACGTTAACTAAAGTTTTCTTATTGTCATTCTGTCTTTGTATATTGAAGATTTTGAACAATAAACAATTAGGCAGTTGAGGAAAATACATTATATATATATATATATATATATATATATATATATATATATATATATGTATAGTGGGTAGCATATTGCATAAAAAAAATTTCCTTTATATTTTTACATACACATGCAGGTCTACTTTTTTAAAGTTTGTCTCTTGAGGATGAAATTATATATCTTCATTGTATGATTGTGCAGTTGAGGAAAATACATTATATATATGTACAAGTTGGACAGACAATAGGGGTAAAACCAGTGGGTGGCAGCCTGGCAAATGTAGTCATAACATACATGTGGGATTGTGGGCTCAATATCATATTAACCAATAAATAGTTAATTTGGAATAATTATATATTATTACCTTATTTGTTTATATATATGAATGTTCTCTAAGTCAATTGTCATAAGTTATAGGTATAAGGTCTGTTTGATTGGCCCATATATGAATATGATGGGTCTGTATATACATGTCCCACACACATTGTTTTGTTGTGTTACCTCGTTGGCGATTATAGATAACACAGCAATACAGATTCTGAGTACTTGAATAGTTGTTGATATAATGTGGTCGCCAAATACTTCATTCTGGTGGTGGTGGATAAGCATAAGCTGTCATTTTCGATCATACTAGACATCACCTGTGTTTGTGTAAATAATGAACAGCCGAGAAATATCTGTCTCAGATAAACACAGAGTGGTAGGTCCAATTGCACCTTATCCTTCAGCTCTGTTAATACCTGTGCTATAACTATAGATTCAGCCCACGTTCCTACTAAGCAACGGGTAATCCTCAAATTGGGCCATTTTCAAGTCAGCCCAACAAAAGCAAATCTAATCCATGCGGTCTCATTCAAGTAAATTTTTATAGTAGTTTCTGAAATTCAGACGATTACTAAATTTGATTAGGAAAAACTATCATTTGTATCCATGAATTTTGTGAACACTGACAAAAGTATCCATTAAACAAGAAAACTAACGTTGTACCCATGAAAGATGAGTTCCGTGTGATAATAGTATCCAAATCGTGATTTTTCGTTGACTTTTTAATAAAATTCCCAAATTACCCCTTCTATCTTCTTTCCCAAATTCCAAATTTCACAACCCTCATCCTTCGTCTTCCTCCTCTGCTGCTGCCAGCCACCAGGCATGATCTCTTTGGCGCTTGGGAACATCAGCAGCAAGAAGCTATTGTTGGATAGAGGTGAGTTGTTGGTGCCTCTCGCGGCGCTTGGAAGCGGGAACCCAAGTGCTCTTCACATGGGTTTGGCAATCGAAGCCACGGCTCTTGCAGCATGTCCTGCACCGCATGTGAGGGCAATCCTTCTTCGCCTGGTTCCCACAGTCCTAGCAGCTAATCCCACCTGCTCCACTTGCTGCTCCGCTCCCCACGGCCGACGCCGTCACCAGGAAGGCCGATCTCGAGGGTGACTGATCGTCGGACACGGTGGTTGGACCCACTCCTAGAGCAGCCGCGAAGCTGTAAAGATCTTGGTGGAAGAGAGGCCTTGCTTGAGGTATGAGGTCGTGTTCCGGTTGGTGATGATGATGATGATGGTTCCACAGCTCCAAGCCACTTCGGTACGAGGAAACGTCTTCATTCTTGTACCAGTAAAAGGTGTCGGAGGGAGGAAACGTCTTCATTCCTGGTGGCTGGCAGCAGCAAAGGAGGAAGACGAAGGATGAGGGTTGTGAAATTTGGAATTTAGGGAAGAAGATAGAATGGATAATTTGGAAATTTTATTAAAAAGTCAACGAAAAATTACGGTTTGGGTACTATTGTCACACGGAACCCATCTTTCATGGGTACAACGTTAATTTTCTTGTTTGATGGGTACTTTTGTTAGTGTTCGCAAAATTCATGGTTACAAATGGTAGTTTTTCCATTTGATTATTGAGATTGTAATTTTACTATAATAAACGCTCAGATGAAGTTCTGAGCACCATAATGATTCCTAATTTCCTTTTCAGTGCCGATTCAGCTCTCGGAGCACTATGTGACTCTTGTTTGCCATACCAGAGTGTATAATAACTAATTCACATAACTCTTGTTAGGGGTATACATGGACCATGTCACATCGGGTTTGGCTTAATTTAGATTTGATCCAAAATATAGACTGAGTCTAATTTTTAGACATTAACCCGATTCTAGACCCAATATATCTACGCATCTTCGGATTGGATAAAAATCAGGTCTTTAGCATGTAAAAATCACCTAATCTCCAACCATTATTTCACAATTCACATAGTAAAATTCACTTAAAAAATATAATAAGAACCAATCATTTTCTAAAATTAAAGCATAACCATAATTAATACTAATATTGTCTAATAACACCAAATATTTAAATCAATACAAATAACATAATATTATGCATTAGTCTAAAGTCTTATGCATTTTAAACATAAAACATTAACTTATAATCTTATAATGACTAATTACACAAAATATTAAGGTTTACAATATTTAAATTCTACATAAGAATAGCCTTAATCTATCACTAATAACACAAAATATTAATTGTGTATAATAACCGGGCCACCAGACCGAGTTTGAGTGATCCGAACTATGGCCCAGATCTAACCCAAAATAATGACCGAATCTATTTTTGAGACATTTATCCAACCCTAAAACTGATAAAATCACACTAAATTAGCTTCTAAAGTATTCAGAGACGGATGAAATTTTCAAACCGAGTCGGACCATGTACACCCCTAGCTCTTGTTTGCCACGCTAGGAATGTACAATGACTAGTTGACATAGCTAGATTGCATTGGACTCAATTTGGTCCTTCTCTTATTATATAACCTAATTCATTCCCAATTTTTTTTTTTTAAACGTTGTCTCCTTCTTCCTCTTTTTTTCTTCTTCTTCTTCTTATCATCCTCTTCGACTACAATTATTTGGTGTCTCAGATTTATGGTTACATTGAGTCTAGCCATCCCACTTAAGTTCAATTTTTTTTTCTACATATTTTCAACTAGTTTATGTTTAGAATTTTGCCACATTCCTCTATGCATAAACAAGAACAAAGAAAGCATAGCACGCAAAAGCAAAAAACAAAAATGGTGAAGTTCTTGAAACAAAGTGGTTATTGTGCTGTCGATACGTGGGTCGTGAAGCCGTCATCATACGCGCCTTCGACGATGGAACCTGCGACCGCCCCTACGGCCACTGCCTCATTGCCGGGATCAAGAAGTACCCCCTTCTAAGGTTGTGAAAAAAGACTTTGCCAAGAAAACGGCAAAGAAGTTGCACGTGAAGGCGTTTGTTAAGATGGTTAATTACTAGAACATGATGCCCATGCAATACACGCTTGACATGGATTTGAAGGAAGCCATTACATTGCATCGCTTCAGTCAAAAGACAAGAAGGTTGTGGCGCTCAAGGGAACCAAGAAGAGGCTCGAGAAGAGGTTTAAGACTAGCAAAAATCATTGTCTCTTCATCCAGCTCTGGTTTTAAGCATTTCAAAAAATAGTGTCGTTTCCATTTTATTTACCTTTGAAAATTTTTTGTGTTGTGAGTTTATTCAAGATTTGTTTGGATTTTAATAGTTTCAGTTTTGAGATTATGTTTTCCAAATGATGTCTTTCATCAAATTCTACATTTTGAATCATATGCTAGTAGATAAATGTAGTTGTTGAAACTAATTTGTCTCAAATATTTAGTTTAGTTTAATAATACAAAAATGATTTAGTAACAAATAGAGTAATTTTGGCCACCAAATTAAAGAGAAGACAAAGAAGAATTAGATTAATATAATGGGAGGGAACTAAATTGAGTTGAATTACAATATAGTTATGCTAACTAGTCATTGCATATTCTAGTATAGTATTTTTAGAGCACTGAAAAGGAGATTAGGGACCACTATAATGCTTGGAGCTTTATTTGAGATGCCCCTATAGTGAAATTGGGATCTTAAAGACTAAATTAGGTAATTAAGTGAATCTCAAATATCATTACGTGAATTTACTCGATCTCATTCATATGAGTAGAACCCACAAAGAATACTTGAAACTCGTATCCGATATGACTTAGAAAACAAACTAAATGTTTTGTCATTATTTTTGTTATCACCATTAAAGTGATAACTAACTCAAACATAAAAGTAATTTTGTATTTTATAAATTTCATCTACTATTTTTTAAATATTTCGAATATTCAGATATTTTTGTCAATTCAATTTTATTTAAATCTGTTAAAGTTTTTGCTAATTTAAATATCAAAATTTTTTACAAATACTTTTATTATTGTCCAAGTAAAAATGTCAAAAAAAATCACTGTTTTAACAAATAATTCAAAAACTCCACACAAAAGTATTTTTTTGGTGACTCCACACAAAAGTATTTGAACCTCAAGTTCAAATTTAAAATTCAATATATAAGAACACAAATTAATTCTCAAAATTCTACACCTAAGTTATAGTCTCTTTTAAGTTATAACTAGAACCATTACAATACACGACATAAACATGAATATACTTGGGAGACAAGAGGAGACCATTCTATGTGAATTAAAAATTTATTTTCGTATTTTTTTTAAGAAATCAATGACTAAGTGTGTGTTTGGATTTCAGTTTGTAAACGGGAGTTTGCATAGAAGTGATTTTGCAAACTTACTTTTGATGAAAAGTAAGTTTGTGTTAACGTGATTTATGTTTGGCAATTTTTATATCAAAATTGATTATAATAAAATAAATGTTGTTTGAGTTATACTATTCAAAATCACTTTTAGATAAAAAATTACTAAAAGATACATCAATTAAAATATTTTTTTATATTATTCTATTATTTTACTTTAAATATTTGAATAGGTCTTATTAATTCATTTTATAAAAAAAGTTACAATAAAATATAATATATGAAAATTATAATTATAAATTTTACATATCGAATAAAAAATAAAAAATTTCAGCCAAAACAAAAATAAAGTATAATAAAATATAAAACGAGAATTCATGTAAATAAAAAACGATAAAAATTTTATAAAATCAATAATATATATATCATATGAATAAAAGAAATATAATAAAAAAGAAGAAAAATAAAATTCATATGAACAATATATATCAACAATATATATCATATAAAACCAACAATATAAATACAGGGCATAAAAAAAAGAAAAATAAAATTCATATGCGCAAGAAATAAAAAATACCATAAAAAAATTAATAACATACCTGAGAGACGAGAGATTACAACACTGAAAAATAATATAAAAAAGACTAATGATAAAAATAAGTAAAAAATAAAAAAAACAAAGTCAAATAAAAATAAAAAAGATCTTACATATTAAACATAAAAAAACAGTAAAGGATAAAAAAAATTCATATGAACTAAAAAATAATAAAAAATAAAAATATAAAAGAGAGTACTATACATTGTATAATGTTAAACAAAAAGAAAAGATTTTATAATTTATTTTAGTTCTGTGAGTACTCTTTAATTTAATATATTTTGAACTGTAAATTTTTATTATTTATGACTCTTTTATTACTTATAATTACTATATAATAAAAATAAATAAAGTACAATAAAAATAAAAAACAAAAACAAAAAAATTATACAAACATAGTATATAATAATTACAACCAACAATATATATCATATGAACAAAAAAATTATAATAAAAAGTAAATAAAATTTATATGAATATAATTAAATAAAAAAATAAAAAATTTTATACATAACATAAATATAGTACAATAAAGGATAGAAAAAATAATTATATAAATAAAACATAATAAAAATTAATAAAAATAAAATTTATATCAACAATAGTTGTCATATAAATAAAAAAAATAAAAATATAACAATAGAAAATTAAAAAAAATAACGTCAGAACACTAAAAAAATAATATGAAAAATATTTATCATATAAATAAAAAATACAATAAAAAACATAAAAATTAAAATATGAAAAAAAGAACTAAAAAATATTAAAAAGAAAATTAAAATCTTTACCTTGGCAGTGATGGAAACAAATCTAAAAGAGTTTGATAAAAAAAATTTTGTAACTAAAAACATAGAAAAAATTACTACTGTGTGAAATTATGTGGTTATGAGCATCCTTTTTATAGAAGAAAGGAAGGGTACAGTTGGTAGATATGAAATAAATTTGTTACCTAACTCTTCCAACGGTTATTAATTTTTCCAACGTGAACGCAGAAGCTTGAATTTTTAGCTTCTCGTGAACGTACGTTCACAGGTGAAAGTAATTCTAGCTTAGGGGTTTCAAGAAATTGCCAAACATAACAATGTGATATTCAAGACGCTCAAACGAATTTTTGTATTCTCTAACGTGAACCCAAACACACCCTAATTCATCACATAATTGAGTTCTTTTTATGTTTTTTGGACGTGATAAGTGAGTTCTATTTAAACGGATCAAATGAATCCAGCTTTTTTAAAAACGGTCGACAGATATTTTGGACCGGATCCAATGAAGTTGGGCTTATGACGGTTGGCCTAGAGATTGCTGTGAGCCCATTGATTACTGAGAAAAATAAAAAGAAACATAAATCACTTAATCGGTATTCCGTAATCATTCTGCTCTGGCTCTTGCTCTAGTTGTGGTTGCAGCCTCCTCCATCTGTGGATCGCAACATAATCTCTCTAAATTTTGATTTGTGAAGGCGGTGGATGGCAAAAAACAACAAGTTCACCGCCATCAACTTCAACCACATTTACGACAAAACAACCTCTTCCAACCATCAAACGCCCAAAACCGCCGCCCCTTCTTCTCTCCCCTCCTCCTCCCCTTCCTTCTCCGCTTCATATTCTTCTGTCTCTGCTCCTAACAAACCCCATGGCCGGATCCTCGTCCTGACCCGACCCACACCCAAGCCCATCACTCCACCCACACAACTCCCCTCCAAACAACCCCAACCCACCCCCATCCAAACCGTTCCCGATCAACCACCCTCCGACGCGATATCTCTTCGTCCCCAGGGCCGAACCGGATCCGGCCCGGTTCTCTCGGGCCCCAACCTCAAGGACAGGGCGGTGCACGTGGAGTCGCCGCCTCCGCTGATATCTCCGAAGCCCGACAAGTTTGTGCCGCCGCACCTTCGGCCCGGGTACGTGCCGAAGGTGGAGGAGGTGCCGCCTGGGCCGGAGATGGGCCGGGGCAGGGATTTGAACTATAGGAGGGGTGCACATGTCGAGTCGCCGGGCAAGTATGGGGAAGATGGGCGGCCCAAGTCTGGCGGATACGAGAGGATTAGGAGGGCTGGCGGGTCGGATGCCGGGTTGATGGGCCGCCCGAGATCATCCAGTGGGAGTCGACCTAGTTCAAGTGGATGGTACGTTTTTTTTTTCCACTTTTTAATTTTTAATTTCCCTTCAATAGTTACTGTTCATGTGGATTTTTTGTGGATTGTTTGGCCAATTTATTGTTCCTTTTAATGGCGTTGACATTTTATAGAATTTTTTTCATTTTTTGGTTTTGTGGGTTTGTCGTTTCTTGGATTTTGGTGGAACGTCATAGTGGTAGACTGATAGGTACTAGGAATCATCAAGCCAATAATACCTTTGGCTGTTTTTGTGGATTATGTTTATTGTTTAGAGTAATTGTTTTGGTATATGTGAATTTTATTAGTAGATGTTAAGTTAATTATCTTCCAGTAATAGTAACTTTGGTTGTTAATATGGTTCGAAACTACCTACTGGTTTTGCTAATTCTGGTGTTGATATGTAATCCGAACCAACTATTTTCTATTTGTACAGAGAAATGAGACCTGTAACGGCTGCCTTAGTTGTGAAAATTTTCTGTAGCTACTAAGTTATTAGTTATGACTTATGAATGTTTGTCGTGGCATGGTTATTTTAGATATTTGCCTGATAAGTTGACTTTTGTACTATCTAGTGGGTTGGCCACTTGCCATATTGTAATGAGCTATATCTTATTTATATGCCTTTATTAGATTGGGCTAGATTCAAGTACTTGCTAAAATTTGATCACATTACTTGCTATCAATCATACAACCTTCCATATTGGTAACAAGAAATGTTTTAGGTACTCATTTTGCTTTGCACACCGAGTTAGTACATGCTAATTCTATAATTTGATGGAATGACAAACATGTGTTCTGATTTTAATATACCTGTCATACTATTTGGTGTTTTCTTCTTTCCCTATTGTTGAAAATAAAGGAGATTTATGTCTTTGTAACAGACAGGTTATGTTTCGAATTATTTTCCTGAGGACGAAGATAAATGCACTTGAAAGGGTTCTTCTCTCTGCCAATTCACTGCATGCATCATATGATGTATCCTTTGTCCCTCTGGAACTGACATCACTTCTCACAACATGAAATAGATGACTACTCATGTGAAGATGATTAGAATAGTCTTTACGTGAAAATAATAGCTAAGATGTGGACACGTGTTATGGCAGACAGTTTAGTTAACCATATCAAATCATCTAATAGCTTTCGGATGTTATCTTCAGATGAAGATTATTTTAACCATTTTCATGTGAGTAGTTGCGAAAATCTCAAATCAATGGAAAACAATACCTGACCATGTGGTAGCTTTTCAACACATATCTACGGAGTTTATAACTAGATTTGTTTGTGCTAAGGAAGAGGCCTTAACACCCAAGTTATTCATTTTGTTGGTGTGAATTTGGCCCTTTCTTAACACCTCCCAATAGATTGTAGAATCAACATACATATGTATTTGTTTTTCTTTCCAGCTAAACTCTTTAAAGGGCATGTTTTTATACTTTGATCATATGTTGTTTGAGAGGAGATTCAATCGTTGATTTTGCTTGTATCAATTTGTTTCTTAACTGTTTTCAGCCAAGGCTATTTGGTAGTTGTCCCGTTGTGTGACCTACTTATATTCCTAGAAATCTTCTAATTAGGGGTGTGCATGGCCCGGCCCGACCCAGCCCCGAGCACTTTAGGACCTAATTTGATGTGATTTCATCGGGTCTAGGGTCGGGTAAGGGTCTCAAAAATAGACCCGATCATTATTTCGGGTCGGGTCCGGGCCGTGGCTCGGGTCACCCGATGGCCCGATCATCATACACAATTAATATTTTGTGTTATTACTGATGAATGATGGCTATTCTTATGTGGAATTTAAGTATTGTAAACCTTAATATTTTGTGTTATTAGTTATTATAAGACTATAAGTTAATGTTTTATGTTTAAAATGCATAAGATTTTAGACTAATGCATAATGTTGTGTTATTTGTATTGATTTAAATATTTGGAGTTATTATACAATATTAGTATTGATTATGATTATGCTTTAATTTTAGAGAAGAGTTGGTTCTTATTTTTCTAAGGGAATTTTACCATGTCAAATAATAGTTGGAGCCTTGTAAATTTAGATATTTTCACATGTTAACTTATAAGAAGGTATCAAGGTAATGTAATGTTAATGGCTCGGTTTTCACTCGGTTTTTACCCGGTATAATCGTGGTCCGAAAGTGTATAGGTTTTATCGGGTCTAGGATTGGGTTCGGGTCTAATGAATAGGTCCGGTATATATTTCGGGTCGGGTTTGTGTCACATCAAACCCGATTTCACCCAACCCATATACACTCCTACTTCTAATTATGGCCAAAGATCATGCGTACATAATATTGTAGTATTGTTGAAATTCATGGAAACTATTTAAACATAATAGAATTAAAAAAATGTGTCGGGTAGTAAATCAGTCAATTATATATAATATATATTAAAATAAAAAGTATATATTAAATTTAAATTAAATAATATATATTTATACACAAATTTGTAGTATTTTTGAAAAACAATTAGCTTGAAATAATTTCCAAATGCAAAGTTTATAAATTGTTTTTTAGTGGTTATTTTTTTTTACAAAATATCATCCTAATCCTTATATTTTAAATTTCACGAAGATTTTAAAATTCAATTATAAATAGATGACAATTTATTTTAAATTAAGTATAAGTCAATTATAATGGTGAAATATATTAGCGAATTTTTAAGAGTTTATTCTTAACATGTCAAATGTGCAATATAATTTTAATCAAGCTATATTTTTCAATCCTAATTAACTAAGGGTATGTTAGCTCTAGGTTTTTCCCCCTTCGGTTTTTTGTATGCAACTAAGGTATTAGCCTATTAGGTGTTAGCTAGTGCAATGAAACACACGGCGCGAAGCAAGTAGAACTTCTTAGGGGTGTACATGACCCACTCCAACCTGAAAATTCGGCCGAATTCAAATATTTTAGCGGTTAATTTGGCATGATTTTACTGGGTTTAGAATCGGATAAGAATCTTAAAAATAGATCTAGTTATTATTTAAGATCAAATCTGAGTCAAGACAAATCCAATTTTATTTGGACCATGTACATCTTAAAGGGACCAAAAAAGTATATATTTTTTAAATTAATTTTAATACTATGTTATATTAATTATAAGTTTATTGTTTTATTTTTAATTACACTTGTTGAATTAGAAAATAGACCAAAGAATCATAAAATTAGAATTTATGAACAAATTTAAGTTCAAATATGGATATCGACTTCTCCGGTAATAAGTATGTTTTTTTTCTTCTTTATAAATAATTACATCATAATATTTTGACATAAAGTTGATCAAGACCCAGATTTCATCGGTTTAGACCCGGTTTTATTGTGACCTGAAAGTAGTAAGATTTCACCAAATTTAGGGTCAGGTAAGGATCTCAAAAATAGACCTGATCATTATTTAGGATCGGATCCAGGTCAAGACGAACCCGATTTCACCTAACCTATGTACACCTCTGGAACTTCTAGTGGAAAAGAAAATTGACCACGTCTTGCACAAAATAAACTGAACCTACGCAGCAGTTCGTTAATTAATTAACAATTATTCTCCACATACAAGCTATTTTACCATACAAGTCATTTTTTCCTAAATCACCCTCACGCGCGCGTCTTACACACGCCCATTTCACGTGCCCCTTAATTTAACAGATTTCAATCAACACGCGAATATATAACTTCCTTTTTCAAAAGGATTTCGTTTAACTTTTCAAATTTTGCCTGCATTTTTCTTCCTTTGTTTTCGTGCGTTCTCTTTCGTTGTTTTCATGCGTTTCTCCCTGCATTCTCTTTCTTCGTTTTTTTCGATTTACTTTGTTCTCTACGTTCGTTTTTGAAATCAAGCTCTGAAATCCTTCTGAAGATAATGAATGATCCAAGTTCAGATTGTCAGTTGAATCAGAACGAAGTGGATTATTGTTTTGAATCGAATGAAGTGCCTGAGGTGTGGTTGAATTCTAATTAATGTTTTCGTTAGTATTTTATGATTATCTAGGTGAATAATGTTGTGAACCTTACTTGTGAAAATTGTTTTTCATTGTTGATTATTTGAATTGAATGTAATATAGTTGTCTGATGAATCTATCCATTACTATCCATTTTATATCAGATGTTTTGGGATAAATCAGACATATTTGGGTGTAATAGGGAAGATTTTTTGTGAATTTACAGGTTCTGACTTTTCAATTGATCGAGGGTAAATTGTATTATTATTTTGAATCGAATCAAGTAGTGAGGTGTGGTTTGAATATAGACAATGTAGTTTGTTTATAGTTTAAGATTTTACAGTTGAATTATTTTAGTTTATGTTTGATGCTTATTCAATAGTTGTTGTTGCATTCTATAGTTTATCCTAGCTTTTAATTTGGTGTATTATGGACTATTTTAGGTATATTTTGCAGTTTCTGTGTAATGTTTATGAAAAGTTTGTTCCAAAGGTTGGGATGACTTTTAACACGCTTGAAGATACTGCAAAATTCTACAAAGATTATTTGAAAGTTGCATTCTACAAAAGTTCAGTGCACAAATAAGAAGGATAATGAAATTAAGAACCAATTGATTACATGTAGCAGAGAGGAGAAATGGAAATCGAAAATATTTTCGACTAAGAAGACAAATCCCTCAACTGGTTTAAATTATATTGCAAGAACTTATATACACATATTGAAGGACATTGGTGTTTGCATCATTTTGAAGGTCGTGTTGCATCTTTCACATCCCTGCTATCCAAATCAAGCAGAGATGCTTAAACAGCACAGGGAATTAAGCATGTCCGTGCATTGTATAATAGAGAATAACGAGGAAGCCGAAATCAGACCAAGCAAAACATACCAATCATTTGTCGCAACAGCCGGGGGTCACCACGAGTTAAATTTTATCGAAAAAGATCTCACGAGAGAAGTGTAGAATGTTTCGAAACTAGATGATGCAAACGAATTCGGGAAATACTTATTAATAATGAAAGAGAAGAATCAGAATTTCTTTTTCGAGCTCGAACTCGAGGTCGATTAGTCGATTAAGATTGCCTTTCGGGTGGAGCAAGGAGCAGGGCTTCTTGTGAGTATTTCGGAGATGTTATTTCATTCGATACCACCTACAATACAAACAGGTAATATTCAGTTCTAGTTTATGCTGTTCAAATAATTTTGTTTTTTAAATCTGCAATAGAGGTGTACATTGCCTGTTTTGGGTTTAGAGAGATATTATTTCGGCAGATTTAACTATTTTTTTCTGTTACATCATATTCAGGTATAATCTGGTTTTCGGTTCTTTTGTCGAGGTGAATCACCACGGTCAGTCAACACTTCTCTGATGTGCTTTGATGAAAAATGAGGATACTCAATTATTCAAATGGTTATTCGAATGTTGGCTTTGCTGCACGGAAGGAAATTCTCCAAAAGACATTCTCACCGATCAATGCGCATCAATGCAAAGGGCTATCGAGGCTTGTAAGCCGACATCAATTCACCGATGGTGTATTTGGCACACCATGAAGAAGATTCCAAGCAAATTAAACGGCTACAAGAGACACCAAGTAGTCAAACAAGAGATGAGACATGTTGTTTGGAACTCTCTTACGAAAGAATCATTCGATAGGAATTGGAATGATTTTCTGATGAAGTACGGTCTTGGGGATAACAAGTGGCTTTCAGATAATGTTATTTTTTAAATCTACAGACAAAGGTGTACATTGCATGTTTTTGGGTGTATCTTAGTTCTGATTTAGGTGTTTTTTGGAGAGCTTTTCGAAGACCATTATTTATGAATTCCAGTTTATCTCGATCACCACTTCTAGGTCGGGATGAGAAGCACACAAAGGAGCGAGAGTATGCATGCTTTTTTTAACAAGTTCATTACGCGGAATAGCTCACTTATCTAATTTGTCAAATAATACGACAATTGCCTAGGAAGCAGGGAACAAAGAGAGAGAAAATCAGATGCTGCAGATTTTTATACCATCATACCGTGTGCAACAAAATCCTCAATAGAAGCTCAGTTTCAACACGTGTATACTCACGAGAAGTTTACGGAAGTCCGAGCACAATTCAGAGGAAAGGTGAATTGCATCACAAGATCAAAACACTCCGCTTTAGGCTATACAGTATACGAAGTTGTAGAATAAGTTTCCAACTCAATATTCAACAAGTTTGTAGTTACATACGACACGGTAGCAGCCGAAGTTAAATGTCAGTGCTTATTATTCGAGTTAAGAGGGATATTGTTCCGTCACGCTCTAAGCGTATTAAGCTTTGAACGAGTAAACAAAGTATTACCCAGATAAATATTGGAATGATAAAGCAAGAACATAAAGAGGAGACACACACACATCAAGAGCAGCCATGAATAGCCTCTTTTGGAGCCAAGAAGCAAGAGATTTGACAAATTGGTGTTTCGTTCGTAGAATATATGTGAATTTGCATCAGAATCCGAAGAGAGCACTACGATTCTGGACCATGCTTACGATAATATCTTGGTTAAAATGCAAAAACACAAAGCCAAAAGCAAGGGTACATGTTCGTTATCTCACGAAGATGCTAACTTGGAAACTATTAACGAGCTTCAAAGCTCTCTACGGGTGAGAACAAGAGGACGTCCCAAAAATAGACTAGGCTCAAAGATGGAAAAACAAATTGCAAATGCTTCAAAAAAAATGAAAGCTCTAAGCGAAGTAAAAGTGATATTCTTTAAGCAGGGGGTAATTGAGTTTTTTTTAATAGTTTTGCTAATATGTGAGTTTATTTTTTCACAGTTGAACCTTTTTTATGGCGGATCAGTGTTGCAATCAAATTCCACCCAATATTATGGACATGTTATGAATTATCAGTTCAGAGATTTAGTAGTACTGGACATGTTTTAGAGTGTAGTGTGACACTATTTGGGTGTATCGATGTGTAGGGAATAAGTAGTATGACCACAATCCAATCAATCACGTGTCAAATAATTTGTTATTGTTATTATATTAAAATGTTAATATAATAAGGTCCTTGATTAAATTTAGAGATTTATCATTGTGATAGTGATCATAATATTGAGAGATAAATCTTTTATAATTTAATCTAAATTGTTCTTGGCCATAGGATTATTAAAAAGGACATTAATAATCCGGAAAGTACAATATATATATATATATATATATATATATATATATATATATATATATATATATATATATATATAATGGTCTTCATTGGATGAAGATTAATAGATCTCATTTATTAAATTATATATATAGATGGTGCATATAGGGATATGACTATTGAACTGGCTCACTCTGAGAATTCCTAATAGTTATAATTACCGCATATTTGTCAATAGGATATTCTCAAGATGAACTTAGTAATAGAGTTTTCTTTGACCTGCGACTATCATAGTAATTAACAACGTATTTATTATACTTTGATTCCGAACACCTAATACCCTAGGGTGCTAGTTGAATGGATATTGGGTATGATTTAAATACCTGTAGAATTAATGATTAGTCAATAAGAAATCCATCAACTCTTGGTAAAGAGTTTGAGCTCTATGATTATAATGACTGAGATGAATAAAACCTTGGCTAAGGGGATTGAATGAATGAAGAAATGAGTTTCTTAGGTCATTCACAGTTCATTATAATAATGGTAACAAGTAAGAGTTTGACAATTAAACCATACTCTAAGGGTTAACCAAGAGCTGGAAAGATGGAAGAAATTATACTTTGTTCTTCTGAGGTTCTTAGTAAAAATATATTACTTCATACTATCGGGTCGTTGAGGAGTGTTGCTAGACGCCAACCTTGATTAGTAAATTTAGTACGACTAATTTACTACCCGCTTAGTATTGAACCTATGGGGTCACACACAACGAGTGTTCTAACTTTTGCTATAGAATTATTTAATTATTATTTTGATTTGATCAAATAAATAATTATATTAATTCAAATGGAATATTATTATATTCTTTGCTAGCACCAAGAATATAATAATAGTATGATAATTGAGAATATTAAATGAGATTTGAGAATAATTAGTTATTCTATTTCTAAATTTGAATGAGATCCTAATTGATTCTCTTTTCAAATTGAGTTATGATATGATTCATAAAATTTGAATGATTCAGATTTAGAATTTTAATATATGATTTAAATTTGAATTGATATTCAAATTTAAAATCAGTAACAAATATGTATGCCAAGAGTACAGGAAATAGAGAGAATAACAAGAGTTTTATTCCTTTATCTCTACGCACATAAACGTATGTGAGCCTAATTCTTGGAGAAGAATTTTATGGCATGCAAAGAGTTGCAAGAGGTTTCTCAATTTAGATCAGATATCCATTGGTCAAAGAGTTGACAGCAAAAGGTTGGTCTCGGTGTGGATACGGATAGCGCCTTCGTACCATCGAAGGAAAAAGTGATTTTTACTAGCGTACATACATGTATTTAAATCTGATTTACTATATATTATATTATTGAAATAAAGTTTAAGCACAAAATAGATCTTTAAGGATTACTTTCTTTTCTTCCGCTGCGTGTTATGAACACATGGTAATCCTTCACGATGAACATTTTTCGGTGTATTCTACATGCTCTTATTTTTGACATTTTCTTTATATATATATATATATTGAGGAGATGATACTGTTTGTGTTGAAAATTAGTGTCTCGAAGGGATTTGTTTGTTTTAAATTTATAATACTTATACAATTCAATACCTAAGGAGGGCAACAATTCAAATTTCTGAATTGTCATAACTCCTGGTTAAATTTTAAAGAGAAATATGTAAGCACGCAATAAGGTGTATTCCCAGTATTTTTGGGTGTATTATAAAAGGAATTCGGTATATTAGTATATTTGATCTTTGTTTTCCTTGATTTTTTTTTTGAACATGTAATTAACACCTTTTGAATACAACACAGACAGTTCCATAAAAGTTTATTTATGCAAACAAAATTTATAATAAGATTAGATTAAATGTTCACAAACTACACAAAAAGTATGTGTTTAAACTAATCACAAACTATACAACATTCAAACACAGTAAAACTAATCATTGTCAATATCATCTGAACCTAATTGACAATATGGACTCAAAATGCTGCAGACGGCTTGGACAATCTGATTGCTTCGCTTTCTCGAATGGCTCTATCTCTTTCTTGATTCATCTCATGAAACAGAATCTGCAAACGTATTCAACTCTAAAATGGTCCACCTCCGCCTATAGTTTAAAGAAATTTCTTTTTGCTAAACTCTGTTAATTTATCAAAGTAATACAGAGTTATATATTTTTAAACATAATTACCCACGTCCAATTCTCCCAGTCATATTTGCCCTTTTTAATATTTTTCGGTTCGAGTATTTCAAGCCATTTCATTACATAAACTGCACAATCGAAAATAAAAAAATAGCAAAATAAAATAGGACAATAAGAGAAAAGACAAAAATTCTCAAAGAGAAAGATTTATACCTCATTTTCTTGCCCGTAATGTTGACATATGGCGATTCAATTTAATCATCCCTTTTAACGAGAGGTTGCCCCCCGACAAATACCCTCATTCTAGAAATCACATAGCCTTAAAAACAAAAAAAAAGACAAAATATAAGAAAGACTACATTTAAAACCTGATTACACCCAAATGATCCAATAATATGCTTTATTTTAAATAACACTACACACAATTCCTATATTGCTAACAACAGATAAAAACCAAGAAATTTATAGAGAAAACAGAATCAACTTACAACAAATCTATTAAGTTTCATTCTTTCTTTCAAGGGACAAGTCTTGTGATACGGGTCAATGACATGAAATTTTCTCTTTTTAACATCTGTCATCCATATCCACCAATGTTCTTCATAGCAAACCAGGACAAATACCTAAAGTTTGGCCAGACGGAACAATGTTTTAGTTTAATTGGCACCTAATGAAAGAATTGTGATAAGAAGTTTTAGAAACGAAAACCTACATATGGATATGGATGGGATGCCAATTTTTTCATATCCAAATAAGGGATGAACATTTTGTAGCCCTGAATGTCGAAGGGCTTTTTATTTTTTAAATGTAAGAACTCGCCACCACCATGATTTCTCAAAACCATATTCTGCAGAATTTGTATAACACCGAAAGAAATAGTTACTACACACAATACATTACATAAATACGCCGAAATTTGAGCTTAATACACCTTACCACAATATCAGGGGGCAGGCAGTAAACTTATTCTTTAAATCTTTTGATTCTTGTTTTGTTGAGAATTAGACACATTGTAGTGACAATCTAAAAAAATAAAATACCTAAATTAATTACATCAATATTGCAGTCACAATTCATAATAAAATCATTAATCTTATTCTAAAACTACTTCAGCTTCAATATGTGTATCAGCTTTTAAAGACGCAAAGTGAATTTTTGAGATCTCCATCGGTTGTTGAGCATTAAGGATACACATTGTCTCCCACTCATTAGTACTTCCATCTTTATAGGTCTTTATATTAGTGGTCCAGAGGAAGCACTTTTCTTTGAGGTCACCCGACACCTCGCTCCTCCTCGCAGGAGTTTCAAACTTTTGGAGCGAGGGACTTCTATCCTCTGCAAAATTCAAGGCTGCCGCAACCCCATCATTTGCAACTTGCTCCACCAGTTCCTCTAAGTCTTTAACGAGAATCGGGCTCTCTTGACTCTTTCCCTTTTCATACGCCAATCGACCCTCCTAAGTCAGTGTCTCTTCCTGAATCGAATCAGTAAAGCCAAGGCTGAATGATGGCGTAGGAAATTCTTTCGGTACAAAGGATACTACCCTGACCATCATCATCAATGTAGCAGTGGCTTGAGGGGCTGGTTGATTGCATGTTGACGTATAAAATACTATAAGAATAAGAATAGACGATGACATCGAAAGAGAGTTATATTGTGTTGAACTTACATTTTAGAAGGAGCTGTTGGCTCTGTGGGTGTGCCATCAGCAGCTTGATGGGGTTGTGGAGTGTTGCACGACTAAAGAAAAGGTTTTAAATTAGAAAAAAAACTAATTCCACCTCAATTCACAAGAGATACACCCAAATAAAAACCAAATACACCTCTATATAAAAGACATGTAACCAAATATTATTCATTGCCCCTTAATTGTTTCTTCTCTGATTTTCTCGCTCGGAGACTTTGGAGGGGTCATTCTACAAATGGCTTGATGCTCTCGTCTCTGACGAAGGTAGACATACTTGAAGCAGAACTCTAACCAAGACAACAATAAAAAGTTAATAAACTCTCTTAAAATAGAAGATTAGAAGGTTGAAATTTAGTTGAAAAACTCACATCTCGAGCAGTTCAAATTGCGAATGTGTTTCTTTCAAAACAATGATCTTTTTTTGTTGAGCTAGGTCATTAAATGATTCTTCTTCTACATCCAACCTGAATCCACCGAAATCATGTCAGAATATACCTCAAGCATTGAATAGAAACACGGCCTCTGTTTTATGAGAACTTACATAGTTGCAGATTTTTCTTTTTTTATCCTGCCTTTTTTTTCTTGAATAAAACATTAAAGGATTTTTTTCTAAAAAAATATATAAAGAATCAGAAGCAGAAGATGGTAACACAAGAATTAAGCAAATGGAAATAGAAACAAAAATTACATGCTATTACTTGTTTGTTTACACTACTTTGATCTGTCTGTGTTTGGAACATAGGATCATTTCCACTTTCCAGGTTCACCTCCGACATTCTAAGGACAAAATAAACATCATTCAGTATAAGTAGACTATTTAATTACATCAGGATCTACGAAATTTTATCAAATAAAAGATCTTATGTTTCAAATGAATCATAGTGAGCTTCCGTCGAGGGGAGCCCAGCTTCCGATATGTCTGCCCTTTTTTCCTGCATCTTGGAAAAGCAAAAACAATTATCAGCAACAAAACACCTTAAAATCGGCAATATACACCCAAATTCAACATACTCTTGTGCAGCCTTTCATTTGTTTTTTTCTTTTTTGATTCTCTAAAAAATTGTTGTATTTCTTCAGTTCTGACAGTACATGCAAAAGAATAAGTTAACAAATAAAATTTTGATGAAAAAGAGTAAGATAGCTTTACAATGTATCTTACAGATCATCAAATTCAGTTTCAGATGATGAATCCTCAACAACGTGCTTTCTTTTTCTGGATTGCGTCCTGGAAATTAAAGAAGTATCAATCACACAAACATAACAAAATTGATGATAAAATACCCTCGAAAGCAATGCATATTTTTTTGGTGGAGTCTGAACTTTTTTCTTCGATTTTTATTTTATTATTGGCTCCGATTCTTCACTTCTGACAATAAATGAGAAACACTCTATTAATACATAAAATTTTGATATAAACAGAAACATAGGAATGCAATGACAATTTCAGAATCTTACTTATAATCAGATCCACTTTTGCTTTCCGAAGAGGAATCCTCTATAATCTGCTTCCTCTTTTTCGATACCATTCTGGACAGCAAACAATCATTAGCAAAAAATATCATAAAAATGACAAAATACATCCAAAAATATTACTTACTTTTTTGCTATTCTGGTTGGTTGTTTTCTTGTTTTTGTTGATTCCTCTAAGTCTTGTTCAGACTCAAGAGGAAATAGAAACATCACTCTCCGATGAAATGTCCTTTTTGTCTTTTTCTTTTTTTTCCCTCTTTTCTTCCTTTTTCATTGTCTTCAATTTCTTTTTCAGTTCTTCCCTCTTGACGATGCCCTGAAACAGTTAAAATATTAGTTTACACCATGTACATAAAAGAAATACACCCAAATTAGAGAAAGGATACTGTTCAGTTATCATATGATCGTCAATTTTAGATTTGATCCTCTGAAGCAGTAACTTCCTATTCCAATGCCTCATCCAGGGCGGTCCAGGGATTGCATCTGTATTCTTGTTTTTGTGTTTTGTTTCATGAAAGTATACAATCATCAAGGCATAGAGACATCCATCAATAGATATTTTCTTTTTCAATTGGTGCTCGCTTATGCCCCTGATGATGAATTCGAGGACATAGCCACCGCAGTTTCACTCCCTTATGTTGTCCAGACAAAAATTGGAGACATGTGAACTAGAGAAACTTTGTTTATCGCTGTCGACAACAAGACGCCATTTGAATATAGAGGATGAAAATCCTCTTAAATATAATGCAATCTTCATCATTGTCAACACCAATATTCATCATCTCATCTATCAGATTCTTCAATATTTTGCCTTGGAACCTTCTAAAAGTTTCTTTTTCCTCATGGTGGACGAAATTGTGATCACTATTCTTTAAGTTGTACTTTTATGGAATTTGAAATTGGCACGAGTGGACACAACTCTGTTCAACTAACCAGCAAGTGTACTGGGTCGTCCAAGTAATAAACCTTACGCGAGTAAGGGTCGATCCCACAGATATTGTTGGTATGAAGCAAGCTATGGTCACCTTGTAAATCTCAGTTAGGCAGATAAAATTATGGAATTTAGAAAATCAAATAATAAAAAGAAATAATAAAAGGGATACTTATGCAGATTCATTAGTGGGAATTTCAGATAAGCATATGGAGATACTGTATGGCTCACGGACGCCTACTTTCCTACTGCTTCAACTCAATCCTTCTTACTCCTTTCCATGGCAAGCTGTGTATAGGGGTTCACCATTCGA
This sequence comes from Arachis hypogaea, assembly GCF_003086295.3. Taxonomy (NCBI): domain Eukaryota; kingdom Viridiplantae; phylum Streptophyta; class Magnoliopsida; order Fabales; family Fabaceae; genus Arachis; species Arachis hypogaea. The sequence continues at coordinate 34,567,173 of NC_092043.1, forward strand.
CGATGGCTACTTTGAATCCTCTCGGGAAAATGGTCCTCTGCGGCTGTCACTCGCATGGCTAATCGTCTGGAGGCATCACACTGGCCGAAGGCTACATCCCATCCTCGCAGTGAAAACTACGCTCACGCGCTCTGTCACAGCACGGCTAATCACTGGTTGGTTCCCGCTCCTACTGGAATAGAATCCCTTGATTCTTTTGCGTCTGTCACTAATGCCCAGCACTTGCGAGTCTGAAGCACGTCACAGTCATTCATTACCGGAATCCTACTCGGAATACCACAGACAAGGTTAGACTTTTCGGATTCCCAGGATCCTACTCGGAATACCACAGACAAGGTGAGACTTTCCGGATCCTCATAAATGCCGCCATCTATCTAGCTTATACCACGAAGATTCTGTTGGGGAATCTAAGAGATACACATTCAAGCTCTGTTGCATGTAGAACGGAAGTGGTTGTCAATCACGTGCGTTCATAAGTGAGAATGATAATGAGCGTCACATAATCATCACATTCATCATGTTCTTGGGTACGAATGAATATCTTGGAATAAGAATAAGAGAGATTTGAATAAAAGAAAATAGAATTGCATTAATACTTGAGGTACAGTAGAGCTCCACACCCTTAATCTATGGTGTGCAGAAACTCCACTGTTGAAAATGCATAAGTAAAAGGTTCAGGCATGGCCGAATGGCCAGCCCCCTGAATGTGATCAATAGTCTCTTAAGATGAAGAATAAAACAAAACTGAGACCAAAGATGTCTAATACAATAGTAACTTATCCTATTTATACTAGACTAGCTACTAGGGTTTACATAAGTGAGTAATTGATGCGTAAATCCACTTCCGGGGCCCACTTGGTGTATGTTTGGGCTGAGCTTGATCTACCACGAGCTGAGGCTTTTCTTGGAGTTGAACTCCAGGTTATAACGTGTTTTGGGCGTTCAACTCCGGATCATGACATTTTTCTGGCGTTTAACTCCAGACAGCAGCATGTACTTGGCGTTCAACGCCAAGTTACGTCGTTAATCTCCGAATAAAGTATGAACTATTATATATTGCTGGAAAGCTCTGGATGTCTACTTTCCAACGCCGTTGAGAGCGTGCCATTTGGAGTTCTGTAGCTCCAGAAAATCCATTTCGAGTGCAGGGAGGTCAGATTCCAACAGCATCAGCAGTCCTTTTGTCAGCCTTTTTCAGAGTTTTGCTCAAGTCTCTCAATTTCAGCCAGAATTTACCTGAAATCACAGAAAAACACACAAACTCATAGTAAAGTCCAGAAATGTGAATTTAACATAAAAACTAATGAAAACATCCCTAAAAGTAGCTCAAACTTACTAAAAACTACCTAAAAACAATGCCAAAAAGCGTATAAATTATGCGCTCATCACAACACCAAACTTAAATTGTTGCTTGTCCCCAAGCAACTGAAAATCAAATAGGATAAAAGAAGAGAATATACTATAAATTCCAGAATATCAATGAATATTAATTATAATTAGATGAGCGGGACTTGTAGCTTTTTGCTTCTGAACAGTTTTGGCATCTCACTTTTTCCTTTGAAGTTCAGAGTGATTGGCGTCTCTGGGAACTTAGAATTTTGGATAGTGTTATTGACTTTCCTAGTTAAGCATGTTGATTCTTGAACACAGCTACTTATGAGTCTTGGCCGTGGCCCTAAGCACTTTGTTTTCCAGTATTACCACCGGATACACAAATGCCACAGACACATAACTGGGTGAACCTTTTCAGATTGTGACTCAGCTTTGCTAGAGTCCCCAGTTAGTGGTGTCCAGAGCTCTTAAGCACACTCGTTTGCTTTGGATCACGACTTTAACCACTCAGTCTCAAGCTTTTCACTTGGACCTTCATGACACAAGCACATGGTTAGGGACAGCTTGGTTTAGCCGCTTAGGCCTGGATTTTATTTCCTTAGGCCCTCCTATCCATTGATGCTCAAAGCCTTGGACCCTTTTTACCCTTGCCTTTTGGTTTTAAGGGCTATTGGCTTTTTCTGCTTGCTTTTTCTTTTTCTTTCTATTATTTTTTTTTTCGCCATTTTTTTGTAAGCTTTTGCTTTTTCACTGCTTTTTCTTGCTTCAAGAATCAATTTCATGATTTTTCAGATCCTCAATAACATTTCTCTTTGTTCATCATTCTTTCAAGAGCCAACAATTTTAACACTCATAAACAACAATATCAAAAGACATATGCACTGTTCAAGCATTCATTCAGAAAACAAAAAGTATTGTCACCACATCAATATAATTAAATTAAATTCAGTGATAAATTCGAAATTTATGTACTTCTTGTTCTTTTGAATTAAAACATTTTTCATTTAAGAGAGGTGAAAGATTAATGGATTTTATTCATAGCTTTAAGGCATGGTTACATACTAATGATCATGAAGTAGAGACACAAAACATAGATAAACACAATATTAAAAACCGAAAACAGAAAGAAATAAAGAACAAGGAATGAATCCACCTTTAGTGGCGTCTTCTTCTTGAAGGACCAACAATGTCCTTAAGCTCTTCTATGTCCCTTCCTTGCCTTTGTTGCTCCTCCCTCATTGCTCTTTGATCTTCTCTTATTTCTTGGAGAATGATGGAGTGCTCATGATGTTCCACCCTTAATTGTTCCACATTGTGGTTCAAATCTTCTAAGGAGGTGTTGAGTTGCTCCCAATAGTTGTTGGGAGGAAAGTGCATCCCTTGAGGTATCTCAGGAATTTGTTGATGATGAGCTTCCTCATGCACTTCTTGAGAACCGTGTATGGTCTCTCTTGCTTGCTCCATCCTCTTCTTGGTGATGGGCTTATCCTCTTCAATGGGGGTATCTCCTTCTATGATAACTCCAGCTGAGTAACACAGATGGCAAATAAGGTGAGGAAAAGCTAGCCTTGCCATGGTGGAGGACTTATCGGCTATTTTGTAGAGTTCATTGGAGATGACCTCATGAACTTCTACTTCCTCTCCAATCATGATGATATGGATCATGATGGCCCGATCCACAGTGACTTCAGATCGGTTGCTAGTAGGAATGATGGAGCGTTGAATGAACTCCAACCATCCTCTAGCCACAGGCTTGAGATCCAGTCTTCTTAGTTGAACTGGCTTGCCTTTGGAATCTATTCTTCACTGAGCTCCTTCCACACATATGTCCATAAGGACTTGGTCCAATCTTTGGTTAAAGTTGACCCTTCTAGTGTAGGGGCGTTCATCTCCTTGCATCATGGGCAAGTGAAACGCCAACCTCACATTTTCCGGACTAAAATCTAAGTATTTCCCCCGAACCATTGTGAGATAGTTCTTTGGATTCGGGTTCATACTTTGATCATGGTTCCTAGTGATCCATGCATTGGCATAGAACTCTTGAACCATCAATATTCCGACTTGTTGCATGGGGTTGGTTAGGACTTCCCAACCTCTTCTTTGGATTTCATGTCGGATTTCCGGATACTCATTCTTTTTGAGCTTGAAAGGGACCTCGGGGATCACCTTCTTCTTTGCCACAACATCATAGAAGTGGTCTTGATGGCTCTTGGAGATGAATCTTTCCATCTCCCATGACTCGGAGGTGGAAGCTTTTGTCTTCTCTTTCCCTTTTTTAGAGGATGCTCCGGCCTTAGGTGCCATTGATGGTAATGGAAAAATAAAAAGCTTATGCTTTTACCACACTAAACTTAAAATTTTGCTCGCCCTCGAGCAAGAAAGAAAAGAAGAGAAGAAGAAGAAGAAGAAAATATGGTAGAGAGGGAGAGAGGTAGGTTCGGCTAAGGGGGAGAAGATGGGTTAGTGTTGTGTGAAAATGAAGTAGAATGGAAGGGTATTTATAGGGAGAGGGGAGGGTGGGAGTTCGGCCATTTTGGGTGGGAATGGGTGGGAAATTGATTTTGAATTTTATGAAGGTAGGTGGGGTTTGTGGGGAAGAGTGGATTGATGTGAGTGGTGAAGGGGTAATTGGGAAGAGGAATTGAGGTGATTGGTGAGGAGTGTTGGGTTTTGTGACATGGGGAATACAAATCACAAAAATAGGATTAGGAGGTAAGGTGGGAATATATTAGGTGGGGATCCTGTGGGGTCCACAGATCCTGAGGTGATCCTGTGGGGTCCACAGGATCCTGAGGTGTCAAGGAATTCCATCCCTGCACCAAATAGGCATGTAAAATGCCCTTGCACACCAAACTGGCGTTTAAACGCCCATTGGTGCATGTTCTGGGCGTTCAACGCCCATGTAAAGCATGTTCTGGGCGTTCAACGCCCATGTAAAGCATGTTTCTGGCGTTGAACGCCAGTTTCATGCTTGTTGCTGGCGTTCAGCGCCAGCTTTTCTTCTCTGGGCACATTCCTGGCGTTCAGCGCCAGAATGTTGCTTGTTTCTAGCGTTCAGCGCCAGAATGGTGCTCTGTTTTGGCGTTGAACGCCAGCCAGATGCATCTTACTGGCGTTGAACGCCAGCCTGTGCGTCCTCCAGGGTGAAAAATTTTTTTCTTCTGTTTTTGACTCTGTTTTTAATTTTTTTTTTCGTGACTCCTCATGATCATGTACCTAATAAAACACAAAATAACAATATAATAAAAATTAGATAAATAAAATTGGGTTGCCTCCCAACAAGCGCTTCTTTAATGTCAATAGCTTGACAGTGGCTCTCATGGAGCCACAAGGTGATCAGGTCAATGTTAGTGTAGTCCCAACACCAAACTTAGAGTTTGGATATGGGATCTTAACACCAAACTTAGAGTTTGACTGTGTGGGCTCTTCTTGACTCTGAGCTGAGAGAAGCTCTTCATGCTTACTCTCTGTTGTCATAGAGGGATGGCCATGTGCCTCAAACACAAGGTAGTTCCCATTCAATTGAAGGACTAATTCACCTCTGTTGACATCTATCACAGCTCCTGCTGTGGCTAGGAAAGGTCTTCCAAGGATGATGCAATCATCCTCTTCCTTCCTAGTGTCTAAGATTATGAAATCAGCAGGGATGTAAAGGCCTTCAACCTTTACTAACATGTCCTCTACTATTCCATAAGCTTGTCTCAATGACTTGTCTGCCAATTATAATGAGAACAAGGCAGGTTGTACCTCAATGATCCCTAGCTTCTCCATTACAAAGAGTGGCATAAGATTTATCCCTGACCCTAGATCACATAGAGCTTTTTCAAAGCTCATGGTGCCAATGGTACAAGGTATTAAGAACTTGTCAGGATCTTGTTTCTTTTGAGGTAGAGTTTTCTGAATCCAAGTATCTAGTTCATTAATAAGCAAGGGAGGTTCACTTTCCCAAGTCTCATTACCAAACAACTTGGCATTCAGCTTCATGATAGCTCCTAAATATTGAGCAACTTGCTCTCCAGTCACATCTTCATCCTCTTCAGAGGAAGAATAGTCTTCAGAGCTCATGAATGGCAGAAGGAGATTTAATGGAATCTCTATGGTCTCTATATGGGCCTCAGATTCCTTTGGATCCTTAATAGGAAACTCCTTCTTGCTTGAGGGACGTCCTAGGAGGTCTTCCTCACTAGGATTTTCGTCCTCCTCCTCCCTTGTGCATTCGGCCACATTGATCACATCAATGGCCTTGCACTCTCCTTTTGGATTTTCTTCTGTATTGCTTGGGAGAATACTGGGAGGAGTTTCAATGACTTTCTTACTCAGCTGGCTCACTTGTGCCTCCAAATTTCTGATGGAGGATCTTGTTTCATTCATGAAACTGAAAGTGGCCTTTGACAGATCAGAGACAATATTGGCTAAATTAGAAGTGTTTTGTTCAGAATTCTCTGTCTGTTGTTGAGAAGATGATGGATATGGCTTGCTATTGCTTAGCCTATTGCGTCCACCATTGTTAAAGCCTTGTTGAGGCTTTTGTTGATCCTTCCAGGAGAAATTTGGATGATTTCTCCATGATGGGTTATAGGTGTTTCCATAAGGTTCACCCATGTAATTAACCTCTGCCATGGCAGGGTTCTCAGGATCATAAGCTTCTTCAGAAGCTGCCTCTCTAGTACTGTTGGATGCATGTTGCAGCCTATTAAGATTTTGAGAGATCATGTTGACCTGTTGAGTCAACACTTTGTTCTGAGCCAATATGGCATTCAGAGCATCAATTTCAAGAACTCCTTTCTTCTGAGGTATCCCATTATTCACGGAATTCCTCTCAGAGGTGTACATGAACTGGTTGTTTGCAACCATGTCAATGAGTTCTTGAGCCTCTTCAGGCGTTTTCTTCAGGTGAATAGATCCACCTGCAGAATGGTCCAGTGACATTTTTGAAAATTCAGAGAGACCATAATAGAATATATCTAATATGGTCCATTCTGAAAACATGTCAGATGGACATCTTTTGGTCAGCTGCTTGTATCTTTCCCAAGCTTCATAGAGGGATTCACCATCTTTTTGTTTGAAGGTTTGAACATCCACTCTCAGCTTGCTCAGCTTTTGAGGAGGAAAGAATTTATCCAAGAAGGCAGTGACCAGCTTATCCCAGGAGTCCAGGCTATCCTTAGGTTGTGAATCCAACCATATTCTAGCTCTGTCTCTTACAGCAAAAGGGAAAAGCATGAGTCTGTAGACTTCAGGATCAACTCCATTCGTCTTTACAGTCTCACAAATCTGCAAGAACTCAGTTAAAAACTGATAAGGATCTTCAGATGGAAGTCCATAAAACTTGCAATTTTGTTGCATTAATGCAACTAGCTGAGGTTTCAGCTCAAAGTTATTGGCTCCAATGGCAGGAATGGAAATGCTTCTTCCATCAAACTTGGACGTTGGCTTTGTGAAGTCACCAAGCATTCTCCTTGCATTATTATTATTATTTTCGGCTGCCATCTCCTTCTCTTGTTCGAAAATTTCTGAAAGGTTGTTTCTGGATTGTTGTAATTTAGCTTCTCTTAATTTTCTTTTCAGAGTCCTTTCAGGTTCTGGATCAATTTCAACAAGAGTGCCTTTTTCCCTGTTCCTGCTTATATGAAAGAGAAGAAAACAAGAAGAGAAAGAAGAATCCTCTATGTCACAGTATAGAGATTCCTTTATGTTAGTAGAAGAAGAAAGGGGTAGAAGAATCCAAATACAAGGGATATAAGAAGTTTGGATTCTTAGATGAAGAGAGGTGAAGAGAAGTGTTAGTAATTAATTAATTAAATAGAATAAGAGAAGAGAAGAGAAATTTCGAAAATAATTTTTGAAAAAGGGGTTAGTAATTTTCGAAAATTAAAGATAAGATAAGTTTAAAATTAAAATTTAAAACAAAAAGAGTTTTTGAAAAAGGGATGAGATATTTTCGAAAATTAGAGAGGAAAAAGTAGTTAGGTGGTTTTGAAAAAGATAAGAAACAAACAAAAAGTTGGTTAGTTGATTGAAAAAGATTTGAAATCAAATTTTGAAAAAGATAAGAAGATAAGAAGTTAGATAAGATATTTTGAAATCAAATTTTGAAAAAGATAAAATTTTTGAAAAAGATAAGATAAAAGATAAAATAAAAGTTTTAAGAAAAAGATATTTTGAAAAAGATTTAATTTTTAAAATGACTTAACTAACAAGAAACTACAAGATAAGATTCTAGAACTTACAGATTGAACCTTTCTTAACAAGAAAGTAACAAACTTCAAATTTTTAAACTAATCACATTAATTGTTAGCTAATTTCGAAAATTAGATATAAGAGATAAGAAAAAGATTTTTGAAAATTAATTTTTAAAATTTTTGAAAATAATAAAAAAAATGAAAAAGATATGATTTTTTTTTGAAAAAGATTTTGAAAAGATAAGATTTTTAAAATTGAAATTTTGACTTGACTTGTAAGAAATAACTAATTTTAAAAATTTTGATTTTTGAATTTTTAATGAAAAACACAAAAATGACCCAAAACATGAAAATTTTGGATCAAAACACAAGATGCATGCAAGAACACTATGAATGTCAAGATGAACACCAAGAACACTTTGAAGATCATGATGAACATCAAGAACATAATTTTGAAAAAATTTTTGATGCAAAGAAAATATGCAAGACACCAAACTTAGAAATCTTTAATGCATGGACTCTAACAAACGAAAAATGCATATGAAAAACAACAAACAACACAAAACAAGAAATGATCAAGATCAAACAAGAAGACTTGTCAAGAACAACTTGACGATCATGAAGAACACTATGAATGCATGGAGTTTTCGAAAAAAATGCAAGAAAAATTTTTAAAGCATGCAATTGACACCAAACTTAAAAATTGACTCAAGACTCAAACAAGAAACACAAAATATTTTTGGTTTTTATGATTTTATGATTTTTTTTGTATTTTTATTATTTTTTTCGAAAATATTTTTGGAAAAACGAAAAATAAAAGAAAAATTTTTGAAAAAGATTTTTGAAAAGAAAATTACCTAATCTGAGCAACAAGATGAACCGTCAGTTGTCCATACTCGAACAATCCCCGGCAACGGCGCCAAAAACTTGGTGGACGAAATTGTGATCACTATTCTTTAAGTTGTACTTTTATGGAATTTGAAATTGGCACGAGTGGACACAACTCCATTCAACTAACCAGCAAGTGTACTGGGTCATCCAAGTAATAAACCTTACGCGAGTAAGGGTCGATCCCACAGAGATTGTTGGTATGAAGCAAGCTATGGTCACCTTGTAAATCTGAGTTAGGCAAATAAAATTATGGAATTTAGAAAATCAAATAATAAAAAGAAATAATAAAAGGGATACTTATGCAGATTCATTAGTGGGAATTTCAGATAAGCATATGGAGATACTGTATGGCTCACGGACGCCTACTTTCCTACTGCTTCAACTCAATCCTTCTTACTCCTTTCCATGGCAAGCTGTGTATAGGGGTTCACCATTCGACGATGGCTATTTTGAATCCTCTCGGGAAAATGGTCCTCTGCGGCTGTCACTCGCATGGCTAATCGTCTGGAGGCATCACACTGGCCGAAGGCTACATCCCATCCTCGCAGTGAAAACTACGCTCACGCGCTCTGTCATAGCACGGCTAATCACTGGTTGGTTCCCGCTCCTACTGGAATAGAATCCCTTGATTCTTTTGCGTCTGTCACTAACGCCCAGCACTTGCGAGTCTGAAGCACGTCACAGTCATTCATTACCGGAATCCTACTCGGAATACCACAGACAAGGTTAGACTTTCCGGATTCCCAGGATCCTACTCGGAATACCACAGACAAGGTGAGACTTTCCGGATCCTCATAAATGCCGCCATCTATCTAGCTTATACCACGAAGATTCTGTTGGGGAATCTAAGAGATACACATTCAAGCTCTGTTGCATGTAGAACGGAAGTGGTTGTCAATCACGTGCGTTCATAAGTGAGAATGATAATGAGCGTCACATAATCATCACATTCATCATGTTCTTGGGTACGAATGAATATCTTGGAATAAGAATAAGAGAGATTTGAATAAAAGAAAATAGAATTGCATTAATACTTGAGGTACAGTAGAGCTCCACACCCTTAATCTATGGTGTGCAGAAACTCCACTGTTGAAAATGCATAAGTAAAAGGTTCAGGCATGGCCGAATGGCCAGCCCCCTGAATGTGATCAATAGTCTCCTAAGATGAAGAATAAAACAAAACTGAGACCAAAGATATCTAATACAATAGTTCCTTATCCTATTTATACTAGACTAGCTACTAGGGTTTACATAAGTGAGTAATTGATGCGTAAATCCACTTCCGGGGCCCACTTGGTGTATGTTTGGGCTGAGCTTGATCTATCCACGAGCTGAGGCTTTTCTTGGAGTTGAACTCCAGGTTATAATGTGTTTTGGGCGTTCAACTCCGGATCATGACGTTTTTCTGGCGTTTAACTCCAGACAGCAGCATGTACTTGGCGTTCAACGCCAAGTTACGTCGTCAATCTCCGAATAAAGTATGTACTATTATATATTTCTGGAAAGCTCTGGATGTCTACTTTCCAACGCCATTGAGAGCGTGCCATTTGGAGTTCTGTAGCTCCAGAAAATCTATTTCGAGTGCAGGGAGGTCAGATTCCAACAGCATCAGCAGTCCTTTTGTCAGCCTTTTTCAGAGTTTTGCTCAAGTCCCTCAATTTCAGCCAGAATTTACCTGAAATCACAGAAAAACACACAAACTCATAGTAAAGTCCAGAAATGTGAATTTAACATAAAAACTAATGAAAACATCCCTAAAAGTAGCTCAAACTTACTAAAAACTACCTAAAAACAATGCCAAAAAGCGTATAGATTATCCGCTCATCACCTCATCAGATAACTTTAAAATTAATTTTTTCTGGAAACAGGTATAGAAGTAGCAAAACAAGATCACCAATTACACTCTAATTCACTTAAAATACATCCAAATACCAGTCATATGCACCTCAATTTATTTTTTAATTACATGAAATAATATGAGTTCAGAATAATATATTACAAAGAATAGATTACAAAGAATGCAAGTATAAAAGTTTTGTGCAATCATTTACCAGATGCATTCAAACCAAGTGCAACTCCTATTTTTTCGGGGTTGATGGTCAATTTATCGTACCGGCTGTCCAATTTGTTTATTACCACATTGAAGCTATATGCCAACTGCTTCAAGAGTTTATGTGGCAGATTCATCGGTGAGATGTGCATGAAACCATCAAATCCGAATTTTCGGACGATGACTTTCTTTTCTTCGCTCATGTGTTGGAACTTTTCATTCAATAGTCTTGTTGAGCATCTCAAATCTTTGATTTGCTGTAAAGAAACGAAACGAAGATCATTTAAATAAGCTATATTTATACAAAGAAAAATTGAGTTAGTCTAAGATATATGTGTGCTTACATTATATTTTTTTTTCCACTAGGGTTCTTGCTTGCCATTTTTACTGTAAGGAATAAATTAAAATATTGTTAAGAGATAAAAAAAATATCAATAGATACACTCGAATTCGATTGATATACACCCAAATACCAGTCACATACACCCAAATACCAACCATATACACCAAAATACCAGTCACATATACCTTTATTATTTTTTGAATTACATGACATTATATGAGTTTAAAATTATTTTTAAAATTATATTCAAGTCAACCAAACCTACATAAAATGACACCAGAAGCACAAGACAATACTCTGTTACACTAGGTATAGAACAATAGCACCAGTTACACTCCAATTCGATTGATATGCACCCAAATATCAGTCATATACACCCAAATATCAGTTACATACACCTCTTTTATTTTTTGGGTTACATGACATTATATGAGTTCAAAATGATATTCAAATCAACCAAACATGCATAAAATGACACCAGAACCACAAGTACAAATTCAAGAACAATAGCACCAGTTACAGTCGAATTTACTTGAAATACAGTGAAAGTTTTGATTTATACAAACTCAGTTCCAAACATGTAAACATACACAAAAACACATTAAAATATACGTTAAATAGAACGTAAAACAGTTATCACCTATTGAACAGTTTGATGAGAGTAGTAATATCTATTTTCAACCAAGAACACATAATGAATCTACTTAATAAACAGGAATACGACGATATAGTGTTTCACATTCGAAATGAGAAACAGAAAAGTGAAAAATTTTGAAGATTAGTGAAACAGTACCTTGAATAATCTTTCGGTGTTTTTTTATGGAGATTTTGAAGTTTCTTATTGATTTCCTCGAGTGTTGGCGACGATTTTGACAGTTTTTTCAGAGTTTTCGAACGCGGTTTGAACTTTGACGGTTGTGGTTTTGATCGAGGAAAAAGAAGCGTCTTTCATAATGGTGACTTTGTAAGTGAGCGTGCTATGGAAATCGTTGAGTAGCGCATGTGTTTACACACCGATCGGATGGAGTCGGATTAGGTACTCGCGGATAGAGTACATATTGCCACATGCTTATACAGGTGATGCTCATTTTTATTGGATTTGGCTCAACTTACATGACTTGTAAGTAAAAAAAATTTGTATATGTAGCATGTCTAATCAATTAATTAGGATCAAAAGATAAAAATTAGTAGCTTCTAAAATGCTGCTTCGTAATAATATGTTAAAGATAAATTCTCTTATTAAAGGCCCACTACATTATGTAGTCGGCAGAGATTTATTTCTGGCTGATTTATATTTCAATATGACAACTTTTTTGTGTTTGTAAATAAACCAAACATAAATACAATATAGACTTTATTAAATTTAACTTTTGTTTATGAAAAATGATTTAAGGAGCAATGAGGGGCTAGGACTTCGTATTAAATCTAAATAGTACTTTTTAAGTTATTAGCCAATTTTGTATATAATATAATAAAAATAAAAAAAAAGTATAGAAAACTATGTTTAATATTCAAATCTCATTTGGAGTATTTAGAATTTAGGATTTAAAATTAAAAGTGTAACATTAGAATTTAAGATAAAAAAATAATTTTAAATAAAATTAGTTTGATTGAAAAAAATTAACACCTTAATTAAATTCTAATAATAATTACTTTATTATTAAATATCAAATAATCGCTTCCTCTTTTCAACATTTAGTATAGGAAGCTTACATTATGTGTGTTTATTATTAAATAAAAATAAATACTTATGAAAATATTCCTTTTTTTAATAACATTTTTTCCATAAGAAAAAATAATATTAATAATGAGTAATGACCAAAAAGATCCCTAATATACATACGCTAATGCAATGCGGTGCGAAGCTTTGATGGTAATGTAGCAGACACAAAGGAACAAGAGATCCCCTTCCAATTGTAGAAGAACTTGTATCTTCTGCCCTTCTTCAAGGTAATTCTCGTTTCCACGTTCTTGGACAACTTTCAATCATAATTGCGCTGTTGAAATTTTACAATTCAATTAGGAAGATGGACAATTTGGTGATTTCAGTTTCATTCCCAAAATCGAAACTTTTTCCCTCCCCGGTTAGGGTTTTGTGTAGTCAAGTCAACAACCCACTGCTTCCTTCCTCCAACTGATTATGATATATATTTTTTCTTAATTAGTTGATTATTCCATAAATTTAGCATCCATGTGTAAATACTGAATGCCGATGGTGATTCTAATTGCAGATAGTCTGTTTTCATAAATATTGCAATGATGAAAGACAACTTGAAGAACAAATGTGGATCTTCTTCTCATCAATCCATGAAGGAGAAGGAAAAGCACCATCTTGATAAAATTCAGGGAATTTTCATCAATCTTCAGTCTTCAAGGAAGGAGAATAGGTATAAAGACATTGTTATGTTTGAGGAGCAGATGCATCAACTGCTTAGAGAGTGGAAAGCAGAACTAGAGTCTCCAGCAACCTCCTTAGCTGTATGTTTATAATCATAGACATAGCTAATTAAGTATATATATCAGAAGTTATTTGTGATATGCATAATAGTTTTAGATTTAAATCGTTTGATTGTAATTATAGTTTACATAGGATTATGGTGTCGTTTGATCTATAAAACCAAATTGCTTGATCTTCCCACTTGGTGGGGCAAGGCTTGGGTTGTTATTGGTAATCAAATATGCTGGTTTTCTATAGGAAGGAAGCCTTGGCTCATTTCCGGGGGAGCTGGCTCAACTTTTGCAAGAACTTGAGGAGAACGATGATGCAATCAGTCCATTAGAAAAGCCTGAAACATTGAAGACTCAACTGCATCCTCACACTGTTCATGATGTGAACTATCCATCTTTTCATGAAGTGAGTTTCTGCCACTAGTTCTGGAAAGTCTATGTTGCCTGGCTGTTACTTTCATTTAGTATGCTTCTTAGTTCTCTTTTAGAATTCGCTAAATATGGATTGCATCTGTAAATAATGTTTTGGTGATCTTTTAAAGAGTTAAGATATGGAAACTTTTGCAAGATAAAGTGGTGCTTTTCCATTGCCAAGTATGGATTTCCATGGACCATGGGAGAAAGAGATCAAAGGATCAAATTGTTTAACTGTTTATGACATAATTATGTCAAGTGAAAGAGGGCATGATTCAAAATTAACTATAGTTTTAGGGATCCATTAGGGGAAAAGAGAAAAAGCAACAAAAAATGCATGATTAATTAGCTCTGTACAACGCATTGACTTAATAGTTTGGGTACTATTTTCATCGGTGTGATAGTTATATAGCTTAGTAGTAACAGTTATGTAAGTTTAGTGTCCTGATACACCGAGTCTAATTCATGTTGTGTGTTTTCTTTTCTCATCTTCTGTTCCGTTTAGTCCCAGTTATGTATTGTGTACTCTCAGCTTACTTTTGCAAAACCATAGTTCAATATATTTGAAAGTGTCGTTGAGAATTTTGGGAAGTGCATGCAGCATTGCTCTCGATTTCCTGTTTAGATTAATTTTAACTTGTTAAATTCGTAGATTTAGGTTATAAGCAGAACAGAAATTCTGTGATATAATTTGAAATAGAATATGCATGAACAGAATATTTGTAGTGTATTTAGTTTTATTTCGTGCTTTCACTGATTAATCTTGGATGCGATCAATAGCTGATGTGCACTTGGTATCTTGCAGAAGTCTTTTGATGATAGCCACATGCTACATGATACTTTTGAAGGATTTGGTCAGTTTGATGGCCCTGCTTCAACTCTACAAAGTGATACCTCAGATATGATTACTCAGTTGGATTCCCATACACTAGTTATCGAAGAAGGCTTTGATTATGGCCAATTTTTTGAAAATGAGGCCAAACAGTGTGAAGAGGATACTATGCCCAACGTTCTTCCAAATATCTGCCCTCCTCCTTCTGCTTTTTTAGGCCCTAAATGTTCTCTATGGGATTGTTTCAGACCTGCTCAAGGGTTGCAAATTTGCCAGGACTACTGCAGCAGCGGTCATGAGCTTTTGGCAAATAACGAGGGTCTTCCTGGAACGACCCCAATTTTGCGCCCTGGAGGCATTGGAGTAAAAGATGGCCCTTTATTTGCTGCACTTCTTGCAAAGACACAGGGAAAGGAAGTTGGCATCCCTAAATGTGAGGGCGCTGCTTCAACTAAATCCCCGTGGAAAGCTCCTGGTGTGTTCGTGAAGTCAATTACTGATAACGTTCTTACAATTTAATTTGTTGTTTAACAACAATCATGCTATCATCTGCAGTTTTATTGTTTGTGTTTAAATCAGTACTTTCTTCTGTTGTTGCAGAGTTATTTGATCTCTCTTTTCTTGAGGGTGAAACTTTGAGGGAGTGGCTCTTCTTCGACCAGCCTAGAAGGGCATTTGTGAGCGGAAATAGAAAGCAAAGATCACTTCCAGATTACAATGGGCGTGGCTGGCATGAATCAAGGAAGCAGGTGATGAAGGAACATGGGGGACATAAGAGGTCCTATTATATGGATCCCCAGCCCCTAAGCTATCTCGAGTGGCATTTGTATGAGTATGAGATCAACAACCAAGATAGCTTAGCATTGTATCGACTGGAACTAAAGTTTGTCGATAATAAAAAGAAAAGTCCTAAAGCAAAATTGACAAAGGAATCTCTTGCTGATTTACAAAATAAGATGGGAAAGCTAAGTGCTGATGTTTTGGGAGATGATGGAGGCACCGCTGACGGAAAAATAAAGGCCAAGTCTGAGAATGGTGGATCTCCTGAGCATGAAACAAAAAATCCAGAGTGATTTTGTTCTTGCCAAAATTCTCACTAACATGTACATACATAGGATAGGTAGCAGCATGAGGAAACTTCTAACATTCTCTGGTTAGAGGAACACAGTTTCCTTGTGGTAGATAGTGTCTCTGAGTCCAACGTTACAAGTTTGCATTGAATTTGACATTGTGCTGCCTTTGTTATCATTTAGGAAGATTCTGCATCCTTTTGGGGGGCATCAGTGGGAGCTCCCTTTTGTGGTCAAGCACCTCCCAATTCCTGACACAGCATCAATACAAATAGAACCATTAGGTTGCATGCCTTAGTTTTCTATTTTGTAGCAAGTTTTAGCATTGGGGTTTCATGGTGGTGGTGGCAAAATTGATCTTCTATGCAGATCATGTATGTTCTTAAAATGCGCATGAAGTTTGCTGCCATCTGGTAAATGATGCATTCTCATACAAACAGTACCAATTTTAGCATTAGTGGAGCAACATAATCGTGTAATTAAGTTATATTATAAATCTGTAATTCATGAATCTGCACTTCATTATTTTTGCTTTGTGGTTCTGTTCAGTGGCTTGTCTTTGTCAGTTACTTATTTACACAGGACAGTTTTATTGCTTTCTTATCGCCATTAATGAACTTTAAATATTGGATGGTAACTTTAATTCATTGTTTTGACAAAGAAGACATTCATTTTTAGAGTGCTTTTGAAATGATGAGTTTCTTGTGAAAAAAATTTGGTAATGCTAAATATTACTTGAATCAAATATTACTAGATTTCCCAAATATGTATTATCCTTAAACAATGCAAAGTGTATCACGTTATGTAAATTATGTTGGGATAAGGAAAATGAAAGAGCGATATCATTACATAGTGTGGAGCAAGGAATTTCATAAGTATAATATTATTACATGAAGGGGTTCGAGGAAAGCTGGAGATGCTTCGTCAGCACGTTGCTTCGCCATGAAACCAACCACTTGGTCCATGCTACGTACTACTGGTTCATGCACCAACAATTTGTCCAAGTTTGGAAACTGACAAAAAGAGCCAAACAGGAAATATATATATATAGTTCTTGTTAAAATCTCATTATTTTATTTTATTTCCATCTTTTAAGATATTTTAAATATTTACTTGATTTTAAGAACCAAAGATCCAACACACTTGTTTTTCTTCCTAATTCTCCACTACTATACGTCTATACCAATGTAAAATAAATATGATTCATAAAAGTCCTATTTGTAAATTAAATTTTTTTAATGAGTCATCCTAACCCAATTCAAATGAGTTAAAATCCACTACCTTAAATATTATCTTCAAAAACCAAAAAAAAAAAAAACACAAAAACCAAAAAGATACTCATTCATATCAATCAATAGAATATGCCAATACACCAAACTTCCCAAAATAAGTGGGAAAAAAATGTGAACAACAAAATGGTAAGGTATCAAACATTCATATGCATTCTAAAAAAAATTTCAGTATACTACTATTTCGCACTGTCTATGATGATGAATTGCTCTCTTTGATCTCTCACAAACTATGCCGAGCAGCAACCAGATTTCTTAACAGCTGAGACATCCTCTTTGGTTCCAAGATTTATGGTCTGTCCCTTTGGCAATGCTTCAGTGTCATTCACAGCCTCAAGGCTCTTCCTACTCACAACATTGTATATCTGAGTTAGCACTTCTGTGAAGGCACTGTCCACATTCAAAGACTCAAGTGCTGAGGTTTCCATGAAGTATATCTTCTCTCTCTCAGCAAACTCCTTGGCTTCCTCCGTTGGCACGGCACGCAGGTGCCGTAGATCCGCCTTGTTCCCCACCAGCATGACAACGAGGTTGGCGTCCGTGTGGTCGCGAAGCTCCTTCAGCCATCTCTCCACATTCTCAAAGGTCACATGCCTGCTGATGTCATACACAACCAATGCACCTACAGCTCCTCGGTAATAAGCACTTGTGATTGCCCGGTATCTGTGATAATTGAGAAGAAAGAAACAGATAAATATGGCATTCACCATTCAGGAATGAGTAAAGAATGTAGAATGTGTACACATATTTTGGAATATTAAAAAGAACGCTGATTAGAATATTAGACTAGACTAAACTAGACAATGCCACAAAGATTGTAGTATTACATAATAGGTTATTCCATAATCCTATGTAAACATAGAACTTTCTCTCTATTTCACAATTTGTGTAACACCATGTTCTTGTATTTGTAAGACCATTGTCACTAGCAGATTAAGATTGACCTTAATCGTCACATTATCTCACTTCAAAATGGTTTATTTTACCAGAGCCATTCACACAGAGCTAAGAGTCCAATACTCCAATGCATCAAGTATTGATCAGAATAATCATTGTTTAGGATTAACTCATCTTGACAAAAATTAACAAATTGCAAAACAACCAAAATAACACAATAATTTTGCATCCCACCCCACCCAGATCCAATGGATTGAACATCAAGCATTCCTACACACTCAACCCCCCCCCCCCCCCACACTAAGGGAATCAATTATCCAACTTTAGCACATCGATGATCCATCAAAACCATATCATTAAAGCATAAAGAGAAAGAACTAGCACCATCATTGGCAGTCACTAATCAATCCTACTCCAGATTTCAGAATCCCCTGTTTCATTGATCAGTGCCCAGATCATCAAGATCAAACCCAACAATACCTCTAAACATAACAAGATCACTCATTTTCGAAATTTACTCAATTCAATTCATCATCGGGAAACAAATCTTACACATAGCATTGAGCAAAAACAAAAATCAAAAAGAGAAGAAGAAAGATCATGAATTGAGGAAAAAAGAAAAGACCTTTCTTGGCCAGCAGTGTCCCAAATCTGAGCCTTGACGATCTTGTCGTGAACATGGACGGTTCGGGTGGCGAACTCGACGCCAATGGTGGACTTTGAGTCCAAGGTGAACTCGTTCTTGGTGAACCTGGACAACAGGTTCGACTTCCCAACGCCTGAGTCTCCGATCAGCACCACCTTGTACAAGTAGTCGTACTCTTCCTCTGCTTTGTAAGCGCTACCCATTTTTTTGAAGAACTAAAAGATTTCGATTGGAGTTTGAATTGTGAGTGTTCTTGCCTTTGTTTGTGCTGATCGAAAATTCAGCGTGGGGTTTCTTTCTCTCTTGATTGTTGTTAAGGGCCGTTGAGTTTGGTGTTGTTCAGGGTTTAAAGCTTGAAACTTTTTTGAATTTGTAGTTGAATTGTAGAAGACAGTACACGGAGAGAGAGAGAGAGAGAATGAAGAAAGGCGCGTATTGAAGAAGAGAAGGAGAAGCCTTCAAAGCTCAAATGATGAATGATCTCTTCTTATTTAATACTATTTTATTTTCTTTGGTAAAATGATCATTAATAAATTAATAATTAACAATCATAATATTAATAAAGTAATGATGCTGTCAAGTGGGGGATTTGTTGCTTTGTTTGCGTCTCTTGTTGTACTATTCCTTCAACATCAAGATTCAAGGAAATCAATGTTACTTATCTAAATGATAAAAGTAGAAAAAATATATTGGGCAAAATAAAAAGTAAAAATTGCCCCCAAAATAAGAAACTTGAAAATGGATTTGTGTGATTATTTTGGCTATGCAATAAATTTTAAAAAGTGTTAAATTGCATGTGAGATTGGAGAATAATACATGACCAGAGAAGGAGAGAAGAAATTAGATAATGAAACTTGCATTAATGAAGAGTCTCAAAGAATACAAGCTTTATGACTATTTATTTATAACTACACTAACTGTCACGCTAACTAATTCTGTACACCTCACTAACTAACTCTGTACAGCTTACCAATTATACAACTAATTGACATTAAATAACAGTAGTGGCAATAATGATATCAAGTAACACTCTCTCGTAAGTTTGCATTGTTGGGGGAAAAAAGGTTCAACAATTCAAGCTTAGAATATGCAGCATGAAAGGGACCGGAGCAAAGGACTTTGTAAGAATATTTGCTGCTTGATTGTGGGTATGGGTGGAAACAGGCCAGGCCAGGCCAGGCTTTGCTCTTAACAGGCCTGGCCTGTCATACAGTTGATTGGCCTGAGCCTGGCCTGCAGCCTGTTATAGGCTCTTTATAAAGTACTAGGCCTGGCCTGTTATTCAGCCTGGCCTGGCCTGAAGGCCTGATAAATTTTTTTACAAAAATAAAAATATTATTTAAAAAAATTATTTTTTAATAAAAATAGTTATATGTAATATGTCATATATTTAATATTTATAAAAAAATTTAAACTTTTAACATATTTAAAATATACAAAAATATTTATAATAAAATATAATAAATTTAAAATATCCCATAATTTTATTAATAATAAATAATTATTTATATATTTAATTATATTTTAACAGGCCCAGGCAAGCCTGACAAGCCTATAAGGTTAATTAGTAAGTCTGGGCCTGGCCTATTAATGTATTAAGGCTTTTAAAAGAGCCTGGGCCTGTACCTATTTTATAACAGGCCAGGCCAGGCCAGGCCAAACACAGGCCAGGCTGCAGGCCCCTGGCAGGCCGCCTGGCCTTTTTCCACCCCTAATTGTGGGTTGAAATGGGGAGAAAGTGGATAAGCTTTTCTTGTAGCTTGTCACGAACTGTGTGGCAATCAATTTCTATATACTTTGTCTGCTCGTGAAATACAGGATTAGTGGCAAAATAGATTGCTGAATTGCTTCACAGTATATATTGATTGGTTTTTGAATTGGAGTACCAAGATTATGAAGAACATAGCTTAACCACTGAGCTTCTCGGGTTGTCAATGCCAAAATTCGATGTTCAGTTTCAGAAAAGGAGGTTGCAACTGTAAGTTATTTCTTGCTTTTCCATGTTACCAAAGAGGGTCCCAGGTAGAAACAATATGCAAAAGTAGACCTGCGAGAATCAGGGCATCCGGCCCAATCAGAATCCGAGAAACCGATGAGGTATAAGTCCGACTTTGCCGAAAAGAAGAGACCTGTAGCTAGGGATCCCTTCACATAGCGCAGTACTCGATGAGCTGCCTTTAAATGTCATTATTCCATAAAATACTTTGATATATGTCAGGTCTCAAGGAGAGATTAATCCAGGCAACTACATACATGTTGCATTGTTGTCATGCCTTAAAATTTGGATCCGTTCTCTCAGGCTTCAAAATCGTACCATCAACAAATTCGAATTTGTTTTTAGAATAAGGTGCATTCATCATAGCTTTGCTCCATGCACTATAATTCGAACCAATAAGTGTGACATTGGTGATAGGTATACCTGGATTTTCAGACGGCAAAATGTAGTAAGGACTTGAAAGATCTTGATTCAGATTTGTCTTGTTGAGATGACTCTGGATCTGTGCAACTTGACTGAAGAATGCCGCAAACTGTTGAGCATCCATCGCACCAACACCTCCAGATCCAGATCCGCTTCCTAATTTCTCAGCCATAAGTGCGAGTTTCACGTCGGGTTCACCAATTGACTCGTAACCTTTTTCTCTCAATCTCGTTGATCGGAACACTTTGTTACGTCACCGTAAAGAAAGGTGAGTTATGAAGCTCTCATCAAACACTGTTGTGCGAGTTCGAGAGAGAAGAAGAAAAGAAAATAGACGAAGAAATGAAGAATGAGAGGAGATCAATCGAAGAGGAGAGTTTCAGATCGAATAGAGGAAGGCAATTCCAGATCTGATTGAAGAAATGAAGAATGAGAGGAGATCAATCGAAGAGGAGAGTTTCAGGTCTGATCGAGAAAGGCAGAGAAGAATAGAGAAATTGCGTTATCTGTGAAGCCGGACTCTTCAAATTTTCTCAAATCACGCCAAATGATCGTGAATTAGAGAACAAGCTATCTATTCTTCAATCTACAATCTCTATGTCCCTCCATCCACGCTCACTGCACCATGTTAAATTGCATGTGAGATTGGAGAAGAATACATGATCAAAGAAGGAGAAAATAAATTAAGTAATGAAACTTGCATTAATGAAAAATCTGAAAGAATACAAGCTTTATAACTATTTATTTATAACTATACTAACTATTACGCTAACTAAATCTGTACACCTCATTAACTAATTCTGTATAGCTTACCAACTATACAACTAACTGATATTAAATAATAGTAATGGCAATAATGATATCAAGTAACAAAAAGAAAGACCAAAAAAAAAAAGAGAAGGATATACAAATACATAATGCTCTAAATGCTTAACTAAAAGAATCCTCTATATCTATTAATATTGATTTTTTTTTTCCGCTTGAGAGGAGAGAAAAGGAGGGAGTTAGATTCTTCAAAGTGAATAAATTTGGAAAATGATAAAATGAGGGGACAATTAATTATCTAAAAAAAAATTATTTATACATAAAAAAATTATTAAAATTAATTTTTATATATTTATATATGAATATATTATATTGTTTAACTCATTTTTAATATGTATTTTATACTGTAATTACTTTTTACTTTTTGTGTACACTTAACATAGTTATTAATTATCATTAGGGATTTTTTTAATACAAATGAATCTCACAACATAATTCAAGTGTGATTATCTATTATTTCATCACTTTATAATTCTCTTTATTTTAGAACAAATAAAGTTTATTTGAGAGTACTTTACTTGAAACCCTTATAGAAAGAGATGTCTTGAATTAACCAAGTAAAAGAAAATGTACCTTTTTACGTTTTAACATACTTATATCCAATAAATAAATTAGCTTTTAGTTGAATTATTTTAACATACTTGTATCCAATAATATTACAATTTTTTGTTGATTAAGAAGTTATCCATCTTCATTCTTCAACAATATGACTAGTTGCATATTGAGACTTTGAATTACTAAAATGGATATACCTCTCTAACAGTTTTTTTTTCCTTTTTACATTTTGCCAAGAATTAAGCTTATAACAAAGTGTTCTAAAAAATATACCATTTGCTAACTCTGTCAAATCTAGTTGGTTGGCAAGACACATTTTAAGTAGGGAAATACTATGTCATATCATTCATTCTCATTATCATACTTCATTTATAATGCAAATGCTATATTATTCAATACTAATATATCGTGTGACAATTTGCTACACGGAAAAGAAAATGTCTGGTCATCGCTATATTAAGGCTGCGATTAAGCCAAAGAATGTTCAATTTGTGTAAGGTGTGAACACAAATAAAAAAACATTTTATTCGGTATATATAAACGCGCCAGGTAGGGGTCGAACCTACGACTTTCTGCTTAGGAAATAAACGCTCTATCCACTGAGCTACAAGCGCTTCTATAATAGCATCTTTGATATTATTTTCTTAATCACATTTCAATAAAGAGGAGATGATGTTTAGGTATTTGGAGCAAGTTTCGGTGCCTGCCATATCGGCTTTAAAAGTACCAATATCTCTCTTAATTATTCTTTCGGTGTGTCTTAATATTCATTTATCCTTAGGTATTGAATATTGATATCCTTTTAAGATATTGAGAGTATTATAGAAAAAAAATTAAAGATTTTGACGCTTAAGTTAGAAGAATTTTAGAAGTAAAGGTTAGGTTTATGTGAATGTGTATGAAGTGACCAAAATCATATTTAACATGGTAAAAATTTAGGTGCAGTTAATTTCACGTGAAATTGATATCTGAGAGATGTTAGATAAAAATTTAGTCAAATCAGTCAAATCATCTAACAACTCTCAAATATCAACTTTATGTGAAGTCGATTTCCACCATTTGTAAGAAGGTTGTATATGGTGGAAACAAAATTCAAATATGATGAAATTCTATTTAATAAGTCGTTAGATTATTACTCAGGTCCTTAATCCTATGTGGTTTGGGCTGTGACCTGTGAGTTAGACAACTTTTATAGGTTGATTTGATTAGTTGATGGATTCGAGCTCATAGGAACATCCAAATAGATAACTTCATTATAGAATATTTAATTCTTTATTGGACATCAATGGATCAAATTAGAATCGAAATGCATTAAGGGCTAGTTATTTTCACAAACTCTACGTCCGACCATTTGTCCTATCTATATATGATGTGAAATTCCGGGATTAGATCCTTTTATTTTTTTTTTTCAGTTGAGAAGGTATTCTTATCATATATTTTATATGTGAAACAAAAAAAATGAAGGATAAAATATTAAAGGGTTAAATATTATACTTTACATCTTTAATTGAAAAAAAAAGAAAAAGTTTATTTTGGTAAAAAAAAGATGTTAAAAAATCATTAGAATTTATTATTTTTGGCCATTAATGTCTAAAAGTATGTTGTTAGGCTATTAAATTAAAAAAATTAAAATAAAAAAATTGAGTTAATAATTAAATAATAACTAAAAACAATAAATTTCATAAAAATTTCAGCTTTGTGACACAGACACTATCGTAATTCTTAATGGCCATTACGTGAGTCTTGTTAAACAGAAATTGACAAAACGTAATAATTTTGTAGGTTGCATATACATCATCTAAAATTTGATTGATGCTAATAATTGCGACAATAATTAACACAATCACTTAAAAAATTTCTAGCTAAGAAAAACAAAAGTGTTGAGCAACATATATAGAAGTGATGAACTGAAGATGATGAAAGTATTGTATATATTTTTTATACGACAAAATTTGTCTTCAAAAAATGATAAAGACTAAAGAGTTCGTAATACGCGTTCAGGAAGAGTAATACAATCAAAGTAAAGAAATTTGAAAAGAGAGTTTCAAATTATTTTACATGATAGAGAATCAAACACGAACACCAATGATACAAAATAATAGGATAAATAAGATAAGAATTGAAATTAAATAAAAAAGATATATTGAAATTGAAATAGAAACAAAAATGATAGATTGAAATTGAGTACAAAGAGAATCACTCTACTTCTACCCAATTTTTTGACGCAACAAAAAAGTGACTCCTTAACCTAACTTGTCAACGCCATAGTTTGGGAATTGAATCGAAGAGACTCCTCAACCTTCTATTCAATTATCCAATGCAACAAGAGAGGGACTCCTCAACCTCAATTGTCCACACCATGGTTTCATTACGAAACCAAAAAGGTTTAGAAACCTCTAAATCATTCTATACTACGACTACAATAGTTAATGAGGTATTTATAACCTTTTATTAGGTTAAAACAAAGAAAAACCCTAAAACCCATAGACATAGGGCCCAATAGTAATTATATAAACAAAATCAAAATATATTAAATAAAATATTCTAAAAATGTAAACTAAAATATATTCTAAATAACTCTTGAACTCTTCATATCACGAATATTTGAAACACGTATCAACCAATTAAAGAAAAATGGATGATCTTGTCTTCCTTTTTCTCTTTGGTTTGGCGGCTGCAAAACAACCTTGATTGCAGCATCAAATACGACCTTCACATTCTGAAATATTGCAACAATGACATAAAATTATGCTAATGTTAAAAAGTTATTAGTTTATACATATATTCTCAAGTTTGTAATACAAAATCAATATCCCTTCGTATGATGAATATATCTGTGATGAATTATTTTCATACATGCATTCAGTGACTTGAAAGAAAAAATAGAATAGGATTGGCATTCAGTCCATGTTAAAATTACAAAGGATTTCAAAATTAACATTTAAAGCGAAAAAAAAAAATACGTATTAAATATATATAAACCTGTTGAGTCTTTGAGCTGCATTCTATGTATACAGCAACACCAATTGCCTTCTTCAGCTCTTCTCCCTGTCCAAAATATTTTAAAAAATTTAATAGTTATTAAAGGAGAAACAAATTTAACAAATAATGAATTTTATTTAGAAAATTGACTTACTTGGGAAGTAGTTATAGGTGTAATTTCAGGATGATCAATCAAATAGTTCCTGTCTTCTATTAAATCTGTAACCAATTATAATTATTGAATTACTTGCAACATAATATAGATAAAAAATTATCAAGTATTTCAATGATCTTATGATACCAAGTTTTGTTCCTACAAGAACAATTGGCACAGTTGGAGCATAATGTATTAGTTCAGGAATCGCAAAAAAATTAGCCTAATATCAGATTCTTCTTTTTGGAATTCTAACATGCCATATATACAATATAATATAATATCATATAGTAATTAAGGTAGACATATTGGGTATTTTGGGAATAAATAACCTTCTTAGAGATATTTTCATAGCTGGCTCTGCTGAGAAGGGAAAATGCAAGCAAGAACACATCTGCTGCTCTGTAACTCAAAGGCCTAATTTGTTATAATCCAATAATAACTAAACATAAAGACAACTCTGCATGTGAGCTTAGACCATAGTAATATATTAGGAATCATAATCCTAAAGAAATATAAAAATAAGCAAAAGAGAGTGGTTTTATAAGCAAAAGAGAGTGGTTTTATAAGGAAAAGAGTGAATAATTGTGTGTTTTAATTATAATTCTTTTGAATAACATTCAAAATAAATAATCTCTTGTGGAGATGCGGGGGATCGAACCCCGTGCCTCTCGCATGCAAAGCGAGCGCTCTACCATTTGAGCTACATCCCCATGTTGGCATGTAAGAGTTCATAAGATTTCTTAACGAAATAAGAATGATCACAGCCCTAAGTGAAAGAGAACATAATGCATCACTGCTTCTTGTTGCGCGCCTCGCCTCGCCTCGCCTCGCCTCAGCCGCCCCCTCCCCTTTCCCCAAGCTCACTGCATGTACGCATTAACCAATAGCTACTGTTAATTTCATTTTTTTTTTAAATTGAAATTCTGCAATAACCAAGTTAATTGAAAAAAATTATTTTGAAAAAATTAAATTAAAGTCTGATTATAAATTGTATCGTTATGCATTTAGGATTAAAAAAGGTCATGAATGCTCAATGGTTTCTTTGATTTTGAATATCTTTTATGCAGTACTTGGAGGAGCTTCTGAGATCAACCCTCTTTTGTGGGGTTGCCTGTGGTGTAAGCATAGTTATGCTTGTCGAGGTAATTTTATCTCCCTGTTTAGTTTAGTGCATATGAGTTTTCCAATAATTGGTAATAAAGCTGTTTTTTTATGTTACTGAATATATAGTGACATTATTAAATTTTTTGATAATTAAAGATAAAAAAATATGTGAATTATTCGTTATAGATTTTTAATTGATGCATTTCCTAGTCATGAAAATATTATTGGTAAGGTAAATGGAAAAAAATGGAGAACAATTTTTTAGGTTGGGGACTATTATCAACATACTTTAGTTTTTCACTTATATTCATGGTTTTGAAAATTAGACTGGATCAATCGGTCGAACCGATTCAATTGCAAACCAACAACATTAACAGTCCAGTCAAGTATGTAAAACTGTTGATCAGAAAATCGGTGAAACACCGTTGAATAGGACGAGAACCGGCCGGTCGGACTAAATCAGAACCTGGCCGGTTTACAGAAAAACGGAAGCTCCTCATTCGCCCTTTCTCCCTTTCTTTCTTTCATTCAGAAAGAGATCACGCAAACCCAGCCAAAAAACTACACCACCGCCGCAAGGAGTGGCATACTGCCGCCGTCCGTCGCACTCAAAGTTCGCCATCCGTCCGTCTATCTAGCTTCCCTCGTGCTCCAAGTCTTCAACCCCTGTTCGTTGTCACCGACGCGGCTGCTTCCTCGAGCTCGGCGTCCGTCGTCTTTGTCTGTTCAGCCGCGCTTTCGTCGCCGTTTGTTTGCCGTTCAAGTTCGCGTCTTCGTTCAGCTGTCGTCTTCGTTCGCGTTCTTCGCGGTTCACGTTCGCTCGGCGTTCACCGTTCGCGTTCACTCGCCGCTCACCGTTCGAGTTCGCATTCGCGTTCGTCTGGAAGCCACGCTGCTCTGCTTCAAACTCTGCGACCAACCCGCGCGCTCCACCTAGCCGTCGAACTGCTCTCTTTTGTCGCCGCCGTGAGTTCCCTAAACCCGCCACCAGACAATACACTCACACAACACCAATACTCTGCTTCAAACTCTGCAACTTCTGATTTCTATTACAATAAGTAACTATTTGATTTGGTAGTGGTTTGGATTTTTTGATAGACTGAATTCAAGTTACAATAGTTATGTTCTCTTCTCTATCGTATTGATATTAAGTTTTGAATTCTCTTATTTCGTTTTAATTTTACCGCACTCAACATGTTTGATGAAATGCTTTAACCATATTTCTGGTTGGTTTTATAATTTCTAGCTTTTAGAAACTTAGTAAGTTGATTGCATGTGGAATTAGAATAATTGGATCTTAGTAATTAGGAAATTTTAGCTGCACAAATAGCATCTTTGCAGAAAACATATTAGCATGATGATTCCACTTGCATTAGTGTTCTTCTGGTAAATCTTAACTGTTATTGTGAACTTGTTAATTTCCCAATTGTTCTTATGTTGTTGTTCTGTTGTTCTTCTGTTATTTTTATTTTTTTTGTTGTGATTTTCTGTTCTTGAACTTGTTAAGTTGATAATTTGCTGAATTGTTGGGCTGCTGTTGTTTTAATTTGCTAAATTGTTAGGTTTCTGTGATTTAATTTGTTGGATTTTCTATTTAGGTCTTGTTCTTGATCATTTGCTAAATTGTTGTTGTGTATTTATTGTTGTCTTTGAGATTATTGCTTGATATTGGTTATCATTGATTTATTATATGCTTCATGTTTTTATTGTTTTCTTCTTCTGAAGGAAAAAAAAAATCTGTTTTCATTGTTTTGTTGATTGTTTGTTTTGTTTCAGAAATCAATTTTTTGTGATCAATGCTCAAACTCTGAATGTTGTTCTGTTTTGTTTTAAGGCTGTGTTTGGAAGAGGTGATGATTTCTGAGTATTGTTTTTTTTTTATTTTAAGGCTGTGTGTTTTGTTCAATTTTCATTTTGTAGGAAATTCTGAGGTATATAAGAATTAAGAAAGAAGACTATTTCAATGGTATTACTCTGTTGATTCTGGTCTGCTACAAGCTTGAACATAGAATTGAAGAGAGAAACCCTTTATTATTTCATCATTGGCCTATTTTTGGCATTGCATATTTTTGTAGTTTGTTTATTTATAGAACTAGTTGTTTATGATCCCCTTTTGAAGTAAAAAAATGCTGTAGAAGAGTGTTTAGAACCAGTTGCTCTATTCATTGAATTTTTATAGAATCAGCTGTTGTTTATTATAAAATGATTTTCGGTTGAACCACAGTTGAACTAGTTGAATCAGTAAACCAGTAACTAGAGCGGTTCGATAACCGGTCCGGTTTTCAGAACCTTGCTTATACTTGATTTGTTGAGTCCAAATTCTAGCAAAATATCTGACTCTTGGTATATGGATCTGTTCTTGCAAATTGATGAGTTGGAACTTGTATAAGATAAATTTGTATCAATGTTCAACTCTGCATTTTAAGTTCCATTGGCAGCAAGTTGTTTTTCATTCTTTTTTAGTTTAGGATTTATAGAGACCCGGTTTTATTGTAGTCGAAAGTAATGAGGTTTCATCGGCTCTAGAACCAGGTAAGGGTCTTGGACCCAGTCAATATTTAGGGTTGTGTCTGGGCCCAGACAAATCTGGTTTCATCCGGTCCATGAACACCCCCTAGTGAGTAGCGATGCACTTTTTTAAGACAAGTCCAAAGGTTCTTCCTTTAATTTACTTGCCTCCCTTGTGCAAGCAAAATGGATTTTTTATCTGTAATTCTTTTATTATTGAAAGGAGCTAAAATTAGTTTAGGTTAGTATGCAATGGCGTGGGAAATTGGTTGTTGTTGTTGTTGTTGTTTTGGTAATTTTTTATTGTTAGTTGGGATTATGAAAATACTATAATGTTTATTTGTTTGCCCTTATGTTTTTGATAAATTATTTTCAGGTGCGCCACTTGCAAATTATGCAAAATGGGATTTTGGAGGATGACCACTAATGATTATTTGATTTTGTATCGATGATGATGTTATATGACTTTATACACAAAAAGTGATTTTTCTTTGCCTAAGTGTTCTGATTTCTTTACTTTCAGCTGAATTATGATTAACACATGACCATGACTCAAAATCTATTTGGCTGCTCACCAAGTGTTTGCCAAAAGTCCTCTACGAACAGAGGAAAACAAAGGTGCTTTGTTATTAACTTCCATCTATTTGACTCAAATTATCTCCTTTTTTGACTAACTTCGAACAGGATTCATGTTTCTTGAGTCACAAGGTGCCTTGGGAGTATATTAATTCACCAAGAATGGTCATTGCAGTTACAATGCATAGGTTTCTTTTACCTTTTCACCCTCTTTTGAACCAGTGCCATTTGGTACGTTCGGTGTCATCACTGCAAAAGCTTGAGAAGGATATTAGAGCTGAAGTGGAAGCCAAAAACTATGTTAAAATCCCTGACCTTCTCATTCCCTTAGAGTCCTGCCATAGTTCAAAGAATAATCCTTTTTCTTTCTTTTCTTCATTTTCCCAGAACATGCAAGTGCAAGTTATTGATGAAATGTTGCAATCTTTTATACCTCTCAGACCTCGCTCTAAGCCTAAGATAGCCCTTTCCTTCTTGCTAACTTACACCCTCCAAAGTTCTCATCCGCTCCCAATTGCACTTGCTGTCCTACAACGGACTCTGCGTTCTGGCTGCTTTCCAGTTCCTCAGACACATGTTCTCCTCACTTCTGCTTGGTTGGATCACCGTTGTCTCTCTCATTCTGTAGCTAATGTTTTGCTTGAGATGCAGTCAATTGGATATCATCCTGACTGTGGGACTTGTAATTATCTACTATCGTCTCTTTGTGCAGTTGGTCAATTGGCAGAGGCAGTTAAAGTCTTGAATGGCATGGGTGGAGCAGGATGTATTCCCGATTTTAATAGTTATGGCATTGTAATTGGTGCAATAAGCAGAGCCAGAAAGACTGCTGAGGCAGTGGACTTGATGAAGCAAATGGTTGTGAAATATGGGTTGACTCCAGGACAGGGAACACTAGTGAAACTGTTTGCAGCATTGCGGGCAAACAGGGAGATATGGAAAGCTGTTGAGATGATTGAGTTACTGGAGAAAGAGGGTCACTCTGTTGAGTTCGAGAGTTATGAGGCAGTCATTGAAGGGTGCTTGGAGAAACATGAGTATGTTTTAGCTGGAAAGGTTGCAATGGGAATGACAGAAAGAGGTTTTATACCATATATCAAGTCCAGGCAGAAAATAATTGAAGGCCTAGCTAGCATAGGAGAGTGGAAGATAGCTTGTGCTGTGAGACAAAGATTCACATCACTAAAATCTTAGCTTTGAAATTATTTAGAATTGTCAAATAACAATTCTTGATGTTGAAGGAGTGACTACGTAATGCAATAAAATTATGGATTTTCAAAATCTATCGAGCTATAATCTTTGAAGTTAAAGCATGAAAAAAATGTAAGTATATATAACACAGCTGGATTTTCTTTGAGCTTTTGAATACATTCCATTATAGCATGACTTTTTAGCGATATTAGTCTCATAGGATTGTCTAAGAAAATGACTGACGTAGAAGTTTGTCGCAGAAATAAATGCACTATATTATTAACTGCTCTATGTCATGTCGTTTTTGCTCTAGTGTTACATTGTTTTTTCTTTTACTAGTTTTCACATTCAATACATGTAATTCATATAGAATCAATGGACTTAGATTTAGTTTATCTTTTCACTGGAATTGGTTAAGCTATCTTCTCTTTCATTTGTTGAAGTTTTGTTTACTTTTTTTATAATATTATAACTTCTCCTTCCCCCATTTTGTTCCTAACTTTTGGTCCCCAAAATGTTTCCTAATCTTCTTGCATGTTACTCAATTTCATATGATTGTTTCGAGGCCATAGTTGAACCCTTCTAAAGCTTTGTAATAATCTTCTTGAGCTAACATGTTTCATTCTATAATCACAGCCTGTCACTAGGCCACAATACTGCTTCATCTGTGATGACAGAATAGCTAGCATCCGTAGTAATGCCACAAGTCCCATCTTCGTCCATGGTTTCACGCTTCATCCTAATATAGCCAGCTTCGCCCCAGTTACTTGCCCATGAGTTTTCCTCTAGTCAATACTTGATAGTTGAAACCTTGTTCTCCATATCCAACTATAGTCACAGCATGATTTAGGTCCCTTCCACAATTTCCTGAAAAGACACTGCTTGAATAAAGTTGAAATGGCAAAACAGACTTCCCATTCTTCTCTATGTTGTGCATTTCTGGCCATGTCATTTCAGCCAACTTTCATATCTGCTGCTCAAGATTTTGTTTACTTCAGATGAATTATTCTTGTGGCTTTCAGAACATGCATTCGCAGTTATCCATAGATTGCACGCTACAAGGGCACAGGATTTTACTAATCTTCATGGCTTGTCTTAGTGCAAATTGGAGAACAAGAATCTGATTTGATTTGATTTTTACTATGAACAATCTGCTTTTATTCTTAAAGAATATAGAGGGTAAGACTCTTGTCTTTCTTAATGCTTTTATTGTTTACCCATTTCAATGCATGCTCATTCTTTTTAGAGGCATTGCGGCTGCATATTTATGTTCTTGTACCGATGGCTTTCAATTCTTATGCTTCTGAGTTTTAACAAAGCAAGGATTCTGTGTACATTTATTTTGCATGACCAAGAAACATAAGGTCTTGAACTTGCACAAGGGTATTCTTTTTCTTCCTCTAACTGAATTATGTCACCTTTCAGTGTTTTCATGGGTGTGAATTGACCGCTCTAGCCAAGTTTTACATGAGCAATGAGTAATAGATTTACTCACTCTGTATTAAAAGCTGTTTCACACACCTTCTATTATTGGATTTATTGCAACTTTATTCAAAGTGGGAGTCACATCCTATCCAATAAGGGTAAATGATAAGGATGTGAGTAAAGTACAGTGCAAAAGGTTTCTATGACTAATGAAAAACAGATTCAAGTAGCATTATTTAAGTGGGAGATGGTATGCAATAATGTCAACATAATTTCGGAAATGTATATATAAAGATGCAGGGATAATGAATCAGTGATAGCTGTCTATCCCCGCTAACTTCATGCCAAAGCCAATGGCACATGGGTATTTTTTGTAAGCTCAATACAACATTGATTAACAACTTGGATTGTTTGAACTCTGCAATAATATACTCCATAGTATACTTAAGGATATGATTATCAGAATATTCTGTATAATCACTTGACAGTCTTTGTTAATAGTGAAGCAGCTGAAAGCTAGACTTGGAAACTTATTAATAGATATCAATTCTTGGATTAAGTTCATTTTTAAAGAAAAAGGGAAATTCCTTCATTAGAAAATTAAATTAATGGCATTTGGGTTCTTAAAATCAACATATTGAGAGACATAATTAGTCACCAAAAAAAGAAAATATTGAGAGTCATAATTAAACGTGGCTTTTTTTTTTGGAAGGAAAATGCAAAATTGCAAACTATATTTGGGATTCTTCTCTTCTCAATCAATTAGTTGGGATTCTCTTCTTTGAGTTATTATTAGTTGAGATTCTTTTCTTCAAGATTGGTTGGAATTCATTAGCGAGAACTAAGTTACCCTTTTTTCTTTTTATCTCCAAAGTAGACAATATAATATGGCGAAACGAACAGATGTTGCAATCATGATTGGCATCATGATTGTGGATGATGAATTATTGTCAGTTCATTTTTCTTCCGTTTATTGAAAATTTGTGATTATGTTTTAAAATAAATTAGAAAATCAGAAAATAAAAATAAGAATGATCATAATTCATAATTGGCCAACGCCAACTGGCTCTAGTAATCCTTCTCTTATGGATGGGATTATAGTATTCTTGTTCTTGTTCATTCTAAAAATAAATAAATATCTAATTCGAGTCTTGTATTTAAAAAAAAAAACACAATTTTTAACAAAAACTAAATGACAAAATGGCCTTTAATTATGTAATTTTTTTAGATATACTTATCTTTTTTCACCCAAAAATTATGATTGAGAACTGACGGAGGGCTTAAAAAATACACGGAAATGCAAGAGCTAGCTATACTAATCAAATAGCTAGATGCTACATATTAATTATATATGATATGAAATTCGTCCTTGAAGATGCTCTATTGGCAGGCACTTCATTATATTGATTATTTATATAATAAGATTCGGAATATGAATGATATACATAAAATATATAGTTTATATGCACATCTCATGCAGTTAATGATGACATAGGAAGCTTTGTCAAACACTATTGGTCTGCAAATAATCAAAAAATTATTCGTATATCAAAATCACTCACTAAAATTAACTACTAATATATTTATGTATAAATATATATAATTTAATTTATTTTTAATATATATTTATATTTTAATATATATTTTATATTAATAGCTAAATTTAGAGTACATGAAGCATTGTCGTAAAATAATACATTAATTGCGGTTAAGATAAGATGAATGGAAGAAGGTACCTCGAAACACAGGCACACGCAGAGAGAAAGAAAGAAAGAAAGCATATACCCTACATGTGGGAATGCTTTGAGAAGAAAGCAAAGAAAGAAACCACTTCACAGCTCATGTATCGTCTCAATTATTCCACTGCTTATCCTAATTACTTCATTAAACTAATACCCTTGCACCCATATATATATATAGGCACCACTAATAGAGTATAAAATCTTATGCACATGGGGTTTGTTCTCCTCACATATAGATAAAGATCATTATCACATTCACAGAGGCATATGATTTCACCAATCACTAATCCCATCAAGTGGGGCTGTCTTGTCTTACCTTTTGTCTTAAGACACGGTCTTTAAAATTTCATCAACAGTAACCTAACGTGATGTATGGCCACCTTATTTTTAGCAACATAATAAGACACATCTTTTTCTTTTCTCCAGTAACTTGTAATTACTTAATTATAGGCGGCATTGCAAGCCAACCATTTCCAATTTAAGATATTTTCTCCAACCTTTAATTAGCACTCGAAGAATATTCAAGAATTTGTTAGTACTTAGTAAATTGATATGTGTAATAGTATAGGCTTTTGATATGAGATACATACATACCTTGTTTGACTGTGTTATGTTAATGTTACACAAGCATATATATGCAGACCAAAATGTTACACAAAATTAAAGCAATGTTGTTAAGATAAGGGATATGAAAAAGGGAGCAATGTGGAGTAGTAAAGAGAAGGTCACAAGGGGCACGTGGTGGATGATTCCTCCCACTAGCTAATAGCTATTAAATCTACTGGCGACTTTCAAGCAATACCGTTGAGGCTTCAGAGACCCCCCTCCCCTCCCTTCCACAGCTGTTTATAGCTGTCCAATCCCATGTGACATTCCACTCCCACTCCCACAACATTACACCATATCCTCTTTCATTTTTTATATGCTATCTTTATTTAAGGATGAAAATTTATATCCAGTTATTTTTATATAAAATTGATATTTAAAAATTGTTATATAATTTGATAAATTTGACTAAATTATTATCTAACAATGAATTTTTAACTATTAACCTCATATAAAAATAACTGCACGTGAATTTTTATCTTATTCAAATCCATAAATTAATAACATGCATATATTTATTACAATTATATTATGTACATAAAAAAACATTCATTCTTATATTGTTTTTATTTACATTTAGAAAAATTTGTACAAAAATATATAATTTATATTTATTAAAATTTATTCTCATAAATTAATAATATTTATTTATTAAAAACAATTTAGTCTGTTAAAATTGCTAAAAACTGTTAATCCCAAAAAAATTTTCATATATATATATATATATATAGTGACTAATTTTGAATATATAAATAATAGTATTATATTTGTTAATTAAAAAAAAAGGAATTGATTATATATGGTGTGTTTGTAGTTCTTGTGGCTTTATATCTTTCTGTGTAACATTCCCTGCAATGGGGGATATTATTATTCTAGTATAAATATTCAATTTTGGGTTTCCTTTTTTCTTTCTATCTCTCATCCTTGATCTCCCATTGACACATTTAAATGCAAATGTTGTTAGGGAGACTGCAACGACGTCAACCACATCATCAACAATAACAATAATAACAGCCACAACCAACCAACAACAAAAACAACTATCTCCTCCTCTTCTTCTTTGAAATAATTCTTGGATTTTTATATATTTTGAAAATATATCTCGTACATTCTTTCATCCACACTCATCAATGGCGCAATTGCCTCCCAAGATTCCAAATATGTCGCCAACTTGGCCGGACTTCCCTTCCCCTCAGAAAATGCCACCCCCATCTCTCAATGCAAGCCAATATCAGCTTCCTCAGAACCCGTCCTGGGTGGACGAGTTCCTAGACTTCTCCTCTGCCAGACGCGGCGCGCATCGCAGGTCGGTGAGCGACTCGATCACCTTCCTGGAGGTGCCGTTGCTGGCAGGGGAGAATTGTGGCGGAGACGGTGCCGTCCCCCCAAGGGATAATGAGGAGAGTGAATTCGAAAAGTTCGACGATGAACAATTCATGTCGATGTTCACGGACGAGATTGCTAATGGTGGAGGTATTCCGATGCCGCCAACGATGTCGTCTTCAAACACTACAAGCGACGAGAAAGAAACGAGTTACCAGAATGAGGAGGTTAATGTGAAGAAGAATTCGAAGGATGAGGAAGAACAGGAAATGAAATTGAATTTGAAGAATGAAGCGGATGAGGTTGAAAGCCATTGTAAAGTGGAAGAAGAAAGTAATAATGCGCTGCCTTCAAACAACACCAACAATCTTGCTTCTTCCAATGACCGAATTACTGATCCCAAGAGAGTCAAAAGGTACATCAATATTCTCATTTTACACATTATATTCATTCATTTACTTCATAATTTTAATTTTTAATTTTTAATTTATTATTCATATGCAAAATGTTTTTACTTAAATATGATAATAAAATATGTTAATTAAATTTTTATATTTTTTATTTTAAAAATTTCTCTCCTAAAATTTTATGTAGCAACTGCAGAATTACAAAATTATTATAATTGGTTGCGAATAAAATTTATTGAGAATTATCATATGAAAATTGCTTTCCTTTACATTTTTATGATTTTAACTGAAAATTCTTGTTTGTTTTGTATTAGAATTTTGGCAAATAGACAATCTGCACAAAGATCGAGAGTGAGAAAGTTGCAATACATATCAGAATTAGAGAGGAGTGTAACTTCATTACAGGTGAGTTATTTATTGCGGCACATAATAATACATAATATTGACTTATATTATTAGAAAGTTGACTTTGTTTTTTGTTTGCGTTGACCAAAATGGAAGGCGGAAGTTTCAGTGCTGTCACCACGGGTTGCATTCTTAGATCATCAGCGTTTGCTTCTAAATGTTGACAATAGTGCTATCAAGCAAAGAATCGCCGCCCTTGCCCAAGACAAGATTTTCAAAGATGGTAATTTCTTCATCAACTCTTCATTAATATTTTTAATTATTATACATGCTATAAATAGATTCGCATTCATTTATTTAACTCCTCTTAGGGTGGAAGCTACTAGCTAGCTAATTATAGTTATCTTTTATTTAATATATATGGTTAATGTATGTAGGGAGCAATAATAGATCAGATCAATAATAAGCATGAAGTAATAATTAAAAGCTACTTGTTCTGGTACATATAATACAATTAATCATAATGTTTAAGATATATGTGGTGGGTGGATGTTATCAGCTCCAGTACTTTTATTGCCTATAGTATAGTCATAGTAGATTACTAGGATCCACATTATTTATCTTTCTACTTAATTTTTAAACTAAATTATATGATCAATTAACAATCATGTTAAGTACATATTAAAATTAATTATTAATATAAAATATATATTAAAATATAAAATATATATAATAAAAATAAGTTAAATAATATATATTTAATATAAACAGATAAATTTAATAATTAATTTTAATATATAAATAATATTTTTAATTTTGTTCACCTAAATTTTTTCTTTTATTAGACAATCGTTTGATAATTAATTTTGTTGAGAGACTTTTGTTTAGGTTGATCAGTATATAAATAATATTATATATTTAAATTTTTTTATAAATTAAGTTCAATTAAAATAAATAATAAAATTTAAAATAATATTAATCATAACTGATTTTTGTTATATTAGATCAATTTAGTTAAATTTAGGTTAATAAAAAGACTTAGATATATAGTATTATTCTATATATTTTATCTAAAAGTAAATAAATAACAAATTACTTTAATAATAATAATAATAATAATAATAATAATAATAATAATATTTACTTTAGAAAAGAGAGCTACTAATTATATATGAAACCGGCAATGCGTGTAGTCCTAGTATTTATATATGTATGGTACATGATATTTGGCTATATTATGTGTACACTAAAATTAACTACTAAAATCAGACATTAATATAAAATATATATTGAAATATAAATACACATTAAAAATTAATTAAAATACACATATATTTATACACAAATACATTAATAATTGATTTTAGTGTACGAATAACATTTTTGTATACTTAGTTATAAATTATAATAGGCTAATAAGATGAAAAATATTTTTGTATTATTAGATAAAGTTTAATAATTATGTGGATTTTACGTATGATAGATAATAAAATGAGTATATGAAATATTTTTGATGGGTTGTATATGCATGCAGCTCATCAAGAAGCACTGAAGAGGGAGATAGAGAGACTGAGGCAAGTGTATCACCAACAGAACCTTAAGAAGATGGAAAACAATAACAATGCACCATGCTCATCACCGTTACGAGCGTCGCCGCCGTCGCCATCGCCGTCACCAAGGCAGAATGAACAGATTCTCAATGTTTGACAAGAATTAAAGGTTGTAACCCCAACAACATCAACCAAATTATCTATCTATCTAGCTAGGATTTAAGTACATGATGATGAAGATGAAGACAAATTAAAGCTGTGATTCTTTATATTTTTTTACAAAGAAGTTGCAGAATAATTTCGTTTTTGGATGTAAATGTATAAATAATACTGTATGATGGGATTGTGAGATATTTGGTGAGAAGTTTTATTAGGAAATTGATGATGAAAAAGGGGGAAACTTTTTCTGTTGACTGAGAAGAGTCACGTTCTGAGGCCACATTTTGATGGTTCTGATCGATGGTGGTGGATGCCATGAAACTGTTGCAACCACGTGATGTGTTTTAACTTTAATTTCATTTCTCTTAAGGAAAGGGGACCACTTCTACTCTCTCTCAAAAAGCTCTGTTAATTTCGATTCATGTTGGAAATTATTTGATTTGTGGTTTGTACTATTGTGTAACCATTCTTATTTGATTATCGATTCAAAAAGGGTCCAAATTGTAAATAAACCAAGTTATTATTATCTATGATTTCCAAGTTACTATGATATAGCAAGTTGATTGTTGTTTAAGGAGATAATTAAACCAAATTGGTCATGCATTAATAATATTATTTGAAAGAGCCACAGCCATAACTGTAAAATATTTTTTTGTCTCGTTATAGTAAGGTCTTTTATATCTGATATCATATAAGTATGCATAACATCAGAACATGGCTATTGTAAATATTATTAGAACTGTATCTGGCCATGCATTTATTTGATGAATGAAATACGGATCCTAAATGGAGGAAGGACATTTAAGAAATTAAATGTGGGAGAGTGGAGACAATAATATTTCTGATCTGCTCTCTACTACTATAGTATCTGCAACGCATGTAGATATATAATATGTAAAAATGAAAAAAAAAATGTTTAAATTTTCTGTCATTTAAGAATTAAGAGAATTATTATATATTTAAGATTCTCAATCATTTTCAAAAGTTAGATTTAATTTTTGGAAAATTGAGAGTGACAATTTGTTCTTATATAGATATATAGATACATGTTAGAGCTAGCATATAAATAGTGTTGATGACATTTACAGTGGCATGAATGTGATGTTTTGGCTGTCACGAGTCATGACATTGTGGATGGTCCAGTTAAGTAACTCAACTGCATGTGCCTGAATCATAAGAGATGTTAATGCAAGATACCACTACTTTTTTTTCTTTTTCTTTTTATATTTTGTTTGTCTAGATTTTTTTTATGTATATTTAATACACAGCCAGATCATGTAGGTATAGACTTATAAGATTTGTGCAGTTTCAGTGTGAATACACGTTTTATTCTACATGATCAAGTGTATTATTTTAGGTAGAGTTATATATGGCTACCAGCATATACTTATTTCATTAGTACTGTGGTGCCGCAAGCACAGAGAATAAGTAGAATTATACTGTGTCCTTCTCAATATACCAAGTTTTTGGTACAAGAAACTTTTCTCGACATATGTATAACCTTTCTTTGGAATGGCAAAAGATACTCCGTCGTGTTTTTTCTTTTTCATTTTTTTGAAATGTACTTTGTTTGGTAAATTATTGAGAAATAACTTACAATTATGAGTGAATACCCCACCGCTTCTGACAATTATTTTAAAAGGACAATTAGGTCTTCAAAAGAAAACAAACATTAACTTTTTTTGGCACAGGAGTTAATCAGCCCCCATAAAAGTAAATTTTAGGAGCTAAGTTGATATTTTTTTGTCAATGACCTCGTTGTCTTTTGAGGTAATTGTCAGGGACTGTTTTGAATTTTTCTCTACAATGATCAGTAACTTTCTAGGACTCAATCATAAGCAATTTAATTATCTCAAAATATATAATATTTTTATTACATCAACCTAAGTATCAAACATAGTAGCTAAATAGTTAAATTTATTTTTGAAAGATTTTTTTTTAAATTGGTCTTTAAATTTTTTAATTAAATTCGTCTTTTAAAGATTTTAAATTAGTCATTTTAATCCTTTTATCACTTCTTTTATTGATTGCATTAGAATTTGTTGGTATGACATATTAAGTGTACCATAACAATTAACATACATAACAATCAAATATAATAAATTTATAAAATTAGATCAAATCAAATTTTAATTGAAGACTTAAAAGAATTAGAATCTCTCAAATTAGAATTAATTTAATTTTATAGATTTATTATGTTAACAGTCAATTAAGATCGTTAAGTATGTACTTGAGTATCACTTAATATGTTATATTAGTAAATTCTGACGTCATTAGCAATAAAAGTTACAAAAAGACTGACGTGACTAACTTACGAATTTGAGTAAAAAAAATTTTTAGATACCAATTTAAATAATGAATGATATTTTAGAAACGAATTTAATTATTTACTCAATATATTATATATATTTATACAATTATGATAGATATACATTAAAATTAAATACTAATATAAAATACATATTAAAATAGAGATTTATATTAAAAATAAATTAAATAATATATATTTATATATAAATATATTAATCACTAATTTTAGTGTAAAAATAATAATTTTTAATATTTATAAAATATAAAATAGATGCGACTAACGAATATGCACCTAGCTAGTGTGTGTGTCAGATTTGTTTGGAGCTTTCTATAATATGGTCCTTTTCTCTTGTGGTGCTAGTCTACAATACGATGGTAATACAATAATTAAAAAGAATGTTATATGTTTAATTTTAATGCCTATTGGTGTAAAATCGTTTTACACATGCATTAAATTACATAATATCACATTAGCAAAAATAATTATCTTTTATATTAACTGCGTAAAATGGTTATTTAAGAAAACGGTTGTGATTGTACGATTGTGTAAAATTTTATACACTGTCGGTGTATAAAAATTAAACCCTTATTTTGTGTATATTTCTCTTGTATATCTTTTATCTTTAATATTAAAATTAATTAATAAAAATAAAATTGGATAAACAATTTGTCTTTTACAATAGGATGGTAACATAATAATTAAAAAAGAATGTTATATGTATTATAAGTGCAAGCATAATTTCTCAATCATTCATATGATATAAGCATTCTATATAACGCATCAGTGAATATAAGATTAAATGATCAATTTCATTCAGAAATCCCAATCCAAACTACCAGTGTTGTGTTGTCCCTATAGTGGAAAGTGCCAACACCACTAACACTTACACAAGTTTTGGCACATGAATAGTTTTAACCTTGTTTTTCTTATATGCTTGTAGCCTCGTACTACTACTACTGCTACCTTGCATACATGTAACATGTGACTGGATATAGACATAGTACGATAAAAGAACGCCAAATGGCAAAGGATTTTACTTTCACTCTAATAAAATTGTTGAAGGCATACCAATCATTGTAGGTGCAAAAAGGATTGATTTCAAAAGATACCACTGTTGATTATGAAAAGGAATAGAGGCTGACAGAAAAATACACTCAATTCAACTCTTTGCTATACCAAGCAACAGAATATAGACATTGATATATGTGTTTGTCCACAAAGATCCAAATTACAAGCAGATAAAACAAATATTCATAATTTGTTATGTGCTACCACATAATTCTATGTAAGAATGAATTACCATAGTTTGTTCCTTCATGTTCTCAGTTTCAACAATAAACATAGAGTTAATCAAACATTAAAACTCTACTAAGCAGTTAGAGAAGCATCTTCAGGGGAGTTTCAAGAACTTGACTTTTAACATTAATTTCATGCAATTGTTTTTACGTGGTCCTCCTTCAAGTTCTGTTGAATGGCCAAATGCTTCTTCTTCAACTGTCCCTTCTTGGTGATCGGCTTGTGCTCGATGATTGCTCTGTATTCGGCAAAAGCCTTGTGAGTTTCCCTCAAGGCCTTTCTGTATTCCTCCAGAAGCCTTGCCATCATGTCAAGTTCCTTCTGTAGTCTATACAAATTCATCTGTCCCTTCTTTCTTTCATCCACCATTTCCCTGCGCAAATCCTCTATCGTGTTGTCGCGGTTCTGAATCTCGTTTAGTAGGTCCTGTAGACTCATTGCAGAGTCTTCACAAGACCTGTTCTTTGTTGCATACATCAATGCAGCCTTCCCCATCCAATCTTGCATCCGTGCCATACAGGCATCAAAGTCAACAGGCTCAGCATTATTACATGGATTATTATCTATTCTCAGCTTCTTGTTATTGCCACTCAAAGAAAGATTTGTGTTATCATAATCCAATTCAACTGCTCTCTTGTGACCCTTACCAACAAATAAACTTCCGGAAGTCATTTCAAGATCATCCTGAGAAGAGATAA
The DNA here is from genome assembly GCF_003086295.3 of Arachis hypogaea. Taxonomy (NCBI): domain Eukaryota; kingdom Viridiplantae; phylum Streptophyta; class Magnoliopsida; order Fabales; family Fabaceae; genus Arachis; species Arachis hypogaea. Next base: position 34,609,746 of record NC_092043.1, read on the forward strand.
AGTCTCTTTCAGAATTCAACTCCAAAGAATCATTCTCATACTCTTCATCATCTTTCTCTTCCACGTAGTCGAAACTATTCACATTAACATCACATTGCAGCAAAATCGGCTTACCCAGATGATCATCCAAACCAAAATCCAAAATTTCCTTGTTCCCTTCAATGCTCTTCTTTTGTAATTTAACATTCCCAGAACTGAGTTCAGTATTATGCTCCTGAAACTCATCATCAACCTCTACTACCAAAGGAACTTCCTTCAACAACTCCTCACATTGCACCTGGATCAAGAGCTGCAAATGAGAGGCATAGTAACACTTAACCAACCCAACCTCCCTCATCTCCCTCTCTACCATGCTCCATATCAACCCAACCCAATCAACCTTCCCAAAATGGCCTTCCCTGATCAAATTTTCACACTCCAAAACCTCATCAGGCATCACCATCACACCCTCATCATCATCATCATGCAGAACCATCCAATTCCACATAAACTCCTCAAGGAATTGAACCGATTCAGCAAAGTCCAAACCTTCCAACACTTGTCCAAAAATCTCACCTTTCTCCTCCTTCAGGGGCAGCAGCTTCAGCGCTATCCCCAATTGAGTTCGATTCGCCGAAACCCTAACACCGTTGACGTAACCGCACCGTAGGGAAGGTTCGTAACTATCTACAAGCTGTTCTATGAGATCAACCCGAATGTGGCTATCGAATTCGAGATGCGCGAAGTCCCAGAGACCGATTCGCCTTAAGAGCTTCTCGTGGCGCGCAAAGTTGAGGTTTTTAGAAGGTTTGAAAGGAACAGGTTTGAGTGTTCGGGTCATGAACCGGGTCTTCGGTTCCTGATGGGTTAGGTTCGCGAAGGGTTGGTTGCATTCTGCGTTGTGAAGAGGAGTGTCGTTTTCTTCTTCCATTGGAAGATGTGGAGAGTGCTGTTGAGGATTGAGAACGGGAATTGGGATTTAGGGTTTTCAAGGAATGAGTATTTTGAGTATTATTAAGCTTTAAGGATTGACTAAGGTGTGTAATTTAGTGAAGGGTTTAAGACGAATACGAGGGATTAGAGTGGATTTATATGGGTTAATTATTAATGGCGGTGATGACGATAGAGATTCTCTGCCCCCAACGGACGCTTCTTTGCTCGTTAATCGTTCCCGCCAAATTACAAATAAATTAATTTATAAATAATTATCTAAATAAAATTTTAAAAATTTTAAAAACGGATATTTTACTTTTCGAAAAAAATTAACACATATTAATTCTTGTTATTTTTTTTCTTAGAAAAAATAGTCTCCAATACGGAGTTTGACATATTAACTAGCACACATTAGCATTAAGTATCCACATGTGCCAGGTTTATGTGTGCAAGAGAATAAAACAGTTTTTGACTCTTTTTTTTTTCACTTTCTCAATTATGTTTTTCATCCACCACACTAATGCTCTTTTTATTCTTCCTCCTCTTTGTGGTCTCTATCCTCTTCTTTTCTCACCCATTTTCTTCTCTTGACAACTACCTCTTCAATTGCGCGCCGCATTTGCCATTGCTACTACTCCTTCTTTTTCCGCCGACCATCGTCTCCTCTCTGCCCACCTCACTGGAACACCCAACTTTTCCTTTCACTCCCCTTTAAAGAATTTGGATCATCCAAATTTTGGAGAGTAAAATGTAATCTATCATTTTTAAATATTTTTTTTTTTATATTTTTTTTAGCCCACCTATAAAATAAATAGTAAAAAATTATAATTTATCTTCTCAAATAAAATTCAAAATTTAAAAGATCTAAATCCCTCTTAAAAATGAACATTAACCTCAGTACAATTACTAATACTTGCATAAAAATTCTGTCTTTCTTGAACCTGTATTTTATGTTGCATCCCTTCAAATTTTAATTTTGTGAAAATTTACTTTTGACTATAAATTCTCTTGGCTCCTATGTTTGGTATAAATTTGATGATGAAAGAGGAGAGTAAAAGAGAGAATAATTAATTTTTTATTTTATTACTTTATTAATTGAGTCATTTTTTTACTTTAGAAATTTTGATTTTTTAATAATATGTATCTAGTTAAATATTTTAAAAATATTATTTATATATTAAAATTAATTATTATAAATAGTCACTATATATTTGTTTATATCTTACTTAATTTATTTTTAATATATATTTTATATTTTAACAAATATTTTATATTAATAACTAATTTTAATATACATTTAAATAGTAGTAAATATTTAAAGTTTATTCTCTCTAATGTAAAATAAATAAATTAAATTATACCATATCGAATCAAAATAAAAAAAAAACCTCAATTAAGGCATAAAAATTAATATTTTAATGAAATTTTCACCGCTAAAAATATAATATACAAGAGGTTGGTAACACAATGTGACAAATTGTGGATTAATAGTTTAATAATATTGGGATATCAAAAGATGATGCTTGAGGTGAAGTCATTCCGTACAAGTTTATGCTAATCACATAGCAAGGGAATTGAGAAGACATCCATGCTCAAGTGGCGTCAACTCTGCTCTTTCTTGTCACACAAGAAACTATATTGTTGACCGCAAGATACCACTTCCCAATACATTAATTGGATGAACTTATTATTTTTTGGTGACAAGAATGAACTTATTATGAATAGTATTTATTTAACTCTAGTAATCTAATAAATTGTTTTGTAATATAATATAATATATGAAATGAGAGGTAAGATTGTTAAGGTTGTGATAATACGCTGCTGAGTGTAGAGAGGATTATATAACTACAAGTATGCCAAATGAAGAATTTAAATATTTATTTGACTTGTTAACTAAGAATCCTTACAGAATATTCTCAATGATGTTTCTTGTGTAATAGATTCTCCAGCAAGATAAAGCAATGGAAAAAAAAGAAAGGGTCATGGTTTCTTCTTACAAGGTAAACAATTTAGAAAATATTTGCATTCATTCAGAACCCTCTTATATATTAGTATTAAACAAAAAGGCCTTTTGATTGGATCAAAAAATGAATTGAAAATAAGCAATCCTATCAAATTGAAACTTGAAACCAATTTTGATAGGCATGCCATCACAGAAATGCATATATATCTCCACATTGTAATTAACAAAATATATTACTTTTTGAATCATATTGTACACGTTAAGCAAAACCTTAACTAGCTATAACAGAATTACAGAAGCAACTGCATAATTTTCTTTATGTAACACTATATAATATGTATAAGAAACAATTCCAACATGTTTTTCTTATCTGGTTCAGACTTGTTCTATGCCTTCAAGACTTTGTCTTCCTCACACGTAGAAATCAATGAATATATATAAAGGAGAAGAAATACAAAGTTCCTTTCAAGTTACAAGTATTCTAAAGACCATGAGACACAAGTTTTCATTCATTTACCTTGTCATATTCCTGCTCATATTACCACATTCTAATTATGGTAGACCTGTCACAAAAGAGGCACCTCTATTGATGGTTTCTGATGGAATCCATGATCATAGTAGTGAGCCTTCTCTTATTTATGTGAACAAGCTAGGTTCTTCAGATACATGCACAGAAGCTTATGGATTTTTGCCATGTACAAATACTGCTCTAGGGAATGTGTTCCTCATGTTGGTGTATGGCTACTTTATGTTCTTGGCAGCAAAGTCATTATCAGCTGGCAGTGAGATTTTGCTTCAAATTCTTGGACCCGGCATCATTGGTGGACTATTCCTCCCTCTCTTGAGTTCTCTTCCTGATGCAACCATCATTCTTGGTATGTTTCTCTTTTCCTCAATCTTTGATGATCATTGAGCACTTTCAAAAGAAAATGCTAGGTGTACACTAAAAATCATCTGCCAAATCAGCTGCTATATATTTGTGTATAATTATAAGTGTTGTTTAACTCATTTGCAATATGTATTTTGTATTTCAACATGTATTCTATACGTGTTGTTTAATTGATTCAGCATCTGCATTATCTGGGAACAAAGAAACAGCTCAAAGTCAGGTCTCTGTGGGAATGGGACTACTTGCTGGATCAACTGTAATGCTTCTAACTATTCTATGGGGTTCCTGTCTTATAGTTGGAAGGTGTGACCTTGAAAATTCAGTAGCAATTGATCAAAAGCATACAAAAGGCTTTGACTTAGCTGGTACATATGTCCCTATAACTATGTTGATTTTCTCAACTTCTTTTGAGTGTTCACATATACCATTGTATGATATTACAATTATTTGATAACTAGCACCAAACTGAAGATGTTTTATCACAGGATCTGGTGTAAGCACTGATATTTGGACAAGCTATGCTGCAATGTTGATGATAATATCTTGCATTCCACTTGTTATTGTGCAATTACCCCAAATTCTTCATGGAGCTACTCCAAGTCGCGCAGCCATTCTATTTTCGCTCATTGTCTCCATTTGTTTATTGGTTGTTTATACCATTTATCAGGTACCAAAAACTTTATATATTTGTTGCTATATTCATAACATGAAGTTTCTTGGACAGCAAGCAACTGATGTTGTCGAAATTCAATAATAAAGGTTTGTCAGCCAAGGATTCAGAGGAGAAGACTTGCATATGCCAAGTACAAGAACATAATGTCAGGATTTCTAGAACAATTGAAAACACAAGCAAGAGGCCGTTTCCTCAAAGACAATGGTGAACCTCACATTGAGGTTATACAAAAGTGAGTGAGTCTCAATATTATTTCAAGAAGCATAAAGAAAAACATGCAAATATCTTGAAATTTTTTACCTTCATTTGGGAACACTGGTAAATTGACAGGTTGTTTGACTCACTCAAGAATCCTGAAGGGTACATAACAGCCAAAGATTTAAGAGCTTTAATCATAGGAATGCACTTTGAGGAGGAAGATATGGACATTGATGAAGCTGTTGCAAGCATCATGTTGGATTTTGACAAGTCACATGACTCTAGAATTGACATGGAAGAGTTTGTGAGAGGAATAACAAGATGGCTTCGCAAAGCTAAGCGATCCGCCACACACGACAATGATCACAGTCCCACAACACCTAAGATTCTAAATGATTTCCATCAGGTATGTTTTTGACACAACAATATCTGAGGAAAGAAAATACAGAAACACTTAGAACAAGACTAAACATGTAAATAATGTAATGAAATCTTTGACTACTAAGCAGAGGATGAAAGCAGAACAAGATGTATGGAGTGATCACATTGATGAGGCTGTGGAGATTGTAAAGAATCCAAGATGGAATACTTTCAAAGCAGTGTTGATGTTGCTTCTAGGAACTGCTGTGGCTGGTGTATTTGCTGATCCTCTTGTTGATTCAGTGAACAACTTCTCAGCAGCCACTAGTATCCCTTCTTTCTTTGTTTCCTTCATCATCCTTCCTTTCGCCAGCTCCAGCGAAATTGTGTCGGCTCTTATTTTCGCCAGCCGGAAGAAGATCAGAACCGCCTCACTCACATATTCTGAGGTACAATGGACTAATCATTTATCTTCAGATAAGAAAAACTAAACTCAAGAACAAAGACCTGATCAGTTTGTTTTTTTTTTTTTTTTTTCTCTTGTGTAGATATATGGATCAGTGACAATGAGCAATCTCCTTTCATTATCAGTTTTCTTGTGTTTGGTTTACATTCAAAACCTGACATGGAGTTTCTCAGCTGAGGTTTTGATCATTCTCATTGTGTGCATAACAATGGGACTTGTTGCAAGCTTCCACACTACCTTGCCTCTATGGCTATGCTTCCCTGCCTTTGCACTTTATCCATTCTCTCTGCTTTTCGTCTATATTCTTAATTATGTTGTTGGAATACCTTAAAATCAATCCTTATTTTCATTACCATTGTTGAATATTAATATCAAATTATTTAGAAAACTATCTTTTAGCAAGCATTATTAGTCCGACCATTGCAACTTTTTTAACATAATATTCTAAGGAGTTGTTGGGTTTAGTTTGAAGATTGCATCATGTTCTTGTTAGGATTAATACTACTCTAATGAATTTAGAAAATGCAGAATTTTATATATAATATCAGGAAAGTCAACATAAACACCCTGATATTAGGGATCTTGATTCTTCACACTTCACTAAACCTTGTGTTAAAGAAAGACAAGGAAGATTAAATAGAATCTTGTCAGTTCAATTTGCTAATTAAGCTCACATGGGATTACCACCTAATCTGCCATACCATTATCACCAGCGCTTATAATTATATGTTTAGGTTACCAAACACCAAATCCTTTCTTTAGAAATAATGATAATTAAAATACGATGCAGAGTCAAATTCAACACAAAATCTCTCAGATTTGACTAACGCGTACGAAATAAGATTTCAAACTCAAACTTACACCGTCACCTTTAACCGCTACCCATTCTTTTTCTTTTTTTATTTTCTTACTAAGCTCCTTTTCATGTGCACTTTCCTATTCAGTATAATGGAAAATCCAAACAATGGTAAAAGAAAAATATCAGTGAAAACTGGGATTGAACTTTCTCAGTTGAATTTGTCAAGTGTGATCTCTTATTGTACAAAAGATTATACTTTAATAACAAGATCAATTATAAAAAAATTTGAGAGAAATTAAAAAAATTCTTTTATTTTGTATTTATTATCTCAGTATCTTCTGTATTTTATTATGGTTAGATAGAACATAATTTTAACTTTTTTATTTTATTTTACAATTATAAAATTCAATTATGTTATATATACAAAAAAAATTAGTTATTAAATTAGACATCAGTATAAAAATAAGAATGAGAAAAATGAATGATTTTATATTTTTTTTTTCAAAAACCAAAACATATGAAACATGGAATGGTATTAAGAAGGAATTAATGAGTGATGCTGGTACTATATATTATTGCTGGCTCTCTAAATCATGATCATCAAGATGGGTAACTATGGAAGGTTGAATTCTTGTGCTAGAAGATCTATCCCTACTTAGAATCCTTCTAAAAGAGCTGCTGAATCTTGAAACAGAAGAACCAGTAATGTTCTTACCCACAATAGCAGAATTGTTGTTATTATCAGAAGTAGCTTCAAAAGTTGAAGCATCATCATGAAGAAGAATAGGAGGCTCAGGAGGGTGAGGTTGAAGTTGAAGGCCTATGATTGGTTCAGCCTTGGTTCTACAAATTGGACACGTGGAATGAGAAGCCAGCCATGTATCTATGCAAGCAAGAAGCAACATGGAAACTGTGCTTGCAATTCGGCAGCAACCTCACCTCTTGTTCATCTTCTACACCACTCAAACACACAGCACACTCGCCATCTTCATCTTCTTCTTCTTCTCTCTTTTTTCGTTTGTAGATGAAGGTGGGGAGAGAGGCTATGACGTTAGGGTCCAGGCCTGTGTTGTGTTCGTGGGCTTGGGCTTGGGCTTGTACGGTGAGGCTGAGTTGGTGAATGGCGAATCTTCTTCGAGCTTGGCGTCTCAGAACCACCCTTGCGTAGATGTGAAGGGCCAAGACCACGATGATGACCATTGTTAAGGAAGCTACGGCCATCACCAAGATTTTTTTGTTCGAGTAGCTTCGATCCGATGATGATGGGTTGTGGAAACTGAAGAATGAGTAGTTGTCATGGTTTCTATGGCCATCAACATCGTAACCACTCATGTTTGAGAAGAAAAAGAAGAAGAATGAAGAGGATCGGAGGAGGGTGCGGTTTTTGTTATGTTTGGTTTATGTGTGTATATGAGAAATTAAAGTGTATAGTATATAGTGTAGGGTGTGGATATGAAAAGTCTATGGCATTAACTAACAAGAAACGAAGAAACACAATATATATATATATAAACAGATTTGATTGTTGAACATTGACCTTGATTGTGGAATAATGGAGAAGGTTGAGGAGTTCTTACTTAACTTACTTTCAAGATAAAGGACATTATACACATTACTTGTGCTGTGTTGGTGTGGTGGTAAATATTTAGATGGTTTTAACTTTTAACCCGATCATTTTTGGAGGAAAAAAATGTTGACAAATCTTGATTTTTATACCTGACTTCCAAATTTGGTTATTAATTATATTTCTGATAATAAGATTCAAATTTCAATAATTTAGTCGAGACAGAAATGAAAAATAAAAGATCGTTGTTATTTTTTGTTTTGAAATAATTCTTATTTAACTCTTCATTTTCACCTTTAAATTAGCTAGGGTATTATTTATTTTAATATTTTTAATAAATACATCGTGAGGGAAGGTGCATGCTCAGCGCATGAAAAGTTACATACATAGAGTACTACACGCATCAATTATATTATATTATAGGATTTTGTTAGATAAATAAAGATTTTTGTGGATAAGGTAAATAATAGATTCTAAAATTGATCTAATAAAATAAAAATATATTATACAACTAAATTATTTATCTAAATCTTAATATTAAGATAACCATTCGCACACCTAATGAATTTATTAATTCAACATCCGATACATTTATATTGTTTATATTATTTAATATTATTATTGTTTATCTATATTTTTTTATATTATATTATATCTATCGTCTATTATGTAAAATATTTTTTCTCAGTTCACGAGCATACTTCTTCTAAGAGTATTTTTTAATTTATTTTTTTAATTTATTAAATATAATTTATTATAATAAATTAATTATATAAATTAATTAATTTAATTATATATTTAATATCATATAATTTATTATAATTTATATTAATTTATTTTAGTAGTATTTTTTAATTTATTTTTTAATATTTAATAATATTTTTTAATTTAATTCTTTTAATTTATTAAAATAAATAAATTATATTAATTATGTATATTAATTAATATAATTAATTTATTAATTATTAAAATAATAAATTTATGAATAAAATAGACAACAAGTGAAATATTTTAATTAATAATTAAATTAAATCAAATTATATATATTAAATCAAATTCAAATAATATGTGAATTAAAGAATAAAGTAAAATAAAATGATTTTTTATTTATTTAAATTGAATGAATAAATATAAAATAATTTTGTTAGATAATTATAATTTTTTTATTTTAGCTTTTTTTTATGTGTAATTTTTTTTATGTATAAATGTACTCAAAATGAGAAGGCATGGATGATGTTTCATTAATTATTTGTTTGATGAATATTATAACCCAAAAATATCTCGTTTAGACATTCTGTCGCTGTCACTGAAAGTTGAATCTATAGTAAATTAAGGTGGCCAATGTATTTTTATAGTATTAGATAGAAGAATATTTATTAAAATAAATATATGTTATAATAAATTTTTTTTGTCAATCTGTTTTTTTTTTACCTAACAAACAATATCTATGTTGAATATATTATTTTTATCAGAAGTCATACATGATTGATTGATAATTTTTTGTAAAAATAATTCTATGGTGATCAAATAACGTATCGTTAACTCACTAAAGTTAATACTTATATGATTATGCCAATGTATAGCACTATCAATAGTACTATCAAATCGAAACTAATTAGATTACATTTGTTTTCAATAAGGTGGGCAAATTTTGGATCTAATTATGGTTGAAGTTGAAGAAGGTTAGACAAAATGCTAATAATACAAATACTATATTTTTAATACCCAATAATAATAAATATATAAATTAAAATTAATATTATTCCGTACAAAATAATAAAATGTATATTATACTTGAAGTACATCTAATTTGTATCTATTGTTATTGTTTATCCGTTATGTTATGACAAATTTGGTTGTTAAAAAAATAAAATTAACCTAAATATGTACAATATTATTCTATATCTTTTATTTTTATTTTATCATCATAAAAGGTCTGTTGTGTTTAGAGAACTAAATTATGATTAAGATGATGACTAAATTTTATTGGACTATTATCTAATTAGTTGAGTAATTTGTTTTGTTTAGTGTGCAGAAAATAAATTAATCATATTGGCGTAAGAAGAAATAAAACAAGCACAAATGATGATAAAATAAAAGCAAAAACAAAAAAAAAGAAAAAAATAATTGGTCCAAGCACGCCCAAAACCACACGCTAGTGGCGCTAAATACCAATTCTGACGTTTAGCGCCAAGAAACTAGTAACCTCAACAAAGCTTTCTGCCTCAGCGTAGCTAAACACCAAGCCTAGCGTTTAACCGTCAGTAGCACGTTTTGGAGCTCTAAGGAAGGCTTTATAGCTTTAGTTTTTAATTTTTTTATTTATTTTCTTTTTATTTAAAACAAAATACAATCTTTTAGGTTTTAGAATTTATTATTTTATTTTATTTTCAAATTATTTAGATTAGATATAAAAGAAAAAAATATTCAACCTTTCGAGCTCTCTTCTCTCATTCTTTTTCATTCTGCATTTTACACAATTTGGGAACCCTAATTTTTCTCTAAGTCATGAACAACGAAACCTCCTCCGTTAAAGTTGATAAAATAAAGGACCTAAGTGACTGATGAAATTAATTATTAGGAACCAATCGAATAATTAATTTTAGTTAAAGACTAAAGTATATGGTCCAAAATTTTTTGGGGACTAAAATGGATAAATACTCTTATATTTTTATTTAGCGCTTGTATGTCATCCCTGCTCCCTATCCTCAATTTTATTTTAAAAATAACCAATCATATTAACTGTATATTAAAATTTGTTTCTAAAATTAGTATTAGTATAAAATATATGTTAGAATATTAAAAAATGATAAAAAAATTAATTTTCAGTTAATCAATTTTAAAATTTAAAATTTAGAATTAAGTGTTTATGATTTAAGATCTAGATTTTATTTTAAATAAAATAATTTTAAAAAAATTTACTTTAAAATTTTGATTATCTAATATTATCTCAATACAAAATACATATGTTATAAATAAGTTAAACAACAGATATATTTATACTTATGTATACGAAAAATGAACTGTCGAAGAGATGGGGAACACCAAGACATGAACCGTCAAAGCCATGCATGTGAGAACCGCTCAGGCGGTGAGGGTGGGCCGGTTCTGGAGGAGTCGAGTCAGGTGCAGCACACTCTCCACAGGGAGAGCCATCACGGACTTCGCGATGCAGCCGAGGGAGGCAGGAGCGACTGTGTAGGAGTTGGCTGGACCCAGATCCGGCGTTCACAAAGAGATGGGGAATGCCGAGATTCGAACAATCAAAGCCGTGCTTGTGAGAACCATTCAGTGAGGGGTTGAGATTGAGAAGGTTGGGAATGTCAGAAACGGTGATGAAAAGGCTATTGGGCTCGAGAATCGCGTAACGGTACCGGTGGAGTTGGAGGAGGAAAGGATTAGAGTGACCCAGGGGGCTGATAGCGCAGAGATCTAGGTGGTTAGAGGCGTTGGTGATGAAGGGGCTGCCCGAGGAAGAAATAGTGGCCCCGGTGATGTTAGTGATGATAGGAATTTTGGGGATATTGATCATGGAAACGGCACAGATGGGGAGACCAAATTTGTAAGTGAAGCAGTAAATAAAGGCAGGGCAAACAAAGAAGATGTTGTCGTTGATATAGTAAACGGACGTTCTGGGTCAAATGCAGGTCAGAGGGTGTTGATGCAGGTTGGCAAAGGATTTAAAGATGCTCAAAGTGGATAAGACACGGAAATTGGTGACAATCAGAGTTTAACATTGGAGGAGCAGATACTAGAAAACAAGAAGACATGAAAAATAGCAGTGGAATCTGGTGCTATATTGTACAACGAAGAAGATGATATCATGGCCATTCTCCAAGCTCAAAATGAAGAAATTGCTCAGAAAAGAAGAATGGCAAAGCAAAAAGCGAAAGCACGGCGGTGCAGACCAAAGAATGATAAAAAGATGTATAATAATCTTTTAAATGATCTTTAATTCCTAGAATGTTAGGGGGTTGAGGGGGGATGGTAAGGTGAGAATGATAAAGGACCTAAAGAAAAAATATAGGCTGAACATGTTAGGTTTGATTGAGACTAAAAGGCCTGTAGTGACGAAGTTTGATGTGGCAAGTTTTTGGGGGTGTGATAGTGTTGGGTGGCCATATGTTGAGGCTGACGGTGCGTCGGGTGGGTTGTTGTTAACGTGGGATGAAACTAATTTTAAGATGAATAACTGTTATAAAGGGGAGAGATGGCTATGTGTGGAAGGGATCATGTTAAAGAATAATTTCAACTGTATTTTTTTCTTGGTTTATGGTGCTCACACTAGAGAGGAGAAACTTGTTATATGGGAGGCGTTGAGCTATACTACTGGATTATGCCAGGTCCCTTATTGCTTCATAGGAGATTTTAATGAGATTTTAAACATTGAGGAAAGAAAATGTACTACTAGTCTAACAGCATCTACAGAAGACTTCAAGGATTGGATACAAGATATGCAGCTGTTGGACTTACCGCTTAATGACCGTAAGTTTACATGGTTCAGAGGTCGTTCTTGCAGTCGATTAGATAGAGTTCTGGTTAGTCTGAAATGGGCTGAGGAGTTCCCTGAGATTCGCTTAAGAGGAGGACCAAAAGGCTTGTCAGATCACTGTCCGTTGATAGTGGAAGGTTCAAGGTTGGGGGATGGACCTAGACCGTTCAGAAGCCTAGACTCATGGTTTACACACGAAGGTTTTCTCAGAATGGTAAAAGAGGAATGGATGGGATTAGGGGAGATACAGTTCACAGATAAATTAAAGGCTTTGACGATTTCTTTGGGAAGATGGCACAAAGACAATTTTCGAGACATGGATAACAAAATTATGAAATCTGAAGAAGAGATCAAGAAGATAGATGATATGGTAAGCAATGGCGTATATGATGGAACGGTGGAGGCAAGAAGAAAGGCGTTAGTGACTTGTTGTGAGAAAAGAATTACACTGGAAGCAGATGTCGCGTTCTCGTCTTGCAAAGGACATGGACAAAAATACAAGGTACTTCCATAATATAGCTTCGACAACAAGGAGGAACAATAAGGTTGATGCGCTGGTAATTAATGAAAGGTTGGAAGAAATCAAGCAAGAATAAAAATAGACATCAGAGAGTTCTATAAGAAATTATATCATTAGGAGGAGTCTCCTATGGTGGGTTTTAGGGATGGCCTGGTGGGTATGATAGCTGAAGAGGATGCTGCGGCCTTAGAGGTGTTGCCGTCGATTGAGGAGATTAGAAATGCAGTGTGGGACTGTGATTCTTCTAGGGCTCCAAGGAGTGATGGGTACAACATGAATTTTATTAAGAAGTGCTGGGACGAGATTGGGGCTGAGTTAACAGCAACAGTGGGGTTCTTTCAGACTTTTAGGCTACCGACCGATACTAATATAACTTGGGTTGCTTTGGCACCTAAGTTCGTTGGGGCTATGGAGATCAAGGACCTTCAACGAATCAGCATGGTGGGTTGTGTGTATAAGGTGATTTCTAAGGTGTTGGTTAGGAGGATGAGATCAGTTATACCAGCCCTGGTTGGAAATACTCAGAGTGCGTTTGTCAAGGGTCGGAAAATACATGACGGGGCGCTTATAGCATGTGAAACTGTACATTGGCTTAAAATGAGGAAAAAGCATGCGACAATAATCAAACTGGACTTTTAAAAGGCATATGATAGGGTCAAGTGGAGTTTTGTAGACATTGTGATGAGTTTGGAAAATTCTAAACTAATTTGATGATGATCAAATATTATTAAAATAATTAATTACAAAATTATCAATTTAATCTTCAAAGCTATATTTGCTGATTAATAATTTTGTTATTTTGCAGGATATGTATATTGGGCTAAAAGAAAAATTTATAAGTCCAATGTGAAGTTAAAATTCAGCTTTGGTACAAAAATGGTTTAATATATATAGCTGAATTTATGATGTGTTAATTGGGCCAGAATTATGTTAAACAAGCCCAAAATAATTGCTGCACCAAGTCCATTAAGGCTTGGATGAAAAGAGAAAGCGAATCTGCATGCTTTGTTCCGTTACCTCTCTTTCTCTTTAGTTGGAATTCAAATTTTTATGAAATAGCCTTAATTGCCTTGGTAATATGAGAGAGAAAATGCAAATGTGATTTGATGGTCATTAAATGTGAGCTACACGTTACAAGGCAGAAAAGAAAAGGAAGTGGATTTTTAATTGAACATAATTGATTTTAATTTCTTTCTTTTTTCAGTTGGAAGCCTTTTTCTTTCTTCTCTCTCGTCTCTCTTTCTCACCTTCGGTCATATCAACATAGAGAAAGCATGGAGGTTATGGCTACACACCGAAGAAAAAGAGAAGAAAGAAACACGCCTAAAGACCATCACAATGATGGCAGGAAAACATAACAAAATAAAAGTATGCTGTGGCTGAGATTTTCACCAAAAGTGGTAAGATTTTGTGAGGTAATCTCGAGCTCTTCATACCTAAAAAGAAAGAAGAAGATTCGGCCAGCAAGTAAGAGATCTTTGGAGGCATGGCTTGTCTCTGATTCTGCTCAACCACCACAGGAAGTAGCTAGAGTGGCGAAGTGATGAAAGAGGCAGAGATTGGAGCAGATGAAGCCATCATCATCATGAAGCATCAAGGGCCAGAAATCCATCTTGGAGAGCAAGCCAAGGATGGAGCGCTCGGATTGATGAAGAGTGATGACCAAGGAAGAACTAGAGGTACTTGCATGTTGGGTTTTGCATGAGTTATCTCTTCTCTCTTTGTGGCCGAACCGGTTCTGTTTTGAAAGAAAGGAAGTTAAGCTTGGTTTTTTTTCAACTGTGAAGGCTTCTCTTCTCTATAAAAGGGGTGAACAGTCACGGTTTGATTTAAGGAAAGAAAGTGAGAGTGCAAGGCACAAAAGTCTCATAGCTACCTAAGCTTACAGATTTTCTTCTCCTTCAATGTATTCTATTTTATAATTTTTCTGTTTAATTTTGTCATGTCTTGAGTCTCATGGAAAAAAAGAAAACAGTGAGGTTTGTATGAAAAAGCCATAGAGCGGAAAAAGGTAGAGAGTGCAAAATTAAAAGAAAAAGCCATAGATGTCTTAGAGTTCCTTTGTTCATCTATGTTGTGTTTCATGATTCTGTGGGAATCCCCTTGTAAGTTGGGTTAGCACTTTACAATTTGTAATCTGGATGATTATAGTGAAATTCCATCATTGTTGTGATGGAGACTGGATGTAGGCTGCATTGCACTTAGCAGCTGAACCAGGATATATCTGGGTGTAATATTCTCTCTCTACTTCTTCATTTCTGTTTCTGCTGCACAGGAGCTAAAATAAAAAATGTCTCGTGTCAAGTGACGAGACAAAAGTAAAAAGTCTCGTGGCTAGGGACGAGACAAAAACAAAAAAGTCTCCTCAAAGACCAGAAAGTGTAATCAAGAAAAAGGGGGCTAAGATTCAACCCCCCTTCTCTTAGCCACTGAAACCATCACATTGTTCTGCAGAAGATGGGCTTTGGGCAAAAGTGGAGGGAATGGGTTATGGAGTGTATTAGCACAACCTCTATGTCGGTGTTGATAAATGGTTCACCAACAAAGTCGTTCAGGATGGAAAGAGGTCTGAGACAAGATGATCCTCTATTTTCATTTTTGTTTGTACTTGTTGTTGACGTCTTACATAGAATGATTGGAGAGGCAGTTAGAAACGGCAGGATAACCCCTTTATTCGTTCGGAGAGACAATATTGAATTGTCACATCTTCAATTTACTGATGACACTGTGCTATTCTGTCCGTCAGAGGAGCAAACCATTAAGAATTACATGAGGCTTCTATGATGCTTTGAGTTGATGTCGGGTTTAAGTATCAACTTTGACAAGTCCAGTTTGATCCCAATCAATTGTAAACAGCAGTGGGTTCGAAGTATGTGTAGCTTGCTGGTGTGCAAGGAAGTTAACCTTCTAATCAGATACCTTGGAATTCCTCTAGGAGCTAACCCGAGGTTGGTGAAGACTTGGAATCCAATCATAAACAAAGTGGAGGAGAAGCTCAGCTTGTGAAAATCTAAGGTACTAAACAAAGTCGGGAAGTTGGTGCTCATCAAAGCAGTGTTAAATAGCTTGCGGGTATATTACTTAAGCTTATATAAGATACCAAAAGTTGTTGCGAAAAAACTGATTTCATTACAAAGAAGGTTCTTATGGAGTAAATGGGATGGAAGGAATGGCATGGTTTTGGTTAGTTGGAAAGTGGTCCAAGCTCCAAAAAAATTGGGTGGGTTAGGTGTCGGAGACGAGATGGTTCGTAACACAGCTCTCCTGTTCAAGTGGTGGTGGAGATTCTCGAAGAAGGAGTGTCCATTGTGGAAGAAGGTAGTATGCTCTTGTAACAATCTCTCTCTTAATGCGCTATTATCAACCCAGACGCTACCTATTAGAGCGAGTCCATGGAAGGACATATGTCAACTACAGATAAAAGAGCAATATCTAAGAGACAAGATGATAACTGGCTTGTCCATGGAGGTTGGTGATGGAAGAAGAACTCTTTTTTGGGAAGATGTGTGGCTAAATTGTGACCCTCTGAAGGATGGGTTTCCAATGCTCTTCTTAGTTGCAATTCAAAAAGGATCAATCATAGGGGTGTGTGGCTTTTGGAATGGGTTAGAGTAGATTTGGAACTTCCAATAGAGGCGTGAACTCTTCCAATGGGAGTTGGAACTTGTAAACTAACTACACGAGACTCTGAGACCGGTTAAACTAGCTTATTGGACAGAGAGGATAAAGTAGTTTGAAAGTTTGACAGACAGGGTGTATTTTCTACTAACTTTTTTGTGCAGGTGTTGCAGGTAGAAACGCTTCCAGATAACGTAACAAGTTATAGTTTCACCAAGACTATTTGGAGAGGGCTAGTCCCTCCAAAAGTGGAGTTGTTTGCATGGTTTGTATTGATATGCAAGGTGAATACAAAGGAAAGATTAGGTCGTCTTGGAATTGTAAATCAAAGTGATAATGCGTGTCTTTTGTGTAATAAAGATGTTGAATATATTCACCACTTGTTTTTTGGCTGTGACTTTACTTGGCAGGTGTGGTGCGTTTGGTTATCTGATTGTGGCATACAATGGTCCTTTCCGAATATTTTGAAGGAACACTTCCTAAGTTGGACAGGTGTAACTTTTAGGAAAGATGAGCGACGAAGTGGTTCATAATTTTCTTCGCGGTAGTTTAAAACATCTGCTTAAAAAGAAATAGGAGGTTGTTTTAGAATAAAGCAAAATGTGTAGAGAAAATTATCAACATGAATCTTCTTAACTACAAAGAGTGGAGGTGTTAGAATCCCTTTTGTTGTTGATGGCAATGTTAGAAATGACATTAGAATAATTTTTTAGGTGTTTAAAATAGGTGTTGTTTTATTCTATTTCATTCTTGTTCGGTCTATTTTTGTGTTGAGCTTTTTTGTTATAAAAAAAAAAAAAAACCATATAGTCATTCCTTGCTGCATATATGTAGTCCTAGTTTCCTTGCAGCTCTTCTATTTTCTTTTCAGATTATTAGTTGCTAAAGTATTTAAACGTGAAGTCATCATCGGTTTACTTTCTCAGGCTTGGACCCCCGAAATTGATCAAATAAATAGTAAATAATAGTGAACAGGTATATAAAATTATAAATACATCATGATTTATTTATGCCTAGTTTAGATTAATTGTTTACTAATTCTAAGTAGAAGAAGGGAGAAAAGAAAGTATTGTTTCATTTCTAACGTGAATGAGAAGTTAGAACGTCGGTCTCTCATTACTGCAATGTGCAATCTGATTCTGCCACAAATTTAGAAGAAAAAAGAAATGCACATAATAAGAAGTAACAAAGAATATTCAGATGTTAATTTCAACCTACTTCCTATTAATGAAGCAGACAAACAAAGAACACAACATAGCTTCCAAGTACATCTCTCTACGCCAACTAACACTGTTCACACTAACAAACATCAACGTCAAGTTCACACAAACAACAACAACAACTTATCAAGCTTATTTAAAAAATTAAATTAAATGTGATCTTTTAAATTGGTCAACAACGATTTTTGTTTTTCACATAGTAATTTCTAAAAAAGTAATAAATTAGTCTCTTATCTCTAAAAATTTTAGAAAAATTAATTTCTAATATTTAAAAAGATGATTTTAAAAAAATAGAGTTAATTATAAATTGGCTGATATTTTAAAAAATAAGAGATATTTTCCTTTTATTTTAATTTTTATAGGAAATTTTGTTTAAAATTTTAATAGATTAGGAACTAAATTATTAATTTTTACATGAAAAAATAATTTGTTGAAGAAATCAAATTTGAGATATTACTCTTAAGTTGAATCTTGAAAGTCAAATAAATAATAATAAGGGCCTTAGAAATTCAGGATACCATACCATACCAAATTCCCAGTTTCCCACCTGAGTCACACGAACTAAAGTCTTTGAAAATGATGTTGGAAATTTGGATTTTAGGGTGCTATCTTGGTTAAAATTTCTTTTATTTGATATTTATTATTCAAACAACCTAATAAATAAACTCATAATAAAAAGTATTTTGCAATCAATACATTATGCATGGCAGGAAATTAAGTGGAAACACGTCATTCCTTGACTTCCAAACTTGAAATAAATGTCAGAGGATGAATCTCCACGTTACTACTAGTTGATTAATTTATTTATATAATGACTTTTGTTTAGGAGGTAGAATTGACTTCTTGTTATAATTGTAGCAAAATTCTTAAGTTAGTTAGTCCACCCCAAACCAAAGAAATGAAGTTATATAAATTTGAAGTTGTTCGAAAAAATTCTCCAAATTCATAACACTTGTCTTTCAGTTTCGTTTCCTTTCTAGCTTACATATCTATGCTAACGGCGAATGAAGTTATATAAATTAACGTAACCTTCAAGTCAAAGACACCAAGAAGATTCTATTGTGAAATGTAGTTCTAGCACATTTTTACTCGTTGAAAATATGGATCAAGTTAAATCAGTTGTTTTATGAGAGATTAATGTGTTATTGTTACTTATTATTAGTAGAAATACATTCACAACTCACAAGTTCACCATTTTATATAATAAATCTTTTTTATGGTATTTAAATTTTATTCATAGAATTTAAAAATAAAAGAATGGATCCTACTTTATTCTATTTTTTAAAATAAATTAGCAAAGATTTTATAAACATGAAAAAATTATATAATATATATTTTGCATTCCATTTTAGGTGGATCAAATTTATTTGGACTTTTCTGTAGAAATTAACATCATGTGCTAAGCATCATCATTCCTATTTCGGCAATGTGGTTGCAAATGCTGACGCTTCAAAACAACTAACGACGATATAACTATAACTATACACTACAATAACTCGGTGTTTAGTGTTGGGTTTTTTTCTCTCCTTTGTGAGGTCTAAGTCCAACATTTTGGGGGCGTATTCTTGCACCCTAGTGTCACAACCCTAATTCAGTTTTTTGAGGTCTTTTGAGAGAAAGAGAGAATAGCCACCAAGTGAGAGAGAAGAGGGAAAACAGAATTCCCGTTTTTGCCCAAAGCAGTAAATTTTAAATGGCAGTTTCTCAGTTGTTCACCGTTGGATCGACTTGAAATTTAAAATTCGTGTTCTTATCATCTTGTTCTTCATTGTGATCGGTGAAGATGTTGATTGGAGGTTTGCACTAGGAGAAATTGGCTTCGCAAGAGAGAAATTAGGTTTCCCGTTTTTACACAGAGCATCAATCTTGGAACGGCAGTTTCTCATTCTTTCACCGTTGGATTGACGTGAAATTTGGACTGTAGATTCTTCACATCTTGTTATTCATTTTGAATGGTGGAGATTTTAATTGGAGGTCTGCATAGAGAGAAATTGGCTTCGACATAAGCTCTATTTTTTGGGTATATTTCATCTTCTTGCCTATTATTTGTGAGCTTTGGTGCATTGATATTTTGGCTGGTTATATGCACATTTTTGTGCTTTGTTTGAGACTCTCTTGTACCTCATTTGATTATAGTGGAGCTATTTCATTGGTCTGGACGACCCGTGGTTTTTACCTCTCACATTGAGGGGATTTTCCACGTTAAAATCTTGGTGTGTTCTTGTTATTGCTTTACTTGCTATATTTGCTTGTTATAGTTGCTGCCATATTGTGTTGTGAGTGCTTCCATATTGTTCTTGTGTTGGACATTGTTGTCGTTTCCGCTGCTAGGCTCTTTCATACTGGTATCAGAGCTTGTTGGTATTTTTCTGCGCTTGTGATTCTGTGAACAATGGAAGCTAATACTAATACTAGTAGGATGATCACTCTTAATGGTCCTAATTATGATTTGTGGAAGTCAAAGATGGAAGATTTGCTTTATGTCAAAAATTTTCATCAACCAGTTTTTGGTACAGAGAAGCCTAATGATAAGTCTGATGATGATTGGACTTTATTGCATAGACAAGTCTGTGGATATATTAGGCAGTGGGTTGATGATAATGTGTTGAACCATATTATTGGAGAGACACATGCTCGAACCCTTTGGATTAAGCTTGAACAGTTGTATGCTCGAAAAACTGGGAATAACAAGATGTTTTTTATCAAGCAGTTGTTGGCTTTGAAGTATACAGATGGGACATCAATGACAGATCACTTGAATAATTTCCAAGGAATTATGAATCAGTTATCTTCCATGGGCATCAATTTTGATGAAGAGGTTCAAGGATTGTTACTTCTTGGCTCCTTACCAGACTCGTGGAAAATTCTCAGAATGTCATTGTCTAATTCTGCTCCTGATGGTGTAATCTCTATGGATCTTGCCAAGAGCAGTGTTTTGAATGAAGAGATGAGAAGAAAGTCACAAGGTACATCGACTACACATTCAGATGTTCTTGTTTCTGAGTCTAGGGGGAGAAGCAAAAGTCGAGGTCCTAAAGGTAGAGATCAAAGCAGAAGCAAGTCTCGAGGAAAGTATAAGAATATTGAGTGTCATCATTGTGGTCAAAAGGGACATGTGAAGAGATTTTGTTGGCAGCTAAAGAAGGAGAAAACCAAGGCAAGTAAAGACAAGAGCACAAATAAAGATGATGGTAACAAAGAAGACAAGGTTAATGTAACTCATGATGATTTTCTTGTTGTTGAGGAGTTTGAATCTGTTAACCTTGTTGATAATAGCACTAGTTGGGTGATTGATAGCGGTGCTTCTATTCATGTTACATCTAGGAGGGATTTGTTTACGTCCTATACTCCTGGTGATTTTGGTGACGTGAAAATGACTCATCAAGGTGTTGCAAAATGTGCTGGTGTTGGACAGGTTTGCTTAGAAACCTCCAACGGTACCAAGTTGACTTTAAAGCGTGTGAAGCATGTTCCGGATATTCGGTTGAACTTACTTTCTGTTGGTAAGTTGTGTGATGAAGACTTGGATAGCTCATTTTCTCGTGATAGCTGGAAGCTCACCAAGGGTTCCATGGTTGTTGCTAGAGGTACAAGACACTCTACTCTTTATTTAACTCAAGCAAAGATTGTGAAAGATGTTGTTAATGCTGCTGAGTTTGTTGATGAAACTGATTTATGGCATAAGAGATTATGTCATATGAGTGAGAAGGGTATGAATATGTTATCCAAGAGGAATCTTTTATCTGGTTGTAAGGTTGCTTTGCAAAAGTGCAATCATTGTTTTGCTGGAAAACAAAACAGGGTCTCTTTTAAGAGCCATCCACCTTCAAGGAAGCCGGAGATACTTGACTTGGTGCATTCTGATGTATGTGGACCGATGAAGACAAGAACACTTGGAGGGTCTATCTATTTTGTAACCTTTATTGATGATCATTCTAGAAAATTATGGGTTTACACTTTGAAGACCAAAGATCAAGTTTTGAATGTGTTCAAGCAATTTCAAGCTTCTGTTGAAAGAGAAACTGGGAAGAAGTTGAAATGCATTCGTACTGACAATGGTGGTGAGTACTCAGGTCCATTTGATGCTTATTGTAAAGAGCATGGTATAAGACATCAGAAGACTCCTCCAAAGACTCCTCAGTTGAATGGCTTGGCTGAAAGGATGAACAGAACACTGGTTGAAAGAGTTAGGTGCTTGTTGTCACAGTCTGGATTGGCAAAATCCTTTTGGGGTGAAGCTTTGAGCACTGTTGTTCATGTCTTGAACCGGACACCATGTGTTCTCTTGCAATTTGAAGTGCCAAAGAAGGTATGGTCAGGTAATGATGTTTCTTATGATCATTTAAGAGTCTTTGGATGTAAAGCTTTTGTTCATATTCCTAAAGATGAGAGATCTAAACTTGATGTAAAGACTAGGCAGTGTATTTTTATTGGCTATGGCATGGATGAGTTTAGTTACAGGTTTTATGATCCTGTTAACAAGAAGGTGATTCGAAGTAGAGATGTTGTCTTTGTTGAAGACCAAACATTGAAGGATGTTGATCATGCAGAGAAGCCAATGGTTCAGCCTAGTGATGATTTTTCTGAGCTGGATATTACTCCCTCTATGCCTATGGTAGAAGATGGTAGAGTTGAAGTTCAAAATAATGAGCATGATACAAGTGCAGGTGAAGATGGAACAGTTGATCCGATACTTGATGAAGTTGGTGATGATGATCAAGATGAAGAACCAGCTTTGGAAATTCCTGCAAATGCACTCAGAAGGTCTACAAGAGATAGGAAGCCTTCATCAAGGTATTCTCCACATGAGTTTGTTTTGTTGACTGATGGGGAGAACCTGAATGCTTTGGAGAGGCTGTTGAAGATGAAAGCAAAGCTCAATGGCTTGAAGCTATGCAAGAAGAAATGAAGTCCTTGCTTGAGAATGATACCTATGAGTTGGTGAAGCTACCGAAGGGTATGCGAGTTTTGAAGAACAAATGGGTATTCAGAATCAAGAATGAAGAACACAATTCTATGCCTCGGTATAAGGCTAGATTGGTTGTTAGAGGTTTTAGCCAGAGAAAAGGTGTTGATTATGAGGAGATCTTTTCTCCTGTTATGAGGATGTCATCCATTCGTGCTGTGCTTGGATTAGCAGCGTCTCTTGATTTAGAGATTGAGCAAATGGATGTGAAGACAGCTTTTCTTCATGGTGATTTAGATAAGGAGATCTACATGGAGCAACCGGAGGGCTTTGTTGTTAAAGGAAAGGAAGATTTTGTGTGCAAGCTTACGAAGAGTCTTTATGGGTTGAAGCAAGCTCCAAGACAGTGGTACAAGAAGTTTGAATCTGTTATGGGAAAGCATGGTTACCGTAAGACAACTTCAAATCATTGTGTATTTGTGCAAAAATTTTCTGATGATGATTTTATCATTCTTTTGCTTTATATGGATGATATTTTGATTGTGGGCAAGAATGCTTTGAGGATTAATGAGTTGAAGAAACAGTTGAGTAAGTTCTTTGCTATGAAGGACTTGGGTCCTGCTAAACAGATTTTGGGCATGAATATTAGTCGTTATAGAGATTCCAAGAAGCTTTATTTGTCACAGGAGAAGTACATAAAGAAGGTGCTTCAAAGGTTTGGCATGAATGATGGCAAATGTGTTGCTAGTTCTTTTGCTCCTCATTTTAAGTTGAGTACCAAGCAGTGTCCAACCACTGATGAGGAGAAACAAGCAATGGATGAAATTTCTTATGCCTCAGCTGTTGGAAGCTTGATGTATGCTATGGTGTGTACTAGATCAGACATTGCTCATGCGGTTGGTACAGTGAGTCGTTTTCTCTCTAATCCAGGTAAAGAACATTGGAATGTTGTTAAATGGATTATGAGATATCTCAAAGGTACAACTAACTTGAGTTTGAGTTTTGGTGGTGAGAAACCTTTGCTAGTTGCCTTTACTGATGCAGACATGGCAGGAGATATTGATTCTCGAAAGTCTACTTCAGGTTATTTGGTCAAGTTTGCAGGGGGAGCTATTTCATGGCAGTCAAGGTTACAGAAGTGTGTTGCACTTTCTACCACAGAGGCAGAGTTTATTGCAGCAACTGAAGCATGTAAAGAGTTGTTGTGGATGAAGAAGTTTCTTGCAGCACTTGGTTTTAAGCAAGACCGTTATATCTTGTTGTGTGATAGCCAAAGTGCTATTCATCTTGCCAAGAATTCTACTTTTCATCCAAGATCTAAACATATCGATGTTAGGTATCACTGGATACGAGATGTGTTAGATTCTAAGTTGTTGGAACTTGAGAAAGTTCACACTGATGACAATGGTGCTGATATGATGACAAAAGCATTGTCAAGAGAAAAGTTTGAAACATGTTGTTTGATCGCCGGAATGGCAAGGGCCTCCACCTAGTCGAGAAGGGGGAGATTTGTTGGGTTTTTTTCTCTCCTTTGTGAGGCCCAAGCCCAACATTTTGGGGGTGTATTCTTGCACCCTAGTGTCACAACCCTAATTCAGTTTTTTGAGGTCTTTTGAGAGAAAGAGAGAATAGCCACCAAGTGAGAGAGAAGAGGGAAAACAGAATTCCCGTTTTTGCCCAAAGCAGTAAATTTTAAATGGCAGTTTCTCAGTTGTTCACCGTTGGATCGACTTGAAATTTAAACTTCGTGTTCTTATCATCTTGTTCTTCATTGTGATCGGTGGAGATGTTGATTGGAGGTTTTCAGTAGGAGAAATTGGCTTCGCAAGAGAGAAATTAGATTTTCCGTTTTTACACAGAGCATCAATCTTGGAACGGCAGTTTCTTATTCTTTCACCGTTGGATCGACGTGAAATTTGGACTGTAGATTATTCACATCTTGTTATTCATTTTGAATGGTGGAGATTTTAATTGGAGGTCTGCAGAGAGAGAAATTGGCTTCGACATCAGCTCTATTTTTTGGGTATATTTCATCTTCTTGCCTATTATTTGTGAGCTTTGGTGCATTGATGTTTTGGCTGGTTATATGCACATTTTTGTGCTTTGTTTGAGACTCTCTTGTACCTCATTTGATTATAGTGGAGCTATTTCATTGGTCTGAACGACCCGTGGTTTTTACCTCTCACATTGAGGGGGTTTTCCACGTTAAAATCTTGGTGTGTTCTTGTTATTGCTTTACTTGCTATATTTGTTTGTTATAGTTGCTGCCATATTGTGTTGTGAGTGCTTCCATATTGTTCTTGTGTTGGACATTGTTGTCGTTTCCGCTGCTAGGCTCTTTCATTTAGTTGGGTAAATACTAAATACAAGTGTTACGTACTATTGAAATATTTTAGGTACAATCTAGACATAACTAAAGATATTCTTTGTATACCATTAAACAAAATATGCTATATGTTAAACTAGCAAATAAAATCATATTTTAACATAATGTTGCTCAAAATTTTGACATTACAGTAATATTTAAACTATTCACTTATATAAACACTTCTAATATCCTTCTTTTGTGGTGTGCTTGTTTGATGAGACACAAACACTAATATATAGATATAGTGATACACGTTTATTACTTGTTTGCTGAGACACAGTATTTTAAAAGATACATTGACATACAAACATATATAAAATATATATATTTGGTGTCCTTCAAAAAAGATGAGACACGGAAACACATTGATGAGACACAAATATTTATTCTTTTATTCTTAGTAATTTATTCTTGTCCTTATTTCATTGGTAATGATATAAGGATAAAATTGATATTTAATTTATACTGTATGTCTTATTTAATATCACCAAACACAATAAAAAAATTTGTGTATCTTTGTCTATATGTTTCTTTATATATTTGTGTCTATATACATGTATTTAAAAGATAATAAACAAACGTAGCCTTAGAGCACGAATACATAATTTAAGTGACGTATAGTGTAGCTAATAACTGTATTTGGTTTGTGTACATGACTTGAAATATAGATGTTAGAGACTTAGACGTAATATGATACAAAATTTTCAATTTATTTAATAACAAACATGCTAGTTATATATCAAAATTAGTTACTAAAATTAATCATTATATATATGTGCAGTTTAACTTATTTTAATATGTATTATATATGTCAATATATATTTTACGTTCGCGACTGATTTTAAGTGACTAATTTTACGTACACTTAGCATAGTTGATTTAATAATTACATAGATTGAACATTATGGTTCTTCTTTATTTTTTGGCAAATAAATTGTACAGCTTCCAATTCTAAACATTACAGACTCACTCATACCACACTCACACACACGATACTTAAGAGTTTTATCTATTACTTAACCTAGTCAGGTCTCTATAAGACATACACAATAACCACTAGACCAAAATCTTGCGTGTTTTTTATCCATTCTAAACTTTTAAACTATTACTTTTTTTGTTGGTTTAGCTTAAAGTGTAAAACCCAAAGGAAGACAACAGTACTCAGGCCCAAGTTTACTTTTGACGATGAATTCTCATCCTGTCTAACCGAACCGAACTTCCATGCAAAAAAAAAATGATCCGAACTCATAAAAAATATAACAATAATAAACCGCCCAACGGCCCAATACACTAAGCGAATAAAATATGGACAAAAAAGAAAACTCAAACCTTCTTTAAGACATGTTTAGTTAAATACTTCAATACTTTCAGTTAGTGATAAATGATCTTTATCTTGCAACAAGTACGCTCGAATTCGAAACTTGGCTGAGACCGGTGGTAGATGAAAATCCTTTAGTGTACGTTGAAAAAAATAAACTTCAATATTTCATAAAATACTTATTGAATGCCAAATAATTTAAGTAGCAAAAGATGCATTATCATTTATTTTTGCAAAAATAGACAAGTGATATTTTGCCCAAGTTTGCATCAGATACTCAAACACTCTCTATTAAAAAATGAAACAAGTCTTACTTTCCTTACTTGATTAAATCCATTTCATATATATCTCTATTGAATAGCATAGTTTTTTCTTTTAGCAAAATATTTGATAACAAAAGAAAAATAGGCAAAAACAATCAAAATTAATCTTATTTAATTTTTATTAATTGCTGTAACAATAAATAAAAATTAAATAAAATAAGTTGTGGTTGTTTTTTTGTCTTCCTAATATTATCGTTTTTTGAGTATACAACTAAATTCAACCTGTCACACCCTTCACTTATATTTTCCAATTGTAATCCAAATTAGAGTCCTATTCTTGCATAAAACAAAGTGTCACTGTATTAGTATAAATTATAACCATCCATAGCTTGATTATAGACATAGAATAGAAGGTGCTAGTTTCTTAATTAAAGTTTGTGAATTTTGTGATATATGGTTGAAGTCAACATAATCAAAGCTCTAGCAAGGTAGGAATAGGATCGGCATTAAATTAATTTGTACGGTTTTATGACTCAATTGATGATACTTTCGTGTGTGAAGACTGAAGAGGGGCCACACGTTACTATTGAAAATACGCCTAATCAAATTCTAATTTATTTCAATAATTTTCACTTTTTTTTCTGGTAATATATTTACACAGTTGGACTATGATGCTCTTGAAGATAACGAAGGATTAACTACTATTAAATTATTTTGCAGAGTTTACATGTGCAAATTATTAATCTAAAACAGATATAATTTTTTTTTCTCACTTTACTAATATAAATAAAACAACAGATAACTAATGATTTGAATAACATCAATGAAACTAAGTTACATGCAAAATGCAATGGACAGTTTCATTGCTAGAGGCATAGAGCTATTTGAAGTTGAAGGAGACACAGAATGACAGAAGAACACATTGCAAAATTGTTCAAGAAAGTGTGATTTCTAAAGTGATCCTTTAAACATTGTACTTGGGTGGGGCAAGGATAAAAGAAACCAAAATCTTTTTCTACTAGAGGAAGATAATAAATTAATAATAAATCAAAACCAAACCAGAATCTTTTCCTCTTGAATTACTCTATTCTCAACACTAACACAAGCAAGAGAGCTATAAATGACCAAGGAATCCACCTCAAAGCCCTATATTAATTGAGCAAAGTTTCATGAAGATATAATTACACAAATTTATCAAACAACTTTTGAAGGAACCCCCTATTAATTATAGAAGGGGGGAAAACACCAGTGTAATTGGCCTGCAATAAGGGAAAGAAAAGAAAGCCATAAAAAAAGGAAGTCGAATCCAACCAGACAAATTTGAAAGTCTTGTAGATGATCAAAATGTGCCCATCATCTTAATCTTCCCCCAAGATTGCAAATCTAGTTAGACACTGCTCCTGCATGACAAGATTCATAAGACATAAGAGGAATCCAGAAAAAGTACTTAATTTTCAGTATTGCATAAAAGGAAACAATTGATTTTGACGAGTTTTCATTATTTGTTCTATTAAATAAAGAAAAGCTCAAAAAGATGACATCTTTGTGCAAATCTAATGAAGTGGTCCCTTTCCCTTTTCCATTTTCCCTTGGATGGAATTGTTTAACATCAATGGTCCAAGAGAGGAAAAAAATAATGGGGATTCAGTGAAGTATTATTACCTGATACTGATAGATAGGGAACACTGCACCATTGTGAAGTTCAATGCTTTTGGTGTCAGTGATGTGAATTAGGAGAAGCAGAAGATGAAGGCCTGTCAGAACCAACACCATGGCTCTCATCTTCACCTTGAATCCTAGCAGGAATGCAGAACCCTGGCAATGCATCAGAGAGGAACCGGCTTCCAAAGATTGAAGCTTGGTGTTGCTGCTGGATTGGCTGAGACTTGTGGTTGTGGTGATGCTCGTTAGAAGAAGCCATTTGAGGAATCTCACTCCAAGGGCGAAGTGATGGTGAGAAACTGGACTGAAGGGTACCCCTTTGTTGATGATGAGAAAAAGCAGAAGAAAAACCAGGTGAATTCACCATGAAACCGGAACGGTTCATGTCGGCTTGCGTGCCTCCGGCATCACTGTTCCAGGCCACCATTCTCTGGTAGTTAGCAAAGAGAGTTTGGTCATTTGAAGAAGGGTTTTGATGATCTGCACCACCTCCTTGTTGTGACTGTCCATGATGATGAATTAGGCCAGAATCTTGGAAAGAATGAAGGGAAAGTCCAAGATCCTCTGAGGAGTTGTTGGTCCTTGAGATTATCTCAGGAGGGTAGCTCTGGAAATTGATGGAGGAAGCAGCAGACGTTGTTGGGAAAAATGCTATGCCACCATCAGTGTCAATAGGTGAAGGAATGAATGCTGAGTGGTGGTGTTGGTTTTCAGGGTCTTCACCTATATGTCGCACAAATATGAATACAAGTAAATTAGCTTGAAATTAAAAAACTACAAAATTATAAGGTAGCAGTTTTTATTTGATGCATATATGCATAAAATAAGCATAATGTTAGGTTCTTACCAAGTTGCCTTTGAAGCTGAAAATTGTAACCAGAAGACTCTGACTGTTCTGCAATTGCCATGTCAGTTGATCCTCCATTCTGCTCCTCCTCCACCTCATTGGTAGTGGGAGGAGGAGGAGTAGGCTCCCAAGGAGGGAGCTCGGCGAGTTTGTCGATGGCTGCTTTGGCCTTCTTGATAAGCCAGTCCACTGCCTTGCTTGGCCTGTCATAGCCAAGCCTGTCTTGGACATCATAGAATTGGATTGCAGTGTGTGCCGAGAGCCTAACTCGACGGTCACGCGGCCCTTTCGCCGTGTAAACCTTGCTGTGTCGATCTTTCCGGCCGGTGGATCGAACAATGTGCCCACCTTGGACTTGAACAATCTCTCCCCCAGTGCTCTTCATTCCCATAATAACTCACCACTTTTATATGCTATGTGGTTTGATTCAAACAAGGTTCTTCTTCTGTTCTGTCTCTGAGCCTATTTCATATATCATATATGGGGTGTTTTGTGCTCAAAATTTTGGTGATGAGAATTCAGATTATTTTTCCCTTCTTGAAATTGGGGTTTGGGTTTGTTATAGGTTTTTGTTGTGGATAGTACTCTTTGGATTTGGTTCCTTTCTAACTCTAAATTGGTGTTTCTTCTTGTTGAGCTTCATCTGAATTTTCTGATAGCTCTGCCACTTGCTGCTGATCCCAGAAAGAAACAAACCTGCAATTTCAATCTCTCAAGATTCCCTGTCCACTAGAGCAATACCACTACCAAATTCCAAAATCCAAAAAACCATAGCATGTGAATAAAAATACACACAACAAAACAAAAACTAATTTAACTCATTTGCTTTCTCTTACGTATTTCATCAAATGACTCATATGCATACATCATTTCTACAACTGCAACTACAACAACATAGAGTAAAAAGGACATAGTAAAAATAAAAATTAAACTTTATGATAGAGTTCAGAAGAATATGCAGTTTTTTGTTTTCTTTTCTTTTCTTAATTTCTCCAAATTCCAAGCCTTGAAACTGAATTGTACTA
Organism: Arachis hypogaea; assembly: GCF_003086295.3. Taxonomy (NCBI): domain Eukaryota; kingdom Viridiplantae; phylum Streptophyta; class Magnoliopsida; order Fabales; family Fabaceae; genus Arachis; species Arachis hypogaea. Next base: position 34,639,809 of record NC_092043.1, read on the forward strand.
ACTGGGAAGTGGGTGTTAAAAAACACATGGGTTCAGAAGGCTTGCAAGAGATTCAAAGTAGAAAAAAAAGAAAAGAAGATAATTTGTGGTACCTTTGGTTGAGAGTATGAGAGAGCTAGTTGATGGTTCTGCAAAGCGTGGGAGAGTGTGATGAGTGAAGAGATTAAAGATGTTTTGGTCGTTTTATTTTTAGCCCCACAAACGCAAATGTTGTTGCAAGTGTAAGAAAGAAAGAAAGAAAGAAAAGAGGTTAGTTTGTTGTCACAAACCCCAAGCTCTTTTTTTGAGCCATGTTCTCAAAAGTATATTATTTTGAGAAAGAGTTTTAGTGTATAGTTGTTGGTAGTGATGAAGTATGATTAAGGGGGATGGTGTATGATGGAGAGGTAACTCTCAATCACCATGTCTTCTACTTGTATTGTACCCACACCTTTTTGAACCCTTTGATAATGACATCTAACAGCTTTTCTTTGATTTATTTCCTTCCTATTTCTAATTTTCTTTTTTGTTTCCGAGTCCATTTGGTTTGAAATTAAGAAAAATTAATAACCATAATTTAATTAATTTGAATTGGTTTGTATTTAATTTATAGGTGGACTCAAACCAATTTGAATCGATAAAATTTGGGTTGGATTAGTTCGGATAATTTAATTATATCTAACTGAAAATAAAATTTAAAAAAATGGGAAATTTTTTTATAATATATAATAGTAAAGAAATAAATAGCAATACATCATTAATTTGTATTTAAATAAATATTATAATTTGGTACACTTTAATGTTATATTATTTTTTACTTTTTAAAATTAAATTAATCTAATTAAAAATTAGATTGATTTAGATTTTGCAACTTTAGAATCAATGTTCGAACCAATTAAAAACGGGTTTAATTGGGTATAATCCAAGTATATTTGATTATCCATTGAGTATATAACTAATATAATCGAATCGAGTCAATTTTAGTTGGATAATCAGATTATCCGTACCTATAAACACTCCTTTTTTTTGGTTCAATAAGAAGGAAATTGTTTTGATATAAGCTTGTAAATTTTTTTTTTTTGTGAAATATGATCGATTTGTGTATTTATTGTCAAAATAAAAAAAAATATATTTTTTAATATATGAAATTTGATTCATTTTTAAACGCTTTTTGTTAGTAAAGAGTATTATATTTTTTGTTAATTAAATAAATATTAACTTTTTATTTATTATATTTTATATCAATAATTCATATTCAGAATTTAAAATTTAAAATTTAATATTTAAAATGATTTTTTTTTAAAGTGGATTCGTATTTGTCATAAAAAAAATTTACTTTTGAACTTTTAAGGAATATAAAATTAATAAAAAAAATGTGATGTGTGCGTGAAGATAACATACTTCTCATAAAGATTGCACACTCGTCGTTATGTTGCCATGTTCTATATATATATTATAGCTTTTGAAGTCATGGCCTTTAATTTTTACTGTAAACACTGGTGAAAAGAGAAAGCTTAACTAGAAAAAGGTGCAGCATGCATTTACCAGAGCCCTGTTGATTCTGTGATTTTTAGCAACTTGTGTGGATACTTATTAATTGTTCCATGAATTTAATCCACCAAATGCAAATTTAATGCCAAATCACAAAAAGCTTTGAGACAGTGTCCTGCAGGCTAAATTAATTATCCGAATATTTCCTCTCTTAAATATTTATTATCAAGTTGTAAGTGATGTTGCTTATTTTCAATTAAAGTTTCTAAAATTGGATAAGTCAAGTTTTTAAGAGTTTTACACTTTTAGTAACAAACATTCTTGTAGTTGTAGAGTTGTAGTATTCTTATTATAAAGTATGTATTTGAATAATTTGATAAACCTCTTTTTAAATACCATTGAGATATCATTACACCTTGATCATTATTCATTTAAGTAATAACATTTTTTGTTTGCACACCATTCTAGACATTCTTAACATAAGTTTTGCAAGTACATGCGTGGAGATTATCTTTACATTAACCAAAGCTTTATATAATTTTGAGGTGGGTTCAACTAAAAAATTGCTTTTTTTTCAGTTAATGTCAGTTAATTTTTTTTAATTTATATTTATTTAAATTTTAAATTTTAAATTTTAAATTCTAATTTTTTTAACCTTAAATCTTAATCTTAGATTCAAAATATTTCAAAAATAAAGATTAAAATAATAATTCTATAGTAAAAAATTAATTATTAATTTAAAATTATTTTCTTATAGTTATTCTTATACTTAAGAAATGAAAACTAGCTAGTACTTCCTAGTTACTAGTAGTTTATCTCAATGTAGCATTTGTGGGAAAATGTGAGATAGATGATATAGTATGAAATTATGAATCAAGCAATTTTTATTTTTCTTTTTTACCTTGTGTGGTGTGTATGGGGTAAACGAGAACTTTGAGCATAATTTAGATTATCATGAATGTGCTTACATTATTAAACTAACATTTTAATTTTAATAACCTTTATATCTGCTAAAGTATACATGTGATTTTCTTAAACTTTACTAATTAGTACTATTCTAGGTAGTGATTAAGGTGTGAATCCCAAAAACCAATACGGAATCCATAAGTTAGAATTATGATAAACATGAAAAGCCGTTTTGTTAAGAAGAAAAAAATTGTTTAGATCATGGTGGGGGGTGTGGGGTGTGGAGGTGAACATTCATTAGAAATAAATTTTTGGTGGGGAAGGTACATTTAAAGGGTCCAAGGGAATCAGCATGTGCCTATGCAAACATTCTTTAGAAGGTGAATTCAATTCTATGCCACCCTTTATTAAATAATAGATTTTGTATAACAATTTATCATTGTTTAAAAATTCCCTCGTCTATGGAAAATTATAATTATTTATACTTTTATAGAGATCTTAATACAACATTCGGTTTGTGTGCTTAACTGCTTATTTTGAATCAAAAAGGAATATCTTATTCTTATTTTTTTTTTCACCAAAGATAATATTGAAGGAGGATCGGAGGATATAGTGGTTGACTAATAAAAAAATTTAGATATTAAAGATAAGAAAATTCGAATTCATAATCTTTTATATGAGTATAAAGAGATTATGCCATTTGAGTTATAAGTTAATTAGATTATGGGCTCAATCACTTGATCATATTCTACCAACAAGATAAATGTACATATATTTTATATGATGCAAAAGTATAAACTTAACCATAATATATTAATTAAAGATTGTATATAAATAACTTTCATAGTTAAAAATACTGAGTTCGATTTTTTATTTAGTTATTTTAGAATTTTCTAAAATTTTAGTTTGTACAGTATTAAAAATAGATAATTCTATCTAACTTTCTCTCGAATAAAAAGTTAATTATTTTTTCTGACATATGTTTAATAACTATTGAATAAAATAAATTATTTTATTATTATTTACTCTAACTCTTAATTTAATATGAATTTTGATAACTTAACTAATTAATTATGGTAAACCTTTTCTTTACTAATTACAAGAATTACTAGAGAAGTCCCATTTTATAATTTTTTATTCTTTCAAACCATCTATTTATTAAGTTTTAATTACTCTGTTGGTTTTTATACAGTTTTATTAAATTTGTAATTAGATTTCTATATTTTTATTTCAATTGGGTTTCTGTACTATTTTTAATTTTGTAATTAAGTCCATTTTATGTCAAAAATATTAAAACTAATAGAATATTTTTCCCAAAAAATATATGATGAAAGATCTAATTAGGTTCTTAATTATAGATATTTTTAATTTGCACAAAAATATTCAATTGACTCTAATATTTTTTTACCGTGAGAATGATCTAATTATAAGATTAAAAATAATACAGGGATTCAATTAAAAAATATATAAAGACCTAATTAAAAATTTGATAAAATTTTAAAAACTAACAAAATAATTAAATTATTTATTAATTAGTGCCAGAAAAGAAAAAGAAAAACTCAAAAACTAAAAGAACAAATAAAAAAAAATCCAAAAAGTAGTTATTCCATAACGAAACAGCAGAGTTTTCTCTAATTGAAGAAAACTTATATTTTTCATTGAACAATAATGGGGTTAAAGATAGGATATGAGCCAATCCAATATAGCCAGTTTTAAAAATTTGAGCATAGATAATTCACTGAATTTCTTCAAAGGAAAGAAAAAGTATAGTTTGGCTTCAATGGAAGAACCACAATTTGGTTTCTCTTTTATTTATTCTTTTTTAAATAAATGGATGGTTTAGAAAAAATAAAAAATTATAAAATAAAATTTCTTTAATAACTCTTGTAATTTGCAAAAAAAGTTTTACTATGCTTAATTAGCTAAGTTATCAAAACTAAGGTTATATGTATTAAGAGTTAGAGTTAATCATAATGACACATTCATTTCATCTGAAAGTTACTAAACATATTATAAAGGATAACTAATCCTTTATTTAAGAAAGCGTAGAATAGAATTTACCTTAAAAATAATAATAACGGTTGCAAAAGTGATATTTATATTATAATAGATACACATTAGTAAATGAAAATAATTTGGAAATTATTTTTTTTCCAACTAATATTCAATTAATATAATTTTGTCATTATTTTTAGTAACATGATTTTCTCATGATTTGGCAAACCTAACTAGGTAGCCTATTTATTAACACTGAAAGGTTCTCTCCATTTTTAAATAAATGTTGCTTTGATTAAACGTTCTCTCAAGATTCATATATCTTCTAGAATGACATAAATTTTTGGTCATATAAATCATAAAATGGTGTGGCAAGTGACTCGCATTCTTTGAAAATGATGTGGGTCTAGTATTTGTTCTATTTGTGATGTCGTATATTATCATCCAAATTCCAATCCTATATAACCACACATTTAATTATAAGATTGTATATGAGTTGAAAATTGAAATGGGATCATATTCGTTGAAAGCATACACATTAACACTCATGCATGCGCTTTAAAGTGCACGAATTGGATTTGCCAATAATTTCCTTCTTCATCATCTACATTTGTTTTGACCAACTTATTAGGTATGATGATAATGATGATTACGATAATGTATATTTGTTCTCTTAAATATTTATTAAAAAAAATTAAAATTATTTTTAATGTTTTAGTTGTTTTAATTGTGTTTTTCTTCAACATTTATTCAGATATGTTTTAAAATTATTATCACATCACATATTGATCCAAGCAAGTGCATAATCGGATATATTTAAAATTTTAAAAATTAAATTATTACAATTAACTGCTAGTTGTAAAATTAAAAGCAAATATAAAAATGAGGATAAAATACGTAGTAATAATATTGATCTCAAGTCATATACTTAAAATCAATTAATGGCACTTACACACTGCTTATTATGATTTCTTATATATAGAATATATATTTTATCGATCTTGTTTGATATATATGTATATATACTAAGTAAGTGTCTCTACCTAATACAATTTAAGTTTTTGAAATAAATAATTTTATAATATGATATCATATTTTGTATAATAAAAAAAAAACTGAAATTCGATCATTTTACTATTAAAAAAAGTATATGCAAAAATAATAATAAAAAAACTTTAAATTCTTTGAACATTCAAGCAAGAAAGAAAAAAAAAAGCTTACAGTACAAGCAAAGACAAAGAAAAAGAGAGAGAATAGAGAAAGAAAGGGATGAGTTTGAGGAAAAACTGAAAAACCGAATTAGTTGATGATTGATTAAATATTTCAGTACAATAGAGTGTGTCTATTTTAAGTGAATGTTAGTTATCTGTTATAACTAACTCTATTCCATGTAACTAACATCTATACACTCTCACAAAGTTCCAAACAAAAAAATTATGAGCGAGTATGTTACATATATATTATGCAAGTGCCTCTAGTTCCCTACATAATATCAATTTAAATTTTAGAATAAATAATTTTATGATAAATTCAAACATTAAATAAAAAAAAATTTAGGAGTTAACATTTTTATTAAAATCTAACCAGTATTTAATCATCAAAAAAAGAATGTATAATCATTAATTACATACTATTAGATATAATCTCATATCATTAAAAATATTAATAATAACTAATTATCGGATACAAACTATAAAATGTACTGTTCTTCTAGCATTACTGTAAATAAAAATTCTATCCTAATGAATTTAATCAATATTTGATATTTTTAAGTGTAGAAACAAATAATTTATTCATGTATAATAAGGTTAGCTCTCAAAATTTATATATGCCAAGAACAAATGTATAATTTTCATGCAGAGCTTAATTATCAGATGCCGAAATTTAGTGGATATGCCCGCAAATCTTTTTCTATTATATATTATTTATGCAATTTAATTATATCCACCCAGCTATAGAATCAACATTAACGGAAAGAATAAATATTTAAATTGATTCTTAAAAAAATAAATTGAAAATTTTGGTCTTTGAAATTTTTTTGTTTTTAATGAGTTCTAAAATTTTTTCATCAAAGAGATTGATCTCTTCATTATATTGTTTTCAATGAAGACTAATATATCTTAAAATATATTTTTCAAAACTTAATTATCTTATAATAAAATTTGTTAAAAATTTATTTGCTCAACATGTATATCAAAAATTTGATTAACTACGAGAATGTGATTTTCGAAAAATTGTAAAGAATAAAGTTAATAAAAAATTAGTCCAAAATTTAATTTTAAGAATTGTTTTAAATATTTATTCTAAAAGAAATATATGCGTTATATTTTTTGGTGACTAAATATATGTTTTATATGTATATTTCACAAAAATTATAAGAGAAAAAGAAAAACAAATGGTTGTTTATCATTAATTAGAACCAAATAAAGACTTTGATAATTAAGTCATATCTTTGTTTTTATTCTTTTATATTAGAAAAATATAACTAAAATTTTTGTAAAATATTTTTTTTTCTCATTTTTATTTGCGTACCAAACTCTAAACTATAGCAATCAATTATTTATGATCGTTGATGAATCGATTTTACTTACATACAAAAAAAAATATTATTAACTTTTTAATATGCTAATAATTGTTGTTGTCAAAATAATATTCCAACTAACTAAAAGAAGTCCCTAATAATTAATCATGAGATGGTGTACATATATATGAAGGACATATATGAGTAGAATCTTGTATGTAAGTTGTACCGAAAGTGAACGAAGCTAAGCATCATAAAAATGAGACAAAAGGGTTATGAAGAGGGCATCTTGCTACAGAACATGAAAGCAACACACGATGTGTTTCTTTTCTTTTTTGCTTTAATTATTCTTTCCTCCTCTACTTGATGAATCTGAACTTCTAACTCATAATTAAACTTGGCATTTACACATTTAGAACCAAGTGAAATAATGGAGTTCAAAAGAAATTCATGGTGACAAAGCACAAAGGTCTATGTAGCTAGCATCACTTGCACGTTACTCAAATATGTTAACCAAAATTTAAGTACTACCCTAGCTAGTTACGGAAAAATATCTTGATTTCATAGTTTAACTTATACAGTATATTTGGTAGAGCCCTAGCTATTTTTGTCGGTAACGTAAGGCAATTGGAAAATCAAGCACTAGGGTTTGTACATCACCACTCTTCATCCACCTAGCTAACATTATATTATTAAACATACATAAATTTTATTTATGAAAAAAAAATTATCATATTTTTATTCCTAACCAGACATACCATAAAATAATAAGAATAATTCTCTTTTGTAAAATATGAGAATAATTTTGTTACTCTCAAACTTAACATAATCATTCCTCTTTTATGGAATAACTTTTTCATTTTACCAAAAATTATCATCTGTCTTTATCATTTTATTTACCTTTGATTCTGAATCTAATCCTGCTAGCTCATACTTTTGAATGCTCATTAATATTGGCAGAAGGACGTTTTAACATATGGACAATAGCACGGCTATAGGTGGAGATGATTTTAATTAAAAAGCTGCAATATAATTAAATTAAATGATTAATTAATGCCCTGCTGTAATTTACTTACCGGGTACCTAGTTAAGTCCTTCACCACTATTTATATAAATTATTTTCTTATTATCTTCTTCTCTGTATATACATCTATCTATCCCTTTCTACCACCGAGTCACATTCACGCATGCAACACGCAACCCTAAAATTAACTGGCAACTTGCCATGCCGGTTACGGAACTCTTGATTGTTTAATTTGGTTTATTCAAATTTTTTTATCGAAGCAACTGAACTTGAATTGAATGAAATTACTTATTGGATGGTAATTTTTTCCCTCCATATAGTTAGGGTTTGAACAAATGATCTCTAACCTCCTAATTTATTTCAAATTTTATTCACTTTCTTTAATATTATCGATCAACAGGCTGCAGATGAGACTAATAATGATACGCAGAATTACTATTTGTCATGATGAGAGAAATTTCATCATACAAATATTATAATTGAACTGTTGTTTTAGCCATATAATAAAATAGATAATAGTAAGCAACTAAGCATTATTGATTGTATCGATGACTAGCTAGATACATATGAATTTTATTATCGTACTATATATATATGCACCTAAACTAATTAATTATTCCTAGCTAGTTACTACTACTATATGTTATATAGTAGCTAGGATAACCATTGTTTAACGGCGGTAGCTAACATTCAACAAGTTATAATTCCTCTATTTTTCTTTTTTAGAAAAGAGTAAACTACTATTTCCTAGCTTTTCAAAAAATATATCTTCAATTATGGTTTAACTAAATGTTATGATTCTACATTAGACACCCTAATTTATTTATTTATTTATTTTTTACGAAAGATAGAAAAACTCAAATTTACAACTTCTTAGATGAGTATGAAAAGACTATATTATTTAAGTTATAAATCATTGGCATTAAACACTTTAATTTTACTGATGAAATTAAGAACCAAACAATGAATAATAACTTTAGGGATATATATATATATATATATATTGGGTATTACTTGAAACCAGATTAGATTTGGTGTTCGACTTGTTTGTTGAGACGGTGCGTAAAACGTTTTGACATCGTATCTGTACAGTAGTAGTGATATCTATAAGGGATTCTGATATTTAAATCAGCAAAAATTTAAGTAAGCTTTTGTAAAAATTAAATTAAAAAAATGTGAATGTTAAAATATTTGTGGAGTAATAATATAAAATTTAATTTTTTTAAGATGATTCCTAAAAATTATAAATGATTATTTTCTTATATAATAAAAAAATATTCTCATATTTAATTGGTTATCATTTAAAATAGAAGAGGATCTAACTTATTTTCTAAATCGAGTAGAAAATAAATTTTTGAGACCCGAATCCAAGCTAAGTCAGATAGATCCGTATGAACGAGGCTATAAAGATTGGTTCCTGTTGGTATTGAGCTTACTTTGTGTGGTCCAATTTGAATGCAGTTTATCCATTAAAAAAATGTGGGCTGGACTTATACTTAATAGAGTGAGATATGATTAGTTTGGTATATAAGAGGCATTATTTATTTTGTTCATAGGGTTGTGAGAAAGGTATTTGAGGGAAGATGAGATAGGGATAGGAGCTGGGTTGGGGTGTGAGAATTGAAGGGGCACACTGCATGCATGCTGTTAGACTGTTTGAGACAAAAAGTACAGAACTATGGTGCAGTCCTAGAAAAGGACAATGGCAGTTATAGATATTAGCCTCACTCTCAACTTCATCTCTCTCTTCTTACCATATAATCTTACTACTATTTCTCTAATAATCAAATTATCTACTTTCTTTCTTCATAAAATTTGTCTTGTATAGTCAACTCTTATGGTTATTAATATAGCATTATTCTTAACAACAAAGCAAAGTAACATAATTGCTATATGTACGGTGTAGTAAAATAATTATATAGTTATTTATAGTATTGTATATTTATGTTTATATATTATTGCGATATTTTTGTGAGTTTAAAACTACTATAAAAAAATACTTAACAACAAAAATCATGTAGCGCTCTTTTAATTTTATTGTGTTTATTAAAGGTGAACATTTATATTAGCTTTAGAAAAATGTTAGGACTAATATTTTTAATTGATATTAGTCAATATTTTGAATAAATATCTTATTTTATATTATTAGAATTTGTTAGGAAAATAATATATTTTGTTTAATGTTGGTATTAGAAACGGCATGGGTGCTAGAAAAATAATATTTTATTATAAAAAAATATGGTACTTAGTAGGTTAATTTTTTTTAATATGGAAAAAATATTAGTATTTCGTTGAAAATATGATTATTTGGTGTAATTATAGGTAAGTGAATTTTGTAGGTAGAAAGTTAACACGTGGAGAATGTGTTACAATACGTAGGGAGCGTGTTGAATATGTGGCAACATCTTGACTAACACGTAGCAACATTTTAATCAACAGTGAGACATATTAAAATACGTAAAAACGTATTGAATAATTTGTACAATATTATAATATATTTTAAATATCAATATTTAACTAAAATATCATCTCTATTTTTATATTAAAAATAATTTCTGTAGTTAATAAAACTGTTGGCGGGCTAATACAAAAATTAAACCAAGTTCAAATGAAAAATGATTTATTTCATGATGTTTAAACATTAGTGAAGAAAAATGAATTTGTTGTCAGAAACAATTAATAGGGTGATGTGGTTGTGTGAAAAACAAGGAAAGTGAGGAAATTATTAATTGAAGAAGCGCGTGATCCAATGTAAGATAAGATTTAATGGTGAGGTGCTGCTGCAGCTGATATTCTACTCTGCAAAAGAACGTGTGTGCCTCACACACACAGAGATAGAGACAAATAGAGTGAGAAAGAAACATTGTTTCAATGCAATTTATGATCGAATGGGATATGGCCATTCTTCACACAAGAGACTCCAAGATTTCTTTAATTTGTACCTTTTTTTTTTAATTAGAAGTGAACTTGAAACTTATAATTTTTAAATAAATATAAAAAAATTATGTCATTTAAATTATAATTTATTAACTTTTAATTTATACTTATTTTTAATTACACATTTAGATAATTTAATTATATACAATTTGACATGTATATATGTATATCATATTAAAGTTATTTTTATTCAATATTTGTTCATTTTTTATATTATATTTTAAATTTTAAATTCTAATTTTAAATCTTAAATCTTTTAAAAAAAATAATTTTATTAATAAAAAATATTAATATTAACTAATTAAAATTAATTATTTTTATTTTTATTTTTAATTATGTATTTCAAGCACGATTACACCTTCAATAACCTTAATTTTTTTAGTTGTTAGTAAAATGATATATTTTTTAATTGTAAAAAAATGGCATAAGTGCTCATAAATATAGTAGTAATAAATCTAAAATATTTTAAATAAATATAAATAATAAAAACTAATAACAAAATTTTTTTATCATTTTCATCTAAATATGATGACTATTGGATTATGCAAGCTAGGGGAAATTTTGGAAGAATTAGGAATAAATATCGACTTAGAGATAATTAATGAAGAGCCATTTCTTATTCAGTTATATATTTTTATAGATATAGTATATAACAGTTTGGTTTGTTGTAAATCTTCTTAATGTTGTCATTTTTATAATATTATTTTTTTAAAAATTTAAATTGATAAAAGATGATAATATGAGTAGTTATATATATAATATATAATATATAAAATAATATTTATACGCTAAAATTAACTACTAAAATTAACTATTATATATTTTTATACAAATTATTTAGCATAATGCAACAGAAGACACAAAACAGTTAGATACAGTTAGTAATTAGTGATTTGGTATAAGTCAATTAGTAATCTATTAGTTGAGAGTCACATACTAATCATGAACCTCATTCACATGTGTATAAGTATAATTCATCTAAGTGTAATAAGTAAAACATATCTCATTGTTTCTAATATTTTATGACTCAACTCTTTTTTTTTTTCGTTTTTTCATTCTCTTTTCTCTCTCTTAACCACAATTCACCAAGTCTCTGACACCTTTCATGATATCAGAGCTGTGGTTCTGATCCATGGATGCTACAAATTTAAATTTAGCCGCTGCAAACTCAAACTCTTCAACTGTGCCTGTAAACTTTAGAGTAGTGATTAACACCATCTCATTCAAATTAAACGAGAATAAATTTGTACCATGAAAGCCACAAGCCCTAGCGTTTGTAAAGTCAAATGGTCTCAAAGATCACCTCAATGTGAGAAAAATTTGTGCGACATGAATCTGATGAGCATAGTCTTACTGAAATTAAAACGAAAGAGTTTCTACAATGGGAGCAGGATCATCAATTCCTTGTGTTATGGTTCTTTGCTTCAATAGATCCAGGTTTCACTAGTTTAATAATGGATTGTGAATTTGCTTGTCAAATCTGGTATAAATTAGATGATTATTTTGCTAAAAGAATAAAGGCGAAGGTCAAGCAATTAAAGATGTAGGTAAAAATTGTAAAGTTGCAAAGCTCAGTTTCTGAACACTTGAAAAAAAAATAAAGAAGATATTCAATGCTCTCTCAGCGTTAGGAGTGCCACTTTCTAACAAAAAATTTGTGGATGCAGTAACACAAGACATCATTGAGGAATATAGTGCATTCATCACCATGATTTCATCAAGAGCCGAAACTATCACTGAAAGTGAAATGGACGCACTACTTGTGAGTCAAAAAGAATTAGTTGAGCGGTTCAAGAAAGTGGAACTAAGAGCTATCCAGGTGAATTCGTCACAAAAGTCTGAGTCTAAGACATATTCAGCAATGATTTGTCAATGACAGCAACAAATCTATCAGGAACAACAAGGCTATTAGGAAAGAGGTCAGAATTTCAGAGGCAAATTTAGAGGAAGAGGCTTCAAAGGTGGTAGATCTAACTTCTATAGAGGCAGATCTAACTTCTATGGAACTCGAATCTAGTGTCAACTATGCGGAAGGCTCAATAACACAGTCTGAAAATGCTACTATAGATTCAATCAGAATTTTTCTAATCCAAATTCACAAGGCACAACCACCTCACACTCACCAGTACCCCCTCCACTTTCTTCCATCAACCATAGTCACATCAGGAACAACAAGCAAGAGATCTCCTTGCTACTGCTCCACCTTCAATTCTTATGACGGATCGAGCTAAGTACTTGGATAGTGATTCTCATCACCTTACAGTTGACAGTACCTCATCACAAGCGCAGAGTATGAAGGCATAAATCAGGTATTCATAGGTAATGGACAAGATATGAACATAAGAGGTATTAGTAAATCTGCTTTATTTTCTGAGTCTCACCCCTCTTCTTATTAGTGTAACCAAGTTTGTCTATGACAATTGTAAAATTCGGATAATTAATAAATAATTAACTCATAAATTAATATTTATTCAAGAAAATAAAAAATTAAATTTTATAGTTTAATGTGATAGAGCTAATTAAAATAAGAATTTTGACACTAATTTTAAAGAATTTGGCCCAAGATTGAGCCGAATGGGCCAAACCGAATGAACCGTACCCGTATTGGGCCCAGGGCCCAACCTATTCAACCCAAAACACACTTAATGAACCTTCTTTTCTCCCTCCTTCAGCAAAACACGCTGAAGCATTTAACCAAGGGGGAAGAACACCTTCCAAAGAACAAAACCCTTGGTTTGATTTCAATCCAACATAACTTCTCGCTCCGAACTCCGATTATCACACCGTTTGCGGCCATGCGACCGCAGAATCAACCTCTACAAAATCCAGTGCTTTATAAGGTGAGAAAATCTCCATCGCACTTTCAAATTCTCCTTTCCCTAATTTTCGAAATTCTATGACTTGGAGGTTGAAATTTTGATTAATTTGATGTTCTATGGTTAATTTAACTTGATGAACTAGCAGGCTTTGGTTTGTTTAAAAAACACGTACAAGATAAAGATCCTTAACTCTAGTGAATCCTTTAAGTAATTGTGTTTGGGTATTGAGTTTGTATGTATGGATGTCAATGCTGTGTATTAGGTAATATATATGTATGTGGTTTGGAGCTTAATTGAGGCCTTGGAAGTTTGGAGTGAAATTTTGTGCTGAGAAATCTGTTGGTGAGGTGTTGAAGCCTTGAAATTTTGAGAAACGGTGAATTTGAGGTGTTTTGGGTTTATTAGAAAATTGGTCAATGTATGGTTTCGGTTTCTTGTATCTAAAATATAATGTGGCATGAAAACTTAGGCTAGCAACCTTAAGATAGGAATTGAATTGTGGTGTTGTTGTTGGTTGGTATTGATTATTATGTATGTGGTTAATGGTTTTTGAGGTTGTGATAAAGGCTTGTATGAATGAGACTTGGTATATCTATAATGGCTAGTAAAATTGATGTTGTTGTTGGTACTATATTAGTGGTGAAGTTGATATTATATTTGATATAAATAATTGATAATGTATATTGTATATTATTTGAACTTGAATTATTGAGTTGAGATTGATGAAAGTAGAGAATTGGTAGGTTGTGGGATGAATAAGGGGGTTGAAAATGTGATTTGGAAGTGCGTGATGCTGTTATGGTAAGGTTTGGTATGGTTTTGAAGGGTTTGAAATTGGTATGTTTTTGAAAGTGGAGGTTTGTAAAGTTTAATGAAAACTATGATATTTGACCAACTTTGGCGGAGCATAATTTGGCTTCCAGACCTCTGATTTTTATCAAATTTGTCTAGAAAGAAATTTTGGTCCAAGAGGTTTACACCGTTCGAGGAATAGAGGAAAAATATTTTAAAACGAGAAAATTATGTGCGATCAAAGTTTGGTGTGCAAAATTGAGATTTTGGACTTAGTAGCTTTTTTAGGCTTTTGCTAAGCATGCGTACGCAAGAAACACGCGTGACCAATGGCTACTGCCCAGAGGGCTCGCGTACGCGAACATGTCATTTTCTTTAGTTGCGTACACAACCACATGGCACGCGACGCGAGCAAAGAATTCGGGTTGAGGAGCTCGCAGACGCGAACCACTGACGGGTACGCGAGATGTCAAATTTTCCAAGGGCGCGTACGCAAAAGGTGTCACGCGACATGAGCATGCGCTACGGGTTGTACTCCTTGCGTACGCAAGCAGGGGGCTCGCATTTTTCCAAAACTTTAATTTCTTATTCTAAATGCATTCCTCCATCTTTCAAAACCCTTTTGACTCTTGTTTAAAGTCTGGTAGGTTGATTTTAGGTAATAAAGTATAATTAGGGTAGTGAGGAAGGTAATTTGTTGATGAAGAAAGAGGTGCATAAATGATGAATCATGATTGATAATGATTATATGAGTTTACTAATGATGATGGCAGAAGTATTGTTTATATTATGAGCTGGATGGCTATATTGATAATGAATTATGGTTGATTATGAATATATGATTGTTGATTGATTATAAGGTGCACTTTCAAATATCTGAGATACAAGTTTTTCTAGGTAAAAGCAGTGGCTTGCTACCACGTACTTCAGGTTGAGACTCGATACTCTGCTGACTCTATATCGTAAGGGTGGCTGGACACTTAGACCTTTCCAGTAAGCTCACCCCTATGGATATACACCGGTGTGTGTTATATGATTATAAATGTTTATGAATTGAGATATCGGGGATGCGCGACAGAGAGACAGTCCAATGGTTAGCTACTAGGACTTGTCGGGTTGGCTATATAACCGACAAATGAGACTCATCAGCTATAGGACAGACATGCATCATATACATCTATATGTTTGTTTGGTGTGCTTTGTTTGGATTGCCTAACTGATTGCATAAACTACTTGATTTCTGTTTATCTGTTGTATCTGAATCCTAATTGTGATTTCCTTGTATGTAATACATGTGTTTAAAACAAATGTTTCCAATGGCGGTTGGAGGTTCGGAGGAGTTGGAAAGGGGAGTATTAGTTAGTATGAATATCCTTAGTTAGTTGCCTAATCTATCTTAGTTTAGTTACATTTTTATAAGATTGAATCATATGTCAGAAGTTTTAGGATCGCCTTCGACTTTTCCGAGACATTATATGTTAGAGATGTGGCCACTATTACCATGCTTAAAACCTCTGGTTCTCACCCATATATATTTTGTGGTTTTCAGATGCAGGATGTGAGGTACCTCGCTGAGGCATTCTGGGAGCTTCTTACAACGAAGATCTTTTGCATTTTGGGACTTTATTTTGGCTATGTTTATATATGTAGTTACTTATTATCTCCACTGCTTATGTATATAATGCTCTATCCCTCTTAGAGGTAGATTTGGAGAAACAAGTTCTGTAAACTCTATATTTTGGGCTCGTTTGGGTTATTTGTATATATGTATATATATCTATATGCTCTGGCTGGTTTATCTTCGCGAGCCAAGTCAGAGGATTTGTTTTCTGTATCTTGGAACTCTCTCTCGTGTTTGTGTGTGTGTGTGTGTGTGTGTCTATATATATATATATATATTGCTTAGTTTATCTTTATCCTTATCCGTTTACGTTTATCGCTAACATTTACGTTAGTGTTGCGCTTTTGTTTATATCTAATTTTACTTTTAGATGTCGTAATATCTCAATACCTCTGTTTTATGACTTAAGCATAAGATTCTGTGTGGTAGGGTATTACAACAATCATGTATTCTTTGAATTCCATCCCTTTGACTTCTTTGTGAAATCTTAGGTGACCAAGGAAATATTGCTCCAAGGCTCTCTTAGAGGAGGACTCCATCAGTTTGATAACATCGGTATCATTGCAAAGGCTGCATCAATAAACTATGCGCAACAACCTAGTCCTAATAAAGTGTCTACTCAAAACTCACAAATTTTCAAGAGCTTCGAATAGCATTGTAAGCACTTCTAATGTCACTGATTTAGAGAATAATGTAGTTGTAGAACACAGTAAGTATAATGTTGCAAACCAAAAAGATACTAGTAGCTCAAGTGAAATAAATAAGGTTGTAGAAGTTCTTATTTCTGATGTTGAGCATCATAATAATAGTAGCTCTAGTGGCAATAATAGAGATATTGAAGTTAGGGCATCTGATACGTGTAGTTTTGCAAAATTGTATGATGTATGGCACACAGAAGACTGGGACATCCAGCAGTCAAGATTGTAAATAGAGTTATGGAATTGTGTAATGTTGATACTAGCAAATTTAATAAATAGTCAAGTTTGGTGATTGAATCATTGTGTAATGCTTGTTGTGAAGGGAAGCATCATAACCTTCCATTTTTTTATTCAAGTCATCTATGTAATGAATAAAGTCTCATAATAATGCTACCTGACTGGTACTTTAAAAATGGGTCTTCAAATGGACAAAAATTATGAATTCATAGTCATTGCCTTTATGATTCGGATTGTACTGCCAATTTGGATGGTCGGAAGTCGACCACAGGATATTGTGTCTTTCTCGAAACCAATCTCATATGTTGGTTAAGCCGCAAGCAGGCAGCAACTTCTCGATCAAGTTTAGAAGTCGAGTTTCAGGCCTTAGCTGATGCTATGACTGACACCATCTGGTTGCAAAAGTTGTTATATGAAATGCACCTCCCATCAGGTCCTGCTCCAACCTTGTACTAAGATAACCAAAGCACAGTGTTGATGACAAGAACCTATCCTCCATCATAGGTCCAAATACTTTGAAATTGACCTTCATTTTGTAAGGCATAGAGTGGTACAACAACTGGCTCGTGTTGTGCACATTCCTTCCCAGGATCAAATTATGGATGTTCTAACCAAACCAGTTTCGCAAGCTCAATTCCTCAGTTTTAGACCTAAACTTCATGTGGCAGAACAACCCCTCAATTTGAGAGGGAGTGTTAGGCATAATGCAGCAAATGACACAAATCAGTTAGATGCAGTTAGCAATCAGTGAGTTGGCACAAGTCAGTTGGTTAATCTGGTAGATGAGTTGTTATATATACCCGTTATAGTCACATACTAATCATGAACCTCGTTCACATGCGTATAAGTATAATTCATCTCAATGTAATAAGTTATCTTATTTTTTCTAATCTTCTATGATCCAACTCTCTCTTCTCTGATTTCTTCCCTCTCTTTTCTCTCCATCTCTTAACCACACGTCACCAAGTCTTTGGTACCTTTCACAAATACATGTGTAGTTTAATTTATATTTCATGTGTATCTTGTATTTTAATAGATATTATATACTAAAGAATAATTTTAATAGCTTATTTTAGTGTATACCTAGTATAATTATATAATATAATATCCACTTTTCACTACAATAAAAACATCGAGTACCATCGGTTTATCAGCAAATTTATCGTCGAATGTTAGCGGCAAATTTTCCATCGGATTGATCGTCGGATTTGGCAATAAATTCATCACCCTAAAATATTACCATCGGAAAAACATTTCCGACGGTAATGTCCATGGTAATATTTGGAGGAAGAAAAAGAAATTTTTGGCGCGCCACTACCATCGAATTTACTGGCGGAACGATCCGTCGGTAACAATGTTTAGTGAGACGCTGCATTTTTGGCACACAGAAAATGTTACCTTCGGATGAATTCGACGGTAATAATGCCCTAAATGAAAGCGCAAACGTCGTCTCCCCCATTTTGAATTTCATACTCTCTCTCTCTTCATCTCCACCCTCTCTCTCATCACACCACCACCTTAGTTCTCTACCCCACCCGTCGTTGCTGAGAGCACCACCGTCGCCACCCCCTCTCTATCACTGTCATCCCTTTACAAACACCACTCTTTCTTCTCCTTCTTCCCCCCTCTCTCTCTCTTTTGCCGTCACCATTATCCACTGTTACAACAACTTTGACGACCACCACTGCAACATCCATATGTTCCCTTATTTCTTGCTCTGTTCTTCATTACAAGTTCTTGAACAAATCTTTTTCAATTTCTTTAATGATATTTAATGTAGTTTAGGTTTGATTAGAATTTCAATATTAATTATGAATCAGTTTCGAAGTTAGTTCAGTTTAGTTTTTTACTTTTAGTGGATTTAAGTTGATTAAGTTAGGTTACATTCAATACAGTAGGTTTGGAATAGTTGAAGTGTTTAGAATTGTCTAATTGTGTTAATTGCTGCGTTGATGACTGTTTTGCTGAGATTGTTAGATGATTTTTTAATTTTAGTTTAATTTAGTTTAGGTTTGAGTATAATTAGAATTTTAATTTTAAATGAGTTTCAAAGTTAGTTCAGTTTAGTATTATAATATTAGTGTATTTAAGTTGAGTAAACTATGTTTGATTCAATACATTAAGTTTTGAATGTTTGAAGTGTTTGGAATTGTCTAGTTGTGTTAATTACTGCGTTGACGATTGTTTTGCTGAGAAATTATTGCTGGAATTGTTAGATAATTTTTTAATTTTAATTTAATTTAGTTTAGGTTTATGTAGAATTAGAATTTTACTTTTGAATCAGTTTCAAAATTAGTTCAGTTTAGTTTTCTAATCTTAGTGTATTTAGGTTGATTACGTTATATTTGACTTGCCACATTAGATTTTGAATACTTGAAGTGTTTGAAATTGTCTAATTATGTTAATTGTTGCGTTGATGACTGTTTTGCTGAGAAATTGTTGCTGAGATTGATTGATAATTTGATATATGCAGACATGATGATAGGAAGAAGTGCTGCAGATCAAGATGCTGGTCCTAGTCGTAGGCGTGGTCAGGGTAGAGGGAGCGTTTCGTCCAGTCCCCTCGAGACTTCTCGATCCTCTCACTCTACTCCGACCACCTCGATCACGCCACAGGTTGTGGGTTTATTAGCAGACCAGCCATTCATTATAGTCCCTAACCCCAATTACGTGCTTCTGTCCACGACGAGGATGTCGCCTCCTACCGCTCAGCAGTCGCATCCATGGTGACTCAGCCTCCAGTGACAGATGCCATCGCAGCCCTGGAGTCCAGCTACAGAAATGAGGCAGCAACTGATGCCCCTCCACCACCTCCCATCGTATGGTTGTGCATTTGGCCTAATGGCAACACGGGATAAGTATTGCGTTCAATGCTCACGTATTTTCTGTCTATGGTTTTCACTGAAAGTGCCTGAATTATTTCTACTTTAGTTGATTTAGGTTAGAATGCTGGTTATTGTTTTCTATTTTTAACAATTATGGCTCCTATTATTGCTGAAAGTTCTTGAAAATTGATTCCTTTTTAGTGGATTTAGGTTGATTTGGAATGCTGGTTAATGATTTCTAGTTTTATTGATTATGATTACTGTTATTTCTTAAAGTTCATAAAAATTGATTCCTGTTTAGTGGATTTATGTTGATTTAGGTGGATTCAGGTTGATTCTTGTTTGTGGGTTGTTGTTAGGTTTTTGCGACCCCAACACGTGTACTCAGGAGATGACCAATGCCATCAAGCTGATGTACGACCAGACCTGGACCAACTACGTAAAAATTCTCGCTGAGACTAGGCAGCACTGGTTTGAAAAATAGGCGGTAAATACTTTCATTGGTTCTCTTTAAAACCTTTTTAACTAGTTTATATCCTCTATCTTGCTTAACTAATTTTAACATTTGTTTGTTGCAGCTGCACTTCATTTGGGATGATGAGCATGATCTGACCATCGGGAAGATATTCGATCATCGAATGGGTCGGCGGTTCCAGTAGATGCTAGATGATGTTTGTTTTGGGTGGGACCAGCAGACGAGCTGGCTCTGACCAAAGGTAAAGAAGGCCCTGTTAGTTCATTGGGAGACCAATGCAAAGTTCAGGCATCGACATCTCACCAACAGAGCTAACAGGACATCGGTCAGGTCATCCAAATAGATCAGCGGCTCGGGAACCTTCATGAAGTACAAATCCAAGCCGGTATGTAGTTCGTTTAATTTTGTTAATAACTTCGTTATATTCTTTTTGCATATTATTACTAGGCATTGTAATAATTTTGTATTTCGATACAACTTGTGGAGTTAAAGTTGTTGGACCGCAAGGCCACATTGGTGGAGACATTATCAAGTACACCCACACGCTTAAGGAGAACAAAGCGAGCTTCGCTGATTAGTGGTATCAGGACCATTATGTGAGTAAACATACATTTGATTATCTTCTACTTTAAAATTATTAGAAATTAATTGGATATCTGTCTTACTAATCACAATAACTTGTTTTAATAGCACAGGAGTCCTTCACATAGATACTAGATGCTACGACTCAATAGTCTCAACAAAGTGGGAAGGACGCCGCCGATGGTTCTGCGGCTTCAATTGTCGATCACAATGCAGTTTGGCGTGAGACCGCCTCAGCCCCGTACACGAGATAGGGTCGTTCTTTGCCAGTAGCCTCCTCACCTCGACGTTGAGGCCGTCGTCAGGCTCCGCCACTAGTCAAGCTGTCCATCCCAACGAAGGCGTGGATTTGAGGCTGTAGGTGCAAGAGCTCTAACTCAGCTTTCACCAGTAGGCTTAGGAGCTTAACGATTATCGGGAGATGTATCATGAGATCCTCATCTGCATGACGTCTACCGATGAGCTTAGGCTGGACTTTAGGGAGTCGTTGGAGTGGATGCAGCGTATGGAGGCTCAGATGGAGGTGTACCAACCATAAATGCGCTTCGCTGGCATCGACTCTGCTGGTGGCCCACGGATATCACCACCTTCTGCGCCGCCGACTCAGGGCCACAGGACTAACGACGACGATTACCTAGATCTATATATATTAGTTTTTTATTTATTGTTTCATTTTATTTATTTGCTTGACTTTTTAACTTATTTTATCATTGTATTATTTATTTTAAATAAAAAATTTTTATTATTTATGAACTAACCATTAATTATGTGAAAAAATATAAATTTAAAATTAAATTTTTCACTAATTTCAAATTTAAAAAAAAATTGACATCACCGTCAGAATTACCGTGAGAATCATCTCACGGTAATATGGCGTGGAACAACATTTTCTGGTGCTAGCATTATCGTTGAAAAAATTCGCTGATAACCAGTTAGTTTTTCGAACTGGTTATCCGTCGCAAAATGCAACAGTAATTACCGTCAGAAATAAAATATCCGATGTTAAATATTTACGGCAAAAGTTATATCGTTGATTGTTTTCGATAAAAGAATTCGACACCACTCAGCGTTTTTTTTGTAGTATTCGTTTTCATATATTTATTTTGGGTATTAAAACAAAAAAAAATTATAATTCTTAATTGTAAGATATATTTTCAAAATATATAAAAAATTATATTTAAAAGATTATTCTTTTTAATAAAATTGTAATTTATTCAAAAATTATAACATATTAAAAGGTTGGAATTTATTAAATGATTATAATTCATTAAACAGTTGTATCTTCTCAAAGAGATATTTTCTTAACGAGTATGTTAATGCATAAATTCAATACCTATAGATAAGACGTTAGAATAGCAAAACAAAACAAATAATCATAATAATCTTTTCTCTTCTTCTATTATTTTTATCTTCTCTAACTCAATAATTTCTTTGTACGTAAAAGAAATAATATAAAATATTATTTTATAAAATATCACTGATATAAGACTTAATTCTATAAGTGCAAAAATTAGTCAAATACTTTTTATTGTATCCGATAAAAAACTCGCTAACCTATTTTATATACCATAATAAATTAGTAGAAATAAATTAAACCTAAAAAAATATGTGTAATACACACCTTAAAGAATTACATTATTATTCTCTAATATTTTTTGTTATAAATTTTAGTTTACCTTTTTCGTCTCCAAAAATTTTAACAAACCTCAAATATCCCAATAAAAAAAACTCACATTAATAAAGTATTTCAATTATGTATATGAAAGGAATCTCAAGTAAATGCACGCATGATCTAATAATCGTACGTCGACTTTGATATATTGATACTATATGATTATCTCGATCTCTCTTTTCAAAAGAAATAAATAAAAATAATGAAAAGATAAGTACATTTTCGTCAAACCTGCTGATTTTCAGATTTTGTACCTTAGCAATTTTATTCTTTTTATCAATAAAATAAAACTTAACACGTGATAAATTCAGGTGCAATTTTTAGTACTTAGATATTTATGGTGAAGCCTTCTTAATTAAGTGTTTAATGTACTCTTTTATTATATATTATTATTATTATTATTATTATTATTATTATTATTATTATTATTATTATTATTAATTATAAATTTGATAATTAAAATATATATAATATAATATTTTTAATTAAAATTAAAATTAAAATTATATTATTAATTTAATATATTATTTTTTAAATTGAAATAAAATATTTTTTAATTAATAAACTTTTTTTCATCTTCTTATCTACTTCTTTTTCTTTCTTTATTTTTCTACTCTATTTTTTATTTTTTTGGTTCAAAATTATGCGTCAGACTCGAATCGGCGATCTCTAGGTGAATATGAAAAGATTATATATGTCATTTGAGCTATAACTCGTTAGTATTTTTCTATCCTTTTTACTCTGTATATAACTTATAATTTATAGTTTATATTACTAATTTGACAAACTAAAATATGTCTCATAAGATATTCTTTCATCACAACTAAAATAAAATCTTTTCCTTTAAAATTAACAAATATTCTCTCTCTCCTTCTTCTTTATCTTCCTCTCTTATTCTCTATCTCTCTACATTTTTTTCTACAAAAAAATTTATTAAATAATATAATTTAAATAATTAAATTCATAAAATTATAAAAAAATATTAAATTTATAATTAAATATAATTAAAAGATAATCTCATAATATTATTTTATATACATATTTTTATTTATTATTTAGTTTTAAATTTTATCATTTATTTTTTTATTCTATATTTTCACTTATCTTCCTTCAAATATTTATTGCATATAATTTAGTGTGAATACTAATAATGTGATTAATAATTAGAATCAAGATTTAATTATTTAAAAAAAATAATTTTATGTTAATTTTATAATTATCAATATAAATTCTTAACTATATTTTTGTATATATATAGAGAGAGAAAGAGAAAGAGAGAGAGATAATATTTTTAAATAACAAATATGAA
This sequence comes from Arachis hypogaea, assembly GCF_003086295.3. Taxonomy (NCBI): domain Eukaryota; kingdom Viridiplantae; phylum Streptophyta; class Magnoliopsida; order Fabales; family Fabaceae; genus Arachis; species Arachis hypogaea. The sequence goes on from NC_092043.1 coordinate 34,663,692, forward strand.
AATTAATTATTTTTATTTGTGTAATAAATTTAATACCTAATCAAATATAAAAATATATATATTAAATTTTTTTAAATTTTACATAATAAATATTAAAATTGATTATTAAAAAAGCTTAAATTCTTTTGCATGAAAATAATAATTAAACAAAACTTATTATTTGATTTTTTTTTATCTATAGAGATTATTGTCTTTTTAGTCGATAAAATTTTTGTCTCCTACAACTTTTTTATAAAAATAATTTAATTCTTAATTTTTTTGTCATAATTTATAATGCTGTAATAAAACCGACGTAATTTCAAAAGATTTATATTTTTATAATATCATTACCAACAAAAGCAATAATAAGAGATTAAAAGTGAGATGAGAAGAATCTCTTTTTTTTTTCCCACTAAAGCAGGGGTTTGAGGCATCCCCATTTCAAAAGTTAGAAACTTTCTGGTAGGAATTGCATGGCTGAAACTTGATTTCTGCCAGAATTGGCACTTTTGATCACTGCCACTGGAAAATGAAGGGAATGAGGACACATGAAAATCCAAGTGATGGGGCAGAATCAAAATTGGATGAAAGAAGCCTTGTTCCCTAAGACATATAATTGTACTACTAATAGTAATAGATGATGATAATGATCGAAATTATAGACAGCATGCACATGTTGAATCACTAACCATCTTATAACCTTCCAACACAACACACCAATGTGGTGTACCCTAAAGGGATTATCAATTCATTGCGCATGGTTCAGACCCCAATCACAAAGTGCCCCCTATACACTTTCCCACTTGCAAATGTCACATACTGGCCCCAACAAAATTTTCATAAGCGAACAACAAAATTAAAAATATAAAAATATTTTCCCTTCTTTTACATGGTCCATATATATTTTAAATTATCATTACAGTTTATAACATCTCTTAAGAATAAAATTTTTAAAGAGTTTATAAATATAAGACATTTCTCACTAAAAGGAGTGTTTCATTACAAGTTTCACATCTCCCGGCAATTTAAAACCTACAAATTATTAATAGTATTGAACTGATAAATATGTACGAAGTTGTTGATGAGAATTTATTATAAAGTTCGTATTGGACATGGGATTGGGAAGCATAGATTGCATGACCTTCATTTGACCCCAACATTCATATCCGTGTCTTGCGCCATTAGCCATTTTCAACAACATATATATAGCTGCATCTGAAAGTAATTTAATTAATTATATTCTTTGAAAATAATGGACCTAAAGTAAAATTTGAACCGTACAATGGTCCACCAATTCCTTAAAAATTAAGGTGCAAAAAATGCTCTCCAGGGTAAAAGAACAGCAGCATTAGAGAAAGAAAATTAAGGTATAATATGATCTTCTGATAAGCTTCAAATATAACCGGGACAATCAAGGGCAGTAATTAAGGGATTAAGATTGTTCTATAGATATAGAGTTACTAGGGCATAAGTATATTATTATTATTGTAATGTTGCTTGTAGAAATGGTTGAAATTTTAAAGGCGAGTCTTAAGTTAATCGAGTGAATATATAATATATATTCAAGAAGATAATTAAATTTAATTTCTTAATATTTTAGGTTAGATATGGCATTTGAGATTTGACCGACAAATTAATGCTAATGCCTTTAATTTTAATACCTAAAGTTTAAACTTTAAATCCTAAATTTAGAGTTTAAATCTTAAATTCTAAACTTTAATTTTTTAAATTTTAAATTCTAAATACTAAACTCTAATCCTAAATTTTAAATTCTAAATTTAAATCATTAATATAAAATATAATAAATAAAAAACTAAAATTCATTTAATTAACAAGAAATACAACATTTCTTACTTAATAAAAAAAGTTTAATAATAAATTATTTTTTACTTATTTAGTAATTTTTTATTTAATTTGTTAATTTAGATATACACTTAATCAACAACATAAAAGGAAAAAAGATTAGTCAAGAATGTAGAAAAATGAAAACTAATTAAAAATATAAAGAATAACAAATAAAATTACAATAATGATGATACTGAAATGGGAAAATTTTAAAGATTATTAAAATTTCGGAAGAGAATCGAAAGTAAGATTAATAATAAGAAATACTCAAAATATGAACGTGATTCTAATTTTATATATTAATTATAACAATAATTTAATTGATCGGATTTCATCACAAAACAACTGATTAATATTATAATACATATGTTAGGATAGGAGGGAGAGGGAATTATTAAAATCAATATATTATGTTGTTGAAAGTTGAAACTCTAAAGACCTAGCAGAGTTTCAATTCATTATTATTAGTGTAATTAGTTATGTGTGTTTTTAAGAAATTTCTATATGAAGCTCCCAATCATGCATTGGAAGGTGGGTCCAGTAACATCTTTTCCTCGAAGGCTTTAACGAGTGATTATGACTTTGGCAAGTTGAGAAAAAGAGGGTGTCACTTTCAAGAATCTCAACCATGGAATTGGTTTAAGTAGTAGTACTTTATCTTGTTTTGATGGGGTAAGGGTAACTATACCTTTCCAGCATTCTTTATTTAATTACTTATCCATCTTTGAAATAAAATAATAATAAACACACAGCACTTTTGACACCGTTACTATTTTGCAGGGGTGCAAAACTTTCGGAAAAGGGTAGCACTATATCAAATCAAATGAATAAAAGGGAGAAAGAAACAGCAATTTGATGATTATTATGTGTCAATTGGCATTGATTTGCCCCTCAACTTTTTTGAGTTTACTAGATTGTTACACATGACTATTCCTTAACTACTAATTTGGGGTCATGTCAATCATAGATGGTCTTCAATTCAAGGTGGTATATATGTATTTGATTGATTTGTCCCCATCTTTGAGTATGAGGTCACTGCTTAGACCATCAACCTAAGGCATCCACTTAGTCTATATTCTCAATATCTTTTTTTTTTTTTTGTGAAATTGAAGTTTTTCTTGTAATAAATGAAAATGGATCCCTACCCTCATATTGATATCTTTGTCTATCAACATCTTTGGAGTTATGTATGTTGTTGGCAAAGGATTATTCCATGGGCAAAGGAGACCAAGGTTAATCCTTTTTTTTTTAGGGTTTCTCAATGCAAACTTCAAATACGGTCTCTTTTTTGGATTAAAAAAAATTAAGGATTTATAAGACAGTTAGATGAAAAAAAAAACATTTTGACTTGTCTTTTGTAATTTAATATAAAAGGAATGGAATTTCGATCATAATTATTTTTTCAAGAGACTATCTCTGTCCTTTCTTTAAAAAAGGTCATCAAATCTTTTATTATGTATGTTATTAAGTAGGAGGTATCTTAAAATTTGGGTGAATAAGTATGATATTGATTTTAAAATTTTTTATTAACAATTGATAATGATATTTGCAAGTGATTCTGATTCTTCAGTAAATTTATACTTCGAGAATAATTATATAGAGCTGATAAATCAACTGTTTTTAGGTTATTGGCTTTTTTTTACTTGGGTTTGTGAAGTTTGGAGAGTGAGTCCGAGTAATAACGATAGAAGTCGTGGGAGATTTTTGGTAGTAGCTTGTGCGCCAAGTCAAGTCGGCACACGGTGGATTACACCCGACCCAATCCAACTTTCTATCTACCTTGAGGATGTGAATGTGAAGGCCCATCTGGTGTTGGGTTCCTAAGGTATGGGCCCTATTGGGCCAGGTGTATATTAAGCTAAAAATCATGCTATGATCAAGACAAAAAAACCCCAGATGTTATGATAGATATTAGATAACATAAAATAAGAATTACCAAAAAAAAAAAGATAACATACAATAAGAAAAACAGAACCTACATAAACAACAACAAACATTAAAGTGAACCTACATATATAAAAAAGAGAACCTACACCGATAAAAAAAAATTAATGATGATCCATTCAACTTTATATTAGACTTTACTAGACATTTAGAGAAAGAGATAATGCTCCCATTTTCCTTTCCTGAATCGTGGAGAGGGCGAGAGGCGTTGAGGGAATAACGTTTATCATAATTCTGTGTATCCTTGGAGCATTTAAATTCTTTATTATTTTTTGAGTGTGTTTAGAAAGTATTAAAGTGATAAAAGAATTCTATTTATGTTAAAAAAATAAATTTTAGTTTTATTTTAAATTTAAATTCATGATTTGAAACAATTAATTGCATGAATGAAATGAATTGTATGTTTTTACTTCATTCATTGTATGTTTTTACTATTTTATCTTTGTGATCTTTTTATTTGTTTTTATTATTTATTAGAAATAATTTTAATATTTCAATCTTTAATAATGATAGAATTATAAATTGAACTTTTTTTGGTCTGATTTAGTTTAAATATTAATGTGAGAATTGGAATTATCATAGAAATTAAAAATTATACTTTTATTATATTTCAAATTAAAAAAAAATTTGTGAGAATTCTATTTTTAAGGTGTTCTTTTTTTTTTTTAACAAAAGAGTTCAACACAATAAGTAGAGCAAGAACCACAACAAGTAAATAGAAAAGTTAAAAAAAGAAAAAAATTACAAACAAACTCATCAACCATTTTTTCTTCTCCTCCTTCTTATAGTATACTCCCGATCTTGTACTCTTAATTTTGTATTCGTGGAAACATCTTCAACCATTCCAATCTTACTAAAATTCTGTCAATCCAATTGCAAGATCGCTAAGCGGAAGTCCACCAATTGCATATCTTCTTTTATCCAATTCTTACTAAAACTCTATTAATCTGAGAACATATTTTCTCCCCTCCACCTGCACAATCTCGTTGAAGTCTCCCATAAATGCTGACATAATTCTACGATATAACTCCATTTTTTCCACACAACAAATTTCTATTCTCTTGTATGAACTCCATACGCCCCATAAAGTATAATTGAAATTATTTTTAGTAAGACCCTTCAACACACAACCAAAACTCCGCTTTATGACAATAACTCATTTTAAACATTATTTCATCCCAAATTAATAGTAAATCACTTGAGGCACCCTCCGACTCAACATATTCTCATCCCACAGCATCACTCTCTTGAATTCTTATTACATCAAACTTCGTCACTACCCGCCACTCAATCTCAAAAAAGCCCAACTTATTCAACTTGAAATTTTCTTAAGGTTTTTTACCATGCTCAATTTTCCATCACCCATTCACCCCCTAACATTCCAAGAACAAATTATTTTAATAAATTATTACGCACCTTTTTTTTTATTTTTGGGCCTGCAGCGTCTTGCTTTCACTTTCTGTTTTGTCAATTTTCTTTTCCAACCAATTTCTTCATTCTATGCTTGGAGAATAACCATAATATCATCTTTTTCATTGTATAAAATTGCACCTGATTCCAATGCGAGGTCCCAAGTTTTTCTATTTTCAAGAATCTGCTCCTCCAAAATATTATTTCTGTTTTTCTTATTTCCTTCATTCTTGTCCGAACCATCATCATCAACCACCTCTTTTCAACTACTTCTTCATCATGTTCCTATAGCTCCCCTTGTCTCTTTGTCAATGTTGTTCCCTTTGTGCCGAAACCCATGCCACTATTATTCACAATGTCATCCCTGTCACTCATTCGTTCATTAACGTCTTCTGCACCATCATCATCAACATACACACCCAACCCACCAGTCCCTCCATTCAATGTCACAGCCGGAAGAGTAGCGGTTTGGTTCTCCGCCACTAACTCTTTCTCAATCTCACGACCCAATATAGGTGGCGTCAGGGTTGCGCATTTTTCTTGCCACGTTGAACCTCTTTTGCCGTGGCCAGTCTTTAGCTTTCCTCCTTCAACACCAATTCGGTCTCCCTCGATCTTCTCCGTGCTGGTTTCCAGCGCAAGTTTTGCAGATGCAACTTCGTGCACACTTGTCGTAGATCCTTCACTAACGTGCTCATCCCTATCGTGAAAACCGTGATCTATTTTCATCAAGCTTGACTCAGATTCTAGACTCAACCCAACATCACTGAATCGGTTGATTGAGGAAATCGGGTCCAAAGATCATTCTCTATCTTTTTTGGACATCTTTGAATTATTGGGCCTAGCACCAAGCCTACAAAGAACCTTCTTTTTCTTATTTCTTTTGCCCCTCATTTCTAATCTATTAAAGTTACCTTCGTAAATCCATGTTACTGTATCTTTAGAATCAGCTTCATAATTAATATGATCACATTCCACACAATCCGCTCTCCCTTCAATTCCTTCATAAATTGGTTGATATGTTACCGTTTTTACCTGATTTTGTTTTGAATGATTATTAATCCACTCATTCAAAATAATTTTTGGAATTACCAACCTGTTCTTATCTTCTCTGTCTTCCCTCAGCTCCCCCATCACCACATCGGCTGCGTGGTCGTTGAAAACTGCCGATTTTGTAGTCCGTGCACTCCTTAAGCTTGTACCCGCACACTCCCTTTCCGCAACTATTTTTCGTTATTCACAACTATAGTCATTTTTTTCATTAGCTTCTTCGTAACAATTTAATCCAAAAGCCTCCCGTCCCACTTCTTTCACTAGCACATCGAATCCACTGATACCTATTGTGATATGGACCCATTCATTAATCATATCCATGATACAAGTATCAATTTGCACTCATTTAACACTAAAAGACATGCACAATTCTGTCACTTTGTCACAACCGACTACATCCCCCCATTGACCTCCTAACATACTAAAGGTATCTGCTGACCATGCATGTAACGGAACCCCGTAACATTCTAACCACACTCTTCGAGTTTCACATCGCTCCTTCTCAACCTATCTCCATATACTATGGAAGAATTGCAAGAGACTATGCATTTTAAACGTATATGCTTCTTCCGCATTCAATACAGAATCAAAAGTCAAAAGAACTTTATATACTCCCAGTTCCCACACTTGGACAACTTGAGGCAAGTTTTTTTCAATCATCTTTTTCAAGGAACTTAAATCAATTGCCTTCGTCGTATTGCCGATCAGACTTCTCTGTAGCCACTCCAGATTCTCTTTCACCACCGATACTTCTACTTTCTTTGTCCACCCATTTTCATGCGAGTCTGGCTCTTTTTGGTGGCTTGTTAGTTTCTCTACTTGCCTTTGGTTATCTCCTTTTTGAGGCTGAGAATTTGTCTTGTTCTGACTATCACCTCCTTTATGAGCTATCTTTCAAACATCTGTCTCAGTTGTTCGTCTATACTTTGCTTCTCCCACGTACACAATCTTCCCTCTCAACCTCATACGATTTATTTCTGTTATAGCCTTCAGAGCTTTACCTTTCATTGTGTATCGGATGAACGCAAAAACATACATATTACCACCTTTTTGTTTTCGTGATATATAAATGTCGTTAATGCATCCAGTCCAATTAAACAGATTAAATAATTCATTCTTCGAAATGTTTTTAGGGAGATTATCAACAAAGATGAAAAAAGACTCATTTTCCAACCGTTGATACTCTTCTCAATTCCTGTTATCTTTTACATGTTTTCTAGTTTTAATCCACTTTGTGTTTTCCACCCTCTCTCTCACTCCTTCTCTCATCTCTCACTACAAAGGTCTGTTAATATGAGATTTATACAATTATTTTCAAGGTGTTCTAAACACACCATTTATGTTTTCTTTACCTTAATTTACATTATATGTATCATATAATTAAATTCAAATACAATTTTTAAAGCAAACCTAAACTGATTTTGTGAGATATCTGTACTAAAATATTTTGGTTAAGAGATTATTTTATTAGACTCTTATCATTTTCTTTTAATCTTAACTTAATTAATAGGATTAGATTTGTAATTAAGATTTTGAAAATTGAATAAGTCATCAAAACAAACTAAAGTTCAATATGAGTTGAATTAAATACAAGAAAATTAACCATTTTTAAGGTAAAAAAATCAGATAATTTAACTGATTCACCAGGTTTTAACCCGGGTGGAGGGAATCACATTACAACGATTGCAATGTACAACACAAAAGTTCTGGAATTGCGACCACCGTAGTCATATATGCATTTGTGACCACAGCGCAATTATTTAAGACCCTATGAAAGATATTTACAATTTTGACTCGAGGATAAAAAAGCAGCAATATAATATAATAGTAGTATGAAAGTAACTGATTGTTGCATTATTTCTGGGGAGAAAACAACATGGTTAATTAGATAAGTGTCACTAATAGAAAAAGTCATGTTTAACGGTTATTTATTTTATTTTTTATTGTAATACAAATAATTGCTAATATATTTATCGACAAATAGATATTAGTCGTCTTATTCTTTATCGTAATATCGTTAAAAATTTTAGTAACAATAATATAATTATCAATAAAAAAATTTTAATAAACATAAAAAGTATATAATAACTATATGGTAATAATAAAAATATATAATTATTGTAAAAATATAAATTAAGTAAACCATATAGTAGCTATTACGTTATTACTATTAAAAATTTGTTATTAAAAGTAATTTTATAGTAGTGTGTAAGCTCTAGCTCTAGGTATTGATCATTGAGATCTTGTTTTTTTTTATTAGTGGATTGGACAATTCTCAATCTTAAATATCCTAATAAATTGGACAATCCTCAATTCTAGAAATACAACATTTTCACACACTTTTTGTACATTTTATCACATTTTTTTTTAATTACATTCTCTAGAATTTAAACCTTAGACCTTTGAGGTGAAAAGAGAACAATATGCCACGTGAACTAAGGTTTGTTTGGTTATCCTTCACCGCCAAAAGGAACAGCTTCTTTAACTCTGCTATGACTTGTGCAAATAGTTGGAGAAATGGTGCTGTATTTTAAGGACCACCAAAAAGTTAATGTCCTTAAGAATCCAGGAAAAAAAAAGAAAGAAAAAAAAAAGTTAAGACATACAGATGCCCCCTCTAATCTTTCTTGCTCAGGGTTTTGTTTCTACTGCTTTAGCTAAAACAATAGAATATCACACGCCAACGAATTGAATAACAAATTGAGATACATAAAATTAGAATGATTATTCTAATGAAAATATCTTCATATGCGAAAATGATAACTAAAATCTAGATATATATCATGTTAAATTATTTAACAATAATTAATAAATTTTAGTTATTATTTTTACGTAAATAATCATTTAAAATTAGTCAATAATCTTGACTAAAAAATATATATTAAATAAAAGAAAGTGTTGAATTTATTCATCCAGACTTCTTTTTAGCAAATTTTTACACTACATTAAACTAATGAAAATAGTGGAGCAAAGTACATAACACTATAACAGCATATAGATAAGATTGGCCAGATTGGGTAAGTTTCATGAGCTTCAAGATTTATCAACATTCATTATCGTTAATAACTCTTTCTGGGTCAGAGTTTAATGCGTTTTAAATATTAACAACAAAAATTGTAGAACGAATAACTTGTAAACTAATACTTGTGATAAATTTTGCACCTTCTTTTTGGGGGTCATTCATAAATTTTTGGCACGTGCCATAGATATTTAAGATCCGTGACACAAATTATCTGTTAATTTGGGAAGTGAACTACTAACTCGACTTCTGTCCGTTTTTAAGAATGACAACGCGACCCCACAAAAGAAAAACGATCTACTTCGGTCTCTATCTCCTAATTTCGTCACACAATGCGGTCCCTGTAGGTTATTTTCTGGCGAGGCTTGACGGAAAACACTAAGCTGTCACATTTGAAGCGTGACCGATCACATGAGTTCGCTGACGTGTTCATTCAGTGTCTAGTTGGATTAGTTCAAATGGACAGGGACTCAGTTATCCACATCTTTCACACTAAAAACGACGTCGTTCGCACGGAAAATAACGGTTCAGTTGCTTCTCAAATGTTATGTTTCCATAAAACCCCATCAACAAACCTTCACATTTACAAGAAAACCCTAGGAGAAAAGGTTACTCACTTTTCGAGACTACTGTGGATGCTGGGTTGGTGGAGGGAAGTGCTAACGTTGCTACTTACAAGGGTGCTGACGACGTCATAATTGACGGCTGGTTGGTGGAGTTGTTGATGGAGATGGACGGAATCTTCTGAAGATGCTTCACACAGTTCAGGTTAGTGACTTTCTAGAAAGTGTTTGTCCCTTGTGCTTTGTGTGGTCTAACATTCTGATTCTGATTCTGACAATGTACCATTATCGTCTACAACCCTTTGTGGTCCTGTTTATAAAAAAGTTTAATTAGGAATAAATTTTGTACATTTTCATAAAAGTTAAATAATACAGTCATGCTTAACTGTTTGTTTAAATATTTTTATTGTTAGGGCATGTTATTAAAGTTTGAATAAATATGATTGTAGATGTTTGAATATATGGTCATTCCTGTGTTTCACCATGGGAGAAGATTTGTCAGAGACTCCGAGAGAGTTCTCTACTACTTGGATGGTAAAGTGAAGAGATTTTTCCCTTTAGACTTGAATTTCGTAAATTTCTTTGACTTCGTTGAATTGTTTAAAAAATTGGGTTACCGGGAGTATAAGCAGATGTTTTGTCTTGATATGGGAGCACCTAACATGGAAGCTGGACTTCATGTAATTAAAGGAGATATGGAAATTAATCAGATAAGGGAGGGTAAGTTGAGGTACAAGAAAATGATGAGATGTACATCTATTTTGAACACTAGACATGCCTAAAGTAGTTGGAGAAGGTGTAGCTGAGAAGACTATTGTGCTGGATTTTTCATCATCATCATCTAAAGATGGATATGAGACAACAGAGGATGAGCTTTACAAGCCTCTTCCTCCTGGATATGAGACATATGATAGCAATAGTGAGGAAGAGAAAAAAAAAAAAGAAAAATGTTCCAAAAAAGAGAGTTTCAACAAAGAAGAAGATGAGTAATGAGACTATTGGGTATAAAACTGAAGATAAAAGTACTGATGAGGATCAAAGAACTAAGAAGAAGAGTAGTGTTCACAAAAAAATAAAGCCACCTAAGAAGAATGAGAGTAAGAAGGGTGGTTCATCTAGTAGTAGCATAATCAAAACTGAACCGACAATCCACCCAGTAAAGTTACTGGGTTACTGGGTTAGTAGTTCAACTGACGGGTCAATGTTCGAACCGTTTAACACGGTAATAATTAAATAAATATATAAAATTACAATATAATATTTATTGAAAAATAAAAATTAGTGTTTAATATTTCATATTATTTAAATCTAAATAAATTATATATAAATATTCATTAGTTCATTGCTTTAATATGATATATATAATTTATATAAATTATTAGCCTTTAATTTAATGCCTAAAAAAAAGTTACATATAAATAAAGTTAACCGTGTTTATTATATATTTTATTATTAGCCTATAATTGTATAAGAAGTAAGTCTAGTTTAGTGGCAAGAGTGCTGAAGCTTTACATAAGGTTTATGGTTCGAGTCCCTGTATTTTTTTACTGTGATTCAGCGTTCCCGCCGGTGCACCATGGAGACGCGTGGGTCATGCGCTTGAACCGCACCGGTTCGCATTGAATCGTTTGGCTTTTAACGGGTTTGACCACCGTTGACCGAGTTAATTGCAGAAGTGGTCTGTGTCTTAAACCGAACTGGCCAGACCATCAGTTCATTGGATTTCTGGTTGAACCGACTGGTCCGCTCCGATTCTGATCATTATGAGTAGTAGGTCAAGCCAATCATCGATTATTGCTAAGAAAAGGACATCTGAAAAATATTGCACCTTGGAGACGCGCGGGTCATGCGCCCGAACCACACCAGTTCGCGTTGAACCGTCTGATTTTTAATGGGTTTGACCACCGTTGACCGGGTTAATTGCAGAAACGGTCTGCGTCTTAAACCGAACTGACCAGACCACTGGTTCACCATTTTTCTGATTAAACTGACCAGTCCGATCCGATTTTGATCACTATGAGTAGTAGGTGGTGCACGAAATTGCAATCACACCTTTGCAACTCCACACAACTAACCAGCAAGTGCACTGGGTCGTCCAAGTAATACCTTGCGTGAGCAAGGGTCGATCCCACGGAGATTGTCGGCTTGAAGCAAGCTATGGTTATCTTGTAAATCTTAGTCAGGATATCAGAAATTATCAGGATTGATTGTGAAAAAGAACAAAAGAACATGAAATGATTACTTGTTTTGCAGTAATGGAGAATAGGTTGAGGTTTTGGAGATGCTCCATCTTCTGAATCTCTGCTTTCCTACTGTCTTCTTCTTCAAACACGCAAGGCTCCTTCCATGGCAAGCTGTATGTAGGGTTTCACCGTTGTCAATGGCTACCTCCCATCCTCTCAGTGAAAATGTTCCTATGCTCTGTCACAGCATGGCTAATCATCTGTCGGTTCTCGGTCAGGCCGGAATAGAATCCAATGATTCTTTTGCGTCTGTCACTAACGCCCCGCCTGCTAGGAGTTTGAAGCATGTCACAGTCATCCAATCATTGAATCCTACTCAGAATACCACAGACAAGGTTTAGACCTTCCGGATTCTCTTGAATGCCGCCATCAGTTCTAGCTTATACCACGAAGATTCCGGTTAAAGAATCCAAGAGATAACTACTTAATCTAAGTTTGAACGGAGGTGGTTGTCAGGCACACGTTCATAGTTGAGAATGATGATGATTGTCACGGATCATCACATTCATCCGGGTTAAGAACAAGTATTATCTTAGAATGGAAGCAAGCATGATTGAATGAGAAACAGTAGTAATTGCATTAATCCATCAAGACACAGCAGAGCTCCTCACCCCCAACCATGGGGTTTAGAGACTCATGCCATGGAAAGTACACAAAGAAAACGTGTAAATTGTCATGAGGTACAGATACAATGTCAAAAGATCCTATTAATAGTAAACTAGTAACCTAGGGTATACAGAGATGAGTAAATGACTTAAAAATCCACTTCCGGGCCCACTTGGTGTGTGCTTGGGTTGAGCAATGAAACAATTTCGTGTAGAGACCTTTTCTGGAGTTAAACGCCAGCTTTCATGCCAGTTTGGGCGTTTAACTCCAAGTTTTATGCCAGTTCCAGCGTTAAACGCTGGAATTTCTGAGGGTGACTTTGAACGCCAGTTTGGGCCATCAAATCTTGGGCAAAGTATGGACTATCATATATTGCTGGAAAGCCCAGGATGTCTACTTTCCAACGCCGTTGAGAGCGCGCCAATTGGGCTTCTGTAGCTCCAGAAAATTCACTTCGAGTGCAGGGAGGTCAGAATCCAACAGCATCTGCAGTCCTTTTTAGTCTCTGAATCAGATTTTTGCTCAGGTCCCTCAATTTCAGCCAGAAAATACCTGAAATCACAGAAAAACACACAAACTCATAGTAAAGTCCAGAAAAGTGAATTTTAGCTAAAAACTAATAAAAATATACTAAAAACTAACTAGATTATACTAAAAACATACTAAAAACAATGCCAAAAAGCGTACAAATTATCCGCTCATCAGTAGGCCAAGCCAATCACGGAGAACTGCTAAGAAGAGGACATCTAAAAAATATTCTGGTGTTAGAAGAAGGCATATCTTAAGAGATAGATTAGGCAATAGGGGGATGGAGAGTCAAAATAATGGGCCTAGACCAAGTATTGGGGCTGGACCAATAGAGCAAATACATGGGCCTGTAGGTGGATTAGGTGAGGGTCCTAATATGGGAGATGGACTTAATAATCCGGGCTCACTCTTGACAAATATGGAAATGGATAGTGATTATGATAAACCATGTGAGTATAAGAGTGAGGCTTTTAATAGCCCGGTTTCTTCTAAGGATGAGAAAATGACAGCATATGACTCTTTTAGTGAGGATATTGAGTATGGAGAGGTGGTGTTTAAGGTTGGACAGATGTTTTCAACAATGGACTTGTTCAAGAAGGCCTTGAAAGACTATTTTATATTTTAGAGAAAGGATGTGTTATACATAAAAAAAATTAGAAGCATAGGCTAAGGGCAGCATGTAGGGGTGTTCGCGGTGCGGTTTGGTTCGATTTTTTAAAGAAAAGCTATCTGATCTAATTTTATATTAATAGTGCGGTTTGATTTGGTTCAGTTTGTTTGGTTTTATAATTCATTCAAAAAAAATGACAGTACACCAATTCTACAAATTCTTCCTCTTTCTTGAATTAACACTGAATTAACAATATCTTTGATTCCATGTTATTATCCAATTCAAAAATCAATGGAAAAATGATTCAATTTCAATTAATTAATTTGTTGCATTTGTAGCAACTACAAAATTTTTTGGTGACCCTGCTTCAAATTCCTTGATGCTAGGCATTGGTCCTCCTTTCACATTCTATTCTTCTATATTGCTTAAAAAAACCAGAACTAACAACCCTAAACATGCATATAAGAATAAAAAAACAAAACCATAGCTTCAACTCTAGATCAGAATTATCCCAAATCAGAAACAAAACAAAAAATTCTAAATTAAGAAACAAAATCAAATTAAGAACCCAACCAAACGTTCATTACAAATTAGAATCAACCACAAGAAGACTAAACCATAATTAAAAAAAAGAATAGAATCAGAAAAAAAAATCAAAACAAACCTAAGGCTTAGGCTCTATTACAGAGGACGATGAGACAACGTTGGCGACAAACCAAAAACCAGAGATGAAAGGACATAACAGCTTCAACGATGGAGAAGAAACTGGACGGACGGTACAACTTCAACGACGAAGACGAATGGGCTAGGCAGACGGCACACGGCATCAACAACAACAAACAGATTCAAGTGTTGTGAGGAGGAGGACAGAGAGAAGCACTACAAGGGAAAGGGCTAGGTCGCCGCCGCATGATGCGCGCGAGTCAGGGTGATGTGGCTTGTGGGGCGGCGTTGACAGTGTAGAAGAGCGATGATGATTTCGTCGCTGTGAGAGGTTGAGAGAATGAGAGAAAGTGGAAGACTGGGAGGGACTGAAACGACGCTGCAAGTGTAAAGACCGAAGAGGGAAGAGGGAGAGGGGTTAGGTCGTTTGGCTTGGGCCTGGGCCTTGGGGCTGTTAAAATTTAGGGACTCCATTAAATACCTGTTCGGTTCGGTTTGGTTCGGATTTTTTCTAGTAAAACCAAAAACCGAACCAAATGGCAACAAAAACTACAAAACGTCATTTTTTTAGTTTTTTCTATTTTTGATTATTTTGGTTTTCAATTTTTTGGTTCGGTCCATCGGTTTTGTTCAGATTTGATCAATTTTGAACACCCCTAACAGCATGTGCAGCTGAGGATTGTCCATGGTTGGTTTTAACATCATGGAATAGTGCTAGTAGGTGTTTTAAGGTGAAGACTCTAATAGATGAGCACACATGTGCTACAGATTATGGTAGCAACATGGCCGATAGGGGTTGGGTGGCATCGAAACTCATTAAAAGACTACTTATCCATCCTGAGATTAGAAGTGTCAATTTAGCCCAAACCTTAGGACTGGCCCTCAACCCTCCAAAAAAATTTTAGCTCACAGCCCTAAAAATTCTAAAATGATATTTTGTAAGCCCAACCTTAATTAAGCCCTTCCAACAAAAAAGAAAAACAGGGCTGGCCCTATAAGCCCTCCAAGCCCTAAATATCTCCTCCCTGAGACCCTGACCAGAGAACGCGTTGAAAGGGTGAAACTGTGAAAGGATTTGCGTTGAAACGGTGAACTGTGAAAGGATCTGCGTTCTACACTTCTACCTGCGAAATCCATGGCTACTTCTCCTCCCTCACGCGGAATCAGAGGTGGGTTTCTTTGTTTTATGTCCCTCTGTGAGTTTTTTCTTTGTTTGTTTGCAATTGCATCACCCATTTTAATTCTGTTGACTGTTGTTAATAAACTGAGGTGGGTGATTTCAAAATGGTTGAATTATGAATTGTGGACTGTGAACTATGAACTTGTTTTTAATTTTTTCCCAAAAGGAGATTATGGAATTGAGAATCAAAGTTGAGTTTTAGTTACCATTTTTCAATAATCTGCTATTTGATTCCTACATAAGCAATTATTCTGCTTTTAAACTTGTTTAATGTGATTTTGGTATTGTTGCTTAGCATGATTAACTGTTGGATTGTTTAGCTTCTGTCTATTCCATATTTAAATTGTTGATAACTAATTACTTGGATTGTTGATAACTAATTAGAAATTTTTAAATTGTAGAAGAATGCTTTGTTGATAACTCTCTCTCTCTCTCTCTAACACTAAAGTGATATCATTGATGTGGTTTATCATACACAGGCAACACTGTTGGATAAAAGGTTTGTGTGCATTTTAATAAGAAGTTAGTGAATTATTTTAACTGTTGGCCATCGAAATCACCAACCATTTTTAACAAAGATTTTTTTTTGAATTAGTGGCTCATTCAAGGAGCAAAGTGCTCATATTACCTCTATTAAGAATATTTTAGAAAACCATGCTAGTTACCTGATGTCCGGGAAAGAGCTCTCGAAGCTTGTTGCATTTGTAAAAGGCACTCAGTTTGATTTAGTGGTAACATGATCTTGCTAGGTTGGAGAATTTTGCTTCAGGGCTTGAACTAATAAGCCAAAAGGTCTGAGGTTTAATATTTGGAAAACACTGGTTTCTTGTTGACTATTCAATGCACTTTCTTGGTTTTAAATTATAGTAACGTAACATTGTTTTGTCTTTTGGCCTCCCTTTCCTTTGTGTTTTATTTTGTTCACTCTTGGTCAAATACAGTGATGATAACCTCAAACTTCTTTGACTTCCTACTATGTATCCA
Organism: Arachis hypogaea; assembly: GCF_003086295.3. Taxonomy (NCBI): domain Eukaryota; kingdom Viridiplantae; phylum Streptophyta; class Magnoliopsida; order Fabales; family Fabaceae; genus Arachis; species Arachis hypogaea. Next base: position 34,680,319 of record NC_092043.1, read on the forward strand.
TTAAATTTAAGCTATTCGTTTAAAAAGAGGCATGGGTTTATTAGGTATTGTTGCTGATATTTAGTGATATTGGAAACATATTATGTATAACAGTAGCAACTGTTTTCCATCTTAGGTGAAGTATATTATGTGACTTTCTTTAAGATTCTATCTTCATTTATTTAATTAAAGGCTTCTTGGTCTAAATTTAAGATTCTATCTTCCATATGTGAAACTGAGATTATGCTTTTGATCTCCTAAGGACCTTGTGTAGAGCAAATTTAGTTGTGTTTATTTCAGAACTGTATGTGAAAGAACTTATTGATTGCGTGTCTTTTTCGCAGTGCAGTTTCTTCGTGTGAAAAACTGAATGCTATAGCTTGTGCCTCTGAAACATGTGCTAGAATTCCCAGGTTAGTGTAAACTTGTTATCCGTATCATCAGATTCGACAACGTTCGCCAAGTGCAGTGCATCAGTTTCATTGCCTACAAAAGAGGGGTATTTGTAGCCACCTTCTTCTTCCTTTAATTTATTTGGGATCTGGGTTTGTTTCAATTTTACTTAGAACATTATAAGAACCTATATATTTCCCACTAAGTGTCCTGCATTTTCTTTTTGAGAAATGTCATGCTGTGTTTTTAATCTCTGTTCTTGGATCTTCAAATGATGGTGAATGGATATGATATGAGAACTAATAATGAATAAGTGCTTTACTTTATGAATGTATATGCTATAAGTTAAATTCAATTTCACAACAAACTAAAAGTAGATTTGTCCTCCAGCAAAATGCATCAAGACAAGAACATAAATTGGCATAATTTAGAAGTCAACCTTCGCAAAATGAAATAAGTTCAATGTGTATTCATGTTGTCGTAAAGCTGCTAAAGGTTCAAAATGAAATAGACATTGTTGTATTTTTCTTTCTAGAAGTAATCAAATTATGTTTAGAAGATATACATTATATCCAATCTCTAGTGCTGCCAAAATACTTAAGTTTATGCTGAAGCAACCAAAATTCCAACAAATGGCTGATATAATCAATCTCAAAGTCCATTCTCTATTTGTCTTGTTATGGTACTTTTTCTTGGTGGTAGTCATGGATTACCAACTGGTTAATCATGTAGCGGTTGTTAGTTGTGAAGTGTGAAGTGTGAATAGTGATAGATAATAAATTATTTTGGTGCCCTTTCTGGTTAATCCTCCCTTTCTGGTTGTTACTATTTTCTCTTCAATTACTTCTTATTGAAACTTCAGAGATGAATAATTAATATGAATTAATGAATGTTGTTGTTGTTGCTATAGAATTTTAATATACATTATTTGGATATGATTAGGAAATTTATAAACATGGATGATGAGATTGTTTCTGAGACTCCTGTTCAAGCTTCTGGTAGTGTTGATTCTGGTAAAAAATCTAATGTTTGGAGATTTTTTAAGAAGATTGGAAAAGACAGAGATGGTATTGAAAAGGCTAAATGCAATTTTTGTCATCATGAATACAAAATTGGAAAAAATCCGAAAACTAAGAAGGTTACGGGACTTCTCATCTAAGTCGTCACATAGTTTCTTGTAAATCTATACCTCTCAATATTAGATTTGATGATGATATAGAGAGTCTGCCAACCAAAATTGATCAGCATGTTCATAGAAAAAAACTCGCACAAGCTATAGCAAAACATGATCTTGCGTTCAGCTTTGTTGAGTATGAGGGTATTAGAGATTGGATTAATTACATTAGTCCAACGATTATAATGCCTTCTAGAAACACTTTAGTTTCATATCTTCAAATGATTTATTCAACAGAGAAAGAGAAATTGAGGCAGAAGATGTCTAGGATACCTAATAGAATTTGTTTGACATCTGATGTGTGGACAGCATCTACCACTGAAGGATATATTTGTCTGACAGCTCATTTTGTTGATGAGAATTGGCGACTAGTGAGTAAGATTTTGAATTTTTGTCGAATGATTCCTCCCCATACTGGAACCGATGTGGAAGTAGTCTTATTTAACTCTTTGAAGCAATGGGGTATTGATAAGAAAGTATTCTCTATTACTTTAGATAATGCTTCTGCAAATGACAACATGCAAAACATCTTAAAAACACATCTACGTAAGCAGAATAGTTTACTTTGCGATGGAGAATATTTTCATGTGCGTTGCTCCGCTCACATTTTAAATTTGATTGTGCAAGAAGGGTTAAAGGTGGCTGCTGGAGCTTTATTTAAAATCAGAGAGAGTGTGAAGTATGTGAAAGCTTCTGATGGGAGAATGATGAAATTTAAAGATTGTGTGCAGCAAGCAGAAATTGAAGAAGGTGTTGGTCTAAAATCAGACGTTCCAACTCAATGGAATTCTACATATATGATGTTGAAAAGTGCAATTAAATTTGAAAAAGCGTTTGACATCCTTAGTGTTGTAGATGGAGCTTATAAAGATTGTCCGACAAATGAAGAATGGAGCTTAGCAAAAAAAATGTGTGAATTTTTAGAGCCATTTTATGAAACTACAAACCTCATTTCGGGTTCATCATATCCAACATCAAATTTGTATTTTATGCAAGTTTGGAAAATTGAATGTCTTTTGGAAAATAATCAAAATTGTGATGATGTTGTTATTATGAACATGGCTTTCAGAATGAAGATGAAGTTTGATAAATATTGGAAGGATTATAGCACTATCTTGGCTTTTGGGGCAATTCTTGATCCTCGATTAAAGTTAAAGTTCTTGAGGTTTTGTTACAAAAAACTAGATCCTTCAACCTTTGAATTGAAGGCAAATGAAGTATTGAAAAATTTTAAAAGGTTGTATGGAGAGTACATAAATACTTTTGGTGGTTCAACAATTTCTCAAAGTAGTAATCAATCTCCTATGTCACCTGAAGAAGGAAGGCTTACAAAGAAGAGCAAAATGGTGATGAAGGTATTTAATTTTAATATAGTATTATTTTTCTCTTATTATGTTTATTCGTTACTTAAATAATCTTTATACTACATCTTTTAGGAGTTCAGAGAATTTAATTGTGAAACCCAAACTTCCAAGGATAAAGATGAATTAGAGATTTATCTAAAAGAAGGTTTGATTCACACCAATGAAGATGATTTGAAGTATGATGTGCTGAATTTTTGGAAGATTAACGAGGATAGGTTTTCCATTCTGTCAGTTATGGCCAGAGATGTTTTAAGTATTCCCATCACTACAGTAGCATCTGAGTCTGCATTCAGTATTGGTGGACGTGTTTTAACAAAATATAGAAGTTCCACTCTTCATGAGCATGTCCAAATCCTTATTTGCACAAGGAGTTGGTTACGTGGATTTGTTCCAAATCATGATGGTAAATATTTGTGCTATTTTTTTCAAATAATATTTTAAATTGAATTTCTAACTGTTTTTAATTGGTTGATTTTAGATGATGAAATTGGTGAAATTCATGAAGAAGAAGCGTCAACAGAAACGATGCATCCCCCTCAACATTCATGATTTTAGATTATGAATTTTTGTGTCAACTTTATTTTGATTTTCTAGAGACATTATTGATGGTAAATACTAGAAAGTAAGAAAAAGGGTGATGAGATAGTGAATTCTATGTTTGATTTCTTGATATATATAGTTAAAAGTTGGATTTAATATGATCAATGTACATTATTAACATTTATTTTTCAATTTTTTTTATTTTTTACGCATAAAAATGATAAAGGGATAAAACAAACTAATGACTTTTAATAGTTTTATGTGTGTTGAAATAAAAAATGTAAAAAAAAAACGATTAGGTAACCCATGGGTTGGCCCTAGGGCTTTTGGCCTATGAGGGCTTTTGGCCCTGAGGGCTTTTTAAAAATTTGACCCTATTAGTTAAAGGGCTTTTTATTCTTCTGGCCCTATAAAGTAGGGCCAAAGCCCTATAGAGCCAAACATATTGACACCACTACCTGAGATGAAACCAAGATAGACAATGGACCACATGATAGAGGAGTCCAATGTCTAGCTTAATCCAAGGATGATTGGAAGGGCTTTGAAAGTTGCTAGAGAGGAGGTTGTTGGTAATGCAAGGGCACAGTATGAAAAAGTTAGAGACTACTTGATGGAGATTCATTGGAGTAATCCTGGATCCAAAGTATTGATGGAGACGATACCACAACCTAAAGCCCTCCCATTGTTTGATAGGTTATACATAAGTGTATATGCTTCCAAGAAAGGTTTCATGTAGGGTTATAGGCCTTTAATTGGTCTAGATGGCTATTTCTTGAAAGGTTATTATGGTGGTCAGTTACCTAGTGCAGTGGGCCAAGATGCGAATAACCATTTTTTTTGTCATAGCATATGTTGTTGTCCCTAATGAATGTAAGGACACATGGAAGTGATTCTTAACGTTGTTGCAAGAGGACTTAGGGAGTGGTCACACAGCATGGATGAAATTTCATAAGTGATCAGCAAAAGGTAAATCATACTTTTGTGCTTAATTCTCTTGTACAATTGATGAAAGTCTCCTCTAAATAGTTTTTATTTTTGTGGTTGTCTAATAATTGCAGGGGCTAGAGTTAGCTATCAAAGAAGTAATGCCTAATGCACACCACAGAAATTGTGTACTTCATATCTGGAAAAACTTTATCAAGCACTTTAAAGACCAACAAACTAAGCAAATGGTATAGGATGTGCAAGATGCACAACTTTCCAAGAGTTCAATCGCTGCATGGAGAAAATGAAGACAATCAATTTGGGAGCATGGAAGTATCTCCAGAGATTTGATCCGGCAGTGTGGACAAAGGCTTATTTCAGTCATGGGTCGAAGGTGGACAATATTACCAACAATATGTGCAATGTGTGGAACGCCAAGATCGTAGTGTACCGGGGGAAATCAATCATAATAATGTGTGAAGATTTAAGATGCTACCTAATGAGAAAAATGGCAACACACAAGAAGAAGCTAGAGAGTTACAGTGGTCACTTGGCACCAGTGCAGCAAAAGAAATTAGACGAGTTTGTCAAGCCCAAAGCTAACAAGTGGAGAGCCATCTGAGCTGGAGACAATGATAGAGTGCTGTTTGAAGTTCATAAAAGAACTAGCAAGGTTGGAGTTAACCTTCAACAAAGGACTTGCACTTGTAATGTTTGGCAACTTACTGGTAAAGTTGATTTCTAATCCATACTTATTTTACCTATGGTCAACATATGATTTCTAATTCATACTTTGATTTCTATGGTAACTTATGTTTTACTTTATCTTGTATCTATTACCTTACTATGACATTGATTTCTATTCATCCTTAATTTGTTGTGGATTGCATGGGTGGATTGTATTTGTTTTCAGGAATGCCTTGCTGTCATGCAGTTGCAGCAATGTATAAAATTTGATTCAGGCTAGAGGAATATGTGCATAAATGGCTCACCATGCAAGAAATTAAAGCAACATATATGTATTGCATCAAACCTGTTAACTCAGAGGAGTACTAGACTCCTTGTGATGCTCCAAGGATAGAACCATCCAACATTAAGAGACCAGCTTATCACCCGAAAATGAAGAGGAAGGTAGATCCTGTAGAACCTGAGATGCACACTACTAAAGCTAAGAAAACTTTTGAAGTGACGTGTAGCAAGTGTGAACAGCTTAGGCATTACTACAAGACTTGTAATAATGACCCAAAAGATCCAAATTGACAACCATTGACAAATAAGGAGAGAAGAGCTGCTAAGGGGAAGGGGTTGCATATTGTGGCATTTGACCCGAGCCAGAATAGAGTCCAGGTAATTGGGGTTCGAACTGGACCACTTTGTAAATTGTTAGGGGTTTAAGAGTCACTTGTGAAAATTATGAAGGGTTTATCTGTCTCATATTAAAATACCACTTATTTAGCTTGTTTATATGAATAGGATGAAGGTTCTAATATGAACAATGATAATGTACAACCTGCACCACTTATGGATTCACTGGTAATATCTATAAAATTGTTATTTGTCCATATTGTTGTTTAAGTTACAAATTAGAATCTCTCTATACTCACATGTTTGTGTTATTGTGATAGACAAAAACAAAGAAGAACAAGAAAAAATTCTAAAGACATTACTAAAGAAGGGTAATTCGGAGTCTCAAGAACAAAGAGACAAAATTTCCCTTTCACAAACTGCATTCTAAGAAGAAGATGTATAGTGGTTTGTCACTATTGTTCAACCTATTTGTCCCAATGAACTCATTGATTTTTTGTTACAGGTTGCAACAGACTCTATTAACCTGAACCAATCACCTCCTCAATCCAACTCCGCCCTATTTTCAATCAAACCCAGAGAAGAAAACACCCTATTGTTTGGCCCCCAATTGTTCTTATATCGACTCCACCTTCATTTGGACTATCTACTCCACCATATGGTCCTCCAGCATCAGGCAGACCTTGTGTTCCAACCAAACAGGATGTGAACCCGAGGACAACAACTATTAAATAGGACTGTCAATATATAACCTACGCGCAGGTATCCAACCCATTCGGGCAGGGTAGGGTACGGTGCGAGTTTGCCTGTGAAACCCATACCCTACCCTACCCGCATCCCTAATATATTATATAATATATATGCAAAAGTTATGTATGTAGTGAAAAATTGAGTGTTGAACTCACAATCTTTCTCTTATAAAAACTTGAAATAACCACTAAGCTTGTTGATGATCATATTATTTGTAATTTTATGTTAGATTTCTTTTAGATTTTATTGTTTTTAATTTTAATTTGAACATAAATTTTTATTTTCTATTTTATTAATATGTATGAAATTTAGAATGGTTGAATTTTATATTTGTTTAAAAAAATTTTATTTTTCTGCGGATAGGGTCGGGTAGGGTAGGGTTTAGAACTTTAGGGTGCGCGTAGGGTTAGGGTTGAGAAATTCTCAACACGCGGGTAGGGTAGGTAGAATTTTAAGAAAGTTTTTAACCCGCGGGTAGGGTTAGGATAGAGTTCAAACCCTACCCTACCCTACCCATTGCCAGTCCTACTACTAATGTCCCCCATCAACAAAGTATTATTTCTACTGAGACCATGGTTGCAGCAAGTTCCGGGACTGCAGCATGACTTTTCAAGTTCATTCTTATCCTTAGGTTTATATCTCCGAGGCAAACATAATCTCTAATGTGTTGTTGTTGACTTAGATGATATCAAAATGAACTCCTTTTGTTGTTACTTTGATGTTGGTGCTTACAAATTTAGGAAAAAATTTTGCTTACAAAATTTAGACTGAGTTGGAAGATGTTTTGATTCAAGGCTGCATGTTGGCCTTTTTTTTGTTGTTAAAGGGCTATATGTTGTCTCTTTCTCATGCTAAACAAGGACATGATTAGTTATTTTTTATAGCTATTTTATATAAAGCATCTGTTTGGTTTGTTTATCCAATATTTTCCATTGAGAAATTTGTGTAAATACATACTAAAATGTATCAAAATAGTAACAGATCATTTTCACTGAATCAAAGCATTATCTCATCTCAAACAACATACATTCTTCTGAAGTTAGTAATATAATTTAAAAGGTAGATGTTACGGCCCGGCCCAGAATCAGCTTTGGGCCGACCCGACCCAAGCAGTACCCGACCCGGATAGACGCCCTTCAACCGACCCGGACACGCGTCCTGTACGGCACACACACACGGCCGCAAGACAGCGTCCTTGGAAATATGGGCCTGTCCCATAAGGGGGCCCACTACTGACATGTATATAAGGGGAAGATTGGCTCTTCCCCCGAGGTACGTTACCTTACACATCCCTTCCCCTGCTTGTACGATTTCTGACTTAGGCGTCGGAGTGTCTTTGCAGGTGGCACCCCCCCTTCGTCCATTCACCAGCTCAAGTGCTCGCCAGCTCGGCTAGTCCGCTACCAGTGCGACCCAAGTTAAGGCGTCCTCACCTACCCATCTTTCCACCTGTATACCCGACCTGTCCGGAATCCGACCACCGAACATTGGCGCCGTCTGTGGGGACTTCTTTGCCTGAATGGAAGTCGTGCCAGGTCCCGGCGACCGAGCTCGAGCAGCCGGAGCGGAAGGGGCAGCCTCCGTCGCCTCACAAAGGGGAGGCCGGAGATCCCCCCAGCGACATGCGACAACCCGACCATTCGGAGGAACGGGCGGCGATAGCGCCATAATAATGCAGGAGCTACGCCACAGAGTCCAGAACCTAGAACGACAGTTAGCCGACCGGGAGAGGGATGGATGGTCTACCGATCCAAGCTACACCCCGTCTCCCGGGGGCGAGGAAGAAGAGAGCTCTCACCGAAGCCGCTCACGACGTATATCTGCATCCCGGATGGAAGCAGAAGACACGCAAGAGGAATCACCCATTCCGAGAAGACGGAATGACACAGTCATCTACTCCCGCGGCAGACAAATTCGCCGCACGACAAGACGACGTGAGGACGGAGAAGGGAAATCTGAGAAAACACGACAACCCGTGATAATGGGTGTCACGCCGTTCCACCGATCTATCCTCGAGGTCCGGTTGCCGAAACACTTCGACAAACCAACGGACATGAGGTATGACGGAACTCAAGATCCTCTGGAACATCTCACGGCCTTTGAGGCCAGGATGAACCTAGAGGGAGTAGGTGACGAAGTAAGGTGCCGCGCCTTCCCGGTGACCTTAGCAGGACCGGCGATCAGATGGTTTAATGGCCTCCCTCAAGGTTCCATCTACAGTTTCTCAGACGTCAGCCGCGCGTTTCTGGCTCAATTTACAACGCGAATAGCGAAGGCCAAGCACCCTATCAACCTCCTCGGGGTAACCCAGAGACAGGGAGAGCCGACCAGGAGGTACTTAGATCGGTTCAACGACGAATGCTTGGAAATCGACGGCCTGACCGACTCGGTGGCCAGTCTATGCCTGACGAACGGCCTCCTCAACGAGAACTTCCGGAAACACCTTACCACGAAGCCGGTTTGGACGATGCATGAAATCCAAACGGTGGCCAAAGAGTACATAAACGACGAGGAAGTCAGCCGGGTCGTGGCAGCCAATAAGCGGCAGTCCGGTTACGGCCAGACCCGGCAGTCCGGTGGCGACGGGGAGAGAGCAAAAGAAAAGGTTAGGGAGGAGGCATCGAACAAAGCTCCTAGGCCGTTCCCTCGAGTCGGAAAGTTCACTAACTACACTCCACTCACCCTCCCCATTATGGAAGTCTATCAACAAATAGCTGAGAAAGGAATTCTTCCGAAGCCCCGACCACTCAAGGACCGCACAGGTGGAAACAAGAACCTTTATTGTGACTACCATAAGGGATATGGCCATCAAACACAGGACTGTTTCGACCTAAAGGATGCATTGGAACAGGCGATAAGGGAAGGGAAGCTAGCAGCGTTCTCCCACCTCATCAGGGAGCCGAGAAGGCGTTATCGCGACCAGGACGAGGAAGGCAAGACACGCTCGGCCAAGCGGCGACAGGAGCCCGAAGATAGAGACCATGGCCTCACTGTGATAAACGTGGTAACGGCAAAAAACGCCGCACCAAAGTCCCGGTCGGCACACAAGAAGGACGCCAAGATTCTGGCGATCTCATCTCAACCAGTGCAAAACACCAAAAAACCTCCATCCATTTCTTTCGGCCCAGAAGACCAATGGTTCAGCGACGCCCCGGAAAACCCACCCATGGTCATAACGGCCAGGGTGGGAACCGGCCTCGTCAAACGGATCCTTGTCGACACTGGAGCTGATTCAAACATCATGTTCCGCAACGTGTTCGACGCACTGGGGTTAAAGGATGCCGACTTAACGACCCACCAGCACGGGGTCATCGGGTTAGGCGACCACTTCATCAAACCAGACGGAGTTATTTCGCTACCGATCTCGGTAGGACAAATACAAGGCCGAAGATCGGCGATGGCCGAATTCGTAATCCTTCGAGACTCCACAGCCTACAACATCATCTTGGGAAGAAAAACAATCAACGATTTTGAAGCCATAATCAACACCAGGTTGTTAGTTATGAAGTTTGTCACCGATGATGGATCCATAGGGACCATAAGGGGAGACCTCGAGACGGCGGTCGCTTGTGACAACGCCAGCCTTTCCCTTAGAAAGAAGTCCAAGGAAGCATCTGGCGTATTTCTAGCCGACCTTGATGCCAGAGTAGAGGACAAGCCGAGGCCGGAACCAGAAGGGGACCTGGAGAAATTTAGCATCGAGGACGAAGGGGAGAAGTTCACATTCGTTAACAAGAACCTCCCACATGAGCTGAAGGAGCCTTTAATTGAAATGATAAGGGCAAACAGAGACCTGTTCGCATGGACGCCAGCTGACATGCCAGGCATAGATCCACAAATCATCTCACATCACCTAGCCGTCAAGCCGGAAGCACGCCCAGTGGCTCAACGGAGAAGAAAGATGTCGGCAGAAAGAGCAGAGGAGGTAGCCAAGCAAACGGCCGGCCTCCTAGAGGCAGGTTTCATACGGGAAGTAGACTACTCGACGTGGCTCTCAAATGTGGTATTAGTGAAAAAACACAATGGCAGGTGGAGAATGTGCGTGGACTACTCTGACCTTAACAAAGCATGCCCCAAAGATTGCTTCCCACTCCCCAACATAGATGCACTCGTCGACGCTGCGGCGGGGTACCGGTATCTGAGTTTCATGGATGCCTACTCTGGTTACAATCAGATACCGATGCACCGACCAGACGAGGACAAAACGGCGTTCATAACGCCAGGAGGAACGTTCTGCTATAAGGTAATGCCATTTGGCTTGAAAAATGCAGGGGCAACGTATCAAAGGCTGATGAACAGGATATTCCACAACCTCATAGGAAAAACGGTCGAAGTTTACGTGGACGACATCCTGGCAAAGACAACACGACCTGATGACCTCCTAAACGACCTGGCAAGCGTATTTGCGTCCCTCCGTCAACATGGCATGAGGCTGAACCCCCTCAAATGCGCCTTTGCCATGGAAGCCGGCAAGTTCCTGGGATTCATGATAACTCAAAGAGGGGTAGAGGCTAACCCGGAGAAGTGCCAGGCAATACTTCAGATGAAGAGCCCGGGATGTATCAAGGACGTCCAGAGGTTGGCAGGAAGGTTGACATCACTCTCTCGGTTTCTCGGAGCCTCAGCGGCAAAGGCCCTGCCGTTTTTTAACCTCATGAAGAAAGGGATGGCGTTCGAATGGACACCAGCGTGCGAAGAAGCCTTTCGACACTTCAAGGAAATCTTGGCGGCACCCCTCGTTCTCGGGAAGCCAAGAGACGGGGAACCACTATACCTGTATCTCGCCATAACAAGCGAAGCCCTGGCCGCAGTGCTAGTACGGGAGGACGGAAAAACCCAACAGCCAGTCTACTTCATAAGCAGGGCTCTGCAGGGAGCAGAATTAAGATACAGCAAGTTGGAGAAGCTAGCCTTAGCGCTCCTAACCTCCTCGAGAAGGTTGAAGCAATACTTCCAGAGTCACCAAGTGGTCGTCAGGACAGACCAAGGGATTAGGCAAGTTCTCCAAAAGCCCGACCTGGCGGGAAGAATGATGACTTGGTCCATCGAACTCTCTCAATATGAGATACGATACGAGCCCCGGCAAGCCATCAAGGCGCAGGCCATGGCGGATTTTTTGGTTGAAGTAGCAGGAGATCCAGGCGAAGACATAGGCACACGGTGGAAGCTCCATGTGGACGGAGCCTCCAACCAGACCTATGGAGGAGCCGGGATCATCCTAGAAAGTCCAAACGGGGTCGTATACGAACAGTCGGTCAGATTCGAGTTTCCCATCTCGAACAATCAAGCAGAATACGAAGCCCTCATTGGAGGCTTAACCCTAGCAACAGAGGTCGGCGCAAAAAGATTGGAAGTATGCAGCGATTCCCAAGTCGTCACTTCCCAAGTGAACGGCAGCTACCAAGCCAAGGACCCCTTGTTGCAGAAGTACTTGGAAAAGGTCAAAAGCTTGAGCCAAAAGTTCGACGAGGTCACGATCCAGCATGTACCCAGGGAAAGGAACACACGAGCAGACCTTCTATCAAAATTAGCCAGCACGAAGCCAGGAGAGGGAAACCGGTCTCTCATCCAAGGCATGACAAGGGAACCCGCGATCACACTACACATAACGACCCTAAGTCCTTCATGGCTAGACCCCATCACCAACTACTTAGAACACGGCCAAGTCCCTGGCGACGAAAAGGATGCGGTGAAGTTAAGGAGGGAAGCGGCCAAATACGCCGTCATCCAAGGACAGCTGTTCAGAAAGGGGCTCAGCCAACCCCTACTGAAGTGCCTACACCCCGACCAAACGGACTACGTCCTCAGGGAAGTCCACGAGGGCTGCTGTGGGCACCACATCGGAGGGAAAGCCCTAGCGAGGAAGTTGATCCGAGCTGGGTACTACTGGCCATCGATGATGGCAGATTCCAAAGAGTTTGTCAAGAAATGCATAAAGTGCCAACAGAACGCCAACTTTGCCAAGGCACCGGCAAACGAGTTGAGCTTGCTGACGACTTCCCGGCCGTTCGCTCAGTGGGGAATCGACCTCTTAGGGCCCTTCCCCGTCGGCCCCGGGCAGGTCAAATATCTCATAGTGGCAATCGATTACTATACCAAATGGATAGAAGCCGAACCGTTGGCCAGCATATCCTCGGCCAATTGCAGAAAATTCATGTGGAGGCAGGTGATAACACGGTTCGGGATACCAGAAGCCGTCATCTCGGACAACGGCACACAATTTGCTGACAAAAAGTTCACAGAATTCCTCAACGGCCTAGGTATAAGGCAAAGGTTCTCTTCGGTAGAACACCCTCGGACGAACGGACAAGTGGAGTCCGCCAACAAAGTTATCCTTTCAGGGCTAAAGAAGAGGTTGGACAACAAAAAGGGTACCTGGGCCGACGAGCTGGCATCGGTCCTCTGGTCTTATCGAACAACCGAGCAATCCTCCACCAAGGAAACCCCTTTCCGACTAACATACGGGGTGGACGCAGTAATACCCGTGGAGATCGGTGAACCGAGTCCGCGATTGCTTTTGAAAGGAGTAGAGGAAACTGTAGAAAAAGACCTGATAGATGAAGCCCGGGAGATGGCCCATTTGACGGAAACAGCGCTAAAACAAAGAATAGCTCTGCGCTACAACACCAAAGTGCTCAAGAGGGACTTTGAACCTGACGACCTCGTCCTGAGACGGAACGATATCGGCCTGCCGACCCTCGGTGAAGGCAAGCTAGCGGCAAACTGGGAAGGCCCTTACAGAGTAAAGAAGGTGATGGGAAAAGGAGCCTTCAAGTTAGAAAGGCTCGATGGCAAGGAGGTCCCGAGAACATGGAATGCGGACAACCTAAAAAGATTCTACTCCTAGGAGGAGACCCGACTAACCGACCAGGATAGCTAAGTGGTCACCTCACAAATTTATCTTTTGAACAGCGACTTATCTGTCCTTTACACAATTACCGAATAATATATACTTGTGCAAATTTTCTCTCCTATTTTGTCACTTAATTTTCCAGGTAAACCACCACGTCCAACGACGACATACGTCCCTGGGACTGATCACCCCGGGAACCCGTCAATCACAATCATAACGACAACGCAAAAGGCCATGAGCCATTGATATAAGCGAAGACGATAAACCAAAAAACGGTTAAAAGAAACGACAACACGAGCAAACGATAGAACGGTCGTTGATAAAAAGCCAACATAAAACGGCTAAACACCAAAAGCGTTAAACTGTTCGCAAGCCAAAAACGGCTAAAATTAAAATAGTTTACAAGTCATAACAAAGCGGCTACACGAAAGCTGTAAACACAAATTCACTTCTTAGGGACATCGACGACCTTGCCATCAAGAATAACCTTGCGGACCCCGATTGCCGACGTGTCGAACTCAGGAGCAACAATCTTAATTTGAGCTTTGAGGGCTTCCTCAGTACCCAAGATCGCAGCCTTACCCTGCTTCACGACATCTTTATACTTCGACTTCCATGTCGACAGCTCGGCCTCCACGGCCCGCTTTTCTTCTTCAACTTCGGCCACCCGCTTTTGCGCTGCGCCGACCTGTCCTTCCAGAGCCATCTCACGCTCGAGCAAATGTTCAATCGTTGCGTCCGACTCTTTTTGTTTCTTCTCGGCGGCCGATAACTTTTGTTCAGCGGCGGCAGCTTTCTGCTCAGCAGTGGTGACCTTCTTCTCGGCGGCATCCAACTTTCCCGAAGACTGAGTCACCTGCTCCCGGAGAGTTTCCACTTCTGTTTTTAATTCGTTATTGGCCTTCCCAGCAGCCTCCAACCTCCTGCGGAGAGACTCCATCCCGGACAGCTCGAACTCGGCCTTCCGGGCTATCACGGCCCCACGCAAGAGAGTGCGATACATCCACCTCGCCTGTCCGGCGAGGGATGACTCGTGGAAATATTCCTCGGTACCAGGGATCAGCTCGGAATCGATGAATTTACCGGCGTCAAAGTTCCTCTCCATGACGGTAAGAACGCCCTCAGGGCTAGATGACGCCGTGGAGGCCTTCTTTCTCTTCTTTGGGTTGGGGACCTCTTCCACCTCAACATCTGGGCCAGGAACGGGACCGCCAGTTCCTACTACCTCGTGGATGGGGGAGGCATGGACGACCTTGCCGCTCTCGACCGCGGCACCTTGAGTCGAGATACCAATCCCATCGGTCGCAGCCTTTTGCTCAGGAACGTCTTTAGTCTCCGGAGCATCGGGTCCCTCGGTGGCCGGTTGCTCGTCACTTTCCTCATCATCGCCACCACCGAGAAAAGTTTGGAACAAGTCGGAAAGACCTGTCACCGAGGCAGACATATCCACTGCGAGAAAACGAGGAAGGTCGGTTAGTCGTCACGCAATATCAACAAAAAGAAAAAATGCAAAGGGAAAAGTAAAAGGCTTCTCACAAATATAGTTACGGCCGGACTCCCGGTCACCCATGAGGAGGTGGGGATTTACCGGGTTCTTCCCAAAAACTGCGTTTAGCACCTCGGCAATCTGTTGATCTACTTCCGACATGTTTTTATAAAGTACCTTAATAAAACTATTGGCTCCTGCCCCGAAGCTCCAATAAGTCGGGATGAGCCTTACCCCCTCCAAAGACAACCAAAAGGGGTGACGACCTTTGGCCGGACGGACCTTAAAATATTTGTCCTTAAACCCATGGTAAGAATCTTCGAACAAGCCGAAAATCTTCCGACCCTGAGCAGCCCGGAAGGACATAAACCCTTTCTTATGTTTCCCCTCCTTGGAAGGGTTCGTGAGGGTGAAGAAAAAGAGGAAGACATCTACAGACACCAGCAGGTCAAGATATTCACAAACCATCTCGAAACAGCGGATCGAAGCCCAACTGTTTGGATGCAACTGCGACGGTGACACAGAAATTCGGTTTAAGAGCGCCATTTGAAAGGCTGAGAACGGAATGCGAACTCCGACTTGAGTGAACATGGCCTTGTAGAACCAAATCCAGTCGGCGACTTGGCGGGTTTGGAAGTTGATTTCATACAACCGCGCGTGAGCAGCCGGGACGAAGGCGTCGTAATTGGCCTCCTCATCAGTCCCGCCACACAAATACCCGGCTTGTCGGAACTCGGTGAGCTCCTCCTCGCCCATTTGGTTGGGTGATTCCCTTATATCGGAAACGACCCAAGCATATTGGTCGTACGCCGCGGGGTTAACGGATGCCCGAGAGACCGTGCGAGCCATACCTACATGGGGGTACCATCCAGTTAGTCTAAGAGATCGGTTGCTCAAGCCGAACACACGCACCGCCCTCACGACTTCCCGACTAAGACCAAACAAGACTAAAATGGCTAAAAGAGCGAGAAAAACCTACCCTGGAATGGTACTTTTCCCCCTAACACGTCTACTCGTGACTAAAAAGTTGCACAGTAACATCCAAAGAACCAAGGCAACAAGCATACCAAAAATAATGCATAAAGAGGGGAATGATTCGAGATTTACCTAAATTGAGGGAAAAAGGATGATTGCGAATCTGGAGAAAATGCAGGAACGGAGGCACCACAGCAAACACCTTGAAATCTTGTAGCAGGAAGGAAGAAAGGAAGAGCAAGGAGTGTAAAAAAGTATAGAAACATCAAAATCAATCGTTTAAAAACGGCCTCCAAAGCGCGAAACCGCCAAGGGCAAAATAGTCTTTTCAAACGGGGTTTTTACCCCATTATGAGCATTCAATGCTCGGCGCAGGAAACGAAGCGATGGAACGGTTGTCTGAGCAATCAAGAGACGCGCGTTGGGGGCACACCCTCCCCACGAGCGGCCGACCAGACGAGGTGCAAGACGACACGCCATTGGTAGCTTCCACGACTACCATTGGCGCGTGGGGGCACTGTTACGGCCCGGCCCAGAATCAGCTTTGGGCCGACCCGACCCAAGCAGTACCCGACCCGGATAGACGCCCTTCAACCGACCCGGACACGCGTCCTGTACGGCACACACACACGGCCGCAAGACAGCGTCCTTGGAAATATGGGCCTGTCCCATAAGGGGGCCCACTACTGACATGTATATAAGGGGAAGATTGGCTCTTCCCCCGAGGTATGTTACCTTACACATCCCTTCCCCTGCTTGTACGATTTCTGACTTAGGCGTCGGAGTGTCTTTGCAGGTGGCACCCCCCTTCGTCCATTCACCAGCTCAAGTGCTCGCCAGCTCGGCTAGTCCGCTACCAGTGCGACCCAAGTTAAGGCGTCCTCACCTACCCATCTTTCCACCTGTATACCCGACCTGTCCGGAATCCGACCACCGAACAGTAGACATATACTTTACTCCAAATACCTTAAACAACATACACTTTTTAAAACAACATACACTTTAAATCTAGTATCACATAAGATTTCATACTAGCCAAATGCCTTAAATAAATTTTGAGATTACAATTCCACAAAAGCAATAACTATAACTTTAACACTAACGCTACTAGTACCACTATTGGCATTACAACTTTTAGCTTCATATTCTAACCCAATAACTCTACTCTCTAGTTCACTGAGTTTTTCAGCATCAACAATAGCAGCATCAGGTATCTGATTTTGATCTAGCTTCCAACCCTCCATAAAAGGAGAATTTTTGGATAACTCATCAAATGATGCAACATAATCATCCAACCGTGCAAAGTATTTGCAATGAGGTGTTGACTCTGTACAATATATCCACCACTAAGAAGATATCACAAGGAGTTAAAATCAAAGAAACTTAAATTAAATTTGAGATTACTTTGAAGTGTGGACATCTATAAAATAACCTATTAGGGTTTAGTTCTATTGAGGAGAGAAACAGTATTGCATGCGCCCCACAATGACATCGTGAAGTAATGAACATCTTCTTCTTCTTCGGCGCACCAACACTTCCTGCAGATATGTCTATAGCACTTCTACCATCCTCTTTAAAACTTTCTCTTCCATTCCCACTAATGAAACTCAACGCATGCTCCTTACTGTTGCTCATGCATCTGCTACGTTTTCTTGTAAATGTGAAGACTCGTTGATGGAATTTTATGGAAATACAACGTTTGAGAAGCAACTGAAGCGTTAATTTCCGCACAAACGATATCGTTTTTAGAGTGAAGGATGTGGGCAACTAAGCTTCCATTCATTTGAACTTGTCCAACTAGGCACTGAATGAACACGACAGCAAGCTCATGTGATCGGTGATGTTTTAAACGTGACAGTTCAGCATTTTCCGTCAAGTTTTGTCAGAAAATAATCTACAAAGACCACATTGTGTGACGGAATTAAAAGATAGAAATCGAAGTGGATTATTTTTATTTTGAGGAGTTACCTTGTCATTTTTTAAAATAGACAGACACCAAATTTATAGTTCACTCTTAATTTGGGCTGTATGGTCCGAACGAACATGCAAAACAAAACAAAATAAATGTTAAAGATTCACTTTTTTATTCCTTTTTATGAAATTTGGGCTGTATGGTCCAAACGTACATGCAAAACAAAACAAAATAAATGTTAAAGATTCACTTTTTTATTTATTTTTTATTCCTTTTTATGAAAATGGCAATATGACTAATGTTGTTTCTAGCAAAGAATGATAAATGTTTATAATGAATTAATATTTTTCAAAATATAAATAATTTAAAGCATGAAGAGTATTAAATAATAATAGGTGCAAAAATAATTGAATAAATTGAAGGTGTATATCTATTCACTAAGAAAGAATAATGTTTCTTTAATAATGTTGTGTTTCGTACAAAAGAAAAAAGCACACTAAATGGCGTCCATGTTTGTTCAAAATTTTAATTTTGTTCCCAATATTTCAAAAATATTTCCATCACATCCTTTCATTAAAATTATTAAGTATCAATGAGTAGATTTTTATTTCAAATGCCCTCTTGTCTCATCCATATACTTTCTAACTGAAATTTATTTCAGGCTTTTCTTATCCTTGACTTTATTTGAAGATATTATGAGAAAATATTGTTTTAGTTTTTAATATTTGGATTTATCTTTAATTTAATTTTTAATATTTTAAATATTTTATTTTAATTTTAAAAAATTTTAAATTAATTAAATATTATCTCATTGTTAAATTTAATATGAATAATTAGTATATTAAAAAGTCAATAATATTAAATTTTAGTACGTAAATAAAATCAATCAATCAAGGATCATAAATTTAAAAACTTTTACTTTGATTTTAAAATATTAATGATTAATTGTTAAAATTTATGAAAATAAAAAATATATAACTTAACTAATATTGTTATTAAACGTCTACATTATTTATTTCATTATCTATTTATGTCAAATTTAATTTGAGACAACCTTAAACTCATTTGAAATTTTTCGGAAGATAAATAAGATATCTAAAGACTAAATTAGAATTTAATCCAAACACCAAGGATCAAAATAGTAATTTATTCTAAACATATAATGAATTTAGCTATTTTGTGTTCTAAGAACACATTTTAACAACATAATAATATAAATTTTTGTATGTATTCAATACATTACAAATAAAAAAATATTTGTTTTCAATAACTTTTAATAAAATATTTTTTATATTTTTAAAAGAACTTAATTTTGATATACTTATAGTGTAAAATATTTTATACAGTCGTGTAATTACATCAATTTTTTTAAATAATTATTTATGCGATCAATATAAAAAAGTAATTACTTTTATTGATGTGATATTACATAAATTAAATATATATATAAAATTATTTTATACTGATAATGCATCAAAATTAAATTTTAAAACGTATTATTAGGATAAATGTTATCAAAACCTATATATAATATAGTTGTGACAACAACCTTTTTTTTTTTTTTACTTTGGTATTAAATGTCTTTATTGAGAAGGAATTGACTCATTAATAAATATTGACTACGTGTTGCTTGATTAATTGGTTAGTCTTTTTTCTCTATCATAATAAATAATAAAATGTCACTAATGCACTTCTCATGTTGAACCTAGATGAACCGCCAAACTCAAATTTGAAAATTGGTCAAAGAATGAAAAACGGCTTTGTTTTATAATATGTTATCAAAATATGTTAAATGTTAAATACTAATAAATATTAATAACTATTATTATATAAAATATACTGAAATAAAATTTTTTATTTATTCTAATATTTCAAATAAAAACAGTTAACGCGCTCTTAGATTTTCAAGAGAACAAATAATGCAAGATTGTATAAATAGCTAGACATGGATGATTGTTGAATCTTCATGTGGGAGTAAGTACATATATACCGAATCTAGCTTCCTTCTTGTTTGAATGGATTATTGTGTTGCCAATCTTGAGAAGAGGGAGAACAAAGAGAATGTGCCTTCAATAATCACAATCAAGAATAACCAAGCTCCTTCAAGTGATCATGCTCAACAAACTCCGATGATAAACAAGAAGCAAGGTGGTGATGGTGATGATGATACTAAAACAAAGTTGAAGAGAAAGCCTCTTGCTGATATTACAGCACATATAATTATTAATTAATTGTTGTTTTGTAAGTGACAATTATTGTTTGTGAATTTTTACAATTCGGTTTTGGCAGGTGTATCGGATGATAAGTAATAAGAAAGTGAGAAACAATATTGTAATTTCTTCAATGATTGTTAATCAAATATTAAAATGAGTAAATGAATAAAATATAAAATCTAATAAATAGGATAATTATATTCTAACACAATGTATGAATGATGGATGTTAAAACCAATTTCCTCGATTGTTTCAGATTTTGTAATACCTGAATTAACGAAATGATAATAGAAATTCTCTTAACTATAATTAAATCACAATTGAAATGTATGACATACTCCTTTATTGTTTAATTTCATCTCCATCTATATTCTTCCTCTTCCAAAATTCTAAAACATGGTGTTTGATTTTATTGTTGGAAGGTGTGATCGAAGACACAACACACACCAATAAGAATGACCCACTATGAATGACCCACTATGGAAAACAAAGGGAAAATGGAAGAACATTCTCTTCATTTATATATGTTATTAGAGAAAAAAAAAATCAGAAGCATGAAAACAGAAGAATGATTAAGTGACCAACTTTGACCAAAACATAAATAATCCAACTTTTATTATCAAATTTAAATGCACATAAATTACACAATAATCATCATGATCAACAGCCTAATGGTCACCCATAAACAAAAATAATTATCCACATCCTATCACCTAGCATTTTTTATCTTGATAAACACATTGCCTTTACAAAAATATAAAAATTCCATGAAGCACTGCCATAAGCCCATAAAATTTATATGAAGAGAATGCTCTAGTGGGCTGACGTAGTTTTTGTTTGTTTGAAATTTAGTTACGGAAACATTGAAATACACTGGACCTTTTGCCTGGGCTTTGGTTGAAGATTATTTTTCAAAAAAAAAAATGCACTGGTGTGAGATTTCTTAATAACCCTTGGTTTAATGAAATAATGCAAACCAACTTGGTCGAGTGGTCAGCTCACTCGTCCGCTTAATTAAGTCAAGAAGATGTTAAGGAGATGTACTCCCTCGTACTCTTGGGCCTAGGCCCCTTTTATTATGAAAAAAAATTTGTGAACTTTGCTTGAAAATTTGCTTTTAACAAAAATAAAAACGAATTAAAATTTAGAAGTATTTTTAAAATTTTTAACAAATTTTATGAATAAAAAAATATACTTTATCTCTATTTTTTTAAAAACCTTTATGATGGTACTAGTTTTTTAAATACTTCAGCATCTTTGTAAACCAATGATGCCTGCAAGTTATTGAATTGTCTTGAAATAAAAATATTGTACTTTATGTTTTATTTTTTCCCCTTATTTCCTGCTAAAATATTAGTAATATATTATTAAAAAATAAAAATTTAAAAATATTTGAACGAATTATCTTGTAAAAAGAGTATTTGTGTAAAAAAAAAAAAGTGGTGGGTGACTAAGTAGCAGTCCCGCCCAGGTTTGATGTTCCCTCGTGTGAAATAGAAAGAAAGCGCCATCGCCAAAACCCAAAATCCGAAACTAAAACAAACAAACACTCTCCTCAAAACTTGAACATGCAAATTTTCAGATTCACATCCTCCCTCCCTCTCTCTTTCTTTTTCCCTCCCTCTTTTCAAACCATGTTTATATACACTTCCTCCCTCTTCCTCTTCTCCCCAATCTGCCTTCTCTTCTCGTCTTCCCATGGACGACGCAGCAGCTGCCGGCGCCACCGTTTCTAGTGATCCTGATAGCAACAAAGAGAACAAGCCTCCTACTAGAGAGGAACAACAACAAGAAGAAAACAAGAGGAGGAAGAAGAAGAAGAGCGAGAAGAATCCAATTCCGGCGGTTGGCCCATCCTTCAAGAAGAAGAGGAAACCCAGGACCAAAGCTAACAGGCTCCCTCTTGCTGACGTCACTCATCTCTTCCTCACCGCTCCGCCCTCTACAACTAATACGCCATCGCATCAAAACGGATCTTCTTCATCATCGTCATCGTCTTCGTCGTCTTCTTCTCTTGAATGTGTTCTGCTCCGTTATTCTCGGAGGAGAAAGAAGGTGGATCCGGCGGTGGCAACGGCTTCCAGTTCCAAGAAATTAAGGAAGGGGTTCAGATAGTTAATGAGTTACATGTTGTATATTTGTTTATTAATTAATTCTTATGTATGAGGATTGAGAAGGGGTTGGAATTAGTTAAGTAATAGAAGCGAGGAGGATGCAGAATTGAGATTCAAGGTCAATGTCATGATCTTTTGAATTTTTTGGATTTCATGGATGATGCTCCTTGTTAATGGATGGTATTACAGTTAAGCCCGCTTTCAATATTTTCATTTATTGCATCTTCTCTGCTTCTCTCCATAATTCGATGCAGTTAAAATATAAAGACTCTCAGTATTGGTTCTGCAGAATGCGATTGAGGTTTTGATCTTCCTCTCTTCTGAGATCGCTACCGCCACTGTCTCTACCGTTGCCTGTCATTGTCCTTGCATGCGCATGGATCACTGTACTCGCCTATGCATCTCTGTTAATTGAATCCGAAATTGCCGACCCTGAAAAGGTCTCCGCCTGTTGGTATCGGTTGCCACCAGCTCTTTTGAAATGGTTGCTGCGATGCCCACTCCATCTTCTAAAATGGATATTTTATTCAGCGATCTATTCATCTAAATTATAAAAATTGGGCCAGACCTAAGCCCAACCACTACCAGCTACTGAGAGGAAATGGAGCTTCGAGTCTACGGCCATGTTGAAGTAAGTCATCAACGGTGGTCTTGTTCTCAGGCGTAGTTCTGCTAAGGCGACGGGAAGACGGCGAGGTCGTGCCGGTGAGGAAGACGAGGACGATCGGGTGCTCTTACCCTTAACAGAGGAGGACGATAGCAGAGGGGCGGGGAGAGAGTTTTGGTAATGCTGTCTTCGTTCAGAACGCGGCCGCACCAGAAAGTTTCTGATCATCTAGCCGATTTGCCAAGGAGAGCAGCTGCAAGGAAGGCACTCACAACTCACGAGTAAGGGAGAGGGAAATGTAGGTTTGAAATTTGGGTCGAGTTGGGGTATAGGGCTTCTGTTTTGAAAAATTGGTTTAATTTCCCAGAGAACTCTGCCTCTCTACCGCCTCTTTGATTCTTGGTAGTTTAGTGTGGAGAGGATAAACCACGCCCAAAGGAAAAAGAAACTAAATTTATTTTCTGAAGTACTTTTGATATTTTTAGGGGATCTTCATGGCCTGCTTTTTTTTGTATTTTCTTTGGGCCTCTGGTCCTTCAATGCTAAAGAAAATGGCACTTAAGCAAAAGTTTGGATGGTGATTTAGGATTTAGGTTTTTGGACATAGTTCCCAAAAATTTAAAAACGTTGTTACAAGATATTAAGGAGATTGTACTCTTGATGTAATTCAAGATTGTAACTAATGTTTTTCCTTTTTTGAGCATAGGCACCTTTTATTATAAAAAAAATGTGTCCAAAAAATGGAGTATTTAATTAGCTAGTCAACTCCATGACCCAAAAAAAAAAAAAAACAGCTAGTTAACTACTCAAGTACTCAATATTGTACAATTTAAATGGTTTAAACAGGTCCAAAAAAAAACTTTTAAACCATGAGATCCTAACACAGTAGTAGTTCCATGACAAAAAAAAAAACACAGTAGTAGTTGTTTAGATTGTTGTTACAAGTTGCCAATGAGCCGTAGCTCACACGGCATTCCGCCCCTTCCTCATCTCAAAGGTCTCGGGTTCGAGTCCTACCAGCTGCAACCGAGAAGAAAAATTGGTAAGTATATGAGGTATGTGTGGGTGTGTATTGTGTACCTAGGATTGGGAGTTGTCCAATCCACTGGGGTACCTAGGATTGGGGGTTGTCCAATCCATCGACAAAAAAAAAAAGATTGTTGTTACAAGTTGAATTCTCAGTTTCTCTGTTTTTTTGTTTTCCACATTATTACCTAACCTAACATGCTAATCGCTATTTTATTGTAGATTTAAATCCTATTTAAAAATTTATCATTAACTAATTAATGGTTACAAACACGATAAAATTTGACTTTCTAAAATTTGTTTATATGTACAAATAAATTAATCACTTAGCCAAGCTAAGTTTATTTTTAATTCCTATTTATTATATTACTGTTTCGATCCACTATACATAAATTAATAATATTGAATTAAAAAAACAAAAGAATTTAATTATAAATACAATCTCCAATTAAAGATATTATTTATGAATATTTTGTTTAGATTCATCACTTCTTTTTGGATATGCCTCATTGTTATCTGCTCAAATTAAATTTTACATAAAAGAATTACACATAGTTAGTTAATTTGATAGATTTTGTTCAACCTTATCTCTAGAAAATGTAAAAGAAAAATCAGTATGAAAAGAATACTGCCTTCTATGAAATTTAAAAAGTTTAGATAAAATCTATTATATATCTCTAATTTTACAATAAAAATATGTTATATATTATATTTTCATTGCAATTAGAATCAAATTTTTTTTTTCCAAATTTAAAAAATTCTCCTCTCTTTTTTACTAATTTTACAATAAAAATGTGCAACATATCATTCTCTCATTATAATTGAAATTAAAATTTTCCTTTCACAATTAAAGAATTCTTCCATCCTCCTTACTAATTTTACAACCAAAATGTGTCACATGTCACTCTCTCATTGCAATTAAAATAAAATCTTTCCCTCCAAAATTAAAGAATTCTCCCCTCCTCTCTCTTTCTTTCTCTATTTCTATTATTCCTTGAACCACTTTATCTATTTTATATATCATTATAAATATTAAATATCAATGACTAATTACTAATTTGACAATTAAAATGTGTAACATGACATTCTTTAATTGCATTAAAATTAAGATTGAAATTAAAATATACATATATTATGTATCATATATTATTATCTAATTTAATAATCAAATGTGTCACATGATACTCTCTTATTAAAATTGAGAGAAAGTTTTTTTTTTAAATTAATAAACTCCCTTCCTAAATTTTTTCATCTACCTCTATTTTTATATTTCTCTCTACTATTTTTACTCTATATATAATTTATATTTTATATTAGTAATTTGACAAATCAAAATGTCATCCGATATTTTTTTACAATTAAAATAACACTTTTTCTTCCAAAATTAATAAATTCTCACTCTTACTCTTATTCTTCATCTTTATCTTTCTCTCGCTTTTTTCTCATTCTCTATTTTTTCTATCTTTCTCTTTTTACAGAAAATAAAATTAACAAAATAATATAATTTAAATAAAAAATATTCTTATTATTATATACATAATTTTTTATTTTTTATTTAGTTTTAAATTTTCGTCGCTTATCTTTTTTATCTATATTTTTATTTCTAAAAGTTAGAATCAAGATTTAATTGTTTAAAATAAAATTAATTTTGAATTAATTTTATAACTATCAGTATAATTTTTTTTATGTTAATATCTAATTATATTTTTATATACATAGAGAAAAAATATTATTTTTAAATAGTAAGTATAAAAATTAATTATTTCTATTTGTATAATAGATTTAACAATTAATATATAATTAAATGTATTAATATATTATTTTTAAATAGTAAGTATACATGTTAAATTATTTTAAATTTAAGATAACGAATGTTAAAATTAATTATTAATAAAAAATTAGATTTTTTCATAAAAAAATAATAACTAAAAATCTTATTTTTTGATTTTTTATCTACGGATACATTGGTCTTCTTAGTCAGAGACTTTTGTTAATTTACGATTTTTTTTGTAAAAGTAGTTTGATTTTATAAATCTTTTGTGTCATGCATAATCTATACTAGGGGTGTACAAAAAATAACCAAATTGTAGTTAACCAGCATAACCACATTTTGGTTAACCAATTTAATAAAATATTTTTAAAAATCATATTTATATTATTAAAAAGTGGTTAACTAAAACCAAATTTTAAAAACCGATTTTTAATTGGTTAATCAAAACCAAAATCAAAATTTATGTAACTCTTATGATCAAATTGGCTAACCGGTTTTTTTGTAAAAACATATTTTTAACCGGTTGATTTTTAACCGATTAAAAACCGGTTTTTAATTTTGGTTTTTGAAAAATCCAATTTTTCTATGTAAAAATTATTTTTTTAAATTGGTTTTTATTTTTATAATCGGTTAAAAATCGATTTTTAAATTTCTTAACCGATTAATAACCAATTTTATCATGTAAAATTAATTTAGTTAATTAACTAAATTATATTTTTAATTAACCCAAAAATAGATTTGATTTTTAGATTAACTAAACTATATATAACTCTAATTTATATTGTCAGAATAAAGTAGATCGTAATTTTAAAAAATTTATATTCTCGTAATATTATTATGAGTAAAAATATTAGTGGTTTCTAATAAGAAGATTCCTAGAATTTCTATCTCTTGTTTCATCCCATGTTTTTCTTTTTGGTGTTCATGCTTGCTCTAATCCGTTTTCCAAGTATCTGGTTCGTTCCCAATCTCATTAACTATAACCGTAAATTAAAATGAGGAACGGATAAAAGAATTGAAAAGAGTAATTGGAACTAGAGTATATCATCTGATTAATTAATCAATTCTTCCATTCCTTGACAACATTGTCAGCTTGATTCAACGAGGTTTTATCCGTAGCAGAGATATCTCGAATAACATAGTCATGTAAGATATGCTTCATTCTTTTAAGAAGACCAAGTTTAAAAAGGGGTTCTATTATTTAAAATTGACTTAGAAAAGACTTATAACAGAATTGATTAAAATATTTTTCTCATACTCTTGCTTTTTTAGCCTTTCATTTTTGACCAATTAACTTATTATGAACTGTGTTTATGTTTTTAATTTATCGAAAATTTTCAACTAAGAAAAAATATCTATCAAAAAAATTTATCATATCTTTTTATCTTTTTGTCTTTTGTACGAAGAAATTAACCACTTTTATTAATTTACAAGTGAAGTTTAAGCAGTGAAAAGTCGTAACAATTTTTAGAGGTGGTCCAAGAATATTTCCTTTTATCTTTGCGAATAATTTATTTTTATTCGACAAGACTAGCAAAAGGCAAGTTTAAAATGTCGTGAAGTTCTTGAATTTATTTTATATGCATTCGGGACGAAGGTGAACATAGATAAATCCAAATCTATTTGTTTTAAGAATTCTCTAATAGAAGAAGAGAGGTTTTAGCTGGGGTTTCTTAGATTTAATTTGCCCACGATTTTGGTAAATACTTAGGGGTTAATATTGGACACTCTAGAATGGCTAAACTCTAGAACAACTTTTGTGAAATTTTCTAACAATTTATCAGAGACAAGTTTTTTTTTTTCTTTTTCTCTTTTCTTTACCAAAAAAATTAATGCTATGACGAGGATTTTTTTTGGAAGGAAGAATAGAGGTGAGATGTCTTAGTTTAGTAAAGTAAAATAGAATTCTCCAGAGAAATTTTGAAGAAGAATCAAATGAGATAACATAAGATGAAAATGCATCACATCCAAAACCTTAAGGTAGTAAGTTAATGAATATCTCATCTTATAATTTTTTTACTCTTCCTTTCTTTCTTTGATGTGGGATTAACTTCATATACTCCTCACACTGACAACATTAACAAAATATGAGTCTTAATATCAAAGCCCAAAGTAATGTTTTTTGGTGTTTGGTGCTATATGGTTAAGACCATGGCCCATTTCAAGGAAGGTTTCTTTTAGTGCATCGAAACTTTGTCCCTTTTTCTTTGGTTTGATGCATGGCATTAGGGGTGTACATGGTTTGGCCCGGTTCTGAACAATTTAGGGGCTAATTTTATGTGATTTCACTGGGTCTAGGGTTGGTGGGTAAGGGTCTCGAAAATAGACCTAATCATTATTTCGAGTCGGATTCGGACAATAGCTCGGGTCACCCAAACTCGGCCCGGTGGTCCGGTCATCATATATAATTAATATTTTGTGTTATTAGTAACGGATGATGACTATTCTTATGTGAAATTTAAGTATTGTAAATCTCAATATTTTGTGTTATTAGTCATTATAAGTCTATAAGTTAATGTTTTATGTTTAAAATGTATAAGACTTTAAACTAATGTATAATATTGTTATTTGTATTGATTTAAATATTTGGTGTTATTAGACAATATTAGTATTGATTGTGCTTATGCTTTAATTTTAGAGAAGGGTTAGTTCTTGTTATATTTTTCTAAGTGAATTTTACCATGTCAAATAATAGTTTGAGTCTTGAAAATTTAGATATTTTCACATACTAACTTACAAGAAAGAAATATTAATGGCCCAGTTTTTACCCGATTTTTACCTAGTATAATCGTGGCTCAAAAGTGTGTAGGTTTCATCGGGTGTAGGGACGAATTCGGGTCTAACAAATAGGTCTGGTATATATTTCGAATTGGGTCTGAGTCACATCAAATTCAATTTCACCCGACCCATAAACTCCCCTACATGGCATCCGGAGGGAGTGATGGCAAACTCTGTCCCTTGTATGCACATTTCTGACAGAGAGCTAAAGGTGGAAGATGTTTGGAACCAAGACCATTGGAATGGGATGCTTTTTTCCCTCCAATAACAGAAGATTAGAAGGTGCTTCTGAATATGATTAATCCTACCCAGCTAGCAGGTCAAGAAACAGGCTGGTTTAGGAAGATGTATACAACAAGGAATGCTTTTGTTTAAGAAGATAGGATGGAACTCAAATGACAATTAGTTGTGGTTTTGGAGACTTCATATTGCGACTTCTAATTCTTGTCATCGATGCAACATGACATCTAAAGACATAGTTCACTATTTGCGTGACTGCCAAGTCCTAGCAGGTTCGGAATAGCTTAAATCTATGGAATAGTGTTGGTGGGTCCCCAATCTCAAGTGGGGCCCACACAACTTAATAAAAAGAAATAAAGAAAGAAAGTGGCATAAGCCACGGGAGGTGAGAGAGAGAAGCTTCATTCTTTTGAATGAAGAAAGAAACACGAAGCACAACGTCGAAAGAGAAGAAAAAATTTAGGGAAAAAGAGCAAGCTATCTTGATCAGATTAGTCTGGTAAATTCGCACCATTTCTTATGAAATTTTAGGATGTTATTTCTGGGGTAGAGATGAACATTAGGATATAATTTGCTAGTTGTATTGTCTTTTCTTTTGCCTGATTTGAGATACCCATATTATGGAGGGTTTATGTTGATTCCATCAGTTTTGATGATGTATTTTGTTGATTGTTGAGATGCTCTAGTGTCACTAGGAAGACTGTTTGTGTACCCATTATTCTGATAGTGGAAGATTTTACTGGACTAGGTCCCATGCGTTTTTTGTCCCTCTTTTGGGATTTTTTCCATGTTAAAATTCTGGTGTCTGATTATTTAATTTCTGCCATTATATTTGCTACTTGGAGTATCTTTGGTATTGCCCATTTTAATTGCACATGTTGTGGAAAAATTATTTCTGGTGCTTTCGCTGTTAGACATGTTCTTGTTTTTGAACCTTTATTGAGTTTTTCCCAACAAAGTGGTATATAGAGCTTTGGTTGTTTATCTCTGTGCTGATTAAATGGAGGAAAATATTCATGGACTGAATATGGTCAAACTGAATTCCCAAAATTATTCAATTTGGAAGACCCTCATGGAAGATATGTTGTATAGCAAGGACTTGTATGATCCTGTGGAGAGAGATAAATCCAAAGGTATTAAATCAGATGCTGAATGGAAGAAGCTGAATCAGAAGGCAGTTGCTTTGATTAGGAAATGGCTTGATCTTAGCTTGTATCCACATGTTGACACTGAAACGAATGCTGAGAAGATGTGGAACAAATTGAAGGAGTTATATGAGAGAAAGAATGTGTAAAATAAAGCATTCTTGATTAGGAAGCTTGTCAATATGAAGTATACTAAAGGTAAATCAATGCTGGAGCACTTAAGCATTTTTCAGGAGACAGTGAACCAACTGACAAATAATGAAATCACTTTGAATGATGAGTTGCAAGCGTTATTGTTGTTGAGCTCTTTGCCTGATAGTTAGGAAGTTCTGGTTGTGACACTGACTAACTCAGCTCCAAATGGGAAGTTGACGTTAGCAATGGTTAAAAAGAGCATGTTGAATGAAGAAGCCAGAAGAAAAGAACAAGGATTAACTAATGCCTCCTCCCAGTCAGAAGTACTTATTTCAGAGTCACGGGAGAGAAGTCAAAGTAGAAAACCTTACAGTTCCAAAAAGTCAGAGAGTCGAAGCAAGTCAAGAGAAAAGTACACGCCAAGAAAGGAGTTCATTTGTCACCATTGTGGCAAGCCAGGGCATATCAAAAGCTATTGTAGGTTTTTGAAAAGAGAACAATCAAGGGGAAGAAACGAAGACAAAGGTAAAGATAGTGATAAAGAGACTGCTGCTATTGTTTATGAAGATGTTCTTATCACATATGATGAAAATTATGTGAATCTTGTCTATGATGATTCCACTTGGATTATGGACTCTGGTGCCTCATATCATGTCACTCCGAAACATGAATTTTTCACTTTCTATACTGCTGAAAATTTTAGCAAGATCAAATTGGGAGATAAAGGAGTGTGTGATATTATTGGTATGGGTGATATGTGGCTTGAAACTAACATGGGATGGAAGTTGCAGTTGAAGAATGTTAGGCATGCGCTAGATATGCGGTTCAATCTTATTTCTGTGAAGGCATTGGATCAAGAGGGATATTGTACTTCTTTTGGTAGTGGAAAATGCAAGATTACTAAAGGGGCTCTCATTGTTGCTAGAGAAGACAATAGTCTTACTACTCTCTACCGGTTGCAAGTAAAGTTGTGCAAAGAAGAGGTGAATGTAGCTGATGATTCCTCTTCTGTTTTGTGGCATATACGTCTTGGTCACTTGAGCAAAAAAGGACTAAGCATTTTAGCCATGAAGCACTCACTTCCCGTGAAAGGTACAACTTTAAATACTTGCACTCATTGTTTTGTTGGAAAGCACGCTAAAGTATCATTTCATAATTTTGGACCTCATAGGATATCACATGTTCCAGATTTAGTTCACACTGATGTTTGCACTATGGATGCTAAGACACTAGGTGGTGCATCATATTTTGTTACTTTTATTGATGATTATTCTCAAAAAGTGTGGGCTTTTGTTTTAAAATCTAAAGACCAGGTGCTCGAAATCTTCAAACACTTTCATGCAAGTGTTGAAAGAGAAACAGGAAGGAACTGAAATGTGTTCGAGCAGATAATGGTGGTGAATACAGGGGTCCGTTTGAAGAGTATTGTAAAGGACATGGGATCAAGTTTGAGAAGACGGTTCCTAATACTCCTCAACATAATGGAGTTGCTGAGAGAATGAATAGTACTATCAATGATAGAGTTAGGTGTATGCTCTCTCATGCAAAGTTGTCTAAATCCTTTTGGGGTGAAGCAATGAGGACTGCAGTAGATTTGATCAACCTTTCTCCTTCAGTTCCACTTAATGGTGATGTTCCAAAAAAAGTTTAGAGAGGGAAAGATGTCTCCTATAGTCACTTGCGAGTGTTTGGCTGTAGGGCTTTTGTTCACATTCCAACAGATGAAAGGTCCAAACTTGATGGAAAGTTAAAGTAGTGTATCTTCATGGGTTATGGTCATAAAGAGTTTGGTTACAGATTATAGGATCCGGTAAGCAAGAAGATAAATAGAATTCGAGATGTGATTTTTCTTGAAGACCAAACTATTGAAGATCTTGAGAAGACAGATAAGCCAATAACTGTTAGACGTTCTGCTGATGATGAACCTAGTCCTTCCACTAGACCTCCTATTGATGGGGGAGATGTACAAGTTGATAATGTTGGTGATGATTTTCATGATGAACCTACACCTTAACCTGAGGTGCCAAATGTTGAAGTTCCACCTGAACCACCAGTTGAGCCTGAATTGAGAAGATCTACTAAAGAGCGTCATCCTTCTCAGAAATACTCTCCTCATGAGTATGTGATAAACACTGAGACTGGGGAGCCAGAGAGCTACTAGGAAGCTATGTTTGATGATCATAAAGAAGATTGGTTGAAGGCCATGCAAGAAGAAATGAAATCCTTGCATGAGAATCATACTTTTGAATTGGTGAAGTTGCTGAAGGGTAAGAGAGTATTCAAAAATAAATGGGTATTCATATTAAAAGCAAATGAAAATGTCTCACGACCAAGGCACAAAACTCGATTGGTTGTGAAAGGTTTTGAGCAAAAGAAAGGTATTGATTTGAAGGAGATTTTATCTCCAGTTGTGAAGATGTCCTCTATTCGAGTTGTGCTTGGATTGGTGGCTAGCTTGAATTTAGAGGTTGAGCAGCTTGATGTGAAGACTGCATTTCTTCACGGTGTATGCAAGTTGAAGAAGAGCTTATATGGTCTGAAGCAAGCACCAAGGCAGTGGTACACGAAGTTTGATTCCTTCATGGAAGGTCATGGGTATAGTAAGACTTCTTTTGATTATTGTGTATATGTTAAGAAATTCTCTGATGGTGATTTTATCATTTTCTTGCTTTATGTTGATGACATGTTGATTGTTGGTCATGACACTAAGAAGATTGAAAGTCTTAAGAAAGACTTGAATAGATCCTTTGCTATGAAGAATTTGGGTCGTGCAAAGAAAATCCTTGGCATGAGTATCACTCGTGACAGGAAGAATGGGAAACTGTGGTTGTCACAACAGAAGTACATTGAGAAGGTTTTAGAGAGGTTTAGTATGAGTAATTCTAAACCTGTTAGTACTTGATGATTGGATTTTTGACGGTTTAGAATTTCACAAATGAAATCTCGTTGCAAGTATAGTTTCTAAACCAACAATAATCCTTTCATACAAAAGATTGTTTGTCACAAGTAACAAACCCCTAAATTTATAAACTGAAATATTGAACCTCGGGTCGTTCTCCCTAGGAATTACAATAAAGTGTCTTGTTATTGGTTGTGAGTTACTTTGGGGTTTTTTTGAGATTTTAGACAAGAAATATAAATGGCAAAGAAAATAAACTAACAACTAATAAAGCTCTTGGCAAGATATGAGTACTAGAAGTCCTATCCTAGTTATCCTCCTCAATTGTGATAACAAATTATCCATTACTCCCACTTAGTTAACCTCTAACCATGGAGGAAAGTCAAGTGGATGAATCAATTTGATTCCTCAAGTCCTAATCAACTCCTAAAGGAAAGACTAGCTTTAGAGGTATTCAAATCAATTAACAACTTCTAATTATCAATCAACAAAAGAATTAGATAACTCAAGAGTCACTAATTACTCAACCAAAGCCAAGAGGAACAAAAGCTACACTAAAATCCTACCAAGCATTTCATCAAACACTTGGAAGGCACAAAAGAAAAGCATAGTAAATCAATAACAAGAATGAAATCTAACAACAATTATTGCAAAGAATTAACAACAACAATCAAGAAAATTACAATTATCATGAATTACCTCAAATTGCATTATTGAAAGAAAACAAAGAAACAACAATCCATCCAAAACAAAATGAAGAATTACAATTATTAAAGCACATAACTAGAAAGAAGAGGAGGAGAAGATTAAGAATTGGTAAAGGAAAAATGAATCAAAGCATGAACTTAACCTAGATCTAAGAAGAGAGAGATTAACCTAAACCTAATCCTAATTCTAGAGAGAAGTGAGAGCTTCTCTCTCTAAAAACTAACTCTAAAACTAATCCTAATTATGCTATATGCTTCCAAGATATCTTCCCCTTCAATCCTTGATCCTTTTATTCCTTCCTATCAGCATTTGGCGCCAAAATGAGTTCAGAAACCCTCTCAAATCGTCAGGCACGTGTTGCTTTAATGAAGTCATGTGCGGTCATCGACGTGTGCGCGCAGGTACGCGTGCGCGTCCCTGGTCGATTATGCAATGTGCGCGCGGGCGCCTTGTGCGCGTGCGCGTGCATTGCTGACTTTGCTTCTTTGACTTTTTATTCTTCTCTCCACTTGTATGCTTCCTTCCTTGCTTCCTTTGATCCATGCCTAGCCTATTTCAATCTTGGAATTACTAGAAAACACATCAAGGCATCTTATGGAATCAAGAAAAAATTAGAATTCATCAAAATAAGGCTTAAAAAGCATGTTTTTACACTTAAGCCTAGATATGGGAGAGATAACAAAACCATGCTAATTCATAGGCTAAATGTGACAAAAGGTTATCAAAATACTCTAAATTCAATACAAGATAAACCCTAAAAATGAGGTTTATCAGTACTCTACTTGCTAGTCATTTTAAGCTGAGTTCGCAGCAATGTCCTACAAGTGGAAAGAGAAAGCAGAAATGAAGAAGATTCCATATGCATTTGCAGTTGGCAGTTTGATGTATGCTATGGTTTGCACCAGGCCGGATATTACTCATGCCATTGGAGTTGTTATTCAGTTTCTCTCTAATTCTGGAAAGGAACACTGGCAAGCAGTGAAGTGGATTCTCAGATACCTTAATGATACTTCCAGAGTTTGTTTATGCTTTGGGAGTGGCCAACCTGTGTTGGATGGGTAAACAGATGCGGATATGGCTGGGGATCTTGATTCAAGAAAGTCTACTTCTGGATATATCATGACTTTTGCAGGGAGAGCTGTGTCGTGGCAATCTTGACTTCAGAAATGTGTTGCTTTGTCTACTACAGAGGCAGAATACATTCCTGTTGTTGAAGCTTCTAAGGAACTCTTGTGGATGAAAAAATTTCTACAAGAGTTAGGCATCAATCAAAAGAAGTTT
Source organism: Arachis hypogaea (assembly GCF_003086295.3). Taxonomy (NCBI): domain Eukaryota; kingdom Viridiplantae; phylum Streptophyta; class Magnoliopsida; order Fabales; family Fabaceae; genus Arachis; species Arachis hypogaea. Next base: position 34,714,891 of record NC_092043.1, read on the forward strand.
GTGTTATTCTGTGACAGTCAGAGTGCTATCCATCTCAGCAAGAATTCGATGTTTCATTCCAGATCGAAGCACATAGAGGTGAGGTATCATTGGATACGTCAAGCGCTTGAGATGAAGTCATATGCACTTGAGAAGATTCACACTGATGATAATGGTTCAGATATGATGACTAAGAGTTTACCTGTAGTGAAGTTTGATTCCTGCAAAGAGAAGGCGGGCTTGGTGGAGCAGCCTATCCCCACTTGAGTTGGTGAGGGGGAGATTTGTTGGTGGGTCTCCAATCTCAAGTGGGGCCCACACAACTTAAAAAAAAAGAAATAAAGAAAGAAAGTGGCATAAGCCACAGGAGGTGAGAGAGAGAAGCTTCATTCTTTTGAATGAAGAAAGAAACACGAAGCACAATGTCGAAAGAGAAGAGAAAATTTGGGGGAAAAGAGCAAGCTATCTTAATCAGATTAGTCTAGTAAATTCGCTCCATTTCTTATGAAATTTTAGTATGTTATTCCTGGTGTAGAGATGAACATTGGGATATAATTTGCTAGTTGTATTGCCTTCTCTTTTGCCTGATTTAAGATACCCACTTTGTGGAGGGTTTATGTTGATTCCATCAATTTTGATGATGTATTTTGTTGATTGTTGAGATGCCCTAGTGTCACTAGGAAGACTGTTTGTGTACCCATTATTCTGATAGTGAAAGATTTTACTGGACTAGGTCTCGTGGATCTTTTGTCCCTCTTTTGGGGGGTTTCACGTTAAAATTCTGATGTCTGATTATTTAATTTCTACCATTATATTTGCTGCTTGGAGTATCTTTGGTATTGCCCATTTTAATTGCACAGGTTGTGAAAAAATTATTTTTGATACTTCCGCTGTTAGACAAGTTCTTGTTTTTGAACTTTTATTGAGTTTTTCCCAACAAAGAGGTCGATGAATAGGAGCATGGATTTCAAAAGAATATGGAGCATAATGAATTCACCTTCTCTGCTGTGTTATGGTAGATTTGACACTTTTAATGAAGATGACCTTTGGAGTATCGACAAGGTGTTCAGACTTACTAAAAATTCTGCCCATGATTGCTCTCTAAATTTTTCTACTAAAAAAAATTAATTCCAGCTTCTTTGTCTTTTTCATGGGTGCCACTACCACCTCATTTTACTAAAATTAATAGTGATGCAAGTATCTTTGAGCTCGTTCATTCTGCAGGTTTCGATTGTCTCATAAGGAATAATGATGGAGAGTGGATAAAAGATTGTTCCGCTGTGATTTCAATTGAGTCCATCGTGAGGTTTGAGCTTTTTAGAATTTGGCAGGAGCTGGTTACGTTTCAGGTTGTAAGTGTGTAGAGGTGATAACACTATCCGAATTCATGAGTATCTACCTGTCTTTATCCACTCAAAGCAGGTTCTTGAGCGGGACGGAACAGGCTCAGATTTAGGTTGAATCGATCCCTACCCATCCCGGTACATATATATATATATATATATATAAAATAATTAGTAAAATGATTAATAATATTGTATTATACTTAAATTTTTATTTTAATTTATATTATGTATGTAATGATAATTATATAAATTTTAAAATTTAATTTTATTTGTTGGATTTTAATAATTATAGGGATACGTAGGGACTGTGCAGATATCCGCAAAGACGGATTAAGATTTAATTTTTTACTATCCACAAATAAAAATTAAACAGATTCAATGCGAGTTATTGTAGGAAGGGACAAGTCAAATAGGACAAAAATCCGTTTCTATCTTCCCATTACCAGCCTCTATAAATATGTTAAAAGAAGCCATATATAAAACGGATAATTTTAAGGCTTATTTATTAATTTCTTAAAGAGTTGTTGGTAGGCCGAGAGAAGGTGGCAATTTTATTGACAAAATTCTTAAAGTTTTTCATCGTGATTAGACTATTAGTATAGCTTGTATTCAACGAACAACAATTTTTGTAGCATACATATGACTACTTGCCAATAAATCTTAACTCATACGGCATTCTGTCTCCTCTCCATCTCAAAAGTCTCAAGTTCAATTCCTACCAACTATAATCGAAAAAAAAATGATAAATATGTGAGGAGGGTCAAAAAAAAAAAAAACGCAAAATGACTCCAACCATAAATTGCTTTAGATGATATTGTAATAGGGGAGAAGAAATTCACTCCTTAGTTTCTCTTCTTTTCTCTTTTGTTTTTATCTTCAGACAAAATATTAAATAAATAAATAAAAGAAAAGACTACTCAAGCACTCTAATAATTAGGTATTTAGAAACTTTTTTTAGAAAAAGTCAAGAGAACTAATTAAAATATAGCTAACTTGAAATTAATTAATTAAAAAATAGTTTTTATTTTTAATTTTAAAATTCAAAAAATTAAGATAATAAAAAATTATTTTTTTTTGTAATAAATTTATTTTTTAATTAATTGGATCTAAATTGATTACATCCTAATTAATTCTTAACAAAATCATTTTTTTAATCATAATGCTGTTCTATTCATGAACCATCATATGCTGAACACTTAGTTGATAGTTTTGTTATCACTTTATTCTAAGATCATTATCATTATTATGAATATAAATATGAATATCCCTTGCTGATGAATGAACTAAGGAACGTGCGTTTGACTTAAAAAAGGTTCTCTTTCCAACTTACGTAAGTGTAAAGTGCGACCAGATACGTCAAGAGATTATTCCTTAGGCAAAATACTGAAATTAAATTGATATAGGTGCAATGACACACTTAATCATATGCACCACGACGTGGCCTACCTAAGAACATGCTCAATATACATCACATTGCATATTACCTTAGTGCTTATGACACTCAAGATCATATAATTTTTTAAAATATAAAAGTATATATTAAAGTCAGTCATTAATAATAATATATTTAAAAATATATATATATATAATATGACTAATTTTATAATTGTTGGTATTCGATTTTGTAGCCGCAAAATTCATTATCGATATTTTCTGCTTTTTTTTTTTTGTAATATTAGTATGTAAATAATATTTTTTATTAAAATTTATATTATATATATGCGTACTTTGATCCAACCAAATTGGTTTATTATTCATAAACCAACCACATGTATAAACTGTATACATGCTTTTTACCATAATTCATTCACATGTTACATTACATAGACAATAGAGATAGAAACAAGGTATTGGAGTCAGCATTAAAACTCTGATGTGGGATATTCATATCCTTTATCGAAACACTGTTGTGTTCAATGGTGCAGAGCATGAGGCAGAGAAAAATCAGAGAGAGAGAGAGAGAGAGAGAGAGAGAGAGAGAGAGAGAGAGAGCAATAACTGATTATAACTACCTATATATAACTAAAATAACTTCACTACCCTGTCTCATTGACATTTACATTTATACCCTTAACAAACACAATATACTTCATTATATATTATATATATATATGTTATCTGTACCAACTTTTAATTATAGCTTCTGTCTTCTTTTATATTCATCGCCGTTATATACATGGTTTAATTTCCTTAGCTTATTTTATACAAAAAAGTTTGGAAGCTACCGTTTTTAATAATCTTGATTAATATTTAATCAATATAAATATTAAATTATTTTTAATAAATATATTTTAATAATTAATGTATATAAATTTTAATAAATATAAATATAAATTATATATTTTATATATATAGACTCTTATAAATATAAATAAAAATTATTATTGATCAAATTTTAATTTAAAATAATAATATTTATCGAGGATATAACATTACTATTTTTATATAAACTATATATCATTGATGTCTCCATTAATTGAATAGTATTTATTTAGATATAAAAGTATTATATATAAAATAAAATCAAACTATTAAATTAATTATTATATATTTATTTATAAATATATATTATTTAATTTATTTTTAAAATTTACTTTTAAATTTTAACGTATATTCTATCCGAATAATTAATTTGATAATTTATTTTTTATACACATAATATGCTTATTTAAAATATGGTTCACATAAATAATTTTTTATATCATATCTAATTAAGAGTATCATGTTACTTTTTATTATGTGAAGAGTAAACCATTAATTTCAATCTCCAAACTATCAAAACCTAACAAAAGTGATTTTTATTTTGTTAACGATAAAAATATCTTCTAAATATTTAAAAGGTGTTTACTACGGTACGATGATAAATTCATACGTATCGATATAATAAAAATGTGGACAAGTTAGAATAAGACATGTGGATTATGTTTTCCACGTCAATAATTAATTTTTCTTTTTTTAAATATAAATTATATCAATACTTTTACTAAATCACTCTTATACCTTAATAAAAATAAAAAATAAATTTTATTTAATTTTAATAAAAAGATTTAAATATTTTTTCTTTTCATTTGGACAAAAATCACCCTAATCCTTTTAATTTAATCAAAATTCAATTAACTTTAGTTTATAATTTTATATCTGAATTAATTTAAAAATTAAAACAAAAATACATTTCATTATTCATATACACTACAAAATTATTTTACTTCCGATGAACCCTAATCTAATTTCTCCTTCCCTATTGATACCCAGAAAAAAACAAAAAATTCTAAAGAGTAACCTCACCCTAATTCCCTACCAGACAGCCGCATTCTATCATCATCCTCTCCCTTTCTCGTAGCCGCGCCTCCTCCCCGTCGGTATTCACGCATAGCAGCACGCACCAGCAGCCGCTAGCCGTTCTCCGTCTTTCTCCTCTCCTTCTGGACAAAGAAGAAGAAGAACCCAATTCCTCCAGCAAAGATTTTTTCTGATGGCACCGTCGGCTCCGTCGCCGCTGCAGCTCACGGCACCGCTCTGGTCGTGTACTTGCATTTCTTTGCCAACATCATCCAGGTTCCTCAGCAAAGACTTTTTTCCTGTTAATTTATCAAATAATTTCTCACATTCTTCGTGCAACCTCTGCAAAATATTGAATTGCAAGATAATTTCTCATTCTCATGTTAACAACGACATTATTAATACTAATACCAGTATATGGTCCCAGCTCAAACACCCCTATTATATTTTCTATGCACCACTTGTGTTTGTGAAAATGGGGTAGTGAAAATCATCCTCATTTGAAACTTGTGTTTTGGGGGGCATGTTTGGTTTGGTGGGGGTGAAGCTTATGTGAAGTTTTTTTTTAAAGTTGTTTATGAAGGAGTAGAAAAAGAGGTTCTTTTTTGGGTGGTTTATGTTTAAAAACGTAGAGAGTGGTGTAGCATTAATGGCTTTCTTAGAAGAAAGGTTAAAACTTGTGGTGTTGGTGTTGTTGCGGGGTGAAACTCTAGTTGCTGGGATGAAGCACCTCAAGGAAATGCAAGAGCACTCTGTTTTGTAATCTTTGTTTTATCTTTTCACTTAATCTTTTCCTATTAATTAATCATGGATGGTTAATTATATGGTTTCATCATTCATCAAACTCAATATTTCACCCTTAACCTTTTTTGCCTTCTTTTTATGATGATGGTAATTTCAGGGGTGAGAAAGACTTTGAATTCAGAACTGTGGCATGCTTGTGCTGGCCCTCTTGTCTCTTTGCCTCAAGTGGAAATTCTTGTTTATTACTTACCCCAGGGACATAGTGAGAAGGTACATCTCTTCTTCTGATAGCAAATGTGTGAATGTTTTTTTCTATAGCAAATGTGTATCCATTTTAAACATGGGTTAGGGTTGAGTATAATGAGTCTAGTACTATGATTAAGTCATTAACAGAATAGAGTTAGAATGGTAAATCGTATTAAGCTTTTGCTTTTAAGTAATTTACACAATTTACACAACTGAGTTGATCGACAAGAAGACAAATGTTGAAAGCTTACCAGGTTCAGAGTTAGTCTTCTCTTAATCCAATAGTGACAGGCATAATTGTCTAGCACAGTTCACTCGATATAGATAAAAGTTATAGTGCAGTAGATATGTTAGCCAGATGATCTCTGCTTGTCCAGCCTATGCTAAATCCTCCGTCTCATTTCTGAAGATTCCAATTGTAGAGTTAATCATCTCATTTGATTAGATGAATGGTTGCAGGTTTTGGAGCAAAGAAAAGGAGGGCTCAAAGCAACCACATAGCGAAAATTGCTTTACCAGATTTGGTCAAGTATTTTGATGTGCCAATTGTAGAAGCTTTAAGAAATCTGAATATTGGGATTACAGTTCTCAAGAGAAAGTGCAGATGGTGAAGATGGCATGGTGATTAAGATGGATGGAGAGCTATGGCAATCTCTAGAGTCTTGTTTTGTTTCCATTATTCTTGCGTTGTCGTCTGCAGATCAGGCAAAGGTTTTAACTGAATGGTTGGAAAATGAGTGTATTCGGTATCCGGACCTAACTGAGGCATTTGAAGTACAGTGCTATAGGTCTAAGGTAGCTAAGAGAAGATTGTCATTGCTAGGGGATGATCATGCCATGACCAACTCCATTTGAAAATTTCACAGATTCGGTTTCTTTCTAATGAACTACTTAGAACTGCTTATCCAAAGATTCCTATCCTAGTCAAGTCAAGGCATTTAGAAGAGAATATGAACCCTTTTTTTCGGCTTGTGAATGAAAATTTTGGTAGGAGCCATCTAAATCTGATCATTTCCATTCACTACAACAGTTCAATGTAAATTATATTGTAGATTTTGTAAAATGTTGTTAGTTTTAACTATAAAATTTAGAAAATGTATTATAAGATGATTGATTCAGAGTAAACAAAATCTCTATGCATGATGATAGTAGACTGGTCTCACTTGGTATATTCTAATTACAATGGAGCATGCTCAAATCAGTTATTGTTGTAAAGTTGTTGAGTATTTTACATCATATGAAAGGTTCTGAATAGTAGACTGCCGAAACAAAGTATCATAGTGCTGCATTTATGAAGCATTTTTGTTTCTTAAATACAGATATATGAATCTCATTCTCCGCACACGCTCTAAACAAATAGATTAGGCACTTCAATGGCTGGAGAATTATGCAGAAAATATATATTACACCATATCATATCAATCGAGGAAAATATTTAATTTGGTATCTTTTATCAAAGTAAACTTTTATGACATTGCCCATATCTATCCTACCTTTAACAAGTTACAAAAATAATATACAACCTCATCCAACAATACACTCTCTCAAATCCTAAAGCTATACCTAAAGTAAGAACTCAAATGGTTCTATGCAAGGTATGAACTATAAAACCTATGCTAAAGTAAAGAATAATATTCCTCCTAATTCTTGAAAGCAATATGAAAACACCTAATTCTAATCAAAATCGGCTGCTATCTTGATTCATCTTTCTTCTTCAGATCAACAATATCTGGCTCAGGCGTGATGGATCCTTTGTTGGATTTGGCTCAAAATGGCACAGATAGAGGAAAAAGGAAGGCAGCACAATTGCTAGAACGCATGAGCATGTTCCTTGAACAGTAGAGTCAAAATGAACTGAACCTACATGGTCTCTCTCAGAACTTTCATCAAACACCCTCCACGCAAGCTCAATTTTCCCACACCTAAAATACATTTTAACCAAACAGACCTTAATATATAAATTAGCATCAAAACAGACCTGAAAAATTAATCAATTAGCTCCAGTTGATAAAACTAAACAGCTATGGTTAAAGCACGAATATATCGAATTAACACCAAAACCATAGGATATGTCACATGCAAATCAAATCTGATAAATCAGAGAAAAATTAACGGAAAAAGAAAGAATGAGATGATTCTGAAAAACAAAGCACTAAGAAAGAAGGAGAGTTTTGGAGAGAGAAATTGAGAAGTATTGAAGATAACCAGAGGGAAATTAGAGCTGAACCCAAACACTGCCGTCTTGGCTGAGGATTGCTGCGGAGGAGAGGTGGTTGCCTTCAAGTTGTTCTAGCACCTGCAAAAAAACAGACAACAAAGAAAAAATATCCATAATCACTTATCTTCATGTATGATTATAGTTTAAACTAACTTCATGTAAGCTAATTAAAAAGAAAACACACCATCCAATAAGCACAAATACTTATATTTGTATGGACTTACTTTTGGCTCTCAATTATACGTACACAAGCAAGAATAAATTCACAGAATAACTCTAAAATTTCATATGCCTCCCATATATTTTGTTCTCGAATGATATGCTCCACTTATTTAAATCAATGCAATCAAAAATACAGCAAAGAAAATGCAGAGTGAGCTAAGATAGAATAAAATTAACAAGCAATATGAAACACTGAATAATTACCCGAATTCTAGCAATTGCCTCTTGGCCAGCCTGAAAGAATTGGGAAGCATTTGCTTCAATTGCGTATCTCTCGTTTTGCAGCAGCTTAATGCGTGTCATCAACAGATTAAGACATGTTTTACTACATCTTCAAAAGTCAAATAAACTCCTTGGTCTTATTATTATTTCAATCTATGCCGTGGTGGTTGCAAATTGCAATGAGAAATGATATGTGGGAATTAAGTGAGAATGTGACTTAAAAAGAAAATGAGGCAAAAAGTGTTAATTGGTTGCCTTTAATTTTGGTACAAGAGACAAGCAATTGATGACAAGGAAAATAAATAAATAAATAAAAATAAAGTGAAGGTTAAAGAATCAAGCTATTCCGATTCAGATTTAATTCTGCAACTCTCACATCCACACACAAGGCACAAAATTAAAACTACTACTAAAAGGAAAGCTTCATGTCATGGCTGGGTATATGTACATAACACCCTCTTTTTTTTTCGTTTTTTTTTTTAAAAAGCACGTATATCTTCTTAAAATAATATAGTAGTACATGCTATATAGTCACAAAATGCATTCTAAACTAGGAATAAGTTTATATCATTGACAATATGTGCATCGGTGAAGCTAGGAATTTACCAAGAAAAAACATGGATGAGAACTGCAGAAACAAAATGATAAGTTGATAACTATCATATAGAAACATACTCTAGTAAACAACCAAAACAATATAAATTACAAACAGTATCTATGGTCGGTATATAAGCTATATATCATATCAAATATATATATAATCTGTACATGGGTGATTAATAAAAAAGTAATTTTAGGAAAAAAACATGGATGAGAACTGCAGAAACAATTTGTTTACATCATTGTTAATCATAGATGAGAACTTATCACTTTTTTTATTAATCAATTTCTGTATCATAGGATAATTATCAATATTTGCAGGATTATTTTTCTTAGCAGACTAATCTTTCGAGGATTAAAATAGTGATATACTTGAGAAAAATTCAGCTTTGTGCTAAAACAAAATCTCCATAGAAAGGTCTCATCCATAAATTACTTCAAGTTATAGAAAAATACTGCCTAACACTATAACAGTAGGAGATAATATCAGGTCATTTTAATATGAACACACGTGTAAATTGTGTAAATTACTTAAAAGCAAAAGCTTAATGCGATTTACCATTCTAACTCTATTCTGTTAATGACTTAATCATAGTACTAGACTCATTATACTCAACCCTAACCCATGTTTAAAATGGATACACATTTGCTATAGAAAAAAACATTCACACATTTGCTATCAGAAGAAGAGATGTACCTCCTCACTATGTCCCTGGGGTAAGTAATAAACAAGAATTTCCACTTGAGACAAAGAGACAAGAGGGCCAGCACAAGCATGCCACAGTTCTGAATTCAAAGTCTTTCTCACCCCTGAAATTACCATCATCATAAAAAGAAGGCAAAAAAGGTTAAGGGTGAAATATTGAGTTTGATGAATGATGAAACCATATAATTAACCATCCATGATTAATTAATAGGAAAAGATTAAGTGAAAAGATAAAACAAAGATTACAAAACAGAGTGCTCTTGCATTTCCTTGAGGTGCTTCATCCCAGCAACTAGAGTTTCACCCCGCAACAACACCAACACCACAAGTTTTAACCTTTTCTTCTAAGAAAGCCATTAATGCTACACCACTCTCTACGTTTTTAAACATAAACCACCCAAAAAAGAACCTCTTTTTCTACTCCTTCATAAACAACTTTAAAAAAAAACTTCACATAAGCTTCACCCCCACCAAACCAAACATGCCCCCCAAACACAAGTTTCAAATGAGGATGATTTTCACTACCCCATTTTCACAAACACAAGTGGTGCATAGAAAATATAATAGGGGTGTTTGAGCTGGGACCATATACTGGTATTAGTATTAATAATGTCGTTGTTAACATGAGAATGAGAAATTATCTTGCAATTCAATATTTTGCAGAGGTTGCACGAAGAATGTGAGAAATTATTTGATAAATTAACAGGGAAAAAGTCTTTGCTGAGGAACCTGGATGATGTTGGCAAAGAAATGCAAGTACACGACGAGAGCGGTGCCGTGAGCTGCAGCGGCGACGGAGCCGACGGTGCCGTCAGAAAAAATCTTTGCTGGAGGAACTGGGTTCTTCTTCTTCTTTATCCAGAAGGAGAGGAGAAAGACGGAGAACGGCTAGCGGCTGCTGGTGCGTGCTGCTATGCGTGAATACCGACGGGGAGGAGGCGCGGCTACGAGAAAGGAGGAGGATGATGATAGAATGCGGCTGTCTGGTAGGGAATTAGGGTGAGGTTACTCTTTAGAATTTTTTGTTTTTTTCTGGGTATCAATAGGGAAGGAGAAATTAGATTAGGGTTCATCGGAAGTAAAATAATTTTGTAGTGTATATGAATAATGAAATGTATTTTTGTTTTAATTTTTAAATTAATTCAGATATAAAATTATAAACTAAAGTTAATTGAATTTTGATTAAATTAAAAGGATTAGGGTGATTTTTGTCCAAATGAAAAGAAAAAGATATTTAAATCTTTTTATTAAAATTAAATAAAATTTATTTTTTATTTTTATTAAGGTATAAGGGTGATTTAGTAAAAGTATTGATATAATTTATATTTAAAAAAAAAATTAATTATTGACGTGGAAAACATAATCCACATGTCTTATTCTAATTTGTCCACATTTTTATTATATCGGTACGTATGAATTTATCATCGTACCGTAGTAAACACCTATTTAAAATGCTACGAAAATATCCGATTATAAAAAATATCCGTTTCCGTTAATGAAATAGACTGACGTGACAAATATAAATGCCAATGTATGCGGCATCTGTTACATATTGAATCCCAATAAATTTTTAATACTCCAAATCAAAATTATATAGGAAGTGTTAGGTAAATAATGACCATTTTAAATAATATGAACAACGACCAATTAAATAAAAATATATTATATTTTAATTTAATGCTATTAATTACTTTAAGATTAATTTACTCTTTTAACCGTATTAATTTATATTATTCACATATTGTTCAAAAATATGTTAGTGACCTATACTTTTTCAAATTGCAAACAACTCTCTCTCTTCTTCTTTTTCCCTAAAATGGTACAATAGAACTATTTTTTCTCCGTAAATCATTTCTTTTCCTAATTGCTCCAATAAAAGCTGCTTCTGCAAGCATATATCATTTTTGGCACTATCACTAGTAGCAATGACAATGGAGCATATGAAGCTGATGAGGCTCAAGTGGGTGAAGAATCATAGCAACGGTGAGGTACTGTTCTATTTTAGCAGTAGTGGTAATGACAACAATAACGATAACCGTGACGGCATCAGGAACAACTTTCCTTTTCATATCCTCATCCTGCCTCTTTCTTTCTTCATTTTGTTCTTTTCTCTCTAGTCTTTTCGCCAATTTTGTTGACGGCGGCATTGTTAATAAATTGATGCGAAAAAGGAGAAGCGATGATGAAGAAATTGGAGAAACAGAAGCCACTACTAAAAAACTATTTATTACAGACGAATATTTCTGACATATTTTATCCCACAAAAATACAGACAGATTTTGTGAGAAAATTTTTGTTGAAAACAAAGAAAAATGAATTTATATGAATTACAGACGGAAAAGAGAATCTATTGATAATTCTATCGGAAAAATTAGTTTTTTTTTTGTGAAAAATAGGTAACGACAGAAAATCTGTCTGTATTTAAATGAATAAAAATACTGTGTTTCATTAAATTATTACAGATAAAAAATTTGTCTGTAATTTAAAATATTCCGTTAGAAAATATTAAAATAAGGGTTGTCACCACGAGCTCCTCATTTCAATCACGATACTTCTGCGTCTCCACACTCATCCCCTCCAAATGCTCTATCGACGGCGCCTCTCAATCTTGCACCGCCGTCGCATCGAACCTCCATGCACTGAATTTCTGTCAAATCGAAGCTCTGTCTCACCCTTTTCCGGATCTTCTCGGTGTGTTGCTCGCATCTCTTCTTTCGAACCCTAACATATAATCCGCTAATTTAGCCAAAGTTTAGAGGTTAAAATTTTAATTTCATGCAATTAATTCCTCTTTTTTCAATGGAATTTTAAGAATGATTTTTCTAATTTGTTGAGAAAGGAACAGAGAAAGGACAAGGAAGCAATTCCTTAAAATTTGAATGTTGCTTGAGGTGGTACCGTCTCTTTTCAGAAGGCTATAAAGTTGCATAGTTCCTGTATCGTCATCATTGAGAGACTCCTTGCTACATTCTAATTTGCCTATGTATCTCCTTGATCCAATTTTTAATTTCCACGAACCGTAACTATTGATTGAACTTTGATCGGGAATCAGATAGTGAAAGAGTTCGAGCAGGACCTGTCTGGATTTAAGTGTGGCCTTGCTCATCTCTTCTGTAAGTATAATTTATTTTGTTTCATTTTGAGTGATTGTTTGAGCTCACTACCACTGAAATTGGAACTGGAACTGAAATTAAATGGCAGTGCAGCACACGAGCATTTTGTTAAAAAAAAATTATTTGAAAAAAAATTATAAAAAAAAATATTTGAATACACTTTTTATACACTTTGTTTACATTTTGTTTTATAAAAAGTTTCTGGAAGCATATGCACCATGTGTTTCTTCTCTCATTTTGAAGTCTATAACTATCGCCACAAAGAAAGAAATCACTAATGGTTCCACATCAACTTGCACCTATCTTTTCACTATGAAGAGCCATAATATGCATGCCATTACAGAATCGTAACCTTCTAATAGAAACTAGGGAAATGAAAGAATATATATTGGGATTCTATAAAGGAGAAACTACATATTATTCTGATCTCACCACTTATTAGCTTGCAACTTGCATTGTATATTTACTTTCTACTTTCGACTTTGGTAATAATGTTGCATGTGAAGACAATATATATTAATCTTGTGGCTCATATATTAATCTTGAAATTAAAATATATCTATCTATGGTAATGGAATCTTCCATGATGCTTGGCTCTTGCCTCTTTGTGTTTACTTTTTCACCGTAGCCCCTCAATGTTTGGAGCACATGCTTCACGCCTTTTTCCCACTTCTTTTCCTTTTTCTTTTCCTTTTAAAAACAAAATTAGAGAGCCAATAATATTAATTCAGTTCACTAATTTAAAAGTCAGTCAACAATAATTCAATTTGTTTTCTCTTCCATTGCACAGTAATTAATTATTAAAAGATTAATTTATGTGTTTGTTCAAAAAATTTTAGTCCAATCTCTTCAACTTTTTGTTTAGAATTCAGGTTAATGTAATTTTTATGTTGTAAACTTTATTAATTTCTAAAGTATTGTATGATAAATAAAATATTACTTATATTACATTAAAAATATTGATATGATTAAACATTGATATGGTGTTGTATGATAATAGATGAAATGTTGTTTGTGTTGAATAATTTATTATAGGTACTAAAAATATTGAATTAGTAAGAAATGTTTTGGCACTATCGAAGGTAGATAATGATAGGTTAAATCTAACAAGAGGAGGTATTAAACCTGAGTTTATTTACAAGGTTGAGAAGTTTATAGAAACGATTAGTAAATTAGATGTTGTGAAACCGGAAGAAAAGTATAAATACCCATGCATTAAGTGTAGATGTACAAAATATAAAAAAATGAACATTATTAAGATGTATTTGTGGGAAAAGGGGTTTATGTCAAATGATTGGATTTGGATAGAACATGAAGAGATTGACGACATAGGAATTAATCACACGTAATTCAATAATTATGGGGAAGGTTGTTCAGGAAGTGGTGCAAATGTAGAAGAATGTGATATGTATGACATTAGCTGGGAAGACAACTTCAGAAGGTATTATGAAATGGTTTTCGATTCTGCTGGTCCTGAGGATCCTCATCTAGAGGCTAATTTTTTTTTTTTTTTGAGGCAGCTCAAAAGCCTTTGTGGGAAGGTTGTGTGCATTCTCAACTATCATAGCTGTTAGAATGCTATGCGTTACGGTTGAAAAAAACCAATCACAAGAGTCATTAAAGCAGTGGGCCACCTTAATTAGGAAAATTGCTCTTGAGGATAGTGACATGCCTAGGGACTACTATGAGACTAAGAAGTTAGTACAAAAGCTTGGATTGAAGGTAATCAAAATAGATTGTTACTCAAACAATTACATGTTGTATCGAAGAGACGATGCTGCTCTAACTAGTTGCAAGTTTTGTGAAGCGCCTAGGTTCAAGCTGATGCGTGAGCATCTCTTATCTATTTTCTTATTAGTTTAGACATGAACTTATTGAGTTTTATTTAGATTTTAGTATTTGAAGCATTTTTGGATGCTACTTTGAGGCGCATTGTAGTTTTATTTGTTTCAGAAAAAATTCAGGCGTGTTTGGCAAAGTTCGTACAGAAGAAAAAGGAAGAAATTTGATACTGCCAAGCTGGCGCTAAACGCTGCTACCTGGTGTTTAGCGCCAGGTATCTCATAATGCGTGCGAGCTTTCTGTTGGGTTAGCGCTAAACGCCCGACCTGGCGTTTAGCGCCAGATGCTCTGTAACTCGTGCCAGGACCTCACGCTAGTGGTGCTAAACGCCGATCCTGACATTTAACGCCAGGAAGACAGAAACCACATAATTCTCCTCTGCCTCAGCGGTGCTAAACATCGAGTCTGGCATTTAGCGCCAATTGCGCGAATCCGGATTCCAAAGAAGGGATTCGTAGCCGAATCATTTGATAATAATTAGTTTATTTTAACTTTTTTCATTATTAGTTTAAAAAAAACACAATCTTTTGGGATTTTAGTAGTTATTATTTTATTTGGTCTCAAATCAATTAGGTTAGATATAAAAGGGGAAAAGATTTAGCCCTTCGGGCTCTTTTCTTCTCTCTTCCTCATTCTGCACTTTACACACTTTTTGAAACCCTAGTTTTTCTCTGAGCCATGAGCAACTAAACCTCATGTGTTAAGGTTAGGAGCTCTATTTATCTTATGAATTAATATTATTGTCATTATACTTTCAATCAATGTACTAATTTATATTCAAGGATTATTTTCGTTCTTCATCTTATGAATTTGAGTATATTAGAAGATAGCTCTTTTTCTATATGAATTCTTGTTGATTCTTGAAAAAGTTAACTCACTTGAATAATAACTTGAAAGTAACTCCTCCTAAACTACTAATTACCTGAACTTAATGTGATATGTGACATATAGTTATCTTATATTTGGGTAATTAAAATTTTTGTGGCTAATAAACTAGAATTGGACATAAACCTTTAATCTTAATTAAATGACCAAGGAATTGGCGATTGATTAGGTTAGAGGAGATTAAACCGCTAAAAAAATTTGAGTTTAATCAATTAAAATTTTCCATAAATTAAATCTTGCATGATTAAAGTAATTGGTAAGAACCATTAATCCGGAAAAATAAATATCTCTGAAACTTTAACCGTCTCTCACAGACTTTTCACACCAAATTTACTAATTACTTCCTTAAATTACTGTTTAATGCCTTTGAACCCAAAATACTATTTTCTACTTGTCTGACTAAGTGAATCACTCAATTATTGTTGTTTGGTCCATCAATCCTCGTGAGATCAACCATCACTCACCTGAGGTATTACTTGGTACAATCCGATGCACTTGTCGGTTAGTTTGTGGTTTTGAAAATCCGTACCACAAGTCTATTTTCGAGGGTGGTTGTAAGTCTAAGAGAGTTCTTGTCAGACGGATGCACTACTTACCCTTAATCCCTAGACTTTAAAGGCTTTATGCGTCAATGAGTTCAGTTTCGCACATGACGTGGCACATGAAAAACCAACGTGATGATAGCGTGATGACGCATCCGTCACATGGGGAGACATGGAAAAGTTTTGACCGCATCCACTCTGATTTTACTTTGGAGCTTAGAAACATTAGGTTAGGTCTTTGCCCTGATGGTTTATCCCAAATATCCAATTTATCAAGCCTTATTCTTGTTGGCCCGTAATTGTTATTCCGTATAATCTACCTCTTGGGATGTGTATGAAAGATCCTTATTTGTTCTTGACTTGCTTAATACCTGGTCCTAGTAACCGTAAAGCCAACATTGGTGTATTCTTAGGACCCTTAATTGACGAATTGAATGACTTGTAGAATCCTGGTGTTTTGACGTATGACATTATAAAAAAGAATAATTTCGCGTCTTAAAGGCAGGATTGATGTGGACTATCAATGATTTCTCGACTTATGGGATGTTGTCTAGGTGGATGACACAAGAAAGATTGTCATGTTCTATTTACATAGAGGATACCAAGTCTTTTACACTGCCACATGGAGACAAGGCATCATGGTATGATTGTCATAAAAGGTTTTTGCTGATAGACCGCCCTTATAGATGCAATAAGAATAATTTTAGAAAGAATAAAATAGAAAGTGAAGAGGCTCCTACTAGATTAAGTGGTTTGGAAATTTGGCAAAGGGTTAAAATTTGACGGTTTTTTAGCGAAAGAGGGGGACCATTACTCAAGAAAATCCTGTCGGTAACGGGAAAAAATCTATCGGTAAATTACCGACAGAAAAAATTTGTCAGTAAGTAATTTTTGACGAGACTTTTACAGAGAGACAAAATTCGTAGGTAACCAAAAATTTGCCTGTAAAAAAAACTAAATCTGTCTGTAAATTCATCTGTAATTAGTAATTTTCTAGCTGTGAGCAGTGATAAGCATCAATTTTAAAAATAATGCCATAGTTTTCTCACTACAAGAAAAAAGTTGAATACCGTCGGATTTAGTGTCACGGAGTAGCGGGGGGTTTACCATCGGAATTACCGACAATAACCACGTCAAATTCATAAGGTTTTTAATTACTCGCAGATTCTATTTTTTGACGGTAAATCCGCCAGTAATTTTTGGAGGGAATATAAATTAAATTGGCGCGTTCTTTACTATCGGGTTTACCGTCAAATACCTAATTTAGTGAAACAATGTGTTTTGGTGACCCACAATGGTTTATCGTCGGAAAATTCCGACAGTAAAAGTAGTGTAAATTTAAATCACGACACTGCTTAGGGTGACGACACTGCCTCCTATCGCTCAGTAGCCTGCATCCACATCGACGCCGCCTTTAGTGACAGATGTCGCGGCTCCAGAGTCCATCCACGACAGTGAGGCAGCAACTGATTTCCTACCACCACTACCTCCCATTGTATGGTTGAAGATTTGGCTTGATAGTGACACGGAATAAGTATTAAGTTGAGTCTCATGTATTTCCTGTTTATGGTTATCGCTGAAAGTGACTAAAAATTGATTCTGGTTTAGCTGATTTATGTTTGAATACTGGTTAGCGTTTTTCAATTTCAATTATTATAATTAACTTTGTTTCTGAAAGTTCCTAATAATTGATTCCTGACTAGTGGATTTAGGTTGATTTGGTTGCATGTTTAGTATTTCCTGTTTCAATGATTATGGTTATTGTTGAAAATTTCTAAAAATTTATTCCTGTTTAGCGGATTTAGGTTGATTTGGTTACCTGTTTAGTATTTCCTGTTTCAATGATAATAGTTGTTGCTAAAAGTTCCTGAAAATTGATTCCTATTTAGTATATTTAGGTTGATTTGGTTGCCTGGTTAGTGTTTTTAAGTTTCAATGATTATGATTAACTTTGTTTTTGAAAGTTCCTAATAATTGATTCTTATCTAGTAGATTTAGGTTGATTTGGTTGCCTATTTAATGTTTCATGTCTCAATGATTATGGTTGTTGATGAAAGTTCCTGAAAATTGATTCCTGTTTAGTGGATTCAAGTTGATTTGGTTACCTGGTTAGTGTTTTTAAATTTCAATGATTATGATTAATTTTTTTCTGAAAGTTCTTGATAATTGATTCCCGTCTAGTAGATTTAGGTTGATTTGGTTGCTTGTTTAGTGTTTTATATTTCAATGATTATGGTTGTTACTGAAAGTGCCTGAAAATTGATTCCTGTTTAGTGAATTTAGGTTGATTCGTTTTTGTGGGTTGTAGGTTTGCGCCGAACAACAATGCGTGTACTCAGGAGATGACCAACATCATCAAGCTGATGTACGACTACCCTGGCCCAGCTACACGAAGATCCCCGCTGAGACTAAGGAGCGATGGTTTCAGAAATGGGTGGTAATTAATATTTTTTTATGTTCAAACCTTTCTAGCTAGTTTATATCTTCTATCTTGCTTAACTAATTTTAAAATTTTTTGTTGCAACTGCACTTTAGGTGGGACGCGGAGTACGATCTGACTATCAGGAAGATATTCGACCATAGAATGGGTCGACGGCTCCAGTAGATGCTGAATGATGTTCGCAGTGGCTCTAACCGGACATAATGAAGGCTCTGTTTGTTCATTGGGAGACCGATGAGGGTTTTCGGCATCGATGTCTCACTAACAGAGCTAAGAGGGCCTCGACCAGGTCATCCAAATATACTGGTGGCTCAGTGACCTTCATGAAGATGAAGGCCAGGCAGGTATGTAAGGTGACTTTAATTTTGTTAATAATTTAGTTATATTCTTCTGTATATCATTACTAGACATCTTAATCATATTTTTTCAATGTAACATGTGTAGTCAAAATTGTTAGATCGCGAGCGACGTTGGCAAAGACATTCAAATACACCCACATGCTGAAGAAGAACAAAGAGACATTTGCTTATCAGCAGTCTTAGAATCATTATGTGAGTAAATATACATCTGATTATGTTTTGCTATAAAATTATTAGAGATTAACTATATATCTGTCGTACTAATCACAATAACTTGTGTCAATTATACAGGAATCCTACACACAAAGACTAGAGAGCGCGACCTAGTAGTCTCAATAAGGTGGAGAGGACGCCGCCGATGGCTCTACAGCTGCAATCATCGATCCCGATGTGATTTAGCGAGAGAACGCCTCAGCGCTACAAGAACCGCTTATACAGGATGTGGTCGTTCTTCGCCAGCAGCCTCCGCACATCCACGTTGAGGCCATCGTCAGAGTTCACCACTAGTCGAGCCATCGCGTCTAAGGAAGGCATGGATTTGAGGCTGCAGGCTTAGGAGCTTAACAATTATCGAGAGAGGTATCAGAAGATCCTCAACTGCATGACATCTACGGATGAGCTCAGGCTGGAGTAGATGCAGCATATGGAGGCTCAGATGGAGGTGTACCAGGCCCAGATGCATGCCGCTGACATCGACCTTGCTGGTGGTACCACCGCTGCTGCTGGTGGTGGCAGACGGACATAACCACCTTCTGCGTCGCCGAATCAGGGCCACGGGACCGACGACGACGACTACCTGGATCTGTAGATATTAGTTTTTCATTTTATTATTTATTGTATTTATTTGATGTACTTGACTTTTATTTTATTTGAACATTGTATTATTTATTTTAAATAAAAGTTTTTCATTATTTATGAATGGACCACTAATTGTGTGAAAAAATTTAAAATTAAAATTGACCATTTATTTCAAATTAAAAAAAATTGACATTACCGTCGGAGTTACCGTAAGAATAATCCGATGTGAGCGAAATAACATTTTTTGGCGCCAACAGTACCTCGAAAAAATTCACCGTAACCAATTAGTTTTCCAAGCTAATAATCCATCGCAAAATCCGACGGTAATCACCGTTGGACAAAAAATTTTTGTTGGTAAACATTTACTGGCGAGGTTTATACCGTTTGATTATTTTCAATGGTAATTAAATTACCATCAAATTTCATTTGTTTTTCCGATGATAAATCCGACGGTACTCAACATTTTTCTTGTAGTGTTTATTTCTTCAATTTTGTGGATTTTGGGGTTAATAGGAATGAAAATGGGAATTTCGGATTTGTATGTGTGGAGGTGGTGACAAAATAGGAGAATAGAGGTGGTTAAAGGTGGTGACATTTTTCTGTTTCTTTGTTAGAATCTTGTTGTTGCAGCGACTTCAATGAGAAAAAAGAAGATAATGTTGTCATTGTTGCAATTTTGGAATAGTAATTGAGATCTGTTGTTCTCGCGGCTGCTCTGGGAAGATTTGGGAGAGGGAGAAAGTGACTCAGATGTTGTCTGTTGTTGTTGAAGTTACTTTGGGGAGTGAAGGAGTGAGTGAGGATGAAAGAGAAGGAAAAGCACTACAAGAATATGGCCGATTAGTTACCACAAAAAGAGTCGTAAAACTATCGCTAATCTGACGCAAAATATAATTTGTGACAGATTAGCTACCGCCTAGCAACTAATGCTTTACAAGTTGCATATCAGTGAGGCAAACACAACAGTTGCTAATTCATCGGAAAGTTTTTTGGCTACCGATTAGATAGTCGCAAATCAATCACTAAAGTAAAAGCTAATTACATAGAAGAAATGGACTAAATGGTAGTCGCTAATTAACGACAAACTCTACTATAGCAGACTCATTGCTAAATGCATGCTAACTTCGTAGACAAATTAGAAAGATTAGTTGACACTAATTAGCGAAAAATTTTTCCGAACCTAACTCGTCGCAAGTTGTCTGCTAATATGATCGCAAATCTGTCACATTATATAGCAAATCTATAGTTAATCTTTGAAAATCCTTAATTAAATTTGTAGGAATTTTGTCGCTAAACCAAAGCTATTCGAAATGATAAAGTAGAGTTATGAAATAGTCGCTAATTTTCTAAAAAATAATATATAGTCAATTAGTTGCAATACTATCGCAAAATTTCATCGCAAATTCCTTTTAAAATAGTAATAAATCGATAGGTATCTCACAAATATTTCAGCCGCAATAGAGTCTTTAATTTGCTACCATCATCAATAGTGAGTATGTCGCTATACTAAAATAAACCTTATGTTTTTTATTTTAGTCATTGAACTAAAAAAATTATATCACATACAGAATAAATGAGTTTATCAAAATTATACATGTTTAAAAAAGTTCAAACCATGTTTTAAAAAATTATGTATTGAAGCTTAACCTGATAATAACCAAGCCTTTGGGCTTGATCAAATGGCTACTCTATCTTTTCAATAGCTCTTAATAACATAACTTAATTAGTAAACTAACAAAAAAAAAGCTCACTTATAATATAATGTAAAAGTAGGTATTCACTCATTTTTTTATAGATGTTTCAATCTAGCTATACAAATATGTTCCTGCTTCTATAAAATTCATTATACATTACATATCTCAGTTTCTCATTGCACATTAAAAATTAAAAAAAAATGAAAAATACAAACAACACGTAAGACTTGGAATATCAATTGCACAAAGAACATGTCCACCAATTTCACCTTCAATTTTACCAATATTGTCATTTATACTGGGATCAAACTGCAAAATATCACAGAAAAATAACATTGGTAAATAATAACACATCAGTTGATCAAAATAAAAAATATAATAATAATAAATTAAACACAAAAAAATAGTAGCTATTAGAACAACAATGAAGATAAATAAAATTAAAGTCAAGAACAAAAAATAATAGAACCAATAAATTAAAATAAAAAACTAACAAATTTAAAAAAATAACAGTAAAAGCAGCCAACAGTGAAGAACAACAAATTAAAAATTGACAAATAAAAAGTTAGTAACATCGAAGAACAACAAATTAAGAATAGAAATTCAAGAACAAACAAACAATAGCAAGAAGCCAAGAACAACAAATAAATAGTGTTGAGTTAAGAAACTAATTAGTGATGACAAATATTATTTTTGGCAAAATAAATAATTAGTATTGATTAATTAATAAGTATATGTTGCTAATTATTTACTATATGTTGCAGGTCATAATTAAATTTAAGCAGCCCAAATGGAATGGAAAATGAAACAAGAAGTGATGGGTCAATAAAATAAACAAAACCCAAAGAATCAAAGCTGAAGAAATCAAAACGGGCCAAGCATATCACTACCAGATCCAAGCCCGATTTTATTTCAGCAAGCAAATCCCTCTCTTTTTCCTTACCAAAAGCAACGTTCACTTCTGAAGAGTTGGTCAGAAACTCAAAAAAGTAAGAAAGAGAGAAAGAGCTTCTTCCCTAAGCTAATAACCAAAGAAGCAAGAGAGAAAAGGTTTAAGCTTGAAAGACAGAATGTCAAATCAACAAGTTCAAGCCAAATCAAGCTTAAGAAAAGATCAAAGGTAAACCATTTCCTCATACATGCAACTCAATTTCTTCTCTTCTTCCTAACTCTCTGCTCAGTCCGAAATGGGATACAAAGGAAAGTTGTTTTCCGTTCTTCTCTGTTGTGTATCCACGGTCTCAAACTTGTCTTGGGGACCAAGTTGCTTTTCAAGGGTTCAGATTAAGTTGACCATTAGAAGACTTTTATGGTTGCTGCTTTATGGCTTTCGGCCAAGATGAAGGAGTCAGAAGCAATGTTTCTACTCTAAGGTTTAATGAGAAAAAATGAATATGTGGGTTGGTGAAGCTCAAGGCTCAAGGTGTTGACCTTGGAAGAAGAACCCAGCAACATGCAAGGAGATAAAAAAGGTTTGCTGTTCATTCAGAAACCAAGGAGAGAGAACCAGAGTATTGAGGTTTTGTTCTGAGAAGTGTTCTTTGAAAAAGTTCAACTAACTGGACAATGTAACCTAATCAAAGGTGCATTCCGCTAGTATGAAGAACTGAATCAGAGGCTTGCTAATTTGGTTTTTGCATAGCACAAAGGCTGTTGATGAAGTCAATCTCCTTCATGTTTTACTGATTGTAATGTGCTTTTCTATGTTTATCTTTCTGTAATTTCTTGTGAGAAAAGGCATTGTGAGAAAGCTCAAGTAAAAGCCATGAGTGGAAAAAGGCTGTGTGATACACTTGAGAGAAAAGCCTAGAGTTATTTTCTAATTTCTTTAGGTTGGTTAAGTGTCTTGTATCTTGTACCTGTTATGTATCCCTTTCTTAATTGGGTTAGCACTAAGAGTGAATAGTTAGGTGTTAGCATAGCCAATGTCAAGTTAGGTTAGAACTTGAATGTGAAATTGGTGTATGTAATACTTTTAACTATAGTGGAAAATCCTCCATTGTTGTGGAGGAGACTGGACGTAGGTTGCATAGCACAAGGCAACCGAACCAGGATATATGCTGGTGTTAGCTTTTCTCTTCTCTGCTGAGATCTGTTTTCTGATATTCATGAGACAAAAATAAATTGTCTCATAAATTTCCGCTGCTGAGTACAAACAGAATCAAAATTGAAAGTTTTGATTTAAAAAGGTTATAACAGCAACTTAAAAGGAAGGCATAGATTCAACCCCCTTCTCTAAGCCTACCACAACCTTCAAATAGCAGTAAAGAACAACAAACTATAGCAAAAACAGAGAAAATCCAGAATAGAACAAAATCAATTGTCTTGAATTAATTAATTAATTGACTGATTAATCAATAAAGACGCAATAATCAAGTTAAAGTCAATAAAGACGCAATAATTTAATTTCCATTTGAAATTACAAACCTTGCTACATTGCACGCAAGTAGAATTTCTGGATTCTGCATTATCTCTAGAGTCATCTTAGCGAGATTAAGGAATAGCTCTGCAGGTTCATCCTAGGATAACTTACTTATTTTCTTAGGTTTTTCTATTGCCAATGAAACATTAAAGATAAGAGCCCAACAAAGACAACTTACTTTATAACCAGGATGCTTATCCAATTTAAGGAGAGCATAATAGTCTCGAAACTCTTATGTGTTAAACGGTAGATTTTTTGTTGATATTTTTCAATATTTGATGATATAAATATAAAAATTTAGTAAATATTATAATTAAAAAATTATGATAGAATAAAATGCTTGGTTGCTAATTAGCGACTAAAACGTTTGGTTGCTGAAATAAAGGTCCACCCTTAGCGACTAAATTAGAGACTGAAAGATTGGGCAAAAATTAGCGACCGAAAGAATGGTCGCAAATTGGAGACTGAAAATACTGGTTGCAAATTAGCGACCGATTTGGCGACTGAAACGTTAGCCGCTATTTAGCGACCGATTTACTCAGAGACTAATTTAACGACAAAAAATTCGGTCGCAAATTAGCGACTGATACTATTTGGTGAGGGGTTGGTGACCTTGTTAACAAATCGGTCGCTATTTTCTGATTAGCGACCATGGTTTTAGCGACCACCCAAATCAGTCGTTAAATCGGTCACTAATCCAGTAATTTCTTATAGTGTATATATTTTTCTAGTATATTTTGGGGTAAAATACTTAAATAAACCAAATGCATGCAAATATTACCAAAATTATCCAAACCAAGAAATGGTATGTGAATCTTCCAAAGGTATCTTGTATATAAATCGAATTAGGATAATTAAATTTACAAATTTTAGTAGTAAATCGAATTAGAGTAAATAGATTTACTAGGTGATCTTTAATTACACATAAATGAAAACAGACACATTCATATGTTTCGAAGTAAATCTAACCAGTTTAATTCGATTTATATAGGATGGAAAAATTTATATAAATGTAACTATCCTATTTCAATTTACATGTATAATAATAATAATAATAATAATAATAATAATAATAATAATAATAATAATAATAATACATATTTAGGATTACAAAAAATTATTTTTTATAATATTTTTTAAGAAAAGATAATAAATATTTAAAGAATAATTGAATACGTCTTCACATTGAAATAACATTAAATATTATATTAATATGATTTTGTTTTAATTATTTAAATATTAAATTTTATAATTTAACATTTTTATTCTACTCAAATTATCATCGTTAAGCTATGAACAAAAATAAATATTTAAATATAAAGTTAAAACTAATATAAAAAACCAATAATAAAGAGTACAACCAACTAAAAAAATACTTACAAAACTCAAAAAAAATTATACTTATTCGATAGAATTATTATTATTATTATTATTATTATTATTATTATTAAATACTATATAGATTGCTAGATGATAATGTTTACTTCTACGTAAATATGAAATCAGGGTAAAAGAATCATTTGAATTTTACTATCTCAAATCTATATAAATAATTGAGTACATATTCAAATGATTCGAACTCCAAATGTTTAATATATAAATAATTGAGTATATGTTAAAAATAGTTGAATACTAGTGCATTAATTTTAAATCTATTTATAAAATACATACTTGGTATTTATAATAATAATAATAATAATAATAAATTATTATTATTTAATATTTACGTGTAGAAGTAAACATCACCATTCAGCAGTTTTTATAGTATTTAATAATAATAATAATAATAATAATAATAATAATAATAATAATAATTCTATCGGATAAGTATATAATTTTTTATGAGATTTTTAAGTATTTTTTTAACTGATTTTATTCTTTATTATTAATCTTTGGATATTAATTTTAATTTTATATTTAAATATTTATTTTTGTCTATAACTTAATGATAATTTAAGTAGAATAAAAATGTTAAATTATAAAATTTAATATTTAAATAATAAAAACAAAATCATAATAATATAATATTCAATGTTATTTTAATGTGAGCACGTATTCAATTATTTTTTAAATATTTATTATTATTTTTTTAAAATATTATAAAAAATATTCTTTGTAATTGTGAATACGTAGTAGTATTATTATTATTATTATTATTATTATTATTATTATTATTATTATTATTATTATTATTATTATTATTATTATTATTATGATGGCAAATCACTCTAATAAATTATTATTATTATTATTATTATTATTATTATTATTATGGTAAATCACTCTAATAAATCAATGGCATGTGAACAAACTATAGCTTAAATTATATAATCTCTTCATACTTATTTAAGATTTATATAAAGCCCTCCGTCCTATATAAATCGAATTAGGCTGGTTAGATTTATTTGGAAACATATCACCCATGCCCATGCATAAATCTGGCTTGCCTGATTCAATTTACATGTGAATGTATAAATCGATATTATCTGTTTTAATTTATGTGTAGTTAAAGCTCACCTAGTAAATCTATTTAGTCTAATTCGATTTACTACTAAAATGTGTAAATCTAATTACCCTAATTCGATTGGTATAAAAAACACTTTTTGGGAAATTCACGTATCATTTCTTGCTTTGGGTGATATTAATAATATTTGCAAATATTTGGTTTATTTAAATATTTTACCCTATATTTTGTGATTGAAAATATCAACATTACGCTCTCATTTTCTAAAAATATTAAATTTTTTAATTTGTCTTTAAAATATATTAATTTTAAACTTCAATTCAAATCAACAACAAATTTTCCATTAAAAATAACGACAAATTTTTTATATAATAGGGAAAAAATATTTTTTTTAAAAAGCTTTTGATTTGAGAAAATTTTTTAGAATTAACTTCTTGCTAGAATATTGTAAATTATTAGTTATTAAAAATTAGCTAGCTAATTATTAGTCACGACTTTGAGACTTTAACTATTGTCTCATTTAAAATAGCTTTAGATTAGTGATAAAATTGTGACAAATTATATTAGCGTGCTTGGCAAATTTGCTTTAAACTATTCATGAATTTTCTATGAATTTATATAGAGATTAGTGATTAGTAGCAACATGAAATAAGGACATAATAAGGACTAACATTTTTTCTGACAAATTAGTAGCAACATGAAATAAGGGAGAAAAGTCTATCGGTTGTTAAAACGGTCGCTAATTTCTCACTAAATAAGCTTTTGATTAGTAACTTAATTGCGACTAGTTACT
The DNA here is from genome assembly GCF_003086295.3 of Arachis hypogaea. Lineage (NCBI taxonomy): Eukaryota > Viridiplantae > Streptophyta > Magnoliopsida > Fabales > Fabaceae > Arachis > Arachis hypogaea. Next base: position 34,741,805 of record NC_092043.1, read on the forward strand.
TCTAAAATTTTCTCGCTTAGCTTTGGATTTGTTATATCATTGCAACTGATTTCCAACGAGGTTTGTGAGTAATTTGCTACAAAATAGGTAGGATATAGCTTTTACCTTGTGACAAGATTGCAGTTGCCAAGTCGCTCGCCAAATTAAACTTGCGACAACTTAGCGACAAAAGTATTTCGCCCACTAATCAGCAACTCGAAATCAGCGAACGAAGTGTGTCAGTTGTTAAACGGTCGCAAATTTCTCGTTACTTAGGTCATAGGCGCTCAATATCCGCATTTCCACTTTAGCGACTGATTAGCAAGGAACACTTTTCTAGCTGAATGATATATCTGTTGCGACGAGTTAGCGATGACTGTTTTTTGTCGCTACCCTAATTTTAAATTTTACAATATTATGCGACAAATTAGTTAGAAACGAATTGCTTGCTAAAAATAAAAATTTTGGCGGCAAATTAGCTAAGAATTTGTCCATCGTAGAATGCATTTCAAGTCTTTGTGACGGATTAGCTAGGGATATTGTTCCTCACTAATTAGCCTTTTCACACAGTTTATTTAGCGATGAACTAGTGTGTGAATTGTTTCTCACTAATTGTATATCAAATACTTGTAACGGAATAGTGACAATAATATTTTTTGCTACTTTACTTTTATTCGATTGAACCCCTAAATGACTAATTTGCTAGAACATTGTCACTTGCTAATTAATTTGTGAGAAATTAGCGAGAAAATTTTTCTCGCTCTTTTTTTAGCTACAAAAGTCAATTTGCGAGAAACAAACTTACTCGTAAATCTCTTGCTAATCAGTCGTTTTTCTCAAATTCGGGTATTTTGTGACCGCTCATTAATTTTGTCATTAGTGCGTCACTAATTTAACGAATGGAGTTGTCGTAATGTAGGTGGTAGTGAATATGGTGGAAGTGCGTGGTGGAGTGAAGAAGATGAGAAGGAGGATGATGATGAAAGATATTTCGATCCAAAAATTAGAAAAAAGATAATTTTATAACGTTAAAAATAATATTAAAAAAAGGTCGAAAATAATTTTAATTTTGACATAAAATATTAAAAATAAAAAAATATTTAACATTAATTCTTATAAGTGTTCTAATAATTCGAGAACAAAATTGGTAGTTCATTCTAGTTGTAGATAAGCACTTTAGTGTTTTTCAATAAACATGGTGCCGGAATTGTATTATTACATGTGGAGAAACCACTCGGTCTTACGTGTTAGTTAGCTTTTTTTTTTTTTGAACAAAGTGTTGAAAGCCTTATTCTTATTACTTCTTCAAGTCAGATCCGACATAAGAAGAATAGTAAATGATATCCTGTTTCATCCAAAAGCATATATATGATCAATAATGATTTAATTTAATTTACACGATTTGTTTTATCTTAGCATAATGCACTAAAGTTTGTTTACCGTTGTCCGTTGGCTTAAGATGTATCTTATCATATTAATTAAAGTTAGTTAGATAAACTTTAGTGACAAAAATGATGATGCCATATATACACACCACTGAAAGATTCCATCCATCGTCACATTCATGTTCGCCGCGTCATTTTTTTTCCTTAGGGTGAGTGTTGATCGGTGTCTCTCCCTCAAATTATAATGATAAGTATATATACTTCAAAAGCATAGCTAAAGTATTAACGATATATATATAAGAGTTGACTTAATAACTACCTTATATCACATCATCATCTTAATATTGAACTTTACGTGCAAATACTTAAAGCAATATTTGCTAAGTGTTTAAAAAGAAAAATAGAATACAGAAATAAGAGATTACAATAAAACTTAAAAAATGGACAATTTTGCGTTATAGGAATAATTATGTTACATATTTTTATGCAGAGAATTATATTATTGTACGTACATTTAACTGTAAATTTGATTTTGAGATGACTAAACAAATTTAAAAAAGTACCAATTATTGGTTATTAAAAAAAGGAGCCACTTGCACAAGTATAATTTAATTTTAACAGTTTCTGCAAGTAGCACAATATTTTTCTAATAAAATCGTCCCACAAATTGGGTTTAAGATGAAGCAGTTTGAAATGGCCTTTGATGGCTCCTTAAGGGTAATTAAAGACTACTAATCAGAATATACAGCCTTCAGAACATCGAAAGGATATTCCTCTGGGTTCAACGAAAGTGGACAGCTCAAGTTGAAATTTTTATATATTCAAAAAGATGATAAATATTATAATTAAGGTGCATTTTTGAAGGATTAATACGAAAATAATTTATAACAACAAAAAAATTAAAAACAGCTAGAACTTATACTATTTTAATTATTGTTAGAATTAATGAATGTTAAATAAAATAAATTTAAATTATTTTTTTAGCGTTAAATACAATTTTGGTCTTTTAAGGTATAAGGTAAAAAAAATTTTTGTCCCTAACTTTTTTTAATTTGCATATAAAATTATTCTTAAGATTTAAAATTAAATTTTAAAATTATCCTTTTTATTTAAATATTAAAATTTTAGATCAAATTATCCATAACAAAAAAAATATATAAAACAAAAAAAGAAAAATAAGAAAAAGAAAGTGTTTAATTTCTGCTCCTCCGAAGGGAGAATAGAAGAAAAAGAAGAAAGAAGGGAAAAAAAACTGTCCACTATCCACTTCTATCTTTACTTCTGCAATAACTTTTATACGATTTTGGTCCTTAAAATAAGAACAGTTTTAAAATCAAGTAGTCAAACAATAGAAATGATTTTATATGAAAAAAAAGTTAGACATAAAAAAAAAATTTTGACCTATATTTTAAAAACTAAAATTATACTTAACCTTTTTTTTTATCTTTCTAGTGTTATGGATCGAAGAATAATATGAATCTTTAAGGAGAAAAAAGTAGTAGTAGATGACAAGTTTCAAGCATGTGGTTTCACTTAGCTTATCATCTATTTGTTTGGCTCCCAAATGATTTCACTTGTATATATATATATATATATGATTTGTTTGGTAGGTAATAAGAAAATTTGAGAATCTTAAATTGGGTTAAGACGTCATTTTATTCCCTTACTTTTTCGTGTCTGAACATCGCAGCTTTATATTCACTTATCTATTCGCCGAAATACACACATCACAATGAAGTTGTACATATTTAAAAACAATCAAAATTATATATTTTATCCAAGAATCTATATTAAGTTAACACAAAAAACTAACTACTAACTGATTGTTTGGTGATGATATGTAATCAAGTCTTTATTTTTGTAAAGTTGGTGTCCTAATTAATAGTCTCTAGTTGATACTTGATGGCAACTTCGAAACAGATTGATTATATGTTGTTGGGTGTATCACTGTTTAGTTTCCTTTGATGGGCCAACTTATATTGAACGATTTAAAAAAAAAAGTTTAAAATTTTGAATTTTAGTCTAAAAACATCAAGTACTTTAATTTTGTGAAAGAAGAATGATGCAGTATGTTGAATATATATACACCATCATCATGATAAGTTCATTTTCCCTCATCCAATAATCATATAGTGATTTTTATCAAAATATTTTAATAATACTTCTCTAACTATATATTTAACACATGTATATAATAAGAGATCATTTTAATTATATTTATCTTGTAAAAAATTATTAGAATTGAGATTAAAAAGGTTTAACTCAATTTTAAAAATTAATTTAAGAGATAAGAACTATCTTATATATTTATAAACTATTTAGAGAATCATGAACGGAGATATTTATAAATGGACAGTCTAGCTCAATTTCAAAAATCAGTTTAACGTCTTGTACTTATAAAATATCTAAAAACTTTGTCGAGAGTTATTAACAATAATATATGTTGGAAATGAATAAGAATAGATAGCTAAATTTTAGCCGTGAACACGAATTGATTTTAGGTTATTAGTTAATCAAAGAGAAACACATGGTCTAAGATTCAGAATATCTACCTCGGATCCACTTTTATCAGTTTTAGTATGTGTGATTTCACAAATAAAAATGTGAGGGAAAAAACTAGAAGAAATGAATAATATATATCTATCCGGGTAATTAATTAGTATGTATGATGATGTCAAGATTGGACATAAAGTAACAATAAAACAATCATTTATATAGTCTACATAGATAATGACGATGGCATCCTTAAAAAAAAAAGTTGCAAATATATAAATGGATAGACACAAAAGCAGCAAGATGATGAATTATATACACATTAAAAAATTGAGAGTTGGGAGGCAGAGTGTAGGTATATAAAAGCATATAGCTGGATATTCATTTGGAAGCACCGAATTGAATGTTTAAGATGGCAAACACAAAGCACTTGTATGAATGGCTTGTTCTGTTATTATTATTCTTATTATTACTTATTCCGAACAAGTGTGAAAGTCGTGCACTGCCACAGGTGGAGAGGAATAAGAAGAACTTCATGAAGAAATCGCAGCAACTGAGAGAGAGTTTAGTGAAACAAAGCCTCATCAAATTTCCAAACAACTTCGACATTGATAGACTTAGTCCTGGAGGTCCTGACCCTAGGCACCATTGACTCTCATCTCAACCTCATCTTTCTTTTTGTCTTTTGCTGTATTAAATCTTTTTTAATTAATTACAAATCATCTTTCAGGTTTTGCTAATAATACTCTATGTTCAATTTTTTTCTTTTTTTCTTTTTTTGCTAGTTTTTGTCCTCTTAATCAAGAATTTGATAAAAATATATGGTGTTATTAGCCTAGACAACATTAAAAAGGGATAAAAATGTCTTTTTAGTTGGAGGTGGGTCAGGAAATATTTAATTATTTTATATTAGGTAAAAACTCATCTGCAGTTAATTTCATGTGAAACTAATAACTAAGAGCTATTAAATAAAAATTTAATCAAATTGGTCAAACTATTTAACGATTTTCAACTATTAACTTCACGTGAAGTTGATTGCACCTGAATTTTTATCTTTATATTATCTTAAACCCAACCCGATCTCATTAATTAACAGAGTTAGTAATTAAATAATGAATTAACTCAAATATCAGAATAATTGTATAATGAGCTAAACAAAAGAAAATATTAATGCGGCAAGGACGGACTTACCTTGAAGTCCAAAGCAAATGTAAGGGCAAGAATTAGATTTTAGACCTCAGTTTTCTATGTAACTGAGTGTTTACTATTTCACTTGAATTGAAAAAGGATCATGTTGGCATGCATGCATATATATCTCGTGAGATCTCTTATAATAATTGTTGCACTTGAGAATATAAACAATGGTAATCAAGTAAACGATGCTACATGTAAAAATAGAAAAAATTAGAAAGGGCATTTTTAAATCACTTAATTGATAAGGCATCATGATATTATAATGACAAATATGATTGAAATTTTATACACCCACAATCCAGAACTATATAGAATGCTAGTCTTACCCAGATCGGTGTAACAAACAACTTTCTGGCACCTAGCTAGCTAGAATGCTAGATTCCTTCTACCTCTATTTCTGTTATAACTACTTCTAAGTCTAGAAGCATCTTAAGTTTGTTAAGCTTAAATTGCTGAGTCAGTAGTAGTTAGTTAGGCAGTTATCTTCTTTTTTTTTTTCTCATTTATATGTGTAAAGCCATATGCTGCCAATTGTAACTAATCATTCATTTACAGCAATAACAATTCTCCTTTCACCTTTTATTCTCTTTCAATCAATTCTCTCAGCTTGGATCACAATTCCACTGCTTCTGATGATACCTTTCAGAATATATTTAATTATCTCCGTCATTCTCCATTTGATCTCTAAATTCTTATTTTTGTCTTGTACATATACAATCATCTCAGAACATTCAAAGCAATTTTGTAATTCTATTAATTAAGGATAAACTCCTAAACTTGCTGCGTTCATGCAAAAATTATAGTCACCTTTTCTTTCCTAATTCATAGACTAAATCCTAATACATGGAAAGAATTATCAGGGTAATTATTAGTTAGATAATATAAAATGTTGGAACAACTTGTGGCAGATCATCATAATGCCGAAGCAATAAAAGAACAGGAGGAGTTAGTTGTAGGCTTTCCCAATTTAACAGTGTAACTAACTGGGTTGGAGTTAGTTATTCGGTTACACCTTGCTGGCTTAACTTAGTTAAGTAGATTATATTGTAGATAAAGCAACCATTAAGATTGTAGTTTCTTCACTTTCAGATTCTTTCGATCAACTCTCACTGATAATTCCTCTCTCTCTCATTTTGCTCCAAAACTCTGCACTCAGAACAGAGTTTTCCACACTAGGTTTTTTTTTGGGTCAGAGCATACTATTTGTTTATCTAAAGGTTAATTATCATTACATCATGTTTTAGCAATAAGAGTTTGGATATCTAGCAGTGATGGGTTGCATTATGCATGGTTTGTAGGTCCTCAAACTTTTATAGGCCCATAATTAAGCCTAAGATGAGTATTGACCAAAAAGAAATTCACCAAAAACATGAATACAAGAAGATTTTTTGAGTTATTAAACCAGAAGAATGTTAATGTCATCTTTTATAAAATATAAGAACGCGGCTACATGCATAATTTACCACTTAATCATGGAAGATATTTGTATAACTTTGAGAAGGGAAGTGCAGTTGAGAAAATCTTGAGTTTGAATTAGTAATTGACCAATGAATTGTAATAAATAATTGATTGTACTATGATGATATGATTAGTGGCATAACTATTCGAACCTAATGCCTATGATATATATATATATATATATATATATATATATATATATATATATATATATATATATATATATATATATATATATGATGAATTCTACCGTATTCTTTCAATTTTAAAGGCTAACTTACCCCTTGTTATATATTACAATATTGATGGTTGAATTAGATTAATTTATCATAGTTAAATTTAACTTTTTATTTAATTTAAATTTTGATAAACCAACTATAACTAACTATGGTATAATTCTTTTTGCAATTTATAAAAATTATTAAAAAAAATCTCATTTTGTAATTTATTTTTTTCAAACCACATTTATTAATCATTTCAAACAAAAAAAATCTCAAAAAATAAAATAAAATAAATCTAAAAAATTATTTTGTAATTTTTTTTCTCAACCCACATATTTATTAATCATTTTCCATCAAAAAAATTTTAAAAAATAAAACAAATAAATAAAAAATTCAAAAGATATAAAAAATTATTATAACAATATTTTGTCTTACTTCCTTACTATTATTAAAAAAAATTCATTCTTCGTACGAAAATAATTGGAAAAAAAATGGTTAAACTCAAGGTTGTTGAGAGCAAAAACAAAAAGGGAAGAAAAAAAGAACTATGCAATCTGCACCAAATTTAACGAAATTCAAATTTAATTGAAAAAAATTAAGGGGATTTATTTTTAAAAATATGTTATTTTCTCAAAAAATTTATAATTTTACGTGCTTGTATGTATCTCAGTTTATTTATTCAGTAAGTTCATTCAATATACACAATTCTAATTAAACCGTAGTTAAAAATAAAATTTATTGTAATAGAAGATTTTTTAGTAAGTACGAAATACTATATATGAAGAGATTTTTTTGCAAGATATAATATTTTGAACATTATTTTTAATGTTTCTAGAATTTTTTATCTTTTGAAATTTTTTTTGTTAAAAATGATTAATAGATATGTGGTTAGAAAAAAAATTACAAAATGAGATTTTTTTAATAATTTTTATAAATTATAAAAAAATTATACTATAGTTAATTAATTGAGTTATCAAAACTTAAATTAAATAAAAGATTAAATTTAAAATATAATAAATTAATCTAATTCAACCGTTAATATTGTGACATGTAACAAGAGGTAAGTTACCTTTTAAAATTAGAAGGAGGGCATAGTAGAATTCACCTTACATTTATTGATTTTAATGGCGATTCTCTACATCAATTTTAGTGTACTTCCACTCACGCTCGTAGTGTTTAATATAATATGAAAATATCTGGCTATGATTATCCCAAAAAAATGGTATCATAGCTCATGGTGTAAATCGAGCATTTTCGGATGTTAGAGTAATTACTACAAGAAATACGTCGAATACCACTTAATTTATCGTCAGATTCAGCATCGCACATTAGCATCGGCTTTACCTATGAATTTACCAACGGATTTGTCGTGAGACTCATTATGCCAAATAATTACTGGCGGATAGCTTTTTTTTATAGTAAAGTTGCTGGTAATATTTGGCGGAAAAAAAAAAGCAAATAGGCGCTAAATGTAGCGTCGCATTTACCGTCGAAATCATGTTTAATGGAACGCTGCATTTTGGTGATACGCAACGCGTTACCGTTGGAGTTATCCGCCGGTAAATCCGACGATAATCATGCTCTAAATTCGAATTATGAACCTTCTCTCTGTTCATTTAGAAATCTCATCTCTCTCTACCCTCTTTTCTCTGTCTCTCTCTGCCTCTTTCTTCTCGCCGCCGCTATGTCAACACCGCCGTAGATGCCTCCTGTCGCCACCTCCCTCCTCTCCTTGCACTAACCCATCTCCGCGATGAGAGAGTTGCTAGAGCCGCGCCTCTGCCCGTGAAGAAACTGTGCCGCCTTGCCGGCTGCTACCCTGTCAGCCACCTTCTCTATTCCAAGAAAGTTAGCCTTTCTACCATTAATATTTTTATTTTTCTGTAAAATTGGGTTTAATATATGTTTAAAAAAAAATTGAACAATGTTCTATGAATTTGAGGTTTAGAAATTAAATTATGTTACTGTAAAATTGGGGTTTAGGATTTGCATATTGTTTCATGCATTGGATTTATATGCATGTCATATATTATTGTACTTGATTATGTTAACTTGACTCTAATTAAGAATAAATAGTTGAATCTAATTCATACTTCAAATTTTGCATATATATTTTTGCATTGGACTTCTATGCATGTCACATCTTATTGTGCTTGATTATGTTAATTTGAATCTAATTAAGAATATACAGTTCAATCTAATTCAAACTTAAAGTTTTGTAGATTGCTTTTACATTGGATTTATATACATGTCACATTTTATTGTAAAGTCTTGTAGATTGTTTTTGTATTGGATTTATATGCATGTCACCACTTATTATGCTTGATTATATTAACTTGAATCTAATTAAGAATAAATAGTTCAGTCTAATTCATACTTGAAGTTTTGCATATTGCTTTTGCATTGAATTTATGCATGTCACATCTTATTACTTTAGATTTGAATCAAGGCTCTTTGTTTAGTTAAGTTTATTTTTTATAAAATTAATTGAGTGTTGACTGATGTTGTGGATTGAAATTGGTTGGATTTGTGAGAACCATAAAGATATATATATATGTCCAATTTTAGGAGAGGTTATGTCCAAATTTTCGGGGAGTTTTGTTGAATGATTCATGTAGCATATATGCTGATTAGTGATAATAATATATTCTCTTTGCAGACATGACGATAGGTAGTAGAGGTAGATCGAGTCGGTCTCGTGGTCATGGTAGAGGAAGAGTTTTCACAGAATCCGCATGGACTGTTCAGTCATTGCCCTCTACTCCGACTACCCCGTCGATCGACCCCTGTGACATCACAAGCGGGTCCAGTGGACCAATATGATCCCAAACTCGAACTACGCGCCTCCTTCTACTACACTCCCTATAGATCCAATGATTGATCCCGCAGTACGTGTGATTCCTCTAGTGCCCCCCAGCAGAATGTTCCTTCACCACCGCTGTCATCTGGCTGAGAATTTGCCCCAATGGCATGCAGGCGTGAGTACATACTATTTTTTAATTTTAAGTTTGTTAATCTTAAGTTTATGTGTTTCTATGTGTTTGTTAATTTTAGGGATTTTTTCTCTGATAGGTTTGCACCAAACAACAATGCTTGTACACAGGAGATCTCCTAGGTGATTAAGTCAACGTACGACCATCCGTGGTCGAGCTACACGAAGATCCCTGTTGAGACTAGAGAACGATGGTTTCAGAAGTGGACGGTAAGAACCCAATAATATTGAATTAATTAAATGTATTTGAACTGTATTTTATTTTGACTAACTAATGTTGTTGAATCACTTTGTATACTTGAAATTCATATGGGATATGGAACATAATCTCATGATTAGGAAGATTTATGACCACCGGACAGCTAAACGACTTCAACAGATGATGAGCGATGTTCGTTAGGGGCGCGACCACCTAACGACCTGGATCTATCCATCTATCAAAAAGGAACTGGAGGCCCATTTTAGAAATGATGAGGATTTCAAACGTCGCCTTCTGATGAACGTCGCTAACAAGGCTTCGTCGAGGTCGTCGAAATATACGGGTAGGTCGGCAACCTTGATGAAGACGAAAAGCAGACTGGTAAGTAGTTTGATAATGTTTGTTAACAGTTACTTGAATTAGTTGTTTGTTGATTTATTTTATTGGTTGATTTGGTTAGATGTAGTCTAAGTCATTGGATGTGAGACCACACTAGCAGAGACCTTCAAGTATATCCATACCTTGAAAGCTAACAAGAAAAAATTTGCTGACGAGTGGTTTATTATGTGAGTTTTAATTAATTCTAAGTTTCAAATTTATTTAGTTTAAAGTCAATTAACTTTTATCCTAATCACAACGTGTGTGACACAGGAGGATTACACGCAGAGATTGGAGGCCGCAACCCAACAATCTCAGCCGCCTAGTAGGAACGATGAAACCGGCTCCAAAACCTCAATGGTAGATCCTGATAGGATTTGGAGTGAGATCGCCTCTGAATCCCACAAGAATCACTACTTCAGGTTGGGGTTGTTCTTCGCTAGTAGCCTCCTCTCCTCTGCATTGGCAGCTTCCTCTGCCACTGCCACCAACCTTGTCGATCCTAGGAAGTTGTCGACTTGAAGGAGGAGGTGCAGAAGCTGACAGAGGAGCTTCTCCAACAAACAGAGCAGTCTGAGCAGAGATACAACAACCTTCTTACACGCGTAAGAGATGTTGTAGCCATCAGCTTGGACTTGAGAAAAAAACTGGAGTAGCTAGATCGTTTGCGAGAGCAGAAGAAGGTGTACAACGAGCAGATGAAGGTGTACAATAGATACGCGTTGGAAGCAGTGGTGCTACTAGTACCAGTGGCAGCTGCTGGTGGGACACCAACATCAACACCTACTCTACCGTCTCAGTAGAAAAAGTCAACGACGACGACGACGATTACCAAGATCTGCAAAGTTTAGGAATATAATTTTTTTTATATCTACTTCATTGTATTCTACTTCTAATCTGTGACATTTCATTATATTCAGAGCATTTATTTTTAATAAAATAATTTGTTGATTTTTGATAATTTTGAATTTCTGCTCTAATTTGTTAATAAGAGTTTTAATTTGACTAATTGTAGCTTAACTATGCCAAAAAAAATTACCATAAAATTTATCGGCGGACAAATCTGACGATAACTTAGTGCCAAAACACATAATATGGCACGAAAGTTATCGTCGGAATAATTCAACAGTTATCAGCAATTCAGTCTCGACAAAATTATTAAAACAACCAACAAAAAATCTACCGATAATCAGATAAAATAATCTATCGATAAACATTTTTTAACGCCATTTATACGTCAACCTCAAGACAATAATAAATTTAACAATACTCAATATTTTACTTGCAATAAATAGCTGTTGATGGACCTAAATATGGGTCTTTTGTGCTAAAAGTTTTTTCGACAATGGTGATCAGACAATATATTCCGTAGAAAGACATCGTTACAAGTAATGAGAAAAAATGTGGTTCTAGCTTACTAAAATCATTGAATATTTAAAAGCCACTTGACTATAGAAGAAGTTCAATTCTTAATATGCATTATGATTGCATTACCGTAAAATATTTTATATTATTAATAATATATTAAAATTAAATTCTAATTTATATCAAAAAATATAAGATAAAAATATATATTAAATCAATTTAATAAAAAGTAAAATATTAGTGTAGTATTATTTAATTAATAAATATATTTAATTGAAACTTATATTCTTGAATTTTTTTTACCTAACTTTAATATTTACTAATAAATTAAAAAATATTGTATTGAACATCTATTTTAATAATTAGTTTTCAAATATAAATTAAAATAAAAATTAATTAATAAAATAATAACTTATTTTATATTTTTATCTACCTAAATAACTAATTCTATTATTATTATTTAAAATTAATTTTTTACCAAATAATTGAATAATTATTAAGTAATCTATCTGTAAAATATATAATAATTAATGATATGAGAGATTATTTGGTGTACACTTTTTTTTCTAAAATACCATTATTTATCATACATAATTCATAAAAAAATATATTTCACTTTTATTATTGATTAAAAAATATTCTATTTATCATTTTGATTAATCCTATTATTATTATTATTATTATTATTATTATTATTTAATTTATAAAAAATAAATTAGTAATCACATTATTACTTATCAATATATCAATATTGATGATGAATAAATTAAAAAAATTTAATATTTAATATTTTTATGTTATTTATTTTTATATGATATAATTTGTATATGTTAAAATTTACCAATACAATATTATTCATATGTATGCTAACATTCATGTATAAGGTACTACTACATAGATATCGGTTACTGATTTTACTGATCATCTCGAAATCAATTTTGGTATGATTTCGTTCACATTATATTTAATAACAAAAACACACATTTAAGTATTTTTTTATAATTAAATTCAATTAAGTTAGTTTAAATTTAACAAAAATCACTTTCATCACATCAAAGTGTATACACACGCGTTTTAAAATCGCAAAACATATTATTCTTGGTTTTTGTCTTCGTCTTCTCCTTCTCCTTCTCCGTTTCTTCTTTCTCTTCTTCTTTCTCCTTCTCTTCCTCCTTCTACTTTTAAATTTGTGCACGTAAGTTCTTTTTTTTCCCTTCTTCTTTTTCTTCTTTTTTTTTCTCTTTCATTATCATTATCACCAACAACACCAACATTTTGCTAACATCTTTATTGGTTCTGATTTTTTCTGGTACCATCATTAAATAATTTCAATTCATTTTTTAGTTTATTTCGATTCATTTGTGATAATTTTGGTTCATTTGTGTGTTCATTGAGGTTCACCTGATGCTGCTGATAAGTATTGACTAAATTTTTTATTTCTTAAGTAATTTCGGTTCATTTCTTAGTTTATTTGAGGTTCATTTGAATCCAAAAATGAATTCAATGTGTTTGTGTTAATTGAAGTTCACTTGATACTGCTGATAAGTATTGAACTATAGATTGACCAAATTTTTTAGCAAAGAAGAACAAAATTATTCATGATCACTTTATTTAATTGCATTAGATTCCACTATATTCCATTCAATCAGTTCAGATTTGAACAAGCAGTTAAAAAAGCTCAATCATCAACAAAAATACATCAAATTCATTTCTGAATCTAAATGAAGCTCAATTAAACTAAGAAATGAACTGAAATTACTTAAAGAATAAAAAATTTGATCAATACTTATCAGTAGCATCAAGTGTACCTCAATTAGCACACAAATAAACCAAAATTAGTTCAGATTTCTAACAAACAGTCAAAAAGACTCAATCATTAACAAAAATACATTGAATTCATTTTTGGATCCAAATGAATCTTAATTAAACTAAGAAATAAACTAAAATTACTTAAGGAATAAAAATTTTGATCAATATTTATCAGCAGCATCAAGTAAACCTCAATTAACACACAAATGAGATGAAAAAAATTTAAAAAATAAACTGAAATTATTTAATGATGACAGCAGAAAAAATTAGAACTAATAAAGATGTTTGCAAAATGTTGGTATTATTGGTAATGACAATAAAAAAGAAGAAGAAAAACTTGCATGTGCGAATTTGGAAGAAAGAGGAGGAGGAAGAAGAGAAGAAGGAGAAGAAAAAAAAGAAGATAAAAAAAATGAGAAGCAGACGCGTGATTTAAAAAATTGTTATAACAAATTGGTTAAATTTAGTTAAAAATTTTACTTAGACATAAAATTTTATTGTAACAAAAAATGCACCTGATGATCATATTATCCCCAACAATAACATCATAATAGAAGGAAATCAATAATAAAAATCACAGGCTAACAGCTTATAATATATACATAGACTATATATATAATTATGAAGGTAATCGAGAGCATGAAGTGCCCATCCATGAGGCAGAAGTGTGAGATCTCACATTCAATTTCAACACTAAAATTTACCAGTTTATCATTTAATAATTGTCATACAATGGGCATGCGTGGCCAATTCTTCTTTGAGGAGGCAATGTCTATGTGGCCATTATCTGAACAAGCAAGCATATTCCCTGCAGAATAAAATAAGGGTACACTATATATTGTCTAGTAATTAAGTAGTAACAATGCTAATTAAGGTATTATCAACTTAAATTAGATAATCCATTTCACTTTGCCCGCCCTTCCTGACTCAAATATCTATGATTAAGAATCACACTCTTTAATAATTAGTCTGTTGTCAACCAGAAGAAAAATCCACAACCCTGCGATTAAAATAATTTATCGGATAACCCTTCATCAATTTTTTTATTCCCTGGATTCTTCTGCTTCTTTAATTTGAGTGTCACCCTTCAATTTTCTTTTTTCCGTCTCTAGTGCTCTTACATTTATCCTATATATAAAGATAAACATATATTTCACCGAAATTATAGAGAGACGAAATTTTTCCTGCAGAAGATTTTTATAATTTTCTTTTTAAATGTTTTCAAAATTTAAACTCGAATCACTAATTAGTTAAAAAATTAAAATAAAATATTTTCTACTCAAATTATTTGATTATTCAAAAAGTTTATTTATATATAAATATATATGTAATTTAATTTATTTTTAATATATATTTATATTTTAATATATATTTTATATAAATATAGTTGTTGATTATTTGCCCTTTTTAAATGAGAAATACTAAGAAATTAATATTAGTCAATTTTTTAGTTAATATGTTATTTTTAAACTATTAAAATTTAGTATTTAGAATATAAAGTATTGCCTAAAATTAATAATTTTTATTGGCTATATAATATTATTTTTTATAATTTAGATTAGTGGAATAATCAATTCATATGTTCGTTTAATCAATTTTTAAATTAATTTTAAATTTATGACTAATTAATCTTTAATCGGTTGCATTGAGAAAAACGGTGAAAAAATTGAGTTGCTATTAGTGATGGTGATAATTTAATTAAAAGAAATGCGATAAAAAAGTTTTAAGGGAAAATTAAATTATAGGGCCAATAAAAATGACTTTATGCAGCGTATATATGATGTTGATAGAACATTAGCACATGATATGTGAAAAGAAATAAACAAAGCTTATTATTCTTTGATATCTTCTATGCTTACTTTTAATTCTGTCTATCGGATCGCCACGTAAAAACCTCACTTTCCGGCATAGTATAATGGAAGAGTCACATCCTATGTTGTCTTGTTGGACATAAAATATAATATATTAGAAAAATAATTGAATCCTATACAGAAAATTATTTATTTATTTATCTATTTATTTATTTTATTTCATTTTAAAATAAAAATTTATATATCATTATTTTTATTAGAAGTCATTAATTAGAAATTATTAAATAATTTAATTAAATTATTATTTAACTATTTTTTATTATTAATTTAATATAAAACCAACTGCATCTGAGTGTTTCCGATCCCTTGATTCAAATATTGAAAACCTCATGTTAGTGCGTAGAACCAATTAGCTAACGAGTATGCGAAATCTGATCCATTGTCTTCAATTTTAAATAATGTCCAGAAAAAAAGTCCTTGACTGACACCACTTTTGATATTTCACAAGATTTTTAGAGCCTGATCTTATCTATATCCAACAACTAACTCTTACGTTACGTTGCCTTGTCATACAATATTGTAAAATTTAAGAAATTTTAAAAAAATTTAAACATTTATAAGGTCGAGGGAAAACAAATTAATTGAAATATATATTTTAATTTTGAGATAATAAAATTGTGATATCTTTAACTTAAGAGGTCGACGGTGACAGTTAGCAAGGTTGGGTGGCAGCTAATGGTGGACAGGAAAGACGAGCACAACCATCCAGCAGTGGCAAATCTGCGGCGGCTGGAGGAGACATGTGGCAATCGACTTTGGTGCACAGTGAATCAGTGATCATGACCTAGTTACCGATGATAATTCAAGTTCCTATTTTTTTCAATGGTACAAGTTGCTATTTTCTGACACACGACACAAGCAAATTGAATTATTGAAGTTGCTCTTGAGATTTTAAAATTTAGAGTAAAATCTCTCTCCGTATCTAATCATTTTGATAAGTGACAACTCGTCTCCTAACAAAACTAAAATGTTATGTCGATTCTTATGTATTCATTCTATTAGACATTCTAGACTTTTTGTTAACATCTCCATCAATTGGTATCGACACAATCTTATAGCCATAACATTAACTATATACGTGTCAATGCTCAATTTATTTAGAGCACGCAGATAATCCCTACACAATCAACAAAATGCATGCATTTTGTTTGTTTTTAAATTAATACAAATTTTCTCAAAAAATCATGAATTGCACGGATTAATCATCAATTTCGAATCGTCATTCATAAAAACGAAGTCAGAGGACACTTAAACCCTTATCTATTTTAAAAGACACTTAGACCCACATGTGCAGTAGGGTCTAACCACTACATCTTGTAATTTTGATAACCTCATTCCTTAAGTATTTTTTCTTTAAAGTTCACAAAGTCTAGATCTATCTTAAAAAACTTATGTATTTTGCTATCAATGTTAGTTGAGCAAATTATTCTCGTCTCTTTTAAATCATCTTCCGTAGTATAACATAAGACATCTGCAACAAATTAACAATAAAATTAAGCTAAATTCTAACAACTCATAACTCATAATTCAAACCATCTCTCTCATTTTTTTTTTAAAATAATCTCACAGTATCTCACTACTAAGTAAACAGAACTCAAAACTTAATTTTTTCCAATTTTAATTACTTTAGAATCCCTAAAATGAAAAAAATAAACTATACACTAAACAAAAAAACAAGTTCCTCTCATAAAAATACATGCAATGAAATTAGTGAGTAGGAGCAAGAGTGGAGCTTAGTTCAGACAAGAGGGCCATGCCCCCCAAACTTTTATTAAAAAAATTAATAATACTTTTTCAAAATATAGTTAAGTTGGCTCAAATATTTTACTATAACTTAAAATACCAAAGTTCAATCTTCATCTCTTGTTTTTATTGCACAATAGTTTTTAGTTTTAAATATTTAAAACATGTTGTAGTTAGACTGAATTGAGTATATTCGCGTTTCGTAACTCTCTATTCAATAAGCAACACTCCCTCTACATTTGAGTTCAAATATAAAAAATTAGGTATTTTTTATTTATATAATTTAATATTATTTTATATTTGACTGTTTATTTAATTTAATTTTTTATATGATAAAAAATATTAGAATATTCAATAAGCATTGATACTATCGTATTTGTATAAATTGATAAAAAAAATTAATAAATATTATAAATTTTAATATTTGTCCTTCTAACTTCTTTTTATATATTTTACAGGATATATATTCAAATTTTTATATGAAATAATCATGAAAAATTAAAGAATTGATACATTTCTTAAGAGAAAGGTTAATATTTAAGAAGGAGAATAGATAACTTTTACAATATCAATACTTGTAGATAGTTCTTCTATTTTTATGAAACGAAAAAAGTGAGATACAACCTTTAAAAAGTTCAAAGAGTTGCATCTCATTAGTTTGACCTTAATTTTTTGAAACGAGACCTGAAAAAAGGCTTCAAGTTTGGCAATATCACACAAATCAAAGAGATAGGGTTAGACGAGCTTATCTTAAATGAGGTCTATATCAAAAACATATTGACAATTATTTTCTATCTGACCCCTCCAAAATTTTATTTCAAGTTCTGCCAATGAACAGGAGCACAGCACAAGAGAGACACAGTCTCCACAAATGATTTCAAACAGACGATGTCACCACAATGTGAGCTGTTCGTTGTCATTATACCGTCACGGTGTTTCTAGTTGGCGATTTTCTGGTACCAACTACCAAGTGTGGTGTGTAATTGTTTATGTGAATTAATAGAGGTGATGCATAGAAAATCTTCTTCATATGATGGTGCTAGAGCTGAATGCACCATTTTTAGATGCATTTTGCTAATTCTTTAGTGAGGTATCTATCGTAAATAAAATAAATTGAGCAATTAACATTACAATTAGGATTGTACTGTTATCAGTTAACAAAAAAATTAGAACATTTTGATTTTGTTAAGGATCAAGTTGCCACTTGTTAAAATGGTTAGGAGATGGAGTCAGATTTTACTATCAAATTTTTAACTGAAATCCTCTTGCGAAATATATTGCCATCTAATATTTACTGCATGCAAAGACAGCCAATTGTTATTCATCAATATGCTAAATATGTGGAGATGGAGTTGGAGTAAACTCCTACAATTCCACTGATGAGTCATGAGACAGAGGATTTGTGTCAGCTTCTCATTGGACAGTCACATCCATTTACTTTAAGGGTACTGTGTTTTAAATTTAATTAGACGAAACTGTTCAATCCATTTTCTTATCATGATAATTATAGAGGTAATGCTACACTAATCATTCAATTAAACTGCTATATTACTAAGAAAATGGTGTTTTTTATTTCTAATTATTTACAAAGTTGAATTGTTAAATAGATCAAAGACTTATGAACTTAGTCAACTTACCAACTTTGAGTTTAAAATAAAGAGGTTGAAATTTGAAAATGCCTTTAGTTGGATCAGGCCAGGACAAATTTAATTACATACATACATTTGATCCTTGAGAGAAATAATATAACATTACTAATTTTAGTAAGATAAAACTTTCTATTAGCCATAGCAAATTTATATATATATATAAGGACTCATAATTATTCCTATCAACAAGTGGTGGCTTACTTGATAACAAGAGGCTAAATATAACAATATAGCTATGATAATATTAGATATATCTCAGTATTTTGATATGAAATAATTGTTAGTATTAAAAATGCAAATACAACATTACTTTATTCTTGTTCAAAAAGTAGCCCAAAAGTCCAAAACAATATATAATAAAAATAGAGTTTTCATCTAAATAAAGTTGTTCCCTTTTCTGTCTTTCTAAAAATATACTAATTTCTTTCGCACTAAGCTATGGTCTGCTGCTATAGCTAATCTATCCTAGCCGTGGATTAGTTCTTTAGGGAACTATTTCTAAAGGGAATATACTTTAGAACCAATATATTCTAAATACAGTTTGTAATTCATGATGTTAGTACCACCAAATAATAGGACTAACTATAGTATTACTACCGAAAATTAAAGGGTTTAGTTAATAGTATCTTAAGAACATATATTACAGCCGTTATAAATAAAAGTTTTTTAAGTTTTTTATTTTAATAAAGAATTTAATTTTCGAATTTTTATGTGTAAATTTAATCTCATAATATTATATTAGTAAAAATAATTATTTTTATATTTATATGAATAATTATTTAAAAATAATATAATTAGACAATTATATAAACTATTTTATTTACAGTATATTAAAATTAAAATTAAACTCTTTGATAAATATATTAAAAACCTAAATTTTGTAATATTTAAAAAAAAAACTTTTTCAATTATTCATTTTAAAGTTTTAACATATATCCTCACAAAACGTATTAGTGAAACCCTTATTATAATTCCACAATTAAATGACCCCGCACCGCCCTCTACTTAAAGGTGAAGCTAACCTAAATGTTGGGAACTTCAATTAATAACCTTGTGAATTATGATTTTATGAACAAGCACTTAGTAATTAACAGAATCAGAAATCAAATCATATTACTAGCAACAAGAAAAAGTAACTTGCATTGCATGCATATCTCTTGAACATTTTAGGCGGTTTATTATTATTTTTAATTGTTAAACACATTATAAAAAAATGCAAGACTTGACTCTTGAAGATTATTTAAATATACTTCTTTAGCTTTAGTGTATGGCCGAGGGACATATATATTTAGATATTATAATTCAACCTATATGAGAAGACCTCATCATAACTTCTCTACGGATCTTGTCTTTAAAATTAAAAAGTGTGAGAACATTTACTATTAAACCAATATGAGATAATCTTCTTCCTTTTCTTTTAAAGAAAAAGTCTTTGCCATAGTTTTAGGATTTAAACTTTAAGATTTAAGATTTAAGAAGTTTAATTTTAAAATATTAGAAATAAGATAATTATTTATATATTTTTATTAATTTAAATTTATAAGATAAGTAATTTTATAATATGAGATTAGATTTTTTATGATTAAAAAATTTAAAATTTAATTCATATTATCACACAAAAAAATTAACATAAGACAAAATAAAAACAATTACTTATATACAATTACATTTAAAAAAAAAGTTTTTGTATAAGAAATGTATCAAAGATATAACTGCTTTTATATTTTTTATTAGTTGAAATATCTAGAATAAATAATTTTATGATAAAATTATATATATTTTTTATACGAGAGAGGATACAAATAGGGAAAGAAATAAACGTCTAGCTAAACCACCTTAGCTTGGCCCTTGATGTAGTAATATAACCATCATAATATGAATACTGGGAATGACAATTTGTAGCATATAGGCTTGCAGATATACTAACTAGAGGATATTATACGAAGGAAATAAAGGAAAATGTATCCAATTATTCATTATACTTTATTTTTATCGAGACTCAATTTATATGGATGGCGTCCTTAAATTTTAATGTAATATTAATTTTAACATATCAATTCTTTATTTATCTTTATATCTTTATAGTGTCAGATAATCAACCTAATTAAAAACAAATTACACATTCAACATCTTCTTAATTTTTTATTTCAATTATTGATATTATCAAGTGTGATCTTAATAAATATATAATTAAAAAATTACACTTTACAATAATAAATAAAAAATAAAAAAGATTTATTTTCGATAGTCATTAATCTACTTTTTCATAATAAGTCCTTTAATGACGATATAAATTTATCATTAAATTATTTTTTTTTAAATTTAAATTGATAAAAAAAATACATTAATTTTTAATACGCTCTCTCGTGTAATAATTTTTTTTGAGATTGCGTTTACATAAGTCCTTTTTTTTATATGCTTTATGTTAATTTTTTTTTTCTCTTTCTCTTTTGATGTCAACAAAAATTGAATTTTAAACATTTTAGTTATATAAATTTTGATATTATATTCTAAAATCACTTTTTCAAAATTTTAAGTTAAAATGAAGAGATATGACTATATCTTTAACACTGGACAAAAATCATTTTTAGTGACAATAATATAATAATCACTATTTTTCTTATTTAAATTATGATTTTGTGACAATTATATATATATTTGAATTTTTGCTATATATTATTATATATTGTAATGCCAATTATTATTACTGTCACAAAATTATTTTATTTTTTATTTTTAATTCTAATTTCTTTAAATTAAATAGTCACAGAAATTATCATTATTGCCACTAATTTTCATTATAACTTTTTATCTGATCTTCCTAAATCAAATTGATTGAGAAAGAAAAGGAAAAGAGAAATTGTTCATGTTTCCATCCTCACTTGCCTCCATTATTGTAATCGAGAAACCCACTTTCGTCCATCGCCGACCATTCTCAATATTAGCAGCAGTGACATGATTTCTCAACCACAGAATAATAGGCCTAACCTTTTGCAACATTTCCATTCAATCCGTTTGAAAGAAAATGGTAGTTTATTTATGCCAATCAAATTATTTTATTTCTGTTAGCTAAATAAGATTTTCTACTGTTAATCATGGCCTGAATGCTTTCATCATTGATACTTAATTGTACAGGTGGAAGAATATAGAGGATGCAAGATTTTGGAACTTATAACTATAGAAGTGATTTTATTCTATTTTATTTTAGGACTTTGTCCAGAATATTGTTAGTTATGAAAAGCATAATGAAAACACTATGGCATAGTTTAATATTTTTTGTGGTTGATAAAAGAAAATATTTGGTCAATAAAAAAATATTAGTCAAAAATCGCAAGAACTTGTCTTATTTAATATTTATTAAATATTGTAATAATTAATAAATATTAAATAAATAAGTTTTAACTTTTTTTTTTGTCTTTCTAGTATTATCGAAATTTATTATTTTTGATGATCAGTTAGCCATCAATATTTAAAAGTATAAGATATATAAAATATGTTTTCGGATTACTAGACTAAAGAATTTAGAATAAAGAAATTGAGTTAATAATTAAGTGATAATAAAAAAATAATAAATTTTAATAGTTTTCTAGCATTTCTTATATTTTATTTTATTGTAGTTAATTTTAATATATTTATATTATATAAAATAATATATAATTATTATTGATAAAAATAATTTTAAAATAAAAAAAATAGATTGTTACCTCTAAATTAAAAGAAATGACTATAATATAATTAAGAAGTGTCTTAAGGTATTAGAGGCAATAACATTAATAATAAAAATGAATAACATTAGTACATTACCATTTAGAATGAATTTTAGTGATTATATAAAATGTCGAAAAAATAGCGCTAAAAGTTATATATCTTTTATGATCTTTAAAAAGGTTTTTATGATGATTATTATAATTGCCGTTAAAATTTTTAGTGACAAAATATAAAAAAAATTAATTAACAATAAATATATTAACCACTATTTTCTATCATTAAAAGTAAAATAAATTTCTAACATTCATCAGGTTACGATTCAATATTGAAAATTTTCGGATATCTTATATGTTTATCATGCTTAGCATATTTGCCCAGATATCCTGGTTAATATTATCTTGGTTAAATTAATGAACAGCAGTGTGTTTTGAGTAGAGATCACAGATAAATGAGATAGTAAATATAATTCACACACAATAATATAGATATTACACTAGTAAACTTTTTAACATTTATTATTAATTTGTGATTCCAAGTTTTCCGGAAAGATAACAAAAGATAAATTTTTTATGGTTCAAGTTTACAAATATAAATGTTGAATTGATCTGTAGCATCATGCATATTTTAATTAGTACCTTAATTAATCCACATATTGACTTTCTTTTGATCCATGAACCAGTAGCAAACATGCACTTAATACATAATTCATACGCTATTACATTACTTTACACTTATCATATCAAATTATCTCTTAATTGGTAGGCCTTTCTCTAGCTAAATATTCAACTAACCAAATTCCACTATCATTGACAAAAATAAGAAAAGTTTAAAAGTGACTAGAATTTATTATTTTTATCTAATATTTTTAATTATTAATTTAATTATTTTAATTTAATAATCTAACAATATATTTTTAACGTATATTTTCAAATATTAATAATTAATTATTGGTCCAAAAAAATAAATTATAACCCTTTAACATTATTTCTCGATAAAAATAATTAACAACGAATTAAGTCTTACATCACTAGCATAGTTAAAACATTTCCATCTATAAACATGTGAAGGCAGAGGCACACCGAAAAGCAAATAATTTAAGAATGTCACGTTTGCAGCTTCTCAATTTCTTTCACCACCTTCCAACTGTTTATCTAATAAGACTAAGAGTTGGTTAGGTTTAATTTTTGAAGAAACATATGGTGATATGGCACATGCCCTAGCACATGGATTAGTTTCTTTTCTGAAATTCTTGATTGATATTCCTTAATCGTCCCATTATTAAAGATGAAATTATATATGTTATCACGTGCTGCTCACTGGACAAAATCGGAAAATCATGGCATAAGCTTACGTGGAGCCACACACCCTTTATCATTACTTTAGAAATCAGGTTGTTAAAGGCCAAAATTAAAGTTGATCAACGTTTCCGTCCAAATCTAATAAACGCAGCACGCCGCCGCCACCTGCATTATGTATCAAATCTTGTCCTGAATTGTTAATCGTTATTCTCACCTATCATCTTAATTCTGACCCTTAAGTATTGGAGGGGATAGTTAAGCTCATTACAGAGGCCAAGGAGTTTATTGGTATTGGTTTTGAGAATTCAAGCTGTCAATAAATTGATAGAGTGATTAGTTTAATAGTTTAGTAGTTCAATCGATATTTAATTAAATATAAATAAATTATTAAAAATTTAATATATAATTTTAAGTATTTATATTTAATTATTTTTAAATTAATAAAATTTAAATTTATATAATTTCACACAATAAAATTGTCTATAATTTATTATTAAAATTTATAAATAAGTTCACACATAAAAATTTATAACTAAAAAAAATTAAAATACACATCAACTATCAACAAAATTATTCCAAAAAATTTAATAAAATATCACATAATCATTAAAATTAAAATTTAACAAAGCAGTGAAGAGTGAATAATAAAATTATTCTAAAATTATCAACCATCAATAGATTTATTGTAGCTTCATAAAAATTAATGAAACAAAAAAATAACAAAAGAAGCAGCAATTAGATCTATTTTCAGTATCAAAATTAATCAATAAAGTTAATCAAACTAAAATTATCATTATTTTTTATAATTACAGCAATCAAAATCCAGAATAAAGAATACAGTAATCCAAAAATTATTACAATGAATAAAATAAAAAAAAAAAACTTATATATATATATATATATATATATATATATGCGCTTGAGCTACACCTTACACATACATAAGAAATATATGTTATCATGGTATTAGAAATTATATAGTTAAAAGGTAAAAATTCAGGTGCAGTCGACTTCACGTGAAGTTGATAGCTGAGAGTCGTTAGATGAAAATTTAATCAAATTAATCAAATCATCTAACGATTTTGAGTTATCAACTTCACGTGAAATCAACTGCACCTGAGTTTTCACCATAGTTAAAAGATTTAGAATTTTAATATTTGATGATGATCTCTAAAAATAATTCAGATACATAAAAAGAATTATGTAAATTTTACACAAATCTAAAAAATTAAATTTTTATATAAAAATATTAAAAATATAATTATTTATATATTTTTTTAATCTGTATAAATTTTAGAAAAAATAATTCCATCACATATGATTAATAACCGAATTCCGGATGAAAGACAAATAATGGTCCATGCAATTCTTGCGCGCTGCGCCTACAAAGACTCCTAATACCCTCTTGAACCCTAAACCTCTTGTAGATAGTGCACTAATTTAAGAGAGGGAACTTTTTATATGAAATAATCAAGAGTATATATCTTTCGGGGTGGTCCAAATTCTTCTTTTGATATAATTAAGGTTTTGAAATTTATTTTAATATTATTGATTTCTACGTCTGTTACACAGTTATACTGCTTCAAAAGCATTTAATTAATCAATATGGAAATAAAGGCTGGAGAGAAGGGAAAAATCTTAATTAAATGGCTACTTCTAGTGTGTCCATTACTAAAACAGTGTAATAACTAATAACAATTAAGTTCTTTTTTTAAGTAGAAAATTAATGAGATAATATTTAATTTAGTCTCTAAATTTATATGTGAGTTTGAAGTTTTTAAAGTTTTAATTCTCTTTATTTAATTTTTATTATGACTCTTGTTAGTTTTTTAAATAATTTTCAATGTACAAATGTTAACAGAACATTGTTGTGAATAGCCGAATACCACACTAATTTCTGTAAAATAATATCGTTTTGGTTTTGACACTCAAATAACCCAAAAATAACACCGTAAATAATATTTGTTGAAACTTTAATTAATTACCTAACAAAACATGTAATGTAACGTCATTTTTAGACTATTTGAATACTAAAATCAAAATTGCATTTTTACAGGTTCAGCGTGGTATATAACTGTCTATATTAACACTTCATTAACGTTTTTGTACTGAAAGTTATCTTAGAGATTAATGTCAGGCATATTTACAAAATTTAAAAATTATGTAAAAACAATTAAAATTTTAAAGACTAAATTAAGATTTACATATAAATTTAAAAATTAAATTAAATATTAACTCAAAACATTATCTGACATTTAGATGCTTTTTTTGTTTTCATAGGATATTATTTGAATGTTAGTCCTGTTTAATTTATTTACGGAGCTAAGAAAAAATATAATATGATAATTAATATGAGTAGATATATAAATAATTATGTGTATAACACATTTTTTTATGTAAGAACGTTATGAATTTTTATAAATATTGTATATGTTTTTTTTAATCTTATTTTTGCTTTTTGAAAGTCAATAACAATTAAACTCTAAATTTTTTAATAAAAAAATTGTTAATACTATGTCATAAATAATTTTTTTAAATTTAAATTGATATGAAAAAAAACAAACGATTATATATTTAAGGCTGTATTTTTTTCTTTACTAAAATTGAATAGTATATTTAGTGATTTGAATTAAAATTTTAGTTTTGAGATATAAAATTTCAATTTTTTTATACTTTTAAAAAATCGAAATACAAAAAATAATATTTTTAAAAATAAAATTTTAATAATATTTTTTAAAAATATTTTTATTCAATTTTTTAAATTTTAAATTTATTTCTCATATTCTAAATTTATTTTAAATCAAATATAATACTTAGATATAATTTTATATAATATATTTTATACTAAATATAATATTTAATATCTATTTGTTAGTTTTTTTCTAAAGTTAAGAAAAAAAATTTAAACATAAAATATTTAGATAAAAATAAAAAAATGATATAATTTGAATTATAATCTGTTAGTCTTAGTTCCTCTCTTGTCTCTCAATTCATTTTATAAATATGCCATGCCATGTGAATCCGATCTAATAATCGAAACGTGTCATGGCATGCATGATACACGTGTCGACAATTTTTCTTTATTATTGAGTCGCACTACAAAATCCAGAGAAGAGCGGAAACGAAAAACTAGAAACCGTGGTTTCATTTTGGCATATTCTGATTTCTGATGCTGTAGTTTCCTTTTGCTGTTTCTCTAGTTGCAATGCAACAAAGGCAACATTACAATCAAATTAAATAACCTTAAAAAGGGGGCAAATTAAAGAAAAGCAACCCTACCTAGATTGGATAGGAAAGCTTTGCAATCAACTAATCAAATCAAATAACAGCAAAGAAATAAAAACAATAACAATATAATTTATATTTGTGTTTGTTCTTTACATGTTAATATGATATATGAAAGATAAAATGAGTAGAAATTACACACATCTTTTAAATATCTGTTGATATATAAATAGTGGTCATAGTCAGCTTCCAATTACTACTACATACTCCATACTCCAAACTCCTCACTCTTGCTAAGTTAATTAGTTCAAATTCCTCACATCACAGCAGCATGGCAATTACAAGAATTTCTCAAGCGTCTCTACTTCTTCTAATCCTATTATTCTCCAACTCCTTCATGATGTTGAAGGCTCGCAGCTTCCACCCCAAACACATTCACAAGAATAGTAATGTAGATAGCTATAAACTATTTCGAAAACTAGGCTTTGATCACTATACATCAACAAAGCATATCCATTTCCATATTCGAGATGGTGGTGGTGATGAGTTGCATCATCCAGGGGATAGAATCTCACCAGGAGGACCAAATCCACATCATAATGCCGAACCACCAACCAATAAGTAGCTTTGTTTTTTGGGGGTTATTATATATGCTTTTGTGATATACAAAACAACATAGAAATTTTCGGTGTTCTTATTGCGATCGAGCTTGCTTTCCAGGTTCACATCTCGCTTTAATTTGTAGTATTTTCAATTAAATAGGCCTACATATGTTTTCAAATTAAGCCTTGTGTTATGGAACTTATACAGAGAGATATATATGTAGGTTTGTTTTTGCGGAGAAAACTTAGGTGCAGTTAACTTTACGTGAAATTAATAGTTGAAAGTCGTTAAATTGATAAGTTTGACTAAATTATTCATCTAAAGACTCTCAATTATCAATTTGACTCTCAATTATCAATTTTACATGAAGTTAACTGTATCTAAATTTCTACCTTGTTTGATAGTGTCTCTCGTTACGTTATGGTTTTTGTCTATTTGATCTGTGCTTTTTCTCTTTGAGACGGTGTAAGAAGAGTTTAGTGAAGAGGCTTTCTATTTATGAGCATTTTGTGTCGTCATTTTACTTACCCATATAGCAATTATATATCTTTTTGTTCTCAATGCAAGTAGTTATACATGCATGCATTATACTATTATTTGAGTAATACTAAATGTTAAAAATGTATCTAATTATTACTATTATGCTTAATGTTATATTGATAAGATTTTTTTTTAAAATATCTCTGATTTATTAATTATTGAGCCCTTAAAATATTTGTTAATTAAGATGTATGTAGACATAGCTAGTATAAGGCATGCACATAGCATTTTTATTTTTATTACTTTTAACATAAAAAAAATATTATTATAATAACACATAGCTTCTTTAGTAGATATTAGTGGGAAACAGGAGAACCACGGATGAATAGTTAATAACATATTTCTAATTACATTATTATTATTATTATTATTATTATTATTATTATTATTATTATTATTATTATTATTATTATTATTATTATTATTATTATTCATAAAAAAGGAGTAATAACGTTTGACTGATAAATATATATTGAAAAGATTTCACCTTAATTAGCTTAAAACGCCAATCATATCCAATGTGTGTCGGATGATTTCAAAACGTTTCTGTTATATATCGCATAAGATTTCAAGGATATACTCTCGTTGAGTCTTTGTAAAAAAGATTCATAAAATAAAATAAAAAATAATTAAAATGGGGTGATTCTTATCCAGTTTTTCCTGTTGGCTTACGTGTATATCTCAGACATAATCACATAACCTCCCCCCCCCTCCCTCCCACAAAATAAATATATAAAAATATAATTATTTCCCTGATTAAGCACGAATAATAATAATAATAATAATAATAATAATAATAATAATAGTGAATAATAATAATAATGATACTTAAATTAACAATAATAATATTTAAATAAAATATTATTTATATATTAAAATTAATCATTATATATTTATATATAAATATATATTATTTAATTTATTTTTAATATATATTTTATATTTTAACATATATTTTATATTAATAATTTATTTTAATATATATTTAATATAGTGTATATTTAAATTATAACAAAATAAAATATTATTATAAAATCCTCTCCGCTCGCTCCCTCGTTCCTGCTCCTCTTCTCCTCTCTGCTCGCCGCTCGCCGCTATCTCCTCTCCACGTTTTGAATTTTACTGCTGTAGGTAGCGAATGTCATGAACCTAATCGGTCAGGTTCAGAAGCCGATTCAGTTCCAAACCCTTCCCGACGGCAGAACTACGCCGCCGCCGTTATCACTCGCCAAGAGTCCCACTCTTCTCCTTTCTTTTGGTATGCTAATAAGCACTTTTACTTTTAGTTTATTTACAGACTAGTGTTAAACCCGTGCGATGCACGGGCTTATATTTAAATTTGATAAGTTAAATTAAAAATAATATTTTATAACCATATATTTTTTTAAATTTAGTATAACACTATCATCGTCATTATATAATAAACGTGTTAAATATGTTGTTTTATCTTTATTCAAAGTAAAATATAAATAGAAGAGTTTGAAGTTTATAATATTCTTAAACCATAAGGAGGGAGACATGAAAAAAATAAGAACATATATAACTGTAATAATAGCATGTTAATTTACACTAAATTTTGTATAAAAAGCTAATAAAAATTTATCGATCGATAACTTAGTATCTTACTAACTTCATTAGAAAAGCAATTGGCATAGGATGTTGTGCTCCTTGTTACACATTTCATTTCAAATCTGAAAAAAGAGTTATAGATAAATTAGTTATATCTATAGTAAATATTTGTACAAAAGTATAAATTATAACATGCTATTAAAATAAAAATAATATTATTCTTACCTAAATATTATTAAAAACCTCTTTGAACACAACATTTGTTGTTGATGACTTTGGATTGCCGTCTTCGTCTAGAACTAAAACCCTGAGGCCACTGCGACTCTTAACTCTTGACAAAGCAACATAAAGTTATCCATGGGTGAACACTGATTTTGGCAAATAAAGCCCTACATGTGATAATGATTGACCCTGACTCTTGTTAATGGTCATTGCAAAGCATACTGTCAATGGAAATTGTCTCCGTTGGAACTTAAATGGCAATCCTGAATCTGAAGGGATCAAGTTCATTCTTGGAATGTACACTTTATCTCCAATATGTCTACCGGTCACTACCGTCGCTCCAATTACATTGCTGCCAAGTTCGTTAACTATTAATCTTGTCCCGTTGCATAAACCTAAAGTCTGGTCTATGTTTCGCAGTAGCATTACAGCGACTCCTGGCTTCAAAGTCAACTTGTGATTGGGTAGTCCCGAACATTTGATGTCATTTAGGAACTCTGGTGTGAACCACTCTTGTTGTACATCTTCATTCTCATCAGCTTGACATGTTGTGTCAGAGCTCAAATACTCCTTTTCCATCCCTGGAAAGATTATCAAGACAAAATCGTTTACCTTCTCGACACTCTCAAGCGTGGGTGCAAGAATTGCCCTACTCTGAAAATACCTGTAATCTGACATGTTTTGCAACAAATTTGGATATGCAAAGTCTACCAAATGAGAGAGAAGGTCATCAGTAGTTGTAATCAATAGATCATTTGGAATTTCAACTTCTGATTCATCACCAACAACAGAGCCAATATTTCCATTTCCAACATCAAGTATCCAATTAGTAAATCTCTTCATTTCACCTTCATCTTGATCCAAAGAAGACATTAGAAGCCTCATATTTGTATGCAGTTTCAGAACCTTACAAAATGACCACAGATGGGATGAGTTAATAGCGGATGCCAATATATCATGTCTACTTCCTTTCGGAATCACCAGAAGTATCTGTCTGAAATCACCTCCTAGAACAACAACCTTACCACCAAATGGTTGATGTGTCTTATGTTGATCGGTAACTGACATAAGATCCCTGAGCGTCCGATCAAGTGCTTCAAAGCACATTTTATTGAGCATTGGAGCTTCATCCCAAATTATTAAGCTACTTTGGATGAGCAGCTCAGCCTTCAAACTGCCATGCTTGATGTTGCAAGTAGATTCATCAGTAATTGTGATGGGTATTGAAAATCTAGAATGAGCCGTTCTGCCACCAGGTAGGAGTAAAGAAGCAATTCCACTGGATGCGACATTTAAAACAATTTTTTCTCTAGACCGAATAGCAGAAGAAAGTCCATTCCAAATAAATGTCTTACCACACCCACCATGCCCATAAACGAAGTAAAAACCACCAGAGTCTGTAACAACAGCATTGAGTATCTCATCAAATACTAACCTTTGCTCATGAGTCATCTTTTGTTCTGTATATAAGTTTGTATGAGTCAACTCATTTGTGTCATATGCTAACTCCTCCTCTATTAGCTTATTCTGAAAAAGGCGAACATGAGACATCTCAGGATATGGCATTGATTGATAGTCTCTTAAAGATCTCGCATTGCTGTTGAGTATCTTCTCAATCTCAATAAGGCAGAGGTTTTTCAATTCGTCATCAGTCATGTTTAGTCCTAGAAAAAGCACATAGTGGTTTTATGAAATATTTAATAAGTAATTCTAAAATAAAACTATTAATATTCTTAATAAAAATAAAGATAATAAGAGAATACAATCTTGATATAAAAAAAAGACATAGTAAAATACCTTGGTTTTTCAAAGCTTTTCTCCTCTCATATAGTATTCCATCAGCCAATAATGTCCAAGTTGCATTCCAAACACGCTCTGGGTTGCTAATGCTATTAGATATCAGTAGCATCGCAAATAATTTTCTCAATTGATGACCAGATGCAAGTTTAGCTACCTCATTAATAGCTGCAATGAATTCCCTATCATCGCACAGTAGTCCCATGGAATAGCAAGCATCTTGGAAGCTAGAATATGTAATTCCATTAACTGTCCTAATAGACTCATATGTTGTGCAACCTCTCTGAACAGCTAACAAAATTCTCATATAATAAATATCACCTGTACCCGGTGGAACATAATTTAACCTCCCGATAGAATACCCTCTTTTGCGTGGATGCCATACCCTTGATTCTCTATCATAAACAAATTGGTTTGGAAATTCAGCATACGTCAAAGTTTGACCTGCTTCAAATTTTTTATTGGCCTCCATCCATGCTAAGAACATTGTACATTTCCCTTCCTCTTCTTCCACGATTTCTTCAAGATCGTCATCATCTTTAAAGATGATATTTTGCTCTCCAGGCAAATGAAAGGTTAATCTCATCACTGAAGGCCACCTTTGATGAATATCATACGCTAAGGTTCGCCACACAGCCTCACATGCAGACAAATATCTGCAATCATAGAATTGTTTGATCTCATCAATAACCTGAGCATCCTCTCCACTGGAAGCTTCCTTTGTAACTCCAACTGCTACCCTGTCTGGACCTTTATTCACATACTTGAACAAATATTTGATAGCATTCGACTTGTTGCAGTACTCTACATTAACATGCGCTTGATAAGAAATCAGTAGATATGCATTGTATGGAACCACATTCCTATTATCCATATGGACTCCCTTCTTCTCAGTAACCACCCCTGTGTCTCGTCTTCTATATGATGGGTATCCACTATCATCGATAACTGTGGTTTTACTGAATGTCTTGGGATAATATTTGGTGCAGTACCCATCTTTCATGCAGGAAGATTTTGAGAATGCTCTACCACATGGTCCATGAATCATATATGTAGATACAGCTCTAAACAATTTTGGATGCTGAGCAGGATCTGGCAACTCTGAAGATATTAACTAATCAATTTGAGTTGTCGTTGTTATCTTATGGTCTCCACTTAACCATAAAAGAATGTGAGCATGTGGTAGACCTCTTTTTTGGAATTCCACCGTATACATCCCTTATACCAAAAAGACAAAAAAATTATATGTTATATTTAAACTATCTATTTTATGTATGTGCTTTGATAAATTAAGGGTGATAATAAAAAATCAACAATACGTTAAGTAAGAAAATATTTTGCCATTTATTTTATAACAATCTAAAGGAATATTTCTTTAAAAATAAGGTTGGATGATGAGCAATACCTGCATCTAGCACTCCAAATGGAATTCCTTGCTTAAGATCCGAGATTATCATGTCAAGCTTAATTTTGAATACTCTACACGATATATCCGGCCGGTCTTCAACCTTTAAGTTCCTTGGATTGTTAACCCTGCCAATCTCTTGCCAACTTGAGTTACATGTCATTGTGATGAAGAGGTCTGGATATCCATATTTCTTACAAATTGCCATAGCATCTTGACAATTATTAAACATGTATCTCATACCACCAGTGAAGGACGCAGGTAGGATGATACGCTTACCTGCTTTAAAAGCACGTGTCTCACCCCTAACAACTGCATCTTGAATCCCTTTGTATATATCACTCCTCACCTTGGTTTGGTTGTTTCGGTAGTAGGTCAACCTTTGTGCTTCAATCATAGAAAAGCAATCAACCAAGAACTGCTGAAATAATCTTCCACCATTGACAATGGTTGCATACTCGACCTTTCTCTCTTGTATTCTAAATGCTATGAACTCCCTTAAACTCACACGCTGTCTCTTTCTATTTTCATCAGCCCTATGAGATTCTCGCAAAGGAATGTCTTCTTGGTAGTCATCTTTACCGTAAGGAAACATCATAGGGTACTGAAGAGGAATAAATGCGGTGTGTGTCTCATGAATCCTTTGCAGATGTCCAGACTTTAATTGAACTATAA
The DNA here is from genome assembly GCF_003086295.3 of Arachis hypogaea. Classification (NCBI taxonomy): domain Eukaryota; kingdom Viridiplantae; phylum Streptophyta; class Magnoliopsida; order Fabales; family Fabaceae; genus Arachis; species Arachis hypogaea. The sequence continues at coordinate 34,775,583 of NC_092043.1, forward strand.
TATCACGTCCTGCATCTCCAGAATCAAAATCTCCTACTATTAGAGCTGCGACCTCGTTAGAAGATGGTAAATTGTAGACTCTTGCATCCTTTGATCTTTTTCGGTACAACCGTAGTCTTATATTTGCGATATCTCCTTGATTCAGGTAGTTTCTCACTATCCTAAATGTGTGAGCAAGAACATTATGTTGATCGATCATGTCCTTGAGATCTAGAACTAAGGACTGGTCAATGTTGTTGTTGTTTGTTCTTGAACTGTATAAAACATCAATTGAAAATATTAGTATTCATAATTAACCAAAATCAAAGTACGAACTACCTAAATAAATTTTTAATCAGTTTGGAATGCATGAATCAAACCTGAAAATTTCTATCCTGTTTGAGACCTCATTTTCTGTATCATAAATATATAACTGCGCAAATTTTGGTCTTTGTCCCTCAATTGGCACCAAGCTTCCAATTCTGTGGTAGTTTTGTCCACTCACAATGAACTGGGGAGGACCTGTCCCATCATTGATAGAGGTCTCTATTTTACCTCCGAGGGACGTGAAGCAAAACATGCTATTATAAGTTCTTATATTATCCTTAAAGTGTTTGCTTCTCTGGTCTGCTCCAGATATTAAACCTTGCAAGAGCTGAGGTGGACGTTGCAAAAACGGCAGTTGTACCTTCCCTCGCATACAACATATTGAGAACTCAATATTGGATCCTGTTTTAGACTTTTCTGATCTCTCCTCATACCACATCATGGCGTAGCAATGTCGACAAAAAAATTCTTGGTCATCAATATCTATCACATCTAATAATCACCAAGATAATAAATTATGTTTCAGTTATATCTGAAAAAAATTATTTATATAAAAATATATCTTTCTTTCACCATGTTAAGTATAAAAATAATATTTATAAAAGATTACCGAAGGTTGCAATTTATAGATTAAAAAGATGAGATCATATAATACAATTTTTTTGTGCCAACCTCAAGGTTTAAGTTTTACATGCACACTAATCAAACAATAAGAATTACAATATATCAATGTTCAAATACAAAAATTATAATATATAACCATATCTTAGTTTGAATTTTAAAAACTTGAACACTAAACGATAATTTTTTGTTTATAAGAAGCATAACAATAGTAAATAATAAACTGCTGATATTACTACTTCTTAGATTACCTGTATTCTCAGCAACATCGAATATGGCTGGGTATTCAATTTGCACATAATCATCTAATATAGTCGTGTTTTCAGTAATATCCTCAACTTCTTCAAAAAATTTTGAAAGATTTATAGCCAATTCCTTCAAGAATGTTTTTCTTTGTCTCAGGTGTCTTCCTTTTTCAGCTATGCACATTTCTTCTAATTCTTTAGTATCTAAATTTGAATTAGATGTACTTGCTCCTGTAATCATTAGAGATAGTAAATCAAGCACTTTATATTATAAAAAAAAGAAAAATGAATATATATATTAAATGTTTGAATCAGCTGAGTTATGAATATATATTATGAAAGTAGTATTAAAGATAAAAGAAGTAGAATTTTAGCTTTGTGATAATTACAATCTATCATGCTTATCTTACCATGTCTCTTTTGAAGTAGCATAGTCTTTCTATTCAGTCTTGCATCCCTTTGCAATCTAATTCGATTTGAGTACTCCAATGAATCTATAATAATTATTTAGCATATATCAAACATTGTTTTTAATAGACCAATTGAAAAGTTAAATGTTTGGTTTTTAAGTAATAAAAGCATATATTAACATACGCTGACTTTGCAACTGGTGGATATTGTTTGATGTTTGTTGAAACTGTTTTTGACTTGTCTGATGACATGGGCTATCATATGCTTCGCATGTGATACCTGAATTACTAATATCACTAATATTGGAACATCGTTCCTTTTCACCTACATAGTGTAGATTAGTAGTTGGAGACCTTGATCGATATGGTGTTGGGTTATTATCTAATAAGATAACTCGAGATATTAGTTTTTTGAACATATTTTCTGTTAAAGTTTATAATTGAATAAATAGTAGGAATATCAAAATACATAAAGTGCATGTACATTCACATAAGTAAGTTCCAAAAAAAATCATCCAAAAATCAACCTGTATTGAGTCCATTTGTAATGTTCGACAACACCGATTGAAAATGCACATCATTGGAACCATCACTCGAATTTCCTGTAATTTTTTCATAAACAAATTTAGTAACATATTACAAAAACAATGTAAATTAATAATTTATTACTTGTCAATAGCTAAATAATATATAGAAAATATTGTATTTTATGGGCTTTCGTTCGGCCAAAATACTCATGACATGTTAGTTATTTTTTGTATGAAGTCTACCTTGAATTGTGGTCCGCTTTGTATTTTCTTTGTCTTTTAATATCAATTTTCTCTTCAATCTTGCTTCTCTTTGGACTTCTTGCATCTTTCAATATATACCTGAAAATACCAAATAAATAATTTTTTTAACTAATTAAAAATATATATACATTATACCTAATACATTTTTATTATCAATTTTTTTTATATTATTAAAAAATAAAGTACACAGGAATACACATATGGCGGCGTTTGTTTTTGGTATACATATCGATCAAAACATAGACACGGGAGTATACAGGAGTACATGTATGGTGCTTGAATACTGAGACAAAAATGATGAAAGACATAGTCATACACAAACACTCATTAAAAATATGTATTTTGTGTTTCTCTAAAATGCTGAATATGAAATTAGTGTCTTCTTATGTCTATGTAAAATCGCATAGGTTTTATTTTCATTGGTTGCTTTAATTTTCTTTTATTCTCATTTATTCAGTTACGTAAACATATTTTATGGAAAATAATATATATTTTTTTCAAAAGTATCTTTTTTCAAATAAATATAAGTTTAATCTCACGATCAATAAATTCAACTTACAGTTAAAATATTTTTTTCATTTCCTTAAATAAAGAGATTGAAAATGAATAACTTATAAGTAAAAAGAGAGAAAAATATGAAAGTACCTCTATTATTGTGCTGAGATAATCTAAAAAATAACAACGTAAACGAAGTAAACAGAGAAAATTTATAAATGTGACAAATAAAAAAAAATTTAAATTTAAAAATGAAAACGATTAAGAAGTCACTTAATTAGGAATTAGTATTAGAATTTTAAATTTCAAATTTTTAAATAGAGTTTCCTAATTAGCTAGTGCAAATTAAAAATTTTTAAATAAACTTTCTTAATTAAACGTTTGTTGTTTATTAAGAATATAGAAATTTGTTAATTTACAAATAATTTTTATTAGTTTCGTCATAAATAGTATCAATCCTATTATTTATCGATAAAAATAATAAAATTAAATATAATCTAAAAATTAATAACCTTATAAATATCGTAAATTTAGAAAAAAATATTTAAAAAGAGAGAAAAAGATGAAAGTACTTCTATTGTGGAGAAATAATCTAAAAGATAATAATAAAAATTTATAAATATGGCAAGTAAAAAAATTTAAATTTAAAAATCGAAATGGTTAAGAACTTACTTAATTAGAAATTAGTATTAGAAATTCAAATTTTAAATTTTTAAATAGAATTTTCTAATTAGATAGTATAAATTTTATATTTTTAAATAAAATTTTCTAATCAAATGTTCGTTGTCTATTAAGAATATAGAAATTTGTTAATTTAAAAATAATTTTTTTTAGTGTCATCATAAACAGTATTAACTTTATTATACCTTTTCTAAAAGTTAAACAGTATTACATTTTTTTAAATAGTATAAATAACCTCACATCTTAATAAGACTGTTAATTCTATTTACTTTATTATACTCCTTTTGTAATTAGCATAATAGCTTATAAATTATATAAATTCTTAAAAAATATTCTCAAATTGCTTACGTAAAAATTAAAAAAAAAAGTATATTTGAATTTAAATTTAAAATTCTAAACATAATACTTTAATTAAAAATTATAATTAGATTTTTTTAAAAATAAATACACATTAAAAATTAATAACTAACTTAATTGTATCAACAATAATTTAAAGAAGAAATTTATAACTTTATGATATTAAATATTAAATTAGATATTATCAGAATATCAACGGTGAAAATCAAATTAAAAATAAAACCACAAGTAATAACCAAATAACTTCAATTTATATTTAAAAAAATTCTAAATTACAAACATAAAAATAGAAAAGAACCAAAAGAAAAATAACAACTCAAGAAAAGACAATGTTTCCACCAAAACAAACATATGCTTGACATTATTCTATTAGATAGACTCTAAAAGGATTCCAAAACATGTGCATCCAAATTCTCAAGTTTCTTTCTCAATCTTGATCTTCTTGGAAGTTGAGGTATCTCCTTCTACCTTCGATTCTTCCGACTTCGAGGATAATCGCTTAGTTGGTGTAATAGCATTTTCCAACAATTCGGATTCATCATTGGCAGCAACTTCATTGGAGAATTCAAGCAACAAATTCTGTACAAAATACCACGTTAAATTAAAGACTTCTTTCTAACCTTTGATTTTATCTCACTAATATTTTTTGAATAAAATTAAGATCTAATTTTGAGATAACAAACAAAAAAAAATATTTTTTGAACAAATACCTTAGCACCTTCTACTTTCTCTCCTTCAATGATTGAGGATGTCTTTGAAATTGGAAGCAAACCACCGGTGTAGTCAACATCCTAAAATTATAATTAATTATTAATTATAAATTAGATACTACTAATGACCAAGGAAGCAAAAAATAAATTAATTTTTAATAGAAAGTACACTTATAATTATACTCACAATTTGAATAGGGTGAGCCTCTTTGAATTTATTTATGAGGTCCACATTATCAATCATCTTCTTAACTTTATAAGAAGGTGAAAAATGTGGATTATCAGATATTTGAACTTCAATGATGAAGAGAAAGGTCTTATCAATTAGGTTGAGCAAAAGTGTAGGTGTATCTGATAGATCTCCTTTCTGCAGGGTATTACATAATATATTAATAATAAATAATATAAAAATTACCAATAAAAATATCTTCACTAATATTTTTAGAAATAAATATTGATTAGATCTTACCAATAGGAGTGGATCAAGTATCTCTACACAGCTCTTTCCCAAAACCTGTTTTGCCTCCTTGTCAAAGACTACAAAACATGCACAGTCAGAATTATCAATGACACCAAGCTTTATTCGATACCTGCTTAAAAAAGAAAATAACATAAAAAAAAAGTTAAAATATAGACTTATTCAATATCTAATCCGATGTGCATATACTTTAATTTAAAAATAAATAAATAAATAACCTTGGAGTTATAGATAAAAGGAGACGGCCACAACTTTAACATTTGAAAGTTTTTGTAAAAGCATATGTGGACCTGTTGCATTCACATTGGCCGTACCACCAGTCTGGAGTATCCATAATATGACTTATAGTAGCCAAGACAACACAAATAGAATTTTGAAAAAAAAAATAATGATTTAAATTCCCTAAATTTGGTGAATTTTTTAAATAAATAAGATGAATAAACAAAAATAATCTATGTACAACGAATTTCAATTATTTTTTTCTCAATTTTTTTTAAAAAAGAAAATTACCGTATCGAATTCTTTTAACTGTTCGATGGTTTTGCCTTGATAAATTTTTAAGAATGCAGCCTCATTTGAAATTCCGCCAATATTACCTCTAGATTCTTCAAATCTTACAAAGCTAGATAAATAAAATAAAAAAAAATTATGTTAGATAACACACACATAGTATGAAACTAAAGAATTAAAAAGAAAATACCCACCTATTTTTAAATTGGATGACAGTTGTATCTTCAAGATTGAAGAATATCTTTATGCCATACATGAAATTTTGTAAAACAATCTTTTCTGAAAAATTTATTTTAATACAAAATGAGTAAAAATTCACATAAACAATAAGTAAAAACTCATATATAAAAATATATTGTTAAAAAAATATGGATAAATATTACCGTTAAATAACTTCACTCTAACAAACTGTAAGACGACAACAGCTCCATCCTTACAGTCAGATCCCAGAAAAGTATTTAATTCATGTACATAGTTGCCAAAAAGTGCACACTCCATTATTTTTCTATATCAAATAGAATGTTTAATGTTTAAAAAGTAACTACCAATAAAATAATATCAAATTATATATATTTTATATTTTTAAAATTTAAAATTTAATAATAAAATTAAAATATCAAATATAATTTAAAAAATTAATAATTAATTAATTATTTTAAATTTGTAACAAACAAACCGCGGAAAGAATGCTTTTTATTATTTTTTTAAATTTGAATCCTTTTTTTTAAAATCAATTCGAAGTGATTTTTTTAAAAAATTTAAATAATTAGACGTTTAAAAACGGTGGCTTTGAATCTAAAAAATTTTAACTAAAGCTTAATGTTAGTTAAAATATATTTGTTACTTATTAATATTAATAAAAATATTTATAATAAAATAAGTTAAAATAATAATTTAAAAAGATGAGATTAGCAAAATTTTTATATTTATAAAAATAAATAGATAATTACCCATCATCAATCTCTAATTCGATAACAGTATATTTGGTAGATTTGCCATTCTTTTCAAGAGTCTTCTCATTTTCAATTCCAGCAAGATATCCAACAACATCTGAAATGATTTAAAATAAAAAAAATTATTGTCAATAAATTTGTAAAAAAAAACGCAGAATAAATTATCAATAAAATAAATAATTATACTTTTTCTAAAATAATAAACTTACCAACTAAATAGGTGCAATCATACCCAGGAGCATTGAGAGTGTCAAAACTCACAAACTTAAATCCATGTCGTGGGATACTCGACGATTCTGGAAGTCTGTGCACATCAGTACGTTGGTTTAAATTAACCACGTATTCATGATATGTAGTCTTGAAGTAACCCTTATTGAGTCCAACACCAAAATATCTTATTTGGTAAGATATTCCTTCCTCCAGCAAATTCACGAATCGAGACACAAAAGCCTTCTTAACTGAGGCGTGTATTTTTCCTCCCTAGAATTAATGAACAAAAAAAAACGATTAGATGGGAATAAACAAATAAATTTAAAATATAAATAATATAAATTTTAAATAAAATAGAAAAATATTAGTAGAAAACTCACGTCTTCATCAAGCCAAACCATCTCAATTGAGTATGACAGTGGAGAATTTTCGTAACTTGGTAGTGTCCATAACCGTATCACTCGTATACGTACACACAAATTATCGATTGTAGGATTAATGTCAGCAATTTTGTGAATACCAGCCATTAGAATAAATAGAGAGATTTTGGATATATGTAAAGAAAGGAATTGATGTACTTTAAATTGTGGTGCTTTACATCTCTCGTAACTTATACTTTTATAGTTGCATCATAACTAATATTTTTTAAATTTGGTTGACTTTAATTTAAAATTTAAAAATAACAAACTAAATAAAACAACCTAAACTTAAAATTTGAAAATAACAACTTAAACAAATAATAATTTAAAAATTTCAACATAACGAAAATTTTTATAATAATATAATAATATAATAATATTAGTACGTAATAATCGAAGAATAATTAACATATATTTTTTTAAAACTCTAAATTTCTTTAAAAAAATTTATGTAGCTGCAATTTAAAAAAAAATTTAAAATTTTAAAAAATAATGCTAAAAAGAATTAATAGATATTTAAAAAATAGTGTTATAATATAAAAAAGAACAACCTAAGTAAAATCTAAATAAAATTTAAAAAATAACAACTTAAATAAAATAATTTGAAATTTAAAAAATAACAACCTAAGTAAAACAACCCAAACAAATAAAATAATTTAAAATTTAAAAAATAACAACCTATGTAAAACAACCCAAACTTAAAATTTGAAAATAACAACTTAAGCAAATAATAATTTATAATTTATAAATATAAATCTAAAAATTTCTAGTGATGACACGTAAGCAAATAAACTCCCAAACTTAACGTATGAGCGCCACGTCAGCAAATTGGCTCCCCATTTGTATTCCTATAAAGATAAAGATAAAACGAATGTAGCTGTTTAATTAACCAATGGTACTTCACACAAGAAAGTGTTGTAGTTAGTTACAAAGTTAAGCTATGAATTAGTACAGTTACTAACAACTTTGCGTATGATGTTAATTAGCTTAATTTTAGGTATATTGGTCAATAATGTAGATATACGTAGCTGGTCAACTCAGTGCTGATCCACCGCGTTTAGGTAGAACACAATACTACACAAGGCAGGACCGAGGAACAAGAAAGAATGAGTCTTATCTCTGGAAATATTGTGTGTGACTGGTGCCTCTGGTTAACAGTTCGTGACCCAAGTCACTTCATTTTTGTTTTTTAATAAACTAATTATTATTTTGGATAAAGTACTGTTTAGTTTCAATGTTTGGGATAAATTTTATTTTAGTTCTTAATATTTTAATTATTTTATTTTTATCCAAAAATATTTAAGATGAGATTAGTTTTATCTCATTCACCAACATTTAACGAAATAAATATACTATTAATAATATTTTTATTAAAAATTATGTCTGTTCAATTTTATTCCTCTTTCTTTTTCTTTCTCAAATTTCTCCTAGAAATTTAATAATATAAAAGAGAGAAAAAAGAGAAAAATAAAATTTGAACTTAGTGAAGATAAGAAAAAAAAGTTGAACAAATATAATTTTAAAAAAATATTATTAATAGTACATCAATTTTTTTAATTATTAGTAATAAATTTGTGAGATAACATTAATGATATTTTTAATATTTTGAGATAAAAATAAAATATTAAAATGCTAGAAACCAAAATAAAATTCACCAAAATGTTAAAAACTAAAACAACATTATTTCTCAAATGAGTATAATATAATGATTTTATTTTAGTTTTGGAGATAGATGATCCAAAGAATATTGAGCACTTGCTCAAACTAAATGGTGCAAAGGAGAGGTTGCAACTCTTTAAGGCAGTTCTTCTAAAACAAGGTTCATTTGACTCTGCCATTGAGGGATGTGATGACTCTTTAAGGCAGTTCTTCTAAAACAAGGTTCATTTGACTCTGCCATTGAGGGATGTGATAATATTTTTCATATAGCTTTGCCTGTTTTACATCATGTTCTTAAAGACTCAGAGGTTCTCAGCATTTTTCTAGCTTTATTTGGCTTTAGATATGCATGTAATAGTAAAGAGCATTTGCCAATGCCATATTTTTTCAAATGGATTCATCATCATTAAGCCTAGCTACTAAAATGAAGAAAGAGAAGCCTGCTAAAGTAGAGGTGATCTTTATCTCACTCTTATTTATGATGTTTGTTTCAAGTCTTTTTTTATTTTTTCAAAGTATATAATTTCATTATTTTTATCATAATTGTGTCCCTGATCTGATGTGTTAGTATTATGAAGCAAATTCTTTATTCTGATTACAATCTCAAGTTACATGGGAGCCATCTCCAGTGTATTAATTGCTCATTAAATTTTATGTATGTTTTCACTTTTTAGGAAATTTCTTAGGTCATTGGCTCCCTATACTTTCTCTTTTTATATATATATATATATATATGGGTGCGCTCTCTCTCAATACTTTGACCGTAAATATACTAGCATTGAGTTGACAAAATGATAAGCAAATTTGTTTCTCTTTCAATTGTTTTATGTTTTGCCTTTTGAAAAATTAAGAAATTTTGTATAAAAAAAAATTGTTCATCTTATGCACACAACAATTTATTGACTAACGATAAATCACTATAAAAAATTATTAAAATAGCGATCAATTTTGGTGGTCGCTAAAATTTTAGTCGCTAAATAAGAAATAACGACTAACTTTAGTCGCTAACAGTTAGCGACTGATTTTTAACTAAGGCTATCAAATTTATATCGAACAATATCGATCACTGAAAAAATCAGTCTCTAAATAATGACCAACTTTTCGATTGTTAAATCGATTACTATTTTTCAATTACTAAATCAGTTACTAATGTTTTACTTCAAAATCTCTAAATCAATCACTAAATCAATCGCTATTATTGTTTTCATAATTACCAATTTTAACTAAATTTTACGTATATCACTATTAAAACTTGATTTTTTAAATATAATTCTAATTCAACAAAATATATAAATAATCAAAGATGGAGCTACTTTTTATACAAATACCAAATAATATTCATAATATCAACATAAGTAATAAAGATTAATATTTACATAATTAATCAATACACAACTACTATTGAACGAAGAAAGCAAAAGAATTCTACAGACCAATGATGATACTTTCTTTTTTAGCTATCCTCTTCCAACTTCATTCACTCTCACATTCTTCAAGTTCACATCTTTCTTCTACTTCTTCTTCTTCCTCCTCTCTTTTTTCAGCTTCTTCCCCAACCTTTCCTGCATACCCTTCATCATCATCGAAGTTTTTTGCAACAAGCAATAATGATGGTGGTATTGTTTTAAGCACAAGTGCAAGTGTTGCAGAGAAGTTCATCTAGATATCATAAACAAGTATTTGTAAATCAAAGCTAAGGTCAAATTATAAAGCTTACAGAACAAAGTTAATAGAGGTGTTACTTTCATATCAAGCATTTGCCATCAACATATGTGACAAGAACAATACGTAGATATAGAACTCAGATCGATATCATCATATTACTATTCTCTAGTGGCATGTACAATATGGAGCAATATATAGATAACTAGAAATTATATCCTAAAGTTCACTAATATTTTTCAGATGTTATATGATTAGTTCATTACTCATAAGATAAATGAGACACATCACATACCTTGGCATGACCAATATGAAAAGAGAAAGTATAGGGAGCCAATGACCTAAGCGTACAATGTGTACAATGAAGGTTTAGAAAGTATTAGAGATATGATTATTAGTGTTACATTGTCCTATTAGGTTACGCTTTTGGGATGAGTGGTTTCAGGACATATTATTAGAATTCCAGATCCGAAAGGTCAAAAGTTCGAACTTTGGTGAATTTTTATTATCCCTGGTATCCGGATAGTTATTCTGGATAGTATAAGTGATGTTCATTTTATTCATAAACCAAAGATTTAGTCCATTGTACACATTGTACGTTTAGACTCCCTAGCACTACTCATATATAAAACATACCTTCTCATAAATAAAAAATTAGTTACCTTCTATAATATAGTAAATGATTATTAGAAGAATTTAATTGTATCCTTATGATTAACACTAGCCATATATTTTTAACTTGAATTTTAACATTCAAATCACACTATTATGATAAAACTATTTTTACAAATTATGAATTTTTTTTAAAATATGTCCCAATTTATAATTTTTAACTTTTTGTTAAACTACTGATCAATTTATTAATCAGTTCTAGAAAAAAAATAATCAAAAAGATAAAAATAAACATAAACCAAATCATGCATTAATTTCCCCGTTCTTCAATCTCACCCTTCAGGTATAATATTCATGTGTTGTTGTGTTGTATATTTGTAAGTAGTTTTAGCAGAATAGATCTAGAAATATTATCATAGGGTTAATAATATATATAATATTAAAAAGTTATGCAAAAAATGATATAATATAAGATGTATTACAGAAATATATTGATAGAGAATATATTTTAAAAGACAAAAAATATATGTGTATTTTTTACTAACGAAATGGTCGATTTTTCGGATCATAAAATTCATCGATAATAAAATGTGTGTCAAATTTTTCAGCAAATTTCTTTTCAATATAATTAAAAGACAATTAACAAAAAATTCATTTTTCATTTTGTATCTGAATTATTCTTCACAATATTTATATCTGAAAAAGATCTCTCAGTTATAACAATCAAAACACAGATAATTAATACCAAATGAATCAAGAAAAATGGTAAAAAAAATCCATTATGGGATTTAAAAATATTTATTTAATTAAAAATATTAATAATAATATTTTATAAAAAATTTTTAATATTATTATTTACTTTTTAGATATTAAAAATTATTAATATTTAAGTTGAATTAAACTTTTATTTATTCTAAACTAAACACTAAATAAATTTTTAAAAAAATTAAACCGTATTTAATAATTTATTATTATTAATCATTTTTTAAAAAAAGTTACGGGTCGAGGCCTTCCCTCCCCCTTCCCTTGGGTATGTCCGTCCATTTTTAGTACATGTTATTCTAATTGTTGCGGCTATGGTGTCAATGGCAGATTTAAGAGGGTCTAAAGTGGCCATGCCCCCATTTTTTAAAAAAAAAAATTAGTACTATTAGTTTATTATTATTATTATTATTATTATTATATATATATATATATATATATATATATATATAGATTAAACATATTTTAATATATTAATACACTTAAAAAAATTTAAATGTTAGTAACTTATTAATATATATAAATTATAATGTGTATTATAATATATTAATAGTAATTAACAAATAGGTTTAAAAAATAATGAAAACGTATAAATATATAAATAATTAAAAAGTTATTGAAAAATATAGGTTTAAATTAATGTAAAAAAATAATAACTATAAAAAAATTTCTTATTTTGATTTTTTCTATGACAATAATAACAATTGAATAGATTTTTTAAACAATAAAAATTATTAAAACAAGATAAAAGATAAATTTTTAGTAGATTATATGATTGTATATATTGAAAAAGAGAATGCTTTAAAATTTATTTCAAATGATAAATTGATAATTTTAGTTATATGAAATATGGCAGAACAAATTTAAAAATACCAAAATCTTAAAATATATAGTTGAATGTTGATTTCTATATAATATAATTATTAATTTTGACTTATATACTATAAATAATATTTTATTGATTTTTTGTTATGTTATATTTTAATTTATTTTCTATTTAATTTAACCCCCTCTTATAAAATTTCTGAATCCGTCGCTTTACGGTGTTATCTAATTTTGGCATATATTTTATCATGGGAAAACAAATAAGAGATGTAAACTGTTCAAATTTTTTAACAGACACGTTCTTTTTATTTTTTTATTTTTTTTAGTTAGAACTGAAAATAAATTGGATGGTTTAAAAAAATATAAATTACAAATTAATATTTTTTTAAAAAAATTTTGTAATTTATAGAAAAATTTTTATTATAGTTAAATAATTTTATTTTTACAATTCAAGTTAAATAAATTATTAGTGTTAAGTATAATGATATAATTAAATTCATCTAATAACTATTGAACAAGTTAAAAAATAACTCACTCTTTATTAAATTTTATATGTATATATATAAAAGAAGAGTGCTAAGAGGTTAGTAATTTATGTGATTTGTAGTCATCAATTAATTATTATTAATATTTTTAATAATATAAAATTATATTTAATAGTATAAAATTATTCACTTTTTTTACTAATTAAGTACTAACCAAATTTTAATAAAAGCGATTGCTTCTAAACTTTTTGGGTATATAATTCATTCTTTTTTCTTACTAGATCTTAGAGCATATTCTACTTTTCAATTCAAACTTGTTTGGTGGTTCGAATTCGAAATACATTGTTCATTTACAACAACAAGAACATTCTCGAAGTCAAACATGAATATGTCCATTTTTATATAAAGTATCAGCCAAAACTGCCACATCAAATCAAACGCTTCCGAAGCTCATCCTGCAAGTGTGGCAAGCCTAGTAGCAACCAATGTCATTTAATTAGTTAGATGTATGATTTTGGCCAATGCGAACCAACTCAAACGTGCGATAAAAAGCGGATCCATTAAGAAACTGAAGAAACAAACAAAAGAAAAAAAAATTACCCCCACCTCACGAAAACACTATATGATATGAATACTAAAAAAATGAAGCTCAATTTTATTGATATGGATACAGCCTGTGTGTCATTTCAGAATATGGTATCATGGGTTCTAAACCAATATGTGGGGCAGCTTTTTTTGTGGTGTCAAATCATTGAACTCGGACCTTTCGACATATTTGTTTTTCAGCTTTGAACCAACAAATTGGTTGGTCCGATTTGAAGAAGATAGAATTTTTAATGTTCTGAAACTGGTAATCGATCCGTCCGAGTTGCAAGTGAAGTGAAATTTTTTTTGTTCGTTTAATGAAATCGGAGGGTACGATTAGGATTTGTTAATTTTTTTTTAAGGAAGCATACTTAATCAGAGAGTCCGAGTTGTTGTGACTGAAACAAAATTGGCTGATAAGCGTAATCGGACTCTCGGAGTTGCTGATGAAGTGTATTTTTTTTTAATTCGTGTAATCAAATCGGATGGTGCGATTAGGAGTTTTTCAAATTTTTTTGAATGAATCATACCTAATCGCAAGTCCGATATTTTGGTGACTCTAAACAAAAGTGTCTGAATGCGGGTGAGGACGTTCTCGTGTCTTCTTCTCCTTCTTCAACGGTTCTGGTTTTTTTATCTCTGTTTGTTCTTTACTTAGCATAATAGTTTTAAAGATCTAGTTCTCAAGTTTTTGATTTTGTTTATGTGATTAAGAGTAACGAGTGACAGAGTTTTATTGAAAGTGTATTATTTTGGTCAAATTTTATTACAAACATCTGAAGGAGCAAGATTTGTTTGTGAAAATCCGTTAGATGTTGTGATTCCTTTCACAATCTCATTTGAAGAGCTCAAAGGTGTGATCTGTGAAAATGTTCAATCTGAGAGGGCAAGAAGAGTGGCCTGTATTCTATATAGATATCCTATACAAGTATTTGGTGGATTCGTCCAGTTTCAAACGAAATATGTAACGGACGAAGCGAGCATGCAAGAGATGTTTTCAAAGTATATTGAAAATCGGAGTCAACTCGCGTTCATCGAGTTGTATGTTGAGTTTGAGCAATCTGAGGCCGACCGGAATATTCTACGGGAAGATTACAACAGCGATAGCGAAGAAGAGTTCGAAAACAACTACGAAGTTGTTGGTCCAGATGGAGATGAAGATCAAGGTGACGGAGCTGTGACTCCGGATATGTCAGATGTGGCAAATGCACTTGCAAACGAAATGTCGTTTCAGGAGCCATCATTCATGCGAGTTTTGGATCTGAAAGCCATGCATGTTCCAGAGTTTCCAGATTATACCAGTGCAGATACGTAATTCTCTATATTTATAAAATGTTTTAGAATTTTTTAATAATTTATTTTGAAAGTTTTTAGCAAGTGACTTAAGTTGAATGTGAATTAGAAATTATATAGAAGTTAGTAAATCAAATAAATATCAGCTAGGATTTATGAGTTAAGTTAGAAAACTTCAGTAAATATATAAATTTGTTTTTATATAGTAAATTAGTAAATTACATTAATATAAATTAGTATTTATTAGTAAAATAGTAAACCAGTAAATTAGTTAAATAGAAATTAATATCAGTCAGTAAATTAGTTGAAAACAAATTCGCGGTCAGTGTAAATAAGTCAATTAGTTAAATATAAATAAGATGGAGTTATGTCATAATGGATGCAATAAAAAATTGTTTACGTTCATTTTCGATGTTACAATATTTGTTTTTTAAGTATGTTTTGTATGGCTGTCGTTGTGGCAGAAATTCCTTTTATCGCAGATGGTGAATTTGCCGTTGGGATGGAATTCAGTTCAAGGGAAGGTGTTATTAAGTCGATAAAAGAGTATACCATACGAAGAAGCGTAGACTATCGGGTGTATGAGTCTGAGCCGTTGACATTTTATGCTAAGTGTACACAATATGGGTCAGGGTGTGATTGGCTTATCTGGGTTAGCATAATTAGCCGGAAGTACTGTTGGGTTATAAGGAGGTATAATGGCAGTCACACATGTACCAGAGCAACAATTTCTCAGGATCATTCAAAGTTGGATTTGAATACAATTGCAGAGGCAATAAAGCCGTTGGTTGAGGCTGACCCCGCCTTAAACGTGAAATCAGTTATAGCAGAGGTGCAATCGAAGTTCAACTACACCGTTAGTTATCGGAAAGCATGGTTGGCTAAGCAAAAGGCAGTGGAAAAAATATTTGGAGGCTGGGAAGCATCGTACGAAGCCTTGCCTATATGGTTTGAGGCCATGTGTCATAAGGAGCCATCAGCTGTTGTTCATTTTGAGACTATGCCTGCATATCAAGGTGATGACTTGGTGATTGATATTCGGGTATTGCATCGGGTCTTTTGGAGTTATTACCCCTACATTAGGGCATTCAGACATTGTAAGCCCGTTGTCCAGGTGGATGGGACACACTTGTACGGAAAGTACAAAGGTTGTCTACTAGTGGCCGTTTCACAAGATGGCAATAACAATATCGTCCCAATTGCGTTTGTTATTGTGGAGGGAGAGACTTCTGATGCATGGTACTTTTTCCTTAGTAACCTTCGTCAGCATGTTGTAACTCGGGATGGTGTGGGACTGATATCCGACCGTCATGAATCCATAAATGCCGCTGTGGAAAGAAGTAATGGAGCTTGGTCACCTCCAAGAACTTTCCATATGTTTTGCATAAGGCATATGTAAAAAAATGAGGTAACATGTATGTGTATATTAATATAGGAAGAATATATACTTACAGCTTTAAAATCTTCAAGAATATTCGATTATATTATCCTTCAAGCCAAAAAATTCATCCTTTATTTTCATTAAATATTTTTATTATTTCAATTAGAAGAGTGTTTTAATAAAAGAAAAGATTATTATTATTATTATTATTATTATTATTATTATTATTATTATTATTATTATTGAATAATAACGATAATTATCGTTATTATTATTCAATTAGTTATTAATATATATATATATATATATATATATATATATATATATATATTTTGAATTATCATTAATATTAATTAGTTATTTATATATATATATATATATTCTACAATTGTCTAATAATATTTTCTTTTATTTGTTAACTAATTAAACTTGGTTATTTATGTTAAATATATTTAATGATTACTAAAACTTAATCATATAATTATCATTATTAATAACCAATTATTAATAATTAATTTATATTTCTCTAAAATATAATTTTCTATTTTTGGTTATTATTATTATTATTATTATTATTATTATTATTATTATTATTATTATTATTATTATATAGGTCACCATTAAGATAATAATTTGTCACTAATAAAATTTTAGGATAATGAATAAAAAATAGAATTATATCAATATAATTAAAATAGTTAAAAATATTTTTGATTGATAATTAGGTTAATAATGTATTAATTATTGATTTTATATAATTATAATAGAGATATTTTTTAAATTAGTATAATTATGAATTATTCATTAAATGCTAAGTATAATATTGTTATATAATTATAATTAAGATAATTTTCTGAAATAAATTTAAAAGAGATTAGTATAATTATAATAAAGAGATTATCTTAAATTAGTATAATTATGTATCATTCATTACATACTAATTATAATATAATTATATCAATTAAAGATAATTTTTAAAAATAAATTTAAAAGAAAGAAATAGTGCAATCATTTTGAAAGAAAAATGGGTTCACGAGAAAGTGACACCTTACTTTCATTAGTTGAGGAAAAATCCAGTTTTAGTATATTAAATAGAAGTATATTGGTATAAATTATAATAAATTATATAACATTTAAAAAGAAAATAAAATGAATAAGAAGAAAATAAAAATAAATAGAATAGACAGAAGACTAAAATAAAATAAATTGAATGTGAGAATTTTTTTTTGTACATTTCATATCACATCCGTTTCAATAATAATAATAATAAATAAAAATACGTCAACTTGATATCTAAGAAAAAATGATGAGATAAAATCATAATACAGTTCTAAAGTAAAAGCTTAAATTAGAACATAATATCATTATACAACACATATTGAAAGTAATTTCACACTACAATATATCACAAACAGGTAAATGACTTAAATTTAAATACGAAATATTTTTTTATTTATGCATACATGATAATACCATGGTCTATAAATACTTCATAGATAACATATCTTATAGAGCTCCGAATGATGAGCACGAAAGTTGGAGAGTGTGGTAGCTTGTGTCCACGATAGTTGTCTTTTTACAATGACGCCTCATAGGAAGAAAAAGAATTGTTGTAAAAGCTATCAAATGAAAGAGTAATTGGTAAACGAATGATATTTTCTTCTAGCATATATGGTCTTTTATAGTGATAAATTAAAAATGAAAGGAATTAAGTTTTATATTTTTATATTAGGAATAGAATTTGATATTTATCCTAATAAAATTATTATTATTATCAATATAAATGGGTTAACAACTTGCCACTAATAAAATCATTGGATAATGAATAAGAATTAGAAAGATATGAATATAATTAAAATGAATATATAATTAAAATAGTTAAAAATATTTTCGATTGATAATTAGTTTAATGATGCATTAAATATTGATTTTATATAATTATAATAAAGATATTTTCCTAAATTAGTATAATTATGCATTATTCATTAAAATAATTAAAAATATTTTTTATTAATAATTGATAAATAATTTAATAATACATTAAATATTGATTTTATATAATTAAAATAAAGATATTTTCTTAAATTAGTATAATTATGTATCATTCATTAAATGCATTCCTTTTGGAGGAAAAATGGATTCACGAGAAAGTGACACCTCACTTTCATTAATTGGGGAAAACTCAGTTTTAATATATTAAGTAGATACAATATATGCTACATCTGAAAGAAAAGATTTCACACTTAGATATACTATAAACAATTAAATATCCAATAGCAGAGTTTGAAAATTTTTTTTGAGAGGACAACAAATTTTAACATAAAAAATACATAAAAGTATTATATAAAAACAAAATTTATAAATATCACAATTTTTCAATATTTTGTCATTACCATGACAATAAACGAATTTTTTTTAAAGATAAATATTATAAAATATCTTAAAGTGGCATTTTTCAAATTTTAAGTGATTTAAAATTTTTAATAATTAAATTAGAACAAATTTTTTAAATATTTTTTGTAATATAAATAATTAAATTATCCTTGAACAAGTATTTTTTTCATCTTATTCTTTAAAAAGCTAATAAAACATAAAATAATATTAAAAAATAAAGGTTTAATTATTATCTGTTAGTCGTTATAGTTTCACGAAATTTTTAAATAGGTTTTTATACTTTTTTTTTTTTAATTAAGTTCTTGTACGAAAATTTATTTTTAATTGGGTCTCTATACTTTTTTTTTTTATTTGGGTTCTTACATCAATTTTTTTAATTAGATCCCTATATAATAAAATCAATTACTGTTAAGAGTGACCTAATTGAAAAAAAAAAATTAATATAGAAATTCAATTAAAAAAAATATAGAGACCTAATTAAAAATTTTGTAAAACTATAAAAATTAATAGAGTAATTAAACCAAATATAAATCATTTATTGTAATGATTATGATGATGAACCTTTCTATAGTTAGCCCAATAGTCTTTCATGTTGAATTTGAAAAATTATTAAGTAAATGGATGAAGAGTTGAACGTAGATACGTTTAAATTATTACCTAATATTTTTGCCAAATGAGCTTGTTATATTATCTATTGTATTACTACTAAATATTTTTCAAAATATTTTAGGAGATCATGGCCTCCATTGTCCGCAAAAAGCTTTGCCAATGAAAATATCAAACCTAAAATATATTATATAATTGTTCAATTAAAAAATTTAATAACAAATTTTTGTTCAATTAAAAAAATATATACAACTAATATTTTGAAACAGAGTCTATTTATGGGATAAATAAATTTTCTTTTATCCAAAAATCAAGGAAATGGCTTGTTTTCTATCAAAGATTACTAGCGATATCCAAACTCAAGGAAATGCCAAGTAATCTTTAATGGGAAAACAAATTACCTACCGATTTTACTGTTAGAAGAGATTATCAGTAAGTAATTATTTGGCATGACAAATTTTACAATAAAACTGTTGTTAAATTTGTGGGTAAAGCCGACACACATAGATGATGCTAAATTTGACTGTAAATCCGACGGTATTTAATAATTTTTTGTAGTATCCAACGATAAATTCAATGGTAATAGATCGTAAATTTATATTGCGAATCTTCTTCCTACTCATTCGAGATCCATCCTCTCTCACTCAACCATCGGTTTCCTCTCCAATCTCCAAAACCACACTATCTGTCGCTGTCAACCCACCCACCGCTGACACCCTTCCCTTCTTCTTCTTATCCCTCTTCTCTCCTTTCCACTTCACCATTTACATTTTCCGTTCTCGAAACCGCCGTGCTACACCACAGACTCACCACCGCTGCTGTTGGCCTTCACCTCTCTCCCTCCTTACGTGTCGTCGTGCCTCCCTCTGCCTCTCATCTGTCTTTGTGGGTGGTTGTTACTGCTCGTCCCTCGTCGTCCGTGCATCCGTGGTTCTGCTGCCTGCACGTTGCCGTGTCATCCACCTTCTAGAAGCTTGTCTGACCCCAGTACTTGAAGACTTAGGGTCAAGTAAAGGTTCTTCATCGTCATCCTCAGGGGTCAGAACGATCTTTCCATCAACCATTATATTGTCCTGGTTGAACAAGGAGAGATCGACCCCACGACAAGACTTGGACTTGAGCCTTCAAGTTAAACATTTCATCCGTCCTCTCGATAACAGACTCTTCTAGTGTGGCATATCTCTCTTTGGGCTTCTCCAACTCTTCTTGAAGGTCAAGTTTCTCCCCATATACTTAGGTGTAGCTCTCCTCCACTCTCTTCTTCATCCTCTCCGCCATAGTCGCGACCGCCTCCGCATTCTTTACCCGAGACCAAGCTTTCTCTAAGTCGGACATCAGTCTGACTTTCTCCTCCTCCAACTCCCTCCTTATTTTTTTAAGTCTCTCCACCTCAGCTTGGGAAGCCACAAGAGAGCTGTAAGTGACACTAAAGGGAGTCTTTTGTAATTCCTTAGTCAAAGACGTACACACTTCTGCTATTCGAATTCTATTCTGGGCAATGAGTTGGAGATGGCTCTGAATAGCCACATCATCCATACTGATACGGCTACGAGGGAGAATATTTCTCTCTCTCCAAACAATTCCGTCAAATCTTTTATCGTAAATACTTTTCTCTTTGGTAGTTTTTTGCTTTTTAGGAAGAGACTCTGAAAATAAAGGAGAAGGGAGCACAACTGCACTCTTTAGAAGAGAGTCAGGAGGAATCACCTAAACAGAAAAAATGGAATAAACTTCTTCTAAGATGAAAGACCCAAATCCGACTTCTTCGGTGAAGATCGGACAGAAGCAACCCTGACTTCTTTTTCCTGAGTACCTCGGGCAATGACAGTCTTCTTGGTTTGGCGTAGTTGTTTCATCACTACGGATTTAGGAGCCATTTTTCTACAAAATAGAACTAAAAGAGCACGTTAAACAATAAATTACATCCGAGAGACATAAAGCTAAAGGTCGGAAAGCTACCTAACTTGAACCGAAACTGATTGGGGTCCCCTAAGAATCTTTTATTGTCCAAGTAAGGAGCCTAGCCTCAGCACTCTTTTAACACGTCCACCACACACTTTTCAACATCATTTAAGGTATCTACATTATACTTAGCTATTATAGGTTTTTCCTCCCAGTACAGTAGAAAAGAAGGCTCATCATTTTCATATGGATAGAAAGGCCAAACACCCTCTACAGCTCGGACATTAAAGAAATAGTTTTTTAAAGTCGTGGAAGGATTTATCAAAAATGAAAAAAACCTTTCTACACTGAACAGCGCAAAAGAAAAACCAAGAAGACTTTTCTTTCGAAGACCCAAGTTTTGTCAAGACAAAAAGGTGAAAGAAAACCTTGAGAGAAGGTCGGATCTCGAGCTCTTAACATAAAAGCTGGTAAATTTTCAATAAAGCCCAAGAATTTGGGTAAAGCTGGGAAGGAGCGACATTACAAGTCCAGAGAATGTTCATTTCAAAATTGGAAAAAGAAGCTTAATTTCTAACTTTGTAAAGAAGCAATCATATGCATAGAAAAATGGACATTTTGAGTCGTCTAAAGGAGGAAAATACACTCTCTCTCTTCGGGGTCGGGTTCCACTATCTCGTAATTCCTCTCATCCTCTCGATTCTTACATAACCTATGGTGTCTTCAGAATACCTCTGTGTACTCTTTATCGACTATGGGGACAAAGAAAATGACAGGAGTATCTACCCACGTCAAAAGATTAGGAAGGATTTTTGTCGACATATTGAGAATGATAGACCGAGACATAAAAGCTACACCTACAAATACAAATAATCAATTCCTCACTAAAGAGAATAGATATCGGTAAACAAAATCAGGCAAAAAAAAAAAAAACAAATGCAAAACACAATTTCAAAAACATCTTTTTCAAAATCAGAAAATGCAAAAATAGTGTCTCTCCTGCACTAACAACAGCGACACCATTAGGGGCTACACAAACACATTCAATAAGTCACAAAAGGCTACAGTCCCTCAAAACTTTAGAAGCATAATTTAAACACACCACAAATGACAAAAAGCAATTTCAACAAGGAGTTCTTTATTAGTAGACAAAGCGGCAACATCAAACAATTTTTCAAAAAAAAAAATACTTTAAAGACACAAACAAAACCAACAATACGAAGAACCTCTATTACTACCCAAAAGGTCACCTCAATACAAATAGATTCAAAAAGACCAAAAACTAGTTACGAAAAAGGAGCTAAGAGTCGAGGATACCAATCTTGTTGAAGAATTCGAAGAAGGAAAGGGACACGTCAAGCAGCAAAGACATGGACGATCCTTTTCACTAAATGCTCTTTCGAACGAATCAAGATAAAGAAAATCTTGAAAAAACAAAAAATGGTTGCGAAACAAACAAAGAAAGGAAGTGAGAAAGTTTTTTCAATGGAGGGAGCAAGGAAAGCCTTTTTCAGAAATGGGAAAAGAAAAAGAAGAAGAGCTGAAGCATTTTTATAAGAGAGAAGGGGCAAAATAGTCATTTCATGCCCTTTTTTAAAGACGTGCGTGGATCTCAAGGAAAATGTCACAAAATGTTCACCCCTCGTTCAAAGAGGCAGCATTCAATTTTTCAAAAACATGTCGAGTACTCGACCTCTTGAAGGTGGCGTACTCGACGTCGAAACTGAAGTCACAAAATGCTTGAACCCGACCTCATGTAAAGCTCAGATTCACACAGGGACACTGTTCATACTTTGGCCCAAATTCATAAAAGTCGGGTCCAATAAGGGTAAAAGGCCTAACCCAAAGAGCTGGCCTCTGCCGTATAGCCAACCTCTTTGAAGAGGTCGAACACAACAAAAGGAACTCAACTCTACTTGTCCATGCAAGTAACTGCCTCTGCGAATCTTTCCAACTATATCTATCTTCTCTGAAAAATAGATTCTAACAAACTCCTAAAATAAAGAAAACAATTATCCATCAATAAAGGTGGAATTTCTCTAACAAATGTGGTTATCAACTTTACTATAAATGCCCTGACACCCCTCAAGTATATTCATGTTCTAATATATTAAAAACCTGCCTAAAATACTCGCTAATTTAAGCATCGGAGTCTCTTGCAAGTACCACCCTCACCTTCTCACGAGGAACTCGGACAGCAACACCTCAGCACAAGAACAAATCGATTGCTGCCTCATAAAAAGTTTAGACCTCACGTTCAAGTCCAAATCATCGTTTCAAGGTAACCCTCGTAACAAAAACTTTAAAGCTTATATTCCCCCTAATACTCTTGTTAATGGGAAATAATGTTTACATATTTTTAAAATATTTTTTATACATTTTTTTAATATAAAAGATACTTTTTTTAATTTTTATAAATTATTTTTAATATCAAAAGTAAAAAGTGTACAAGAAAATATACATGTAGATTAATGCATAATAATATAGCGTTCCTCCTTGCATTGCTTAATTATTAGGTTATGCACTCTAACAAAATAAAAAAAAAGGTAAGAATATAATTCTTCTGTTTATTGTCTTGTATAAATAGTAGCCAGGAGAGTGAGCATGATTCTATAGCATGCACTCTCAGACCCTAAATTGAGTGTTTCCCATTTCAAATTCGTATATAACCTCTTGATCACATAACAATATACATATTATCATCATTGTTGCATGCATGGCAAATACGAATAAAGGACGAGTTTTTGAATTATGTGTAATTCTTATGTTGATGATCTCAACCATGTTGATGAGTCTGGAGGCTAGGAATCTGGAAGGGCAGCGCCTCTTGCATAATCTAGGGTTTGATCGAGCAAAGCATATGAAAACTCGGATTTCTTTTGGTGATAGGGTCTCACCCGGAGGACCAAACCCTAAGCATAATGAGTAGTGATGACCATATGTCCATTATCCATACTTGTTTTTGCAGAGTAAATGTCTCCCTTTACTCTTCTTTTTTTTTCTTTATTTCTTACTCATATTTTCTAATAAAATTGTATGTTCATCAAGAGGATGCATATATTAATGAGGGTGAAGACTTAGATGCAATTATTTATATATGAAGTTGATAGTTGAAAATTGTTAAATAATTTGATATATTTAACTAAGTTATTATCTAACAATTTTTAACTATTAATTTCATATAAAAATAATTGTACTAATAAGTGAGTTTTTACTATTAGTTAGGTTTTTAATTTGCTCATTTATAGCTTTTTGCATTGTTTGTGTCTTTTGATATCTTCTGCAGTGAGATATATAATATAAATGTTTTCCGTATCTAATTTAGCCGTTATGCAATTTATTGTATTGTTCATCTGCTTTTATTTAGGTAGTGTTTATTTTTAAATATTAAAATTAAGATATGGGAGAATTGAAATTTAATATTATGTTTGAAAGTCAGAAATTAAAACTAAAATTTAATTTTGAGAGGCAAAATATTATCTTCTCAGTCTTAGTCTTTCTTTCAAACGTTACCTAATATATGTTCGTTGAGATATATAATTGTAACCACATTACCATATTTTCTGATTTTTATAGTTCTTCAATTGTAATACAATAATAAATAAATAATAGAAATTTTACGCTAGATAGATATAAAGATTGCTAGTTTAATTTGTTGTGGTTTTTAATATTATTCGAGTTGCACTCTTTCACATTTATGTATTTTAACACTTTTGTGATAAGTGAAATGGTTTCAATTTTTTATTGTAGGCTAATTAATTATTTTTAAAAAAATTTTACTTCTCCATGGTTTCCATATATATACAAGGGATTGAAGATGCTAAGAAAATAGTAATAGGACATGCGGAGGCTATAATTCTTGAGACTCTATGGGATTGATAAGATGGTATTTTGATCATTTAATCAGAAATTATTTGTGTTTGAGAGACTCTACTCGCTTAATGAAACATCAATAATCTAATTGAGTTGACCGAGTTAATTCACACACACTTAAAAAAAAAAAAAGAAAAAAAAAAGAAAGAAATACACTTGTATTATTACTCATCTTCTAACCGGCCAGTTCACTTGCTTTCCACCTCAAATAATAAAATGCGACATTTTTTTTTTTGATAATTTTGCAAAGATTTCGACACTAAAAAGGAGAATGACGAAGTCTGATAAGTACAACTATAAACAAAACATCACTATACTTACTAATTATCAAATAAACTATTTAATTAATCATCCTAATATTCAAAGCAGTATCAAATTTAGAACATCCATTATCTCTTTAACATTGCCATTAAGATAAGCATCGTTCCAATTGATGTACAGCCAAAAGAAAACACCTTAATTAAGTTACACTTACACAGTTAAATCCCTAATAATTACACCAAAAAATAATTAAATGCGACCATTTTTAGACATGTTTCTAATACTCAACTTGCATTCGTGTTGAGTAAATGATAATCTAATTAACATACACAACTAAGCAATTCTAATTAAATGACCGAATCTAAAGTGAGATCTACTTAATTTTCATCGATAGACTTAGTTGGTAGCTAGTGATGACTCAGTTTGATGAAAATTACTTATATTGAATACATTTTCTATAAAAGGGCGGCATTCAAATTTGGTCCGTTGTGCATTTGAGGATCTTGAAATTTTAACTTGATATATTTTTAGGCTTTAGTCGGAAACATATATTTAGGCTTAAATGTTTTTTTAAAGAATTAAAGATAAATTATAGAAGTTTAATATTTAAATAATCTAATTATATAACTTAAAAGTATTTTATCAATATAATTTGTTTTAAAAATATGGATTACAAATATATTTTGAAATTAAATTGATATACTTCTAAAATTTCAAAATTTTATATATATGCATGCATATACTTTAAAGTAAATATATATTAAATTTTATACACACACACACACCCAAATATTAAATTTGACCTAATTAAGTCCTTGTCAAGTTAAGTTTAAATTAAAAGATAACAGGCAAACCCATCATTTTAATTTGAAGTCCTATTGATGATGTCAAAGGCATATATAGGCAATAGTAGTGATTGTGTTTTTAAATTTAAACCATTTGCGGCGATTTAGTTAGGATACCCTTTAATGCAAAAAAGGAGAAGAAGGTCGATAGGAGGTGTTTTTTGCGGGTTGAATGTGGTGTTGCTGGAATCTGACACATTGACAAATCCTGAAAGAAGTTTCATTCATTGTCCATTATAGGCAGTAAGTGAAAAAATTATTTGCTAAATATTTGTTAGGAACTGTAATTTTTATTTTAAAAATTACCCAACAATGATGCATATTATTTGGTTTGTTTACTACAGAATCAGGATTGTAAATATTTTGCTTAGGTAGATGAGATTGATGGTGGATGGAAAGATTTGCTAGAGTTTTAATTGGATTAAAACAATGATTGCACGTTTTCTACTCATGATGCAGTGTAAAATGTAACTAGAATAGAAGATGACTATGTAGCCAAATTGAAATTGATTATAAAGATGGAGAAACTTAAAAGGAGAAATTAAAAGTATGAGGGTGTGAAATATGTGTATTGTTGTTTGTCTGTTGTTGTGTTTTATTTGCACTATGTACCCATTCTTAAAGAGTTGAAGTATGTAAAATTGAGTTGAATTGAGTAACAATAATGGTATGATGTTTAAGGGTCATTAATTTAAAACTGAAGATTAAATCTCTTATAACTGTATCTGTATTTGTGTTGGATGTAATGAAATGAAGCTCTTGTTATCTCAATTCTTGTTTTATTGAGTATGAAGTGTTAATTTTACTGCCATGAGAAGGTTTATTTTTTGGTTTAAAAATTCTCAAAAAATATAAGAAAGTTTTGGTTCAAGCTTCTCACTTTTATGACAATGAATGAACTTAAAGATTGATAAGAATATGACACTGGTTGTATATAGTAGACAAAACACAAGTAGAATACTCTTAAATAAAGTTTTAACATTAAGTTAATATTAATACCAAAAAGCCAATGGCCATACATCAGTTTGATAGTTACAACTAAGTTGACTATAACCACACATAAGTATGAATATCAGCATCATGATAGTGGTTCATACATCAAGATCTGAATACTGAAAGATCAAAATAAGTACCAAAATGGTATAACAATATATGGTCTATATATCCATAGTAATTATGAAAATCACAAAAAATCTTAATCTTGTTGCTCTAATCTATGTTCAAAATAGGAGACGATTCTAATTCCAGTATGAGCTAGTCTTAATTAGGGGTGGAATTGCTACTGCCACTTGATGTTTCATTTGTTGGTGTCCTTAATCCTAAGGTTGACATAAATTACATGAACCTTGTAGTAGTTTCAGCACTAACACCCACCATGGTTTTTTGGTTCACACTAGGTCTTATTGATGGGTTGCTCATTGAAGGAGGCCTGATGATGTTTAGGAGAATTGGTGGCGGCCTCTTTGTAATCTTTTGGGGGTTTCTTGCTGTTATGTGGCCTAATGTATGTTGGAGGTCTAACTGGAGCTGGCTTTATTGCTATTGATTGTTTTGGAGATGGAATAATTGGTGCCACCTATTCACAAAGAATCTAAATTCAGGCAATAAGAATTGTGTAATTTAAATCACAATAATCCAACCAAGATGCTAAATTGTGTAACTTTGTATTGGGGTGTATTGAAAATACAATACCTGCTTTGCGGGCTATTGTGCCGGTGCTGGGATCTGTTCTGGCTCTGCTGTAGGTGTGTTCTGTCCTGGTGCGGTAGCTGGTGCTGCTTTTTCTGTAGTATAATATGAGTAGTTGCCATCTACACACAAATTAAACTACATAGTTATTCAAAACAGAAGAAAATAAATAAAGAATTTTTATATTAAATTCACAAATAGAACAATTAGTAAAAGTCATAAATTTTAAATTTCTTCCATGTACATCATCATCTTATAAAACAAAATAATGTAATCTAAATGTTGACTAATTTTCTAGATTTTCTAACCAATGAGTCAAAGCGAATAAACAATGTTTATAACTTTTTTTTTTCATGAATACTACTTAGTATTAACTACCTAAAACTTAGAATTAACTCAGAATTTCTAATCAACGAGCTAAAGCCAAATCATGAACTTTTTTTTTCTACTACATTCCCTCCATTTTTCTTGGTTCCCTTCAAACCCCTGTCCACCAATTTAAGAATGAATACAGTTTTTATTTTTGGAAATGACTTAATCCACATTCAACACAAATAGAAAAAAAAAAGAAATAAGAAAATATAAAACAGAATCTCAAAGGAAATTATCAAAAGAAAAAAAATTAAAAGACAATCACAACATAAAAAAAAAATTGGTTTAAGAACCATAAAAAAAATTGCAAACAGTGACAATACAAACTCTAATCCTATAATCCCAAAGCAACAATGCACCACTACATTGAAATGCATGAATCATACCATAATATTCAAGCATCCAAGTATTGTAAAAGTGCTTATTTTTCAGAATCGAATCACTAACGTCTATAACTTGGTCTTCCTCCTCTGCGAAGATGCTGCCACAGATCAAGATGAACTTGCGACCGCGAGCGACGTCCAAACGCGTATACGATGAACAATCTTATGACACTGATCAGCGACTGCAAATCGCCACTGTCTTCATCACTTTTTCTTCGCGCAAAACTTACACCGACTCTCACTCTTCTAACTTGTTTTTTGGTGACTTAAGTTTTCTTGGTGACTACTCTTCTAACATTTTGAAAGAAAAAAAGGAGGGTTGGGGATAACTACACGTTATTTGATGGGTATTTTAGGCTCAATAATTTGCTTATGGAAAAGTTGATGGTGAATTGGCTAGTAATGGGAGAACCATGTGTATTACTATGTTATGGACGTTTGTAATTCAAGGTCAACACGCAGGGGGCGTGAAGAAACGTGGCGATACGACGTTGGCCGGAGCTCGAAGCACGCCGGGGGCGTGTTGACTCAGCACAGATGGGCGTGCTGACGTGGCATAATCACGCCGGGGGCGTGTTGACTCAGCACGTGGGGCGTGTTGAGTTGGCCATAGCACGTGGGAGGCGTGCTGACTCATCACGCAGGGGCGTGCTGACACGTGGCGACCTTTGATTGGCTGCGACGGGCAGCACGGGGCAGGCGTGGTGAATCCTCTCATCTATATATAGGCAGTGATGGGCTGCATTTTCATTTTGAGGAAGAGTGTGTGAGTGTTCTTTGAGTGTTTTGTGAGTGTTGGGAGTGCAATGGAGGGTACTGCAAACTTGGTGGTGTATCGCAACGGTGAAATAATACGCAATACTCGTGAGGGCGTGAGGTTTGTCTGTCAGAATCCATTTTCGTTTGTGGTTCCATGCACCATGACGTTAATGGAGCTTCAGAACGGTCTTTGTCAAAGCATGGAGAACGGTACGTTAATGAGAGTGAGCAGAATTTTGTACCGGAATCCAGTTGTAGTTTTTGGTGGTCTAATACAGTTTGACACCATGCCCATCACTGACGAAGGGAGTATGCAGAATATGTTTCAAATTTACCGGCAAACTCAGATGCGACAGCCACAGATTGAACTATATGTTGAGTTTGAAAGCGTAGAGACGGAAGGGATTCAAAATGTTTTAGATATAGAGGATGATAGAGCTGCAGTGTACGAGGGAATGAATAGTGACAGCGAAGAGGACTTCGAAGCCACTTACGAAGCCGGCGATGAAGACGAGGATGGTGATGTGGGAGTTGAGACAGCAACGGAGAATATAGTGCTTCATCCCTCGAGCAGTCAACCGATGGACGTGCCACCGTTCATGCGTGAGTTGGATCTCGACGCCATGCATGCACCGGAATTTCTGGAATATGAAAACATAGGTACGTCATGCATGAATAATACGTTTTTGGTAATTGATACGTTTGGAATGATTAGTGAACGATGATTTTCCGCTTTCTGTAGGCGTTGCCGATCCTGAGGACGGAGAGTTCCGGATTGGAATGGAATACAGTTCCAGGAAGTCGGTGGTTGCTGCAATTAGAAGATACACTATCGTTAGAGGAGTTGACTACGATGTGTATGAGTCTGAGCCACAGACCTTCTATGCAAAATGCAAGATGTATGGGCGTGAGTGCGATTGGCTTATCCGAGCCAGCTTGATACAGAAAAAAGATTGTTGGGAGATACGCAGATACAATGGAAGGCACACGTGCACAATGGGAGCGATTTCACAGGATCATTCCAAGCTGGACTCGGATACCGTTGCTGATAGTATAATGCCGTTAGTCGAGACTGACCCGTCAATCAAGGTGAAATCTATAATAGCGGAAGTCTAGTCAAGATTCAACTATACCATCAGTTACCGAAAGGCTTGGTTGGCAAAGCAGAAGTCCATAGCGAAGGCTTTTGGTGGTTGGGAGGATTCGTACCAAGCCTTGCCATGGTGGCTCTCGGTCATGGTTCAGAAGATACTTGGGTCAGTTGTGCAAATAGAAACACGCCCACTGTACAACGGGAATGAGGAGGCACAAGGTGTAAAAATACTTCATTGCGTATTTTGGAGCTTCAATCCATGCGTTAGGGCATTTAGGCATTGCAAGCCTCTAGTTCAGGTGGACGGCACACACTTATACGGAAAATACAAAGGAACACTCCTGGTCGCTGTTGCACAAGATGGGAACCAGAACATTGTGCCTATAGCTTTTGCGCTGGTGGAAGGGGAGACAGCTGATGCGTGGCACTTCTTTCTCAGAAATCTACGAATGCATGTTGTCAGAAAAGACGGTGTGGGTATGATTTCAGATCGGCATGAGGCAATTCGGGCAGCAGTAAATCGTTCCGGAGGTGACTGGCAACCTCCAAGAGCATGGTGGATGTTTTGTATACGGCACATCGGCAGCAACTTCCTAAGGGCATTCAAAGTCCCTCACTTGCAGAAGCTTGTTGTCAACATTGGGTATTCAAGAACGATGGAGGAGTACAACATCAACTATAAGAGGCTGGAAGAGCGAGGCGAGGCATATGTCAGGTGGTGCGATGCCATTGGACTCAGACATTGGGTGTTGGCATTCGACGAGGGGCATCGATGGGGCCATATGACGACCAACCTTGTCGAGTGCATTAACTCAGTTTTGAAGGGTGCCCGTAATCTACCTGTGCTGGCGTTGGTCCGAGCAACATATTATCGGTTAAATGAACTTTTTACACGGAAGAGTGCCGAGGCTCACGAACGCAGGCGGGCTGGGTTTACTTACTCCGTATTTGCACAACAGCGGATAGAGGCAAATATGAAACAGGCTGGGAATATAGTAGTGTACCGGTTTGATAGATGAAATGAGGTGTTTGAGGTGCGCGACATGGCTAACGGGAAGTTGTCAGTTGTTGACCTTGCGCGACGGACTTGTGACTGCGGGCACTTTCAGGTGGAACGACTACCTTGTCGCCATGTTATTGCTTGTTGTGCTAACCAGCGGCTCGATTGGCAGCTGTATGTGCATGACGTGTACAAGATGTCAGAGATTCGTAAGGTATATAAGTTTGAGTTTACTCCGTTGGGTGATCCCGAGACATGGCCCGCATATGAGGGACCCACATTGGTCGCTAATCCCGCCTTGAGACGAACGTCGAAAGGTCGCCCCAAATTGACCCGGTACTTGAACGAGATGGATTCACGCGACATGCGTGGTCCTCGGGTATGCCGTCTCTGTGGTGCTCAGGGTCATAGTCGGAGTCGATGTCCTCAGCGTGCTGGACCGAGTGGTGGGGGTGAATGACGTTTATTTTTTCCGTGTTTGTATTTTTAAATTTCTTAGTAGTCGTGTGTTTATTTTTAAATTTCCTAGTAGTCGTGTTTGTATTTTTAAATTTCCTAGTAGTCGTGTTTGTATTTTTAAATTTCTTATTAGTCTTGTGTTTATTTTTAAATTTCTTAGTAGTGGTGTTTGTATCTTTAAACTGTTTAGCAGTCATGTTTGAATTTTAAAACTTCAAACTACTCGTGTTTGTATTTTTAAATTTCATACTAGTCATATTTGTATTTTTGATATTATCATTTTCTGCTTTCGTGAAGTAAACATAGGAAACGTTAACTACATTTTACGTACGTCAACTTACTGAACATACGAATTACATTAGCTTAATTGTTACAATTAAATCTAAAAACCCTAAATCCAATCTCACTTCTTTCCAGCCATCCAATGCTGTCCCTTACCCATGATGCCCAGACCGAACCGCGACGGAGTATATCTATCAGGTGGATTTCGCTCTGTCCGTAGGTCATATGGGTGACCTGGAGCTGCCAAACCACCTCCCTCTGCCGGATCAACAGACCCACCTGCCTCTGCCGGAGTAGAGGACCCACCTGCCTCTGTCGGAGCTGATGCACCGGGGTGGTAGTCATCAACAACTGTGTAATCCCGCCGAAGGAAACCACTGTCACATGACGCAGTCGCTGATGAGGGGTCCTGACCATGACCCTGCAAGCCATGGCTCGCACCTACTGATGGCGAATGCATGGCGCTAAAATCTGACCAACCACCCAAACTAGCGTTGGCCCAATTCTGTTGCTGCTGATCTCCGTGACCACCAACAGAGAACTCAAACCAATCATGACCGGAAGGAATCGTAAGCATAGGCAGCTGAGAGTGGTGGCTGCCCTGATGGTGGTGGCTGCCTTGAGAGTGGTGGCTGCCCTGATGGTGGTGGCTTTCCTGAGAGTGGTGGCTGCCCTGAGACTGGTGACTACCATGACTGTGCTCCGGTGGCTGGGGTACATAATATGGAAACGGCTCAAAGACTGCATGCTGATGTGGCTATGGCTGCTGAGGGACGAACTCCTGTGGGGCAGGTGGCTGTGGTACAGGTGGCTGTGGATCCTGAGGAACGTACCCCGACAATCTCAACAGATGCCCATATGAGCGCACATACCAATCCCAATACTCTGCGGACGGACTAAAATCCCAAGTCGGAAGGGGGTGCAGATCACGCAGCCGAGTGTTTTGCCTGTTGTCCCACTCTCCTATCCATGCCCCATGAATAACTGTCCAGTCATGAAGCTGCACTCCGCGAAGAGCCATGCAATGCAGGTCTACTGGAATCTCCCTTGCTTCTTGCGGGGGAGGTTGTACATACCCAAACTGACGCATCACTCGGTCCACAGGGTGCCATTCGATGCACTCAAACGACAACAACGGAGCAACGGTGTCACACACATCAAGGTGTCCGTGTAGATCGTCGGGTATTACCAATCCGGCGTACGGCCGCCACTCAAACTGCCAATCATAATTCGTTTGTCAGAAGCGTAACGTTAATATTTGGAAATAGAATTCACAAGAATCATAAATGTTTACCTCCTGCATATAGTCTATATGATGCCTAAATGTCACTACGGTGTTCGATGACCACGCTGTGGTGCGCGCCGAATGACTCCACCTGAAACATAATTCGTTGGAAAAATTTACATATTTAACCCTTAATCAAAGATACATCATGAATATAACACATGACTAAAATAATAATTATTACCTCTTTGCAACTGGTATCTCAGCGGGTGGTAGGGTGTTCCTCGGTACGGGCGCAATACAAGGCATTCGCTCCCAAGCCCAAACAAACAACAAATTAAGTGGTCCATCCATCTCCTTCGTATCAAACCGTGATGCACGGCACAATGCCCTATAAAGATGTGCAAAACATGCTGACCCCCAACTATAAGTATGGATCCGGTCGAAATCTCGAAGCAGTGGTAGATACTTCGCGTGGGCGTATGCGGTCGACTTATCCGTGAATAATGTCGACCCCAACAAACAGAAGATATGACATCTGACATATCGCCTCACAGAATCCTCAGTGTCTAACGGCTCCGCGTCTCTGACACGTCTTACCCAACCCAGCTTTATATAGGATTTTGAAGAACTACTGACTTCGGGCTCTCGACCAAATATTGCGTGGCTCTGGCTTTGCACGAAGTCACCACTACTGTCTGTCCATCCACTCACAGCCTCGCCGTCAATAGGTAGCCCAAATATATAAGCAACATCTTCCAATGTCACTGTTACCTCACCTACCGGCAACACGAAGGTGTGAGTCTCTGGCCTCCACCTCTCGACCAGAGCAACTAATAGCGGGTGAAATCCACGTATTACCCCAATTTTAGAGACGTGGTAAAATCCCGTGGCGCGTAGGTAGTTTTCCACCATCGGATTCCACGTCTGTGGCAGATCCAATTTACGCACTATCAAATTCCTGTTAGGCTGCATTAAAAAAATGTTACTTTAAATAGGTTATACATATTATTGAATTAAAATAAATAAATAAATATTTCTAAATAGTTTTATTTATTCACTAAGCTACATATTTTTTTTATTTACTGTCAAGCAATTTTTTTATAATAAATAAATAAATATATATATATATATATTTCTTTTCTTTTAATAAGTAAATAAATAATATTTTTAATATCATTTATTTATTTATTTGTCAAAATCCATTCATATTTTTTCAATGAAAGTGCACAGATCCGATTCTTCATACAATGTATGTATCTATTTATTTTTATTAATCTTTTAAAAATACCGAAAATTATTTTATCTTAAAAACTTCAAATATTTATTATTTATGCATTACTTTCATTAACAATCATAACAAATTTTATATATTCAAAAATCAGAAAAAAAATATACGATAATACTCAAAAAATTTACGTACAAAAAAAATATAATTATATTTTACAGATTCAAATTTTTTTTAACATAGTCGTAAAATACAAAATAAATTGGGCCTTCTTCTTTAAATTTATAAAATATTAACAACAACAACAATATTTAAAAAAATTCAGCATATAAAAAATTAAATTTTATCAACTTACATAAATTGGATGCTCCAAATAGTTGATAATATGATCTTCAGGCGCCGCATAATTACGTACCATTTTTTTTATATTTCTACAGTTTTTTTTATAACTACCCCAACTGATTACACCTTCACTTCCACTACTATTATTCAAACTACCCACACTCTATTTTAACACTCACACTCCCTCAAACACACGGCTCACAGCACACTGCCTTTTTTTTTCCCCTCTCTTGCTTCCAGATTTCATTGCACACCATTTCTGTTCTTCAATGGAGGAAGCTCATCAATATATAGGGAAGCTGGGCGCTGCTTACCGGGGAGGGGGGTGTTCCCTGCATGCAGGCAGGCCTGCTACACGCCCCCCACGTGAAGCTGCACACCTCGAAACTCAGCAAGCTTCACGGACTTCACAGCATCTCGCCCCCTGTGTTGCGTGGCAGCTGTCTTCTCGCCACTTCATCACGCCCCCGGCGTGTTGCTAGGGCTTCGCCACGTGGCTGACCGTGCTCAGCTATCACGCCCCCGGCGTGTTGCCCCTGACACCATCCTCCCGCAAAACACCCCTCTCACCCATATCTGCCCAATACACCACCCATGTTTCCATATAAAAAATAATTTCCGGGTATTTTACTTATTAATATTTTAATTTTTAAAATAAAAATAATTATTGCCACGTATTAGAGTAATAGCTACATAAGATTAAAAATTAATGGAGTTACTCATAGATAAATATTTGGTTAGAATTGTCATATAGATATAATCATTTATGGTCACAACACTTATTTAAATTATTCATTGTCAGTTTTGTCATCGCTTAAATCTTTCATAGTTAGAAATGACTATTTATTTTTAAACTAATTGTCAAAATCAACAATGAAAAAACTAGAATTTTTTTCAAAGAATGTGGGACATAAAATGAAACATGATATTAGCAATTGCTTAAATTTTTTTAGAACTGACGACCTGAAAAAATATTTGGGTATTCCAATCATTCACTCTAGAATGACAAAAGACACATACAAGGAGATTGAAGTTAAGATCAAGAGAAGACTTAACAACTGAAAAACCTCCTCCCTCTCTCTAGCAGGTAGAACTACTTTAATTAGAACTGTCCTCTCTACTACGACTTTCTATACTATGCAAAATGTTCTATTACCTACTGCTACTTGTAATTTTATTGGTTGTAATTGTAGGAACTTTATTTAGGGAGAAACAGAGCAATCTAAAAAAGTTCATCTCTTAAACTGACAGGCAGTTATTAAAACAAAGCCGGTTAATGGTCTTGACGTTAGACATGCCAAAGATCAAAACTAAGCCTTCATGATAAAATTGGGCTGGGGTTTGATCGAGAAAAGAGACTCTCTCTAGTCAAAAGTTCTGAGGGCAAAGTACAAATGCAGCAATGATATTGTTCCTCCTAATGGGAGGAAGAAAAATGAATCCAATTTGTGGAAGGGTATCTACTCTTCTTGGAAGGATGTCCAGGCCAATTCAATTTGGTGCATAGGCATTGGATCTCAAATAAGGTTTTGGGAGCATAACTGGGTGCCAAATATAGGAAGCTTAAATAAGTTTCACCCTCAGGTAAGTGATATCTCTGATTCAGGAAGCTTACTTACAAATTTTCTCACTATTTCAAGGGCTGAGATGTGGACAAACCGAAGAGCTTGCTTCCGGAGATGGCGGTTTAGAAAATAGTGGCCGTGTCTCTACCTTCATCTTGGAAGGAAGGTGACAATATTGCGTAAGAGAACTCCTCTCATGGAACTTTTTTCTTGAAATTTGCTTATAATTCGTTACAAGAGGACTCGAGACTTCTATAATCATAACTTCAAGCTCATCTGGAGATGGAAAGGTTCAAAAAGAATATGCTATTTTTTATGGTTAGTTGCCCATGATGCTATTCTCACCAATGCTGAAAGGTACAAAAGACATTTATCCCATGGTGCTACCTGCCTCTGGTGCCCTCATAGTAATGGAACATCTTTGTATATATTTTGGGATTGCCATTTTGCTAAAGATACTTGGCGTTTACTTCAGCTCCAAATTTTCATAAAAAAAATTTTCAACTTTATAACCAGATGAAGTGGTTAATTGGCAACCTATTGACTCATGGTGACTGGCCTATTCGGTTTGGAGTCTTTATCATCTTTGTGATATTCTAGAAACAAACATGTGTTCGAAGGAAATAGTTCTCATCCTAGTGGGGTGGCTGGCTCTATTATCAGCAGGAGCTATGATTTTGCTCTAATGATGAAGGCCAACATTACTTCAAAGAAGATCAACACCAATCCGGAGCTAATTCGGTGGTGCCCCCGAACAATCTATTCATGAAGATTAACATGGATGGTTCTTTCTTCAATCAAACAAGTAATGCAAGCTGTGGAAGTATTGTCCGTAATCATTTGGGTAGGTTTGTCACAGGTTTCTCTTACAATTTAGGGGATGTTCGATCATGCAAGCTGAACTATAGAGAATAATTAAAGGACTACAAATTATTACTGCTAATGAATTTCATCATGTAATTATTGAGTCAGATTCTGCTATAGCCATTAATTTCGTTAAGCATGGGTGCCCTGCCCAGCATCCGTGTGTGCAATCCTTCTTGAAGACGTTGCAATTCTCATGAAAAGAATCTCCCAGGTGCGTTGGAATAACATTCTTCCGTAAACAAATTCGATGGCAGCCAAAAAAGGACAAAATCTTTTTTGTAGTCTCTATATTTTTATGCTCCCCTTCAAATACTATTCATGCACTCTCCTTTGACGCCATGAGTACCCTCAGATTGAGAGGTTGCAAGTAATGCTTCTTTAGTATTTTGTTTTAGTTTGTGCTTTTCTTACTGTTGTTGGAGTCTATAACCCTTCTCTACAAAAAAAAAAAAACGTCAATCATACATGATTAGTATTTATATAATATTTATGTTAATGACACCTCTCTTTTTTCAATTTATTTTAAAAAAAAAGTATCTTCTTTATAATTATATAAAAATCAACAAATACATAATTATACTAATTGTCAATCATTCTAATTATTAATAAATAAAATATAATTAGCAATCATGCATAATTATTATTTATATGATATTTATGTTAATAGTATCTCTCTTCTCATATTATTTTTTTAAAAATACATTCTTTATAATTATATAAAAAAATATTTAATAAATAATTATACTAATTATCAATTATTCTAATTATATTAATTATCAATTATTCTAGTTGACAATAATTATAATATAATTATTACATACATAATTAATATTTACCTAATATATATGCTTAATAGCTTTGTTATCCACGTGTGTATTAATAAAAAATAAATTAATATTGATATCAATTTCAATAATTAATTTTTTGCGACTAAAGGTATATATAATACCACACATAAGGTTTATGAGTCTAAGTTTTGAAGGTAAAATATTTTATTTAATTTTTTAGTTTGTTATTTTTTGACTACTTTATAAAATAAAAATGCATCTTTCGTTTTTCATTGAAATGTTTTTTTAAGGTACAAGTTATTATTTTTTAATGACATTTTATTGATGTATCCATTCTATTATTCTTTTGATAATTTGATTATTGTTTATATTCAAGCTTTTTTTTTTTCATCTAACCTTACATCGCAATTTTCTTTTGCCACATCATTTACAATGCACTGCATCCATCAAATACTAGCTCGGGTTGTATTCACTGATTCGAGTTCTAATTACATGAATGTAAGAGTTTAACGAAAGGGTAATGAATTCTATTTTACTGAAAGATAGTTGGAACTACTTGTATATATATTATGACCAACCCAATAAAATGTGGTAAAGTTAGTTTTTTAGGAGAAGCTCAATTTTTTATTGAGCCATTGCTATCAAGAAATTTTATAGGCTAAGTTTAAATTCTATCATCTTCATGCTTTCTATATCTGCAAGAAAATCTTTGAAGTGGAGCATATAATGAGATTGAGTTTCTTCAATTTAGGTTTAATTTTTAAAGAATTATGTCAACCTTGGAAATGCAATTTCAAAGATTAGTTTTTGTGTTTAAATATTCTTCTTTTAAATTTTTTGTAATCTAAATATTTTTATAATATATTGTGATTTTTTAGTTTTTTGGTACGTCAATTCAATGCCATTGATGGAAATAAAGGTAAATTTAGCCTTTGGACGTGGCTATTCTATATCTTGCTATATTAGATAAATAACGAATGATGAAGTTTATTTAGCAAGAGGATGATTTAAATTTGTATAAATTCTAAATATTTAAGGTATAACATTATTTCAATTGATTATCATTTCGAGATTGATTAATTAAAATCTATTTATTTATGAAAAACACTACTGTAAAAATTTATTTTATACAAATTATGTTTTTGTGGTTGAAAACAACTACACGTATGTATCAACAATGTTACTAATATTATTAATAAATAATAATTTGTATGGTTTAAAATGAATATCTGTATTTTCTGTATAAATTTACATCTTTACACTATAATTAACCTTTATTTATTTGTGTCTATAAGGTTTAGGATAGCTAATATATTATTTAAATAGTTTAGATCTAATATTAGCATTTGATTATATTAGTTTTAGAAAATTTTAAATTATTACTTCAATTTATATATTATAATTATTATTTTTGGATATATTATTTTTTAATTTTGTTAATATAAATTTGTTTTCCATTTATAAATTTATTTTATTGGCTCTCAGTATAACTAAGAAAAAAATTCAATAGTTAAATTAAAAACTATATATTGCTAACAGTAAATTATATTTTTAAATGATTAATATAACAAAAATTAACTCCTAAAAAATACTATTAATTGTACTAAAAAATTTTATTGACGTAATCAAATATCTATACAAAATAATTTAAAATATGACAAATATTTTAATCAATTATGTGAATAATTGTAAACAAATAATAAATAATGACTTCATTTATGTATCATATTAAATTATTAATACACAAAAACAATTCTATAAATATTAATAGTTGCACTAAAAATTTTATTACCGTATAAGAAAATATCCATCAAGTTAAAATTTAATTGTCCACCGAAATATATTTATATATATAAAACAATAATCCACTACAACAATATAGATTATTTTTGAGGGTTATAATGTGTAAAAGAAAATTAAAATTTGTCAAAAAAATAAATTTTGACACTATTTTAACTATGAAAATATGTTAATAAAAATTTTGTCAAAAATAGTATTTTTAACATATAAGCGATTGTGAAAAAAATTTAAATCTTATTTTGATAAATATTGGCTGTCAAAAATAATTTGTTATAAAATTTTGAGAACATATTTTCTGTGATACTTATTAATTGTCAAAAATACTATTTATTTTGACATTTATTGACTATAAAATATTCTCAACAAAAAATTTTAACAAAGAATGAGATGTGATCTTGAAACTAAAGAATAAATTGAGATTTTGAAGATAAAGAATGAGTAGTATAATCCTAAATTGAGAGCAATGTGATGTCAAAATTAACAGAGCCCAAAGAAGAAAAAAATAATAGAGTAAATTGAAAACAAATGAGTGTCAAAATTGAGGAGTAATTTTCTACGGTCAAATTTTTCGTCAAAAAAATATAGAAAATTTGACATTTGTGATATTTGTCAAAAATATATATTAATTTTGACATTTAATTATGGTGTTAAAAAATAAAATGTCAAAATAACTCTATTTTCTTGTAGTGATCATGGGTATAAAATATATTAAGTTAATAGCTACCATTAATGATTATAATAAATATATAATTATATTAATTATCAGTCATTTTAAATGTTAATTTAGTATTAATTAATTTTTTTATATTTTAAAACAGATCAAACCTATCATTATTACTATTAAATAAATTTATAATTATAATTGTTAATATTTTACGCAATCATAATACGCACCATAATTATTATTCTTACTATATTATTAGTATAAATGCATTAATATTTAAAAGAAATTAAAATTATTATTATATATTAATTAAATTATTCACAAATCATGCATAATCAAAATTATTCATTTTATTATAC
Organism: Arachis hypogaea; assembly: GCF_003086295.3. Lineage (NCBI taxonomy): Eukaryota > Viridiplantae > Streptophyta > Magnoliopsida > Fabales > Fabaceae > Arachis > Arachis hypogaea. The sequence goes on from NC_092043.1 coordinate 34,816,789, forward strand.
ATTTCTAAAGTGACAATTAATTTAATTTGTCTTATTTTTTTATTAAACACAATCAATTAACGTACAAGTCCATACGTTTAATAATAATTTATAAAGATTATTGGGATTCAATCATAACTTTTTTTACAGAGTGAAAGATTTTTTAATATTAATAAAAAAAAATGTATAATAATACAAATATATAGATGTTGTGTTTAATCAATTGGTATTTTTTTATTGTTAATAATAGTATTTTTTTATTTTTTTTATAATTGAATAAAAATTTTAATATAAATAATATTTAAATTATATTTGATATAAAATTAAAGATACAATTTATGAATATACAATGATCAATATTGCAGATATAAATTAAAATTTTGAATATTTACAAAAAAAAATATGTACACGCATTTCTCATAAAAATTAAGATATTAATTTATTGTATACTATGCCTTTTTCTTTAATTAATTCAATTATTTTGTGAATTTATTTGTTTTATATTTTTATTTAGTGTTTGCATAAATTAAAAAAATATAAGCTTAAATATATCAAATAATAATAATTTTTTATTAAATAAACTTTAGATATAATTAAAAAATCAATATTTTTCATGCATTGTACACGGATACATACATTAGTTAATAATTAATCATTAAAGTAATTTTAAGAAGATAAATACTAGAAGACCAGCAATAGTTATTATTTTTGGTTATTAATTAGCCATTAACGTTTAAAAAAGTGGCCTAAAAATATGTTGTTGAATTAATAACCTAAAAAAATTAGATTGATAATTAAAAATAATAATAAAAAAATATTAAATTTAACTAAGTTGGGTTAGTCTAATAGTTAACTTACTAATCTATTTTAGCAAGTGTCGAGAATTTGAATTCCATTTTTTAACTAATTGGCAAGCAAACAAACCCTTAAATAGAGTTTCGATCTGCGACGAATTGATTCTTTTCTTATTTTAAGAATTTGGTTCTTGGACACGTTCCAAACATTAAATTAAAAATCGATTTATAATTACATTTTATACCGTATAACTAGATATCCTTTAAATATTATCTTTTATTTAGTCGTCAAAAAAAGAGAGAATAAAAATAAATAACTTTCCTGATTTTTTGAACTGATATATAAAAATAGATTTTTAAATTAATTAAATAATAATAAATCTTTAAAAAAGCTGAATAAATGTTAAAAATTAAAGGAGAAGTAGCATTTCTCCATTTTATAAACTAGATTGAACTAATTTAAATGTTCTTTTTTTTTTTTAGTGGTGAGGGCACCGTATAATAAAATAACAAAAAAGGTACGGACCTGAAACGAAAGAAAAAGAAAAGAACACATTGGGCTTTGATTGCAGATCATTTAGTGGCCCAAAAGAAACCGTCCAATAGGAGTGATAGTAGTTGGTTATGACAGTTTGAGAGGAATGGAAGTTGGTTAATGTGATGAATGATGCGTCTGAGAATCCTCCAAGGGATGCAGGTCTCAGCCCCACACTATTGTCACTGTTTCCTTCTCTCTCATTTCCAACGCACTTCCTTTTCTTCGTGCAAGGTTACACCTTGGACTGGTCTCCAAGCATGGAGGGAAAGCCCTCTCAATCACCACCGTGCCTGGGGCCCACGCGGCCCGATACCCGACCCCGACCCCGACCCCGACCCTCTCTTCCACACCGCATTTCGGGAAGCGACTACCTTGGCTGAGCTTGGTTCCATTGTTCTCTCAACCACCGATCCTGTGGCCAAGTCTCAACTCTCTCACTTGGCTTACTCCACGTGGCGCCTCCACAACCTCCCCCTTGGCCGTTCCCAACCACCACCTAAACCCGCCAGACCCCGAAATCCTAAATTGGTTCGCTTCCCATCTTTCTCTCTATATTGCATGCTACCTGTTTGTTTTAATTCCCCTGTTAGCTTTCTCGGTGCAAATTTACTTTCATTATTAGGCCATGTTAAGTGTTAGCTGCTTTCATTATTGTTCAACAGTATAGCGAATTACTACAAGCATTTGTGCTCCTTTGTGACGATGTGTGGATTATGAAGTTCTTCTTCCTTTGATTTAAGGTTTCCCCTAAGGAAATTCCTGCTCCCAAGGATTCAGGCTTGCCTCTGAATGCTTACATGCTTCATAATCTTGCCCATGTGGAGCTCAATGCTATTGATTTGGCTTGGGATACTGTAGTTCGGTTTTCTCCCTATAGTGATATTCTAGGGGAGGGGTTCTTTGCTGACTTTGCTCATGTTGCTGATGATGAGAGTCGTCATTTCGCATGGTGTTCACAGAGGCTTGCCGAGCTGGGTTTTAAGTAAGGGCTTGTGGTTGTTTGTTGTTACTTCATTTTGTTGTCTAGGACTCTATTCTCATTGATTATGCTGATTTTCTGCTCTCATTTTTTACATTTAAACTAGATATGGAGATATGCCAGCTCACAATTTGCTTTGGAGAGAATGTGAGAAATCATCTGACAATGTCGCTGCACGTTTGGCAGTGATCCCACTAGTCCAGGTACCTTTTTTGCCACCTCAATCTTCCTCTAACGTGAAATATTTCTGGCTTTTTGTTGGTACTATTTGATGAAAAACTACTTAATAAATTTCATAATGCAGCCTTTTTCACAAATCTATCCTCTTTGTTAATGTGTATCATGCCTCTATTATAAAATATGTGACGAGAAGTCTGCCACGAGCCGGTTTAAAATTAAATTCCATGGTACACTGCATTTTTTTTACTGGCCACTACTTTCATGTGCAAGTTGCTTAAACATCATTAATACAAACATTTGTTTTTGGCTCATATATTGATTCAAATTGTAGAAGCGCAAATGACTTATGAAGTTATGAGCTTCATAAATATTTGTCTTAGTCTAGAGGATTTGTGCTATTCAAACTATGATAGTAACCACAGATTACATAGACAAGATAAATCAAGATATACGTGTATTGATAGCACTCAGAAGACTGATATCAATGCAATATCAGTTTAAGAAGGAGAAAGCAGTATGAGTATGATGATTGACATGAGTTGACCATCATTCTTTTGCACTAGTGGTTTGCATTTTGCTTATTGAATTTTATAAGTAACTTTTCACTAGCGTTTCTTAGAAAGGCTTCAGGTTTCATAAGTTGCCTTGAAGTGATTTCTCTGTGTCACATAATACAGGGATAGAAGAAAAGCTATGCATTATGATTCTGATTTTATAAATCATAAATCTATGTTTATTGAATCGTAGGAGGCCAGAGGACTTGATGCCGGGCCACGCCTAGTGCAAAAACTGGTTGGCTTTGGAGATAACAGGACTTCTAAAATTGTAGCAAGAATTGCTGATGAGGAAGTTGCACATGTAGCAGTTGGTGTTTACTGGTTTGTTTCTGTCTGTGAAAAATTGGGCTGTGCCCCAGACTCCACATTTAAAGGTTGGGAAGCCTGTCTAATTTCACCGTGTGTGCTTACTTGGATAGATATTAACAACACACAAGCTTCAACATCATCTTTTTCTGTAACCATGCAGACTTGCTAAAGGAATACAATGTGGAACTAAAGGGTCCCTTCAACTATAAAGCTCGTGCGGAAGCTGGCATTCCCCGTGATTGGTAAGAACCTGCAGATTTTTGCAGTTATTTTTTTACCATTAACATGGTTGGCTTTCTGTTTTTTTTTTTTTTTGGTCAGCTGATTGGCTTTCTGTTTGAATCTTGAAACCCATGGTTTGGGCCAAAGCTGTAAAGCTGAAACCATGGTTTAGAAATATCCAATCAAAAAACCAAACATACTATTTGAGTTATGTTAGTCTAACTAGACTCTAAAAACTAGCTTTAAGAGGTGTGAATTTCCTAGTACTTATAAATACTATATCTATTGTGAATTACGATTTATGACCTATCCTTAAACAATATAACACCTCTAATACACACTGTATGCTTTCAATGTTCATGGCTTAAGAGGGCATAGAATATAGCTTAAATTCTCCTGTCTAGGTATGATGCATCTACAACTACAAGCGATCAGGACAAAAACGATGATGGCAAGAAAAAGCAGCTGTCAGCTGTAAGTAACATCCATCTTTGGCTATTCCTATCCTCTTGGCTTAATGTTGATGCAGCAGGACTTATTGTCACAGGTTTATGAGAGGCTGGCTTCCATCATTGCTATGGAAAGTGAGAATTCAAGTTTGAATAGGCCACCTCAATAGTAATCTTGGCACAATATAAAATGAACTATTTCTTTCTTCAGCCGCCAGGATGTGTTGGAACTAGCTACTAAGCCGCCAACAGTGTCATATAATTTATGCACTTTAACTGATGAACTTCCATGATGCAATTCTTTCATCAGCAAACATTGTTTGACTGATATTCCACGTGTCCATCCATGATCGTTGAGAATTGAGAAAGCATACGCAAATGGGGGAACAGGATTATGATTTCACTTTGTTTATGTTCCGTTACACCAGTTAGATTATGATGTAAATAACAATTTTATAAAGGTCTTGGTTGTTGGAGCAACATCTTAGTGGAGAATGAAGTCAATGACTAACACTAAGTCCGTATTATTTGTTTTCTGAGTGCCGTGTGCATCCAAAGGTCCTTATTCTTTTGTTACAGCTTTGGTTAATTTTAGATGTGAGGAGGCAAAGACTATATAAACTCCCATAATCTTAAAAAAACACAATTTAATAATGGACTTTAGGAAAAGGGTTTATACTTATATGCTTGTATAATTGGCAGGTAATAGAACAAGCCCTGGGTGGCTATTCTAATTGCAAAAAGATTTGTACACACAAATTATTGAGAAAAGGACCAAAAGAGAATCTCTTAAAAGCCAATATGAGCTGCACAAGATTCTTGTAGCTATCAAGTGAAACGTGTCAAATACGCGACAAAAAGAAAAAACAATTATGAATGAATTGTTAACAATTTATCAAAAAATAAATATAAAATGTACGCTATAAAATTCAGGGACCCGAATAGGTTTCCAGAGACAGGGAAATATTGTACTCGAGGGTAACAGATTTCCGGAAAATTTATCACTTTCCTTTCCTGGCAAATTTGCTGTACTAGCCACATCATTTGACTCCAATTTGCTTTTACTTGAAGCCAGAAATAAACGTGTCTCTCTTTTCTTCCCAAGCAAAACATAAATTGTCTAGCTACACCTACACCTACACCTACTTATTTTCTCAGACATAAGAGAAAAGAAAAGAACATCATAGTAGAGAACAAATAAAAAAAAATGTGCAACAGCGATGGCGAGTGCAGGCCCTTGGGGTTTCTATTGGGTCTCCCCTTTGCCTTTCTCTGCCTCCTCATCTCAATCGTTGGTCTTGTTATTTGGATCGTTGGGTAAGATATTCCTCTTTCTGTCTCTGTAAAATTCTTCACTTTCATCAATTTCAATTATCATACAATTTTTGTTTTTCTTAAAATAGAAAATTGATGACATGGGTTTGTGTGATTTCTTTACATGGGAAATGGGTTTGGATCTAATTGCATGATTATGCTATAAAAAACGAAACTTCAATTGATGCTGAATAGCTGATATGTATTTGTATATATGTACATGTGTGTGGTGCAGATTGTTGTTGACATGCATATGTCCGTGCTGCTTGTGTGTGACGATTATAGTGGAGCTTGCTTTGGAATTGATCAAGGCTCCACTGCATGTTATGGAGTGGTTCACCTCTCAGATTCCCTGTTAAGTGAACAAAGTTTTAGATTTGTTTTTTGATTCTGTGTTGGTTTCACTTTCCCCCTTTATCTTCTTTTCTGTATTTTGGGTATGAGAGTTTGAAACTCCATGTTACTACTGATTTATTGTTAATCTGCGTGGTATCTTGTTCCTGTAAATTGACCAGTTCGTTCTTGGTAGATTTTTTTTCTGCATATTTATATTAATGAATTGAGATTATTGTTTTGGAAGAACTTGATCACTATTGCCTAGATATTTACTGTACTATATTAGGAATTTGAATTAGATTTGTAATTTGGAACTGAAACCAAAGTTGTGAAAGTTGAAGAACCTCTAATGGATTTGATTGTGTCAACAATTATAAAAGATAAAGATGACTGGAAAGATTGCCATTTTTTCTACATCATGAGTCCATTGTCAACAACTCAACTATGTTGTGCCGAGTGGTGCCATCACAGAACTTTGTCTCATGACTAAGAACTTTACACAAAAGAGTCTCGTTGTTGTTTTGGCACTTTTATTTTAGTACATGGCACTTTGTCTTTTACCTTTTCTCTTTTAACAAATGATAAATAAACAAAAGGATAAGCTGGAACCATTGACCTTTCCATAATTTAAATGTAAATAGATCCTTCCTGCTTCCTTCCCTGCCAGTAAGGCAACTAGATTAGTTAAAATTGGCTTGGGAAAATTTGTATGAGGTTGGTTTATTTTTTTTTTTGGGTAAACTACCAAAAGTATCCGTAAAGTTTACGAAGACTAATAAAAGTACCCATGAACTAAGAAAATTAAGGTTTAATTACTCTGTTAGTCTCTGTAGTTTCACCAAATTTTTAATTAGGTCACTATACTTTTTTCCCTTTCAATTAGATTCCTACACTATTTTTAATTTTGTAATTATGTCCTTTTCATGTTAAAAATATTAAAATTAACATAATATTTTTACCAAAATATATGCGGTCAAAAATTTAATTAAGTTCTTAATTATAAATACATTCAATTTGCGAATAAATATTCAGTTAACTCTAATATTTTTTACACTAAGAAGGACTTAATTACAAAATTAAAGCAATGTAGGGATCTAATTGAAAGGAAAAAAAGTATAGGGATCTAATTAAAAATTTGGTAAAACTATAGGGACCAACAGAATAATTAAACCGAAAATTAATGTTGTACCTATGGAAGATGGGTTTCATATGACAAAAGTATCCAAATCCTAATTTTTTTTTATTTTTTAATAAAATTTTCAAACTATCTCCACCCTCAACCTCAACTCACTTTTCCAACCTTTCATAACCCAATCTGCATCTTTAAAACCCTTGTCATGGAGTCCAAAACTACTCCTACAATAGACCAGGCCGAAATCAATAGTGATGGTGGAGGACCTCGACTAGTTCCTAGCAGAGAAATCTAATATAATGAGTTCTTTCCCATTTCTTTTACCACCTTCACACAAAAAAAGCTTCCCAAATTAAGGAAAAAAAAAGGAGAAAATAACTCCCAAATTAAGGAAAAAAAGGAGAAAATAACTGAAACGATTCAAAAATGTTCCTTTATGGTTCTTTCTCTTATTCTTCGTTAATATTGGTTGATTCTGTTGTTAATCTTAGCACTGTAATTTTCTGTTGCGTTACTATTCAGAGTTCCCACCATAAAGATTCATTTCGTCTATCTCTGAAAGCGCAACATCACCATTCAATTTGGTGTCGGCGCCACAGCTGTCGCCGGAAAGAAGCTCCGTCTCCTGCCGCACGTCTTCAGCCGCGTCCTGGAACTCTTGTTCGGTCCGACGCTGATGTTGCCATCGAGGAGGTCTCCAATTGTTTTCGCTTTGTCACTGAAACCAAAGAGGTTTGAGGCGGCGGAGGCGGCGGCAGCGATGACACCAGCAACACCAAAGTGCAAGAGGGTGCCAACGAGGGAGGCTTGTGTGAGAGAGTGGGTGATGCTCTACGGCGAGCTAAAGGTCTTTGAGATGGCCGAGGAAGAGCATGGAGACAATGAAGAGGGAGTAAAAAATGAAGGCTGTGAATGTGATGGGGAAGGCCATGAGAAGGAGGAATTTGTAAGTATAATACCCACTTATATTGGCCCTAGGATCACTCACTCATATAAATGACGCTATCATGTTTTTCATCTCTCAAATTCACTAACGCTCATAATACTAAGGAGAGAATTTCTAATATTTCAAAACATATTAAATTTCATTTATGGAACACACATACAATACACAAGGCATATGTGCCTTTATATAGGCAATGCTTCCTACTAAAATAATAATTTATGAATCACAAATCAATTTTGTAATGACTACCATGCTATGAGTTGTCTTCATGAATCTTCCTTCAACTTATATTTATGTAGTTTCTATAATCTTCTAATTTAGGTTGTTTGGTCTTCAATTTCAATTTAATTTGATTTTGAATTTCTTCAATGTTGTAGAATGTTGTAATTGTACTATTCTCTTCAATGTTCTTCAAAAATCTTCAAACTTCCAATATGTTAGTTTCTAGCAATATCTAGCAAATTGATGATTATTGTATTCAACTAAAACTTTGCTTCTTCTTTGACCATTTTGACTTCAAAAACTCTTCATAAAAATTCTAGTGATGCAAGTTGATTTATAATGAATTAACATTGCCTCCCTTAAATCAAGCTTGCAGAATTATTCATTCCAAGCATCTTCTTCAATTTGTAAAATAACTCTGTCTTCAATGGCTTTGTAAAGATACTGCAACTTGTTCTTCAGTTGGACAGTACTCGATTACAACTTCTTTTTCATTCACCAACTCTCTGATTTTGTGAAATCGAATATCAATATGCTTTGATCTTCCATGGAATACTGGATTTTTGCAAAGTGTAATAGCTGACTTGTTATCGCAAAATATTGTTGTTGGAGTATTTTGTTTCTTCGTACAATTCCTCAAGAATTCTTCTTAGCCAAACTGCTTGTGTTGCACAATTTGCTGCTGCTATATATTCTGCTTCTGCTGTAGATAGTGCTACTACTGGTTGTTTCTTTGACGACCATGAAATTGCACCAGAACCAAGATGAAATACAAACCTTGAAGTACTTTTTTCTTGTTTCTATATCTCTGGCCCAATCACTATCAGTGTAGCCAACAAGGTTTGCTTCATTAGTATTTTCATAATAAATTCCATCATTTAAAGTACCTTTGATATATCGAAGAATTCTCTTTGCCGCATGCAAATAGTTGGTACAAGGCTCCTCCATAAATCTGCTAAGCAAACCAACTCCAAACACAATATCTGGTCTAGTTGCAGTCAAGTACCTTAGACTTCCAATCAAACTTTTGTAATATGTAGGATTTATTGCTCCTTCTTTATCTTCTCTCAACAATTTGAACTTCTCTTCGACTAGAGTAGAAACTGGCTTTGAATGTTCCATTTAAAATTTCTTCAAAATATCATTTGCATATTTCTTCTGAGAAATGAAAATTCTATCATCTCTTTGAACCACTTCAATGCTAAGAAAGTAAGACATCAAACTCATATCTGTCATTTCAAAGTGCTTTATCATAGCCTTTCTGAATTCTGCAATTATCTTCAAATTATTGCCAGTAAAGATTAAATCATCAACATAAAGACACACGATCAAGATATCTCCAGGTTCAACGAACTTGATATAAAGAGTATGTTCAAATGGACATCTTTTGAAACCATTCTGAGTAAAATAAGAATCAATCTTCTTGTACCACGCTCTTGGTGCTTGCTTTAACCCGTACAAAGTTTTATTCAATTTGTAAACTTTATTTTCTTTTCCAAAAACTTCATATCCTGCAGGTTGCTCAACATACACTTCTTCTTCTAAAGTGCCATTTAGAAATGCAGACTTAACATCCATTTGATGTATCTTCCACTTATTTTGAGCCGAGAGTGAAATAATCATACGAATAGTGTCTAATGTAGCAACAGGAGCAAATACTTCAGAGTAGTCGATACCTGGTTTTTTTTGTATCCTTTTGCAACTAATCTTGCTTTGAAACGATCAACTTCACCACTGGGTTTGTACTTAGTCTTGTAAACCCACTTTACTCCAATCGACTTCTTATCTGCTGGTAAATCTATCAGCTCCCATGTGTCATTCTTTTCAATGGCATGAATCTCCTCATCCATTGCTTTCTTCCAATTGTTATCTCTAGAGGCTTCTTCAAAGTTTAACGGCTCACAATATGAAAATAGAGAAAAATTTATGATTTTTTCATCGGACGAATCGTTGTCATTGCCAACTTCATAATCTGCTAATCTAGCAGGTAGTCACTTCTCTCTTTGAGGTCTTCTAGATGATTCTGGTTGCTTGGTTGCATCAGGTTGTCTTTCTTCTTCATCATCACATGTATTTGAAATTATAATCGGATGCTTTTCTGTCTTTGTGTTCTAGTCCCATATGTCTTTCTTGTCGAACGTCACGTCTCTGCTGATGATCACTTTCTTTGATACTGGATTGTACAACTTGTATGCTTTTGAGTCTGTGCTATAGCCAATAAAGATACACTTCTCGCCTTTGTCATCTAACTTCTTCTTTAATTGATCTGGTACGTGGGCATAAGCAATACACCCAAAGACTCTGAAATGATGAATGGAAGGTCGCTTTCCACTCCAAGCTTCCTCTGGTGTTTTATCACGAACACTCTCCGTTGGACATCTGTTTAAAATATGAACTGCTGTTGCAACTGCTTCTGCCCAAAACTCTTTAGGATTTGTTTTGACTTGAGCATACATCTAACCATATCCATGATGGTTCTGTTCTTTCTTTCAGCAACTCCATTTTGTTGAGGAGTGTATCTAGTTGTTAGTTGGTGTTGAATTCCGTGTTGCTTAAAGTATTCTGAACACGCAAGATATTCTGTTCCTTTGTCTGTTCTGAGAATTTTGATTTTATAGCCACTTTGTTTTTCGACAAATGCCTTGAATGTCTTAAAGGCATCACATGCTTCTGATTTCTGCTTTAGAAAGTATACCCATGTATATCTACTAAAATCATCAATAAAAGTGATAAAGTATCTGCTACCACCATTACTTGGAACTTCTACAGAACAGAGATCTGAATGCACAATTTCAAGTAATCTTCTAGCTCTCCATGACTTTCATGTAGTAAATGGATATCTGTGCTTCTTTCCCAGTTGACAAATCTCACAAACACAATTGGGAATATGAATCCGTGGTAGACCAGAAACAAGTCCTTTTCTTGATAGGTAGTTTAGGCCAGAAAAATAAAAGTGCCCAAACTGCATATGCCACAACCAGTTATCATCAAGTATCACATAACTCATGCAAGAGGGATTAACATGTTGAATTTTTAACGAAAACATTCTGTTTGAAGTCATCTTTGCTTTATCAATGAACCTTCCATTGTTGTCAAATACAGTGCAATATCCATGATAAGTTATCATCTTATATCCCTTCTCAGATAATTGCCCCATACTCAGTAAATTGTAATCAAGTTCAGGAGCATAAAAAACATCAGAAATATAACTCAGAGAACCATCTTTCAATCTAATTGGTATGTTCCCTTTTTCTTCAATAGGGATCTTTGTACTATTACCAAACTTCAATAATAGTTTAACTGAATCATCTAATGAAGAAAATAACTCATTTCTACCAGATATATGATTACTGCAAGCATTATCCAAGTACCATATATTTTCATCTTCAGCACACGAATTACTTGTAAAAAATAAAGTCTGAGTACCCGGATTGTCATTAGTATTTTGATGCTGATTTTCTGCAACGTGTGCTTGATTGTTATTCACCATTTTGAATTTGCAATCTGCTGCTTTGTGTCCATACTTTCCACAATGAAAGCAATTGAAATTGGTTCTTTCTTGATAAAAATTACCTCGTCCTCTTCCTCGGTTGACAGACCTGAAATTCGTTCCACCTCTTCCTTGATTAGGTGGTGTAAAATTATTGTAACTTCCTTGGTTGTAATTGCCACGACCTCTACCTCTGAAACTTCCTCTGCCTCTACTTTGAAAATTAAAACCACGACCTCGTCCTTCTTGTGTACGGCTTGATTCTGCAACGTTGTTAAAATTCACTCGGCTTTTCAAGGCTTCCTCGGTTGATTTTTCCGATTTCTCCAGTATTCTACTGATGTGGCTTTCCATGGTTCCTTGCAACTCTGCAATCGTCATGGTATCCATATCATGGGACTCCAGTATCGTAGTCACCACATGGTCATACTTCATCGGCATGGTGCGAAGAATTTTCTCCACTACTTTGCTATCGGGCGTATCTTCTCCATAGACTCTCATCTTATTGACAAGGTCTATAACACGAGTAAAATATTGCTCAACAGTTTCTGAGCTAGACATCTCGTACCTTTCATATTCTCTTCTCAAAGGCTGTAGCTTTGCTTTTTGAGCTTTATCTACACCTTTGTATGACAGCTTCAACGTGTTCCATGCTTCTTTTGCACTTTTGGCATTTACTATTTTGCCAAACACCGTATAATCTACTCCTTGATGAATTTGAGATAGCGCCAATTGATCTCTCCTTTGTTGGGCAGCATCTGCTCCTTCTTGCAAACCCGGTTCAATGAAGTTCCATAAGTTCTGGGCCTTCAAATGGGTAGACATCAAAGTCTTCCAATAACTATAATCAAGTTTCCCATCTAACTTGGGACCGGACCACACAATGTTAAAAGTGTTTGCCATACCAACTCTATGAATAAACAACTATGTGAGAACTCTCTCACACCTCACAAAGTCTCAAACACCAGACGCTGGATTAACCATCTCTGATACCAACTGTAAGTATAATACCCACTTATATTGGCCCTAGGATCACTCACTCATATAAATGACGCTATCATATTTTTCATCTCTCAAACTCACTAACGCTCATAATACTAAGGAGAGAATTTCTAATATTTCAAAACATATTCAATTTCATTTATGGAACACACATACAATACACAAGGCATATGTGCCTTTATATAGGCAATGCTTCCTACTAAAATAATAATTTATGAATCACAAATCAATTTTGTAATGACTACCATGCTATGAGTTGTCTTCATGAATCTTCCTTCAACTTATATTTATGTAGTTTCTGTAATCTTCTAATTTAGGTTGCTTGGTCTTCAATTTCAATTCAATTTGATTTTGAATTTCTTCAATGTTGTAGAATGTTGTAATTGTACCATTCTCTTCAATGTTCTTCAAAAATCTTCAAACTTCCAATATGTTAGTTTCTAGCAATATCTAGCAAATTGATGATTATTGTATTCAACTAAAACTTTGCTTTTTCTTTGACCATTTTGACTTCAAAAACTCTTCATGAAAATTCTAGTGATGCAAGTTGATTTATAATGAATTAACAGAATTCGAGTGGAGTGGAGAAGGAGTGATTTGAGTGCGATGAAAAAGGTCAGGGAAAGGCCAATGGAGCTATGAGGAGAAAATAAGGGATTTGTAGCGGTGGAGTTGAGGTTGAAGATGAGAGTAGTTTGAGAATTTTATAAAAAAAAATCAACAAAAAATTAGGGTTTGAATATTTTTGTCGTATAAAATCCATCTTTCATTGATACAACGTTAATTTCTTTAGTTTATGAGTATTTTTGTCGGTGTTCGTAAATTTCATAAGTACTTTTGGTATTTTTTTTGGGACCGATTAAATACTTCTTATAACTCTTGGAACATCGAAACTCCACAAACAGAATAGTAAAAAAGTTATATTTTATTTATTTTTATCATTATTATTTTCATTTATTTTTGTGTTGGGCTAGTATACTAAAAACAAATGTTTTTGTGCGGCAAAAAAATTCTGAACCATTGTCAAATCAGATTACGTTACTTTATTTTGAATTGATATTAGATTAGGATTTTTTATTTTAATAAATAAAATAATTATAATAATTACTGAAATAGATAAATTAAAAGATTATTATCAAAATAAATAATCTTCTCTTATCTTGTTTATATTGTAAATGGAATAATTTTGCATGTATCTCATTTACACTGTAAACGAGATAAGGCTGGGAGACGTTTGTACCACCGAAGTTGCTCAATATTAAACTCTTCAACTCCGACAACGTATTTACACGCCGAGTCCGTAACAGTATCGAATTCTCACACTCAAATATCACCATGTTGTCGTCATTTCTCATACGACAATTGGGGTAAACACACAACTATGTACACGCTGTTGATTACTGGCCATTGTTACCTTGTTTTTGTGAGAAAAACGGAAAAGAAAGAGATATAAAATGTGTGTGGAGAATGCCAAGAATTACACATCTTATAGCGGCCGAAAATTTGTCCCATCTTATTTTATTTACATTGTAAACGAGAGAGTTATTTATTTCAGTAATAAATTTTCAATTTATTTATTTTAGTAATTATTATAATTATTTTATTTATTAAAATAAAAAAATCCTATTAGATTATCATAAAATTATAAAAAAATAAAAAACTAAAAAATAAAAAAATAAAAATATTTTTTTAGAATTAATATTAAAAAATTAAAATATTTTTTAAAAGTAACTGAAAATTTAATTTAATTTCAAAAAGAGTAAAATAAATTTGTAATAAAATTTAAAAAGACAAAAATACTCTTTTAAAATTAGAGTTATTGAATTATTTTAAAGATTAAAGATTTATATTAAATTTAAAAAGATAAAAAGTACTCTTTTTAAAGAGTAACGTTAAAACTTAAAAGTTTACAATATCTATTTAGTATTTATAGTCTTTAAATGTTTTAAAAATTAAAAATTTGTCCTAAATATTAAAAAATAAAAATATACTATTTAAGATTAATTTTGAAATGACCAAAATATCTTTTTAAGATTATTATTGTTTAATTAAATTATAATGTTAAAATTAAAATTTGATTTTTAAAAGATGACAATACACTTTTAGATAATTTTAAAATGACAAAAATATTAGTTATTCAATTAAAGCTATTTTATTAATTTAAAAGAAGAAATTTGTATTTGGCTTTAATAGATCTAAATACATTATTTAGTATTCATTGTAAGGTTAAATTATTTTGTCAGTTTTTATAATTTCACTAAATTTATAATTAACTATAAAAGTTTTCAATTAAATTCTTACACTATTTTAAATCTATCTTGTAATTAGGTCTTTTCTGTGCCAAACTCAATAAAGTTAAATCCAATCGATCTGATTTAATTATATTAAATTTTATACCCGACAAGTATTGAGTCAAATGGGATTTTACTGATTATACTAACCTCAATTCGTTTGGTTATCAAATTTAAGGTTCCGCAAACTCGAACTGATCTGATTACCTTAATTCGTTTGGTTATCAAATTTAAGGTTCCGCGAACTCGAACTGATCTGATTACCTTTTATATATATATATATATATATATATATATATATATATATATATATATATATATATAATTTTTTTCTAATCCTAATCTTATTTCAACCATCATTTACTTTTTTTTTAGTCTTTTTTTTTGTTGTAGAATTCTTTTCTAATTCACTAATTAAGAGTGTTTACAGGTATGGATAATCCAATTACTCGTCCAAAATTAATCCAATCCGATTATACTGATTTTTGACCCAAAAGATAATCGAATCATACCACCCTAAACTTCACCTTAATTGGTTCGGATATTAGTTATGGGATAATAAAATTTGAACCAACCCAATTATCCAATTAGTTTAATATTAATTAAAATAAATAAATAAAATATTTTTAAATAATATATACACAATTTTATCTCTCAATCTTAGGGTATTTCAAATAATAATAGTTATTTAAATTTGAATTATTACTTTCTTTCATTATTATATTACATATTTATAGTATTTAGACATTTTTTAAATTTTTTTAATTTCAGTTTTAGTCGGATACTACCCAATTACCAAAAACCAATCTAATCTGAGTTTAATGGATTTGGATTGATTTAAGTCCACTTAAAAAACAGTTTAAATATAAACCAATTAAATTTAATTGGTATGATTTTTTTTTTTTGAAATCCGAACCAATATGATTTGTGAATACTCTTGTCGCTAATGATAAATGTAGAGGTTGATTGAGCAATCTACATAAAAACTTGGGTAAAATTCTTGAGATATTAATTTAAAATATTATTCTATAACTACAAGAATATGATAATTTTGTTTGTGATATATCTCCATTAAAAAGTATGTTATTTAATGTAGCTAATTTCTAAATTCTAAATATATAATCCCATAGTGATTTATGGGACTTGATTTGGAATTAGATTCAAGTTAACTTATAACACTTAAATTTATGATGAGTATGATGTAATAATGTGTAGTATTTATGAGGTAATTAAAAATTCTGTTTTTTTCTTTAATTATTTGACCCTAATTCTAGAAATTTTTATTCTATTTTTTTGAATTTCTACTTAATTCTCTATTTATTGATACAAATTCATATCAAATACTTAAATAATATTTATATTTTTTAAGGACCAAAATATCTTTTGTCAAAGTTAATGACTGATTTATATAGATGAACAACTAGTCAAACAAATAATATCATAATTAGTAATAAAATTTAATATCTAGATAATTTTACTGAATTAAACCCTAAACTTAATAGTTCTTTGGATTAATGTCAAATTAACAAACTTCATCTCAAATTTCTTGTTAATTGAAAAAAAATCAAAATTGTTAATTCCTACTAACTATTTGATATCTCATAATATGCTAAATTAGTAAAGAGCACCTTAAATCAAAATTAATATAATGAATAGACAAAATAAAAATGTTAGCAATAATATATTGACAAAAAATATAATTATTTATGTAATTAAATTTATTTATTATAATTTATCAAGTTAATCAAAATATAATTTTAGTTATTATCACTAACGTTATTATAGACATTTTGTTGGATAACTTTCTATTTTACATTTTAGATATTCATATATTAAAATTAAATTATAAAGTAAAGTTGGGAAAATCAAAATAAAGCGTGATCCATAAATTATATGTGTACAATTATACAAATATAAATTTTATGTTGATTAGGAGTGGCAAAAGGTCAGGTAATTTGCCAAAAGTCTGTAGCCTGACTTATGTTTGGCCTGACCAGACTTGACCTATTATAAAATAGGCATAAACTCAGATTCTTATAAAAGTCTTATTATGTTAATAGGTCAGGTCTAGGCTCACTAAGTAGTCTTATTGGCATGTCAGGTCTGTCTGGACTTATTAATACATAATTATATATATAAATAATTTTTTTATTATTAACAAAATTATGAGATATTTTAAATTTATTATATTTAATTATAAATAGTTTTGTATATTTTAAATATTTTAAAATTTAATTTTTTTTATAAATATTAAATATGACATATTACATATAAATATGTTTATTAATTTTTTTTAAAATAATATTTTTAGTTTTATATAAAAAAATTATCAGGTCTTTTAACAAGTTTTAAGTCGGGCAAGACTAAATAACAGGCCAGACTTAGTACTTTAAAAAAAGTTTATAACAAATTGCAGGTCAGACTCAAGTTAATTAACTACATAACAGGTCAGACCTGTTAAGAGCAAAGTTAGCCTGACCTGACTTATTTCTACCTCTAATGTTGATGCATAAATTATTAAAAGTAAATGCACCATATATATAGAGCTTAATTTGTATGTGCTGCAGAGAAGATAAAATATGGAAATAAATTAATTTTCTTAGTATGTATTAATTGGTTAACTTATATTTTATCTAATAATAGAACATATTAAATTTTTAATAGTAATCATAATTGTCATTTATTAAAAATATAGAGTATAAATTATAATTAATATGTTTGTAATTTTTCAAAAAGAATTCATTTTTTTAATATATATTAATTGTTTAATGATCCTACCAATACTTATATGTTTAACCAAATTAATATAGGATTAAAATAAATTTTTAATAAAATTTTAAAACTCCAGTATTGTAACAACTACCGTTTTTTTATATTGAGCCACTCATAAGAATTTCTTATTTTTCAACCCCTTAGAAGTGGCTTTACTTACAAGAATTCAGGTGGTATGCATAAGTTCTTAAGTTTAAATTTTATTATTAAAAATTTACTAAACACAAAAGAGATGCATAGTTATTAATACGAGAAAATTATGCTAGCTAGTCGGTAATTTCAATACAAGTTTACATCAATAATTTTATTAAGTTCACGTCATTAGACTATGTTGATGCATTTAGATTTAAGTATTCTAACTTTCTAAGTCACCAAATAATCATTCCTTTTAAGTGAATTTGACATAACCAGTTTATTTCAAAGGATCAAAATTTATGCACCATCCTTTACAAAATAAGCTTAGAAATATTTGGTGTGTAGAAAAAAATGACATACATGGAAAAGCTGGACTCTTTAATTTACTTTTTTATATCTCTTTTCTTGCTGCTCATTCTGTGGGTATCTCATTTTCAAAAACTTTGTGTTTTAGTTTGTTTTTCTTTTGAGTTTTAAGTCTTATTGTTAATAATAAAAAAAAGCTGGACTCTTTTGTTATGTTGTTCCATGATCATGAATCATGACTGAGACTGTGGCCTATATGAAGAATGGAACCAAACTTTACTTTTTCAGGTCATTCTCACCTTATGAACAGTGCAGAACCACAATGTTTATGTGATATAGAATTCAACAACATTGCATATCACATGGCAAGAAATTAATTACATATAAAAAGGGTATAAATGTGTGTGTGTGGTGTCTAAATACCATGCACAATGATTGAATTTCTTGTTCAAACTTGGTTACATTACATTACATGTGCAGATAGTTGTATCAATTAACAACATTATCTGTGTTGGAGATTACAAACTTGAATTTATTAATCCAAATCTGTATTTCTGTCCTAAAGTTTATTAAACTCCGGCATATTCTTCAATGTGTCTTCCACAAATTCATACCCTTTAAGTTATTATAAACTATTTAACACAATTTTCAACCAAGATGTTTTTGGCAAGAAATCCCTCTCTTTGTTAAACAGGAGCATCAGATAAAAGAAAATTGTAGTTAAACCAAATCAAATACTTACCCAATTTAAGATGATTCAGTTATATTTGTTAAAATTTTAAGTATAAATAATTTAGTAATGAATAATGTTAGGTAACCAAAATATTATACATAATAAATAAAATATATGATCAATAATATTTGTATCGATAAGAGAGTATAAATCACTCTCTTAATATAATTAGCACAATTAATTTTTTTATAATTATTTTCTCTCATTAATTACACCAAAAATCAATTCCAAATTTAATATTAACCAAATCTCAAAAAAAAAAAAAGCGACAGTAAAACTATTTAATTGAGCCTTTATAAAATTTGAAAACCACTAAAGAAACTTTTTTGTATCAAGATAAGGGGCTATTTTCCAAATTTCTCGGAAGAACTCCACAACAGCCTCTTCCACTTCATCTAAATCATTCAGGCCATATTTCTCTACAGGAGAGGCCTCTAATCAGTAAAGGGAAAAACGGGGAGAAGAATTTTGATTCAAGAAAAAGGGGTGGTGACCTTCAACGGCCTAAACTTTGAAGAAAAAGTTTTTAAAATCATGAAAAGATTTATCAAAAAGGTTGAAAACTTTCCGACCTTGGATGGCCCGGAAAGAGATCTACTGTTGTTTGTTATTTTGCCCACTAAAGGGCTTTGTCATGTGGAAAAGATAAAAGAAAATCCTCAAAGAGGTCGGAAAATCCAGTTCTCGATTGACAAACTGGTAGATTTTTATAAAATCCCAAGAATTGGGGTGAAGTAGAGTTGGAGCAACTCGGCAATGGTTCAGAACTTCTATTTCAAAGTCAGAGAAAGGAAGAGAAACTCCCAGGCGGGTTAAAAGACTCTCATACATGAAAAAGAAAGGAGAGTCAGCATCAGTAGCTTTCCTAAAGTAAACCCAGTCTTCAGGACCTGGGGCGACCAACTCATACTTAGGTTCATCCTTCTCTAAAAAGTAAATACTATGATGAATGCGAAGTTCGGAGAGATAGTTGGAATCCACTAAAAGTTTTTCTCCGAGGATTGTAACATCCACCCATTGTGAAAGAAACTCGAGAGAAGACATCTTGGCAGTAAAAAGTAGGTAAAAAGACACAGTGAGACCTACAAAGAAAAATGGAAAAAGATAAAAAATAGGGTCTCTAAAAAGTCCAAAGTAAAATCACTAGACCTATCAGCAAACTCACTACGGATACGCAAAAAACTCCTCTAAATACGCAAAGATAAAGTATTTAGATAAAAAGGAGAAAGGAAAGGCTAACATTTGTTAATAAGCGCGGAAGAAAGCAGAAACAACGACAGCAAGGCACTCCAAGAAGGAAGAAGCTTTCTTTCAGAACAGTGTGTAGGCGAAAAGTTTTTAAGAAAGTAAACAAAGAAAGAGAGGGAAAAGCATTTATAAACGCACTAGGGACATAGTGGTAAAACGATGCAATCATTAAAGAAACGCACATTTACCAATGAAACTGCCACTCCCACGTGTAAATGCGAAAAATCCTAATGGACGCGACGTTTGATTAGACGCGACTGTTAAAAATTTTAAAACACGTCGGCTCTAAAAATCACGTCGGTTTTCATTTCACGTCGGCTACAAACCCGAGTTAAAATGCTTGAATCCAACTCTTAAGGAAAAGAGATTGTACTCGAGTAGGGGCACTATTCATACTCTGATCCAACACTAAGGCCCAGGTTTAAATAAAAGGCCCAATCCAAAGATTGACCCTCACTCAACACCGACATTCTCTCAAGAAGTCGGATATATTGACGACTTGCTCTAAAGAAGTCGGGATCGAATGATAGCAGGCAGATAATACTTATTCAAAAGTAACTGCCCTCTAAAATCTCTTAACACACTTCCAAGAACTATATCTCAACTTCCCTAAGATAAATGGACGGTTATCCTTCTAAAAAGGTGGAACTATTTCAACGGTGGTTATTGGTTCACTACTATAAATACACTGACACCCTCAGGTATCTCTAAGTTCCAATACTCTTAAAACTTGCTTAAACCCTTGCTGATTTAGACATCGGAGTGTCTTTGCAGGTACCATCCCCCATTCTTTCACACACACAAGTCAGACGGAGACTTCCAGACGTAAACCTGGACAGAGGCTTCCTCCATCACACGATTGGGCCAACCCAACGACTCCATTTCATTAATCTCCGGTTACCCACAGTAACAAGAGAGTAAAATAACTTATTTAAAAAAAAAATCAATTTAAGAAAGTTTTGATCAGTTATAGTTGAAATATTTTGGTTCGAAACTTTTCTCAATAATTTAGTAATTTCATTTACTTTACCCCCACTATATCATCCATGTTCCACAAAGTTGTGTTGAAACTAAGATACTAAATTGATGTAATTAAAATAAGAGAAACCAGATAAAAGAAGAGAACAGAATCAGAGTAAGTAGCTTCTGTGATGATAAAATGCATTAACTCTGATAATTCATTCACGAAAAATGTAAAAGAGTGAATGAAAGACATTTCAGCAAGCATAAAGGTACGGTTTATCCCAAATAAGTACAACATCCACATCCACATCATCAAAACATGGATTACCATCTCTTTCTCCCTACCTCACACCAACAAAGTTGGTTTACATTTCAAACCAACTTAAAATCACTATTCAATATAACTAACAAAGTCAAACATAAATATTTTAGAGTAACCACATTTTGGAATCTTACATATTAGAGGCCTCCTTAAATGGTTAACTTCTTAAATGCTTGTTCTGATGACAACGGACTAAAATGGAATTTTCTTATTAAAGAGGCCTAACTATGTAGAATGTGACACTCTTTATTGCAGTGTGAATAGTTGACAATTTGACATTCCCTCCTAATTAAATGGTTTTGCTTTGTAAACTTCTACTTATTATAGCATAACTAATTGATGTTTGATATTGAGACTAAAAAGTGCAAAATCTCCTTCTGTCTCTGTATTTATATCCTATCTCAATAACCAAATGCCACTAAAGAATTTGGAACTAAAAACATAATTTCGATACACTGAAAATATTTTACACACTCATTCAATTATATCCTATTATGTTGAAGACTATTCACGCAGTAAATATACAAAGTAGTTATTTTTGCTGATGTAAAGTTAAATAAGTAAATGCATATGTAAAACAACTTTATGGAGCTCAACTACTCTATCTAACTGTTCTATGAGATTGCAGCTATAAAAGAAAGGCTGTGTTGTGAGATCAATTTAACTATAACTGTCTCATATTCAAGCAAAAAGATTTATCAGTTCACACCATGGGTGGCACAGAGATGAAGATAGCCAGGTTCTCAAGCTGTAGAGGGGTGCCATTTGAGATCAATGCTAATAGAAGCAACCCTTTTGCAATAGAGCCACCACCAACACCAATTCCAAAGCCAGAACCAACAACACATGGATCATGGCGTTGGCTTCCATGGACAAGAACCAGTTCTTTCAAGCTTCTTCCTCGGATGTATGCCGTTAGTCCAGGTCGAAGCCGTTCCAGCAGTCACTTCTGTGACATCGACATTGATGCTGACAAAGATGACCATGATGATGATGATGATGATGATGTTGAGGTAGAGTTCATAGCAGAAGGTACTCAAGATGCAGAGAAACAACAACAGAAGAAAGCTAATAGTTCAAGGATTTCAATTATTCTTCTAGATCAAGGTTTCACAGTGTATAAATGGATATTCCTTGTTTGTTTGGCCTTGAATATGGTTGCATTATCTCTTGCAGCTTCAGGGCATTTTCCATATGCAAAGGAAAAGGCTTCACTTTTCTCCATTGCTAACATTCTAGCTCTTACACTCTGCAGAAGTGAAGCAACACTCAGAATTCTTTTCTATTTGGTTGTGAAGACTATTGGGAAGCCTTTTGTTCCTCTCAGGATCAAAACTTCCACAACCTCATTCCTTCAAAGCCTTGGAGGAATCCACAGTAGTTGTGGTGTTTCTTCCATATCATGGCTTCTCTTTTCTTTAGTCCTTACTATTAAAAACAAAAACAAAACTTCCACTGAGATCATTGTTGTTGCATTTGTCATCCTCTTACTCCTTTTTCTCTCTTCCCTTGCCGCCTTCCCTCTTGTCCGCCACCTCCACCACAATGTCTTCGAGCGCACGCACCGGTTCGCCGGCTGGACAGCTCTCATCCTTCTCTGGCTGTTCATTCTTCTGTCTATAAGCTATGATCCTAA